>NC_089505.1:225092772-225695655 GCF_036850995.1 Saccopteryx leptura | reverse complement strand
GCTGTCAAACATACGTTGAAATTTATCTTTCATTGTTGACTCCTCTTTACCTTATGAGTTTATATTGTTTTGAATTCCTTACTGTCGTTGTAGAGGGGTCTTAGTATGGAGAAGATATAAAGACATGTTGAGTTAGCCGTGTCTCTCCATAAATTCTACAACAGATGCAAAAGAACATGATTCGTTACACAGGTGCAGCCGTAGCTCTGTGACATGCCCTGTGCTGGACTTCCTTCTCCCTGCTCCTGGAATCACAGAGACAGGAGGGTTATGGTACCTTAGTTTTTCCTTTCAGACATCAGAAATATACAACTACAGGCAATGACTTGATCTTTACCTCCCTTGGATATTTTTTTCATGTCAACATACATGATCTACCTAATATTTTTCAGTCACCAGGTAGTAAGTGTGCCATTGGAAAATGTGTCAAAATTTATTATATCACAATTATTGACTAAGCATTACATTTATTCTTTCACTTTTGTGTCAGTAAATATAACACCACCCACAGGAGAATTTTTGTAGATTAAATTCTGGAAATAAAATACTTGGTCAAAAAATATGTTAGTTTCAGTTTTAATTGATATAGTCAGTTCTCTCCCCTTTCCCCAAAATTAATGTAGTAATGACCTCAACCTGTTTCTCAAATTACATTGTACATATACATAAATACATAAATACTGTCTTTTCCAAAGTGCTCTCACTTTTATTATCCTGTGTCCTTGTGAGAAAGAACAGACAACCTTTTGACATAAAGTGGGCATGTAACTTTGCAGAACTTACTGTAAACCAGAGAGTGAAGAGCAGTGCTAAATGCTACATTTTGCATCTAGCCCAGGAATCTGACCCTCTGATCTCCAATTATGAAATGTCTTTTACACATATATTAATTTTCTGACTGATTAGCTCTGTTCAGACCATCAGTCACCTGCTTCTGGACTTCTGAGGTGTACAGAGTTCCCTGCCTTGTATGTCTCACATGACAGACCTGATCCCCATTCAGTCTGGTTGACCTTCTGCCCCACAGGTTCCTATCGGAGAACCCTGTTCAGGCGCGCCTGGCCTGCTTCCCCGGGAGGAGACGTGCATGCCACCCACCATCTTCCCCTTCTTCCTCTTCCTTGTGCCTTTAGTTTTGAAAGGACTGACTTTTTAAAACCCATGTACTGTTTCAATGGTCCTTAATAGAAAAGAGGGTGAAAAGCTGCTGTTTGTCTCAGTCTCATTTGAGTGCTTTCCTAGAACATTCGAACACCAGTCATTCAGAAACCAAGAAGTGAACGAGTCTGTGCTTTTCTCTGCAGTTCATCATCCTTCTCTCCTTTTCCTTTTTAGCCCCATTGGTAGCACCTTTGAACATCACCGTGTTTCTGAATGAATCTAGTAAGAAAGTGGACATCAGCTGGATCAAGCCTCCAATTGAGCGGCAGCATGGGGACCTGGTGGGCTACCGGATATCTCATGTGTGGCAGAGTGCGGATGCTTTTGTAAGTTTGAGCACTAACAGAGTGTGCTTGTCTTCTCCAATTTGCTGCTTTGACACTGTTTTAGAAGCTTTCATTATGTTGAGAGAATGCCAGGTGTTATAGAGCTCGGCAAAGCACCTCTCAGTGGGATATGAAGAATGTCATAAAAATTAGAGGGGACTGAATAGGTATAAAATTCCAAGGAGGCCTTGGCTGGTTGGTGCAGTGGTAGAGCATGGGCCCCACGTGTGGGAGTTCCGGGTTCGATTCCCCATCAGGGCACACAGGAGAAGTGCCCATCTGCTTCTCTATCCTTCTCCCTCTCCTCTCTCTCTATCTCTGTCTTCCCCTCCTGCAGCCAAGATTCCATAGGAGCAAAGTTGGCCCAGGTGCTGAGAGTGGCTCCATGGCCTCTGCCTCAGGCGCTAGAATGGCTCCAGTTGCAATGGAGCAACGTCCCAGATGGATGGAGCTTCTCCCCCTAGTGGGCATACCAGGTGGATCCCAGTTGGGTGGCATGCAGGAGTCTGTCTCTTTGCCTTTCCACTTCTCACTTCAGGGAAAAAAAAAATTCCAAGGAATCTTGGGTCCTTTCCTCACTTATTCATTCATTCATTTATTTATTCAATACGTATTGTAGAACTCTTCTCTATTGTTACCTGATTCCCACCCACAGGGAGCTTGGGCTCTTGCAGGAAGACGTGTGAACCAACCAGATAACCACAGCAAACGGTCACTCTATTGAGAAGCTGCAGGCTTAGCGAGCTGATGATTTATAGCCTCTTGGAATTTCAGGGATGCTTCTCTGAAGGAGACGGTCGGAAAAGAGCCCGGCTACATAGATAATGGCAATGAGTAACCAGTGTGTGAATGACAGGGCTCAGCAAGCAACAGCCGCCTTGACATAGCTCCATAGGAGCCAAAATTAGACAGAAGTCTCAAGCAACCAGAGCAGAGCAGTTGTCACTCACGGCACAGCAGACAGCAGGATCGTTAGCCTGGTGGTGCGGGTTCCTGCCCTGAAGCTCCATGGAGCTGTATGATGAACCCAGTGGTGGGTGGTGCCACTGAGGGTCCTCAGGCCAAGAGTTTGGCTCCCTGAGCAGTGAGAACAAACAGCCCATGCTCTGTGCAGGTGCACAGAGGTCTCACTGCCACCGTGACTGCCTGCACTGCCTACCTGACCAGCCCCCACATGGCTCAGGGTCAGGGTGGTTAGGCCTTGCAGTTTGGCTTGCTCAGCCAGGATACACAAGGATGCGTGGCCCATGCCAGTGCCTCTCCAGTAGGGGTACTTATTGTGGGTTTGGAATTAGCTTGACAGGTGATGGCAGAGGAGAATTCAGGTGGAGAAAGGTACCATGAGAAGAGGGGATCATGACTCAAGGCCCTGGAACATGAATGCTGTTAGGGGTGTGGTGTGAGAGGATGCTGGACCGGAGAGTTATGGCCGTGTGTGCAGGCCTCCGTATGTTGGCCAAAATGTCAGTTTGGTAGGTGGCAAGGGAGCCAATGAGAGAGAACCTTGAATTTAGGAGTACATTTTGAGGGTTGTATATTACGAAGATGGCTAATATGACTATAACCCTTTTATACACAAGAAAACTGAGTTTGTTAAAAGTAACCTTCAAAGTGCTTTCTTTCCACCAGAGCATACCCACTGCTAGCTTGCTCAACAGCTTGCTCCCGCTGCTCACTGAGGCGGTGGAGAAGGCACTGCACAGCCCAGTGGCATGATGGGGGAGGGCACACTGGCTGGGAAAGGAGGACCAGGAATCCTTGATTTCTCCTCTTAAGCTCCTGACTTAAATATTAGTCTCATCTTTAAAATACCTTTCATAGCAACATCTATACAAGTGTTTGACCACCTATCTGGGTACTAGGGACACATTAAACAAGCCACCAGAATTTTCAATGAGTGAATACTAATCTGTGTTGGAGACTGGGGGGTATATCAATGTCAGAATGTCAGATGGCCTCTGACTTACTGAGGAAGTGGCAAGATCCTCTCTAGTTCAGTGAAGACTGTCTGGTGTATATACTAGTTTCATTGCACAATAGCAAACAAAAAGCAAAGCAGTCTGTGCAAAATTTTGACTTCATCCCTAAGTACCTGCTGGTGCTTTTTCAGTGGGAGTGACATTTTTAGCTGTGACTCCCAGTCAAGGCAGAGAGACATCCTGCTTTGATGGCTGTGAGGTGTGAAGATCACAGCTGTGGTGGGAACACTTGACTAAGGACAGAAGTGGGGAACACAGCTAAGTGATGAGGCCTTTAGGGGGCAGGGAGGCAGGGCCCAGAAAGGCCTCCTTTATCGCCATCATGGAGAGCCTTCTTCTTTTGTGTTTCATGTTCTCGTCAATCTAACCGTGGTGATGGGTCAGATTTTGGCATCACCATGGCATTTGCTCAAGGCATCACATGTAGGTAACATGCTTCTTGGCAGGAGAGAGGGACGGGAATAGCTGCACCCACCAATGATGTCTAGGTTTTGATTCAGTCATTGTCAACCTCACATCATCCAACTTATATCAAAACTGCTATTTCCCAATAGGACAGTTGAGACTTGCTCTTTTTCTTTTGCTGCCTCAGTTTACCTATCAGAAAGCAGACTGTTGGAAGCAGTAGGTGATGGAAGTAGAGGAGACAGAAAGGGCTTAGAAGTCCATGATTTCTCCTGCCTCATAGTAACTGATTACAAGTGATTATGTGTACCAATCAGACCTTGTGTTCGAGAGGTGCACCTATGAAAGAAGGAACCTCCCACTTCCTAGTCTCTTGTCCCAGGACATTGTGCAAGGTGCCTGTGGATTAACTGCATTTGCACCCTGGCTGGGTCAGGGGAATCAAATCTTAGAGAAAAGCTCCTTTTCACAATGCTGAATTCTTAGGATAGTACGTGAGGGCGCAGTCTTTGTGTTGCAATTCAATGGGAATGTTCTCTTTCTCTGGTTGGTAAGAGATGGCAGTATTGACAGACACTTAAGCTGCAAGTCCTTTTTCCTCCTTCTCCTCTGACATGGGTGATAGCTCCTTTTTTAGGGGAGACTCAAGCTGAAGGACAGAGTAATGAAAGCCCTACGAGTGAGTGACGCAGCATGGACCCGATGCTCTCACTGCCACTGCCACTCAGCTGAGCTGTGCATTGTTTTGCCCTTGTTAGATCAGTCCCCTCTGCAGTGAGAACAATGCTGCCACAGTTGGGGCTGTGACCTTTCCAGTCACTACCTCCTTGGAGTTGCTGGTTCATCCCAGTGAGAAGGTCACTTGCATTGAAATCATGCTAAACTCTGTGCATCATGATGGTCTTGTGACAACGGAAAAGTTAGTGGCTCACTTTATTTTGTATAAATCCTCTGACTCTGTTGAGCTTCCAGCTTCTGAGCTGCAATGGGAGGCTAATCAAAACAAGAGCAGCTAACCCTGGGAGGAACCTGAGCACCCTTCACCTCTGTTTTTCAACCCCTGTTCTTACACGGCTTCCTTTCATTTCCGTTTTTAGAAAACTTTCACTAAAGCTATGTCTATCTTCTTTTTTTTTAATTTTTTTTTATTTTATTCATTTTAGAAAGGAGAGAGAGACAGAGAGAGAAGGGGGGAGGAGCAGGAAGCATCAACTCCCATATGTGCCTTGACCAGGCAAGCCCAGGGTTTTGAACCGGCGACCTCAGCATTTCCAGGTCGACGCTTTATCCACTGCGCCACCACAGGTCAGGACTATCTTCTTTATGAATGGTCTGGAATTGTATATATACACTTTTTTTAGTGAGAGGAGGGGAGTTAGAGAGACAGACTCCCACATATGCCCCGACCAGGATCCACTTGGCAATCCCTGTCTGGGGCCAGTGCTCAGACCAATCGAGACACTGGCTGTGGGAGGAGAAGGGAGAGAGAGGGGGAGAGGGAGGGAAAGAGAAGCAGATAGTCCCTTCTCATATGTACCCCGACCAGGGATCAAACCTGGAATACCCACATGCTGGGCCAATGCTCTATCCACTGAACAAACCTGCCAGGGCCTGGAATTGGATATTATTTTTAGAGATTCCCACTCATGATTCTAATAAGAGTAGTTGTTGTATGCACTTTTGAGACTTTTTGGGAAGTGGCTTTTGGGTGGATTGTTGCAGTTTGGCTGAAAACTTGGTTTTCAAAGTTTATAACTTTGTTATTCCACAACTGTGTGTCACTTCCAGACTAGGAGATTCCTCATATACCATGCAAACATTTACTAGATCTTGATGAAGAAATTGACCCTATTTTCTATTTTTCTTGATATCCTTTGCTTTCCCAATAAAAACTCAAAGGTCAGGAACAAGTATAGTCTGTTCGCCTTGAAGCTGGAGCATGTCTTGCCTGTCTTTGCACCGTCTGAACACAGGACCTTGAACTTCCTCTGTAGGCATTTATGGCACTGTGGACTCTCTGTGTGTGGGCCTGGTCAACATCTTGACTAGCAGAATTTCTCTTTGAGGTAGTAATCTCTCCCTCTCTCTCTCTCTCTTGTAGACGGCATACATACAGGTCTCATTTTGTTATCCATTCAGTCTCCATATGTCTTTTGATTGAAGCATTTAATCTATTTGTATTTAAAGTAATTGTTGAAAGATATGTATTTATTGCCATTTTATTATTCAAATTTTATCCTTTTTTCTTCCTTTTCTTTTTTTTTTTTTTTTTTTTTTTTTGTATTTTTCTGAAGCTAGAAATGGGGAGAGACAGTCAGACAGACTCTCACATGCGCCCGACCGGGATCCACCCGGCATGCCCACCAAGGGGCGACGCTCTGCCCACCAGGGGGCGATGCTCTGCCCCTCTGGGGCGTCGCTCTGTTGCGACCAGAGCCACTCTAGCACCTGGGGCAGAGGCCAAGGAGCCATCCTCAGCACCCGGGCCATCTTTGCTCCAATGGAGCCTCGGCTGCGGGAGGGGAAGAGAGAGACAGAGAGGAAGGAGAGGGAGAGAGATGGAGAAGCAGATGGGCACTTCTCCTGTGTGCCCTGGCCGGGAATCGAACCCGGGACTTCTGCACGCCAGGCCGACGCTCTACCACTGAGCCAACCGGCCAGGGCCTCTTCCTTTTCTTAAAGAAGACCTTTTAACATTTCTTGTAATACTGATTTGGTGATGGTGAACTCCTTTAATGTTTTTGTTGACTGGGAAGTTGTTTATTTTATTTGTTTATGCTAAATGATAGCTTTGCTGGGTGTAGTAATCTTGATTGTAGGTCCTTGCTTTTCATCACTTCGAGTATTTCGCACCAGTCCTTTCTTGTTTGCAAAACTCCTATTGAGAAATCAGCTGACAGTCTTTTGGGAGCTTCTTTGTAGGTAACTAACTGCTTTTCTCTTGCTGCTTTTAAGGTTCTCTCTATCTTTAACCTTTTGCATTTTAATTATGACATGTCTTAGTGTGGGCCATGGGGTTCATCTTATTTGAAATTTCCTGCACTTCCTGAACTGGTATATCTATTTCCTTCACCAGGTTAGGGAAGTTTTCCATCATTATTTTTTTATATAGGTATTCAATATCTGTTCTCTCTCTTCTCCTTCTGGCATCCCCATGATGCCAATGTTGATACACTTGAAGTTGTCCCAGAGGCTTCTTATACTATCCCCATTTTTTAGATTTTTTTTCCTTTTTGCTATTCTAACTGAGAATAGTACAGACTTGATACTACAAGATCAATTCTGTAAGAAGGACTTACAGGGTCCAGTGGCACAGCCCCCAGGATAATCAAAGCTGGTCATTCTAGGTGTACCCCCCCATAGGGCTGTGTGTATCCTCCAGTTGTAGTTGAGTATTGATTGCTGTTGACATGACAGTGGGAAGGATTTACCCCCAGGTCACAGGGCTGCAAGGACTGGCTGGGACCATGAAGGATCAGCTGTGCAGGAGCCCACCCCATGGAACAGGACTCACTTCAGCAGGCCTCTGGTGCCTGCTGAGTCTACCTCTTGAGTATATCGCTTATAGGGGTGGTCGGGTGGTGCTTTGATGTGGTCTGAAGTTATCTGCCAGGTGCACCAGTTCTGGAGCCTCCTGAATAGTGTGGGCCAAGGTCAGCCACCACCTGTGTCCTGCCCGGGGGCCATCCAGCTTGAGCTACAGAACAATCTGCAGATGGTTGCTATTTTTGCTGGGCTTGGACGTGAATGGGACAGTCTCTTGATGTATGTGAACTAGTGTTTCTCATCCAGTTCTCATTCTCATAAGGTGTCAATAGACCTTCTGTGAGAAGAGAAGTCATTGAGCAAATAAGTTTATAAAATATTGCATATTGTACTCTTTTTTGAAGAATCAAGTGTCTACTGGCAAATTCAAGGCTCTGTGATATTCTGTGGTAAAGAAATTTGTTTAATTTTGACCCCAGAACTGCCCAACTGTCAGGAGCTCAATTTGATAGACATCATTCTTTTTAGCACTTGTTGTTGCAGGATGATGGCTCTAATGTTGGTTGTACTGTGGTTGTAAAGGGTGGAGATGTAGATCAGAGGGAAGTTTTATAGCAGAATGTTATGAAGAACCAATTTCTTTAAACATCTATGGAAGCCATAGTATGCTTGAGGGTTCTTTCCCTGGCCTAGAACTCTGCCTTCTGACAAGCCACATTCCTGGTGCTGGAAAGTGACCCCTTCCTCTTCCTGTTCTCCATGCTCATTGTCAAAGGAAGGCAGAGCATTTGAGCTGGTGTCATTTTTAGATATGAGGAATGGGCATGGTTTTTGTTAGGCCAGACACAGGTCTCAAACACTTCAATCAAATATCCATCAAGGATGGTACATTTTTCTTGGAGGAGAAACCTACAGTGTGTCAGATAAACGTCATAGTTTGGGGGAAAGACAGTCTTGAATGATAGAGGACAACCTTGAGAGATATGATAAGATCAATTCTGTCAAAATGTCAGTTTGACTTTGGGTGATGGATATACAATATAATCAAATGTCAAAATGATATGGAGATATTTTCTCTGAATCTATGTACTCTAATTGATCAATGTCACCCCATTAAAATTAATTGTCTAAATAAAATTTAAAAACAAAAAGATCAATTCTGTAAGAAGGACTTATATTTATAGGGAAAGAAGACCAAATATAGTGCCTTGGGGAACACAGTATGGGAATTCAGAATAGCCTGTGTTGATTACTTACTATGTGCTGGATCATATGCTCTTTGGTTTACATAAAGGAACTCACTTAGTCCTTGCAAAAATACAGAGAGGAAGATACTCTTCTCACTGTTCATTTGAAGCTCAGAGATGTTGAGTAATTTACCCCAAATCACAAAGCTTGGAATTGGTAGCACTGGGGTCAGAACCCAGGCCTGGCTGACTCCGAAGGTAGTATTTTTCAGAGTCCCACTGGTCTTTCCCAGATACCCATGGCGTTCTTCATAATATAGTGTCTCTTGTTCAAATTCCATAGAGAGGCATCTTAGCAGAAAGAAGAACAGGACATGTTTGAAGAGTAAGATGTGAGAGTTTTGCATTGATGCCTGTGGATTTGAAGCCCTTTTGAACAAATTGTCTTTGTTGTTGTAGCACTATAGAAACTTGTATCTGCTAGTCCTTTCCCCATTGGGTGTTACTATTCTTTGAGGCAATAGAAAGAGCCATATTCCTAAATACAGTTACAAAGATAAGGTTGTACGTTCTCCCAGAGTTGAAGATAGTAAAGTCTTTTGATAACTGAACACAAACAGTATTGCGGTCGCCCTGGTGAATTAATGTCCACAATGAGAAACAGGATGTCATGTTTTGGAAGATGTGCTTTACCCCAGTAGGCCAGGTCCATTTATTTTATATGTGAGTAAAGTTGTAATCAATGTCATACTATACTTCATTTCCTAGAAACTCTCTTGTATTTTAAGTCCTTGAAGTTATGGGCCTGTGTTGGGTCAATAATGAGAAATATGCAGTCAGCCCATGCCATGTGCGCATGAGCAGACCACCTCATGCCAGGAGTACTGCCCGACCTTTGGTGGTCGGCACCTGACACCAAGGGGATAAGGCAGGGGTCTCAAACTCGCGGCCCGCCCAACAATTTTGTGCGGCCCGCAGACTAATCCACGAAGTTCAAAATATTTTGGATAAAATTAAGTAAGCCTAGGGGCCTACTTGTATTTTTCATTTCTCTAGCATCCTAGCTAGATATTAGCTTAGGTAACAGCAGTTGTGATGCGAACTACAGTTTCTGGTCATTTTGTGACACTGAGTAAACTGCATGTACGATTGTGCTTGTTGTACTGATTTTTTTTTGTTTTCAACTGCAGTGAGAAAAAGTGTTGCATAACAGTTGCCTTTTGTAAACCTAGTGCGGCCCGCCGAACGGCTGTGATCTTGCTCTGCGGCCCACATGCTGAGTTGAATTTGAGACCCCTGGGATAAGGGGATCATCCAACAGGGTGGCTCCTGCATGTGGTGATTTTAACTAGGTTTCTCTGTCAGCTTTCAGAATCAAAATTAAAATAATATTTGAGGAGATGGATATGGTCACGCCTCTTTTCACATGGCATCAAAACAGAATGGATAAGTGACATCACCTTTTTAAAGTGAGAAAATGGTTGAACCTTCCATTAAAATGTTTATCACAGCCTGACTAGGCAGTGGCGCAGTGGATAGAGCAGTGGTAGTCAACCTGGTCCCTACCACCCTCTAGTGGGAGTTCCAGCTTTGATGGTGGGCGGTAGCAGAGCAACCAAAGTATAAATAAAAAGAGAGATTTAACTATAGTAAGTTGTTTTATAAAGATTTATTCTGCCAAACTTAGCAAAAATCCAACATAAAGTACTTGGTAATTATTATTATATGCTTTAACTTGCTATAACTCTGCTTTATAGATTTTATAAAGTAAAGTTACTTCCCTACTTTATAAATCACCATTACTGTGGAACTGGTGGGAAGTTAGAAAATTTTACTACTAACAGAGATACAAAAGTGGGCAGTAGGTATAAAAAGGTTGACTGCCCCTGGGATAGAGCATCAGACTGGGACATGGAGTGTTGTTATTGTTCAGGGTTTCATGAAGAGGAGCCGCAAAGGAATGAGGCAGCAACAATACTGCAAGTGGAAGACCCCAATCTCTCCAGGACTGAGGTGCCTTGGAGAGATCAGCTATCCAATTTATTAAGCAGAAATATGTTATCTTGCATAAGAAATTAACAACAGAATACAGTGTACAATTTTATTATTTAGTTTTGTAAAACTGATTAGATTTCTCTTGCCCTTTCTGAGACATAACACCACACCATCTGCTGTCTGATTCCTGACCTGAAGAAACCTCCAGTTGGGCCAAGCATCCATGTCCTTGGGACTTCCCTGGACACAACTGCTTTTAGTCACATAAGTTTGGTCTTGACCTTCACTTTCTCAGGATGGGAACAGAAAGTCACTCGGTGCTTTGGCTTTCCTTCAACAATGGAGGACCCAGGTTTGAAACCCTGAGGTTGCTGGCTTGAGCATGGGCTCATCTGGCTTGAGTGTGGGATCATAGACATGACCCCATGTTCGCTGACTTGAGCCCAAAAATTGCTGGCTTGAAGCCAAAGGTCACTGGCTTGAGCAAGGAGTCACTCACTCTGCTGCAGCCCCCCCGTCAAGGCACATACGTGAAAGCAATCAATGAACAGCTAAGGAGACTAAAGAGCCACAACGAAGAATTGATGCTTCTCATCTCTCTCCCTTCCTGTCTGTCTGTTTCTATCTGTCTCTCTCTCTCTGTCTCTGTCACACACAAAAAAATGTTTATCATATATCTTTTCTAATCACTACTTCAAAATGTGTTATAATTCCACCCCTAGAATGGGATAATTTTTATATGTCTCTGAAATGTGTGACAAGTAAGCAGTGCCTGGCATCACTCCCATCTGCACTAAGGTTTCAGTATGCAACAGCAGCCCTGGTGGTGGCCATTGCTGCGCTTGGGTGACATGTGCTCCAGACCAGGTGCCATTCCAAGCACTTACACTAATTAGCTCTTTACTCATTTCAACAACGAAAGGAGGAAATAAAAAAGTCACTTCTCTGGGTTTTCATAGTCAGTTTTAGGCCCAAAGCCAGTGGTTCTCAAAGTGTGCGCCCTAGAAGATTTCCAGGTGCACCCTATGGTATTCCAGAGAAATATGTGCTGGAATATTCCCCCACCTCACTTGCCTGATTAGGTTGCAAAAGGCTGTTAAACTGTGGTGCTGGATTGTTTACACTACCCCCCAGGTTCCCCGGAAAGACTGGAGGCAAGTTTCTTCTATCCTTTGTTTGGTGTAAAGTTAAGATGATATGTATGGTGGGGGTTTTCTGCACTCAACACAATTAAGAGTAAAAAGAGAGGAATTCTTCAATGTATTGATGAGGAAATGAGAGTTTGCCTTTCAATTTATGCCCAAACATTGAAGAAATCACTAGAACACATCACACTCATGTTTCTCATAAACACAAGAGTGAATAAACACATTCGCACCAGGACCTGCCGAATTTATTAAATCTTACTAAGAATGTATCTATATATATATAAAAAGATAACGTTTTTGTCTTTTTTTATTTTTTAACCCTCTCTTTTATGAATTCTGAAAAGCATAACTCAAAAAATGTAACATAAAAATGTTTTTTTATGTCAGAATAAATTTAATTTTGTCATATTTATTTCATTTAATTACCATAAAAGCATGGTTGGACTTTATATTATTTTCTTTAATATTTGACTTAATTATTATAACATATTTCACAGAAATTTGTATATAGTGCACCTACAATTATTTGTAGGATTTTAAATGTACCCAACTTCAAAAAGTTTGAGAACCACTGCCCTAAGCCAATAGGTATCATAAAATACTTTTATGTTCATTTTTAAAAGGCTAGTTCTGTTTTTGTTAGGATTTCTCTCCTAAAGATTTAAATTTTTTTTTTACAATTATGCGTTTTCTCTTATTTTGAGATAATTTCTCATAAATGATATTTTGTATTTGAGACTTTAGATAAAACGTCCAGAACCAGAAGCAGGCCCTGTTCCTGGTCAAGCATGGAGTCTGTAGTAAGGGCTGTCAGGTGGCAGACTCCAAAGTGGACATGCTATTCCTTGGCTGTCTGCCTGACAGCAGGGCAGGTTTGGGCCCGGGAGTTGCTCTGCTTGGTAATTTTCTGTCCCTACTAATTAGAGAATGATCAGCTAACCCATAATCAAAACTGAGTTTGGTACAAACTTGCAATGAGTAGTAAATATGTCCTACAGATCTAATGCATGGTACAGTGAATACAGATAACAATATTGTATTATAATCATCACATTTGCCAAGAGAGTAGACCTTAATTGTTCCAACTGGCCCTGGCCAGTTAGCTCAGTGGTAGAGCTTCGGCCCAGCATGTGGATGTCCCAGGTTGGATTCCCGGTTAGGGCACACAGGAGAAGCCCATCTGTTTCACCCCTCCCCCTCTGGACTGACTCTCTCTCTCTCTCTCTCTCTCTTTCTCTCTCTTCCCCTTCTGCAGCCATGGCTCAACTGAAATGAGTTGGCCTGTGTGCTGAGGATGGCTCCATAGCTTTCGTCTCAAATGCTAAGAAGAGCTTGGTTGCTGAGCAACAGTGCAACACCCCAGATGGGCAGAGCATCGTCCCCTAGTGGGCTTGCTGGGTAGATTCGAGTCAGGTCATATGCAGGAGTCTGTCTCTGCCTCCACTCCTCTCACTGAATTAAAAAAAAAAAAAAGATAATTCTGAGACGTGATAAAGGTGTTAACTATGGCAAGTCATTTTGCAACAATAGAGTCCAATGGACTAGAAAAACCAAGTTTTTAAGCTTGTATTTTCCCTTTTCATCGCTTGTCTGAGGGCATTTCTGGGTCCTGATGGTCACTGCCTGTCAGATTTAGAGACAGATTCTGGGTGGCTGACCCAGGTCCCTCCTTGGTCATGAGTGATGGGACCGGTTCCACCCTACACGAAGTGACTGGCATGAAACAGTGACTGCAGGATAAAGTTACCCCTCAAACCAGGCATCTCTGTTCACTGGTAACTCGTGGCATCTGCGCTCACATGACGGGGTAGGTTTCTCTTTCTGTAAAATTTCATTTCCAGAATTCAGAGATAAAAACACATTAGAGCTTCCACCCCTGCAGTTCCTACTGAAAAGCCAGCCCAGACACACAGAAAATTAGTTCTCTACCCCAGAGAACATCATTGCATTGAGCTTTGGAAACAAAGGGTAAACTGCTATATAAACAGTCCTGGTTACTGTTTTCAAAAGTCATCTCCTCCTGTGTCATAACAGCTCATGTTACATGGCAGTGGCTTTAAAACAAAATAAATAAAAGTAAAACCAGATTTTTAGAAATTGGGCAAATTGTACTTTTGTCACACTGGTAGAAAAAAATAGTGTCAATACCCTCTTAAATGGAGATTTCAGTCAAAATTTTTATAATTGCAAGGAACAAGCCCATTTGTGCTGGTTCATGGGAGGCTGGCAGGTGGGCAGCATCAGGCACAGGGTGGCTTCTGGGCAGTGTCCTGTGGTGGTTCTGAGGGGCTGGAATCATCTGGGTGTGTCGACTACGTGCCCCGTCTCTTCCAGAGGCATCTATCTTCACTGCCAGTCTACCATAACTGCTGTGGCCTCATAACCCTGGTTGCTACCAGCTCATCCGGTGTCCCTCCATCCCTGTATTCCTGTACTTTTGTTCCATTGGCTGTGGAAACATGACCACTGCTCCCCGGGATATGGTGCGATGACTTTCCCACAGGAGGAACTACGCGGAGCAGGTGACATGTCCTGGACAGCTTGGTGTTAAATTTCCTTCTTTCTTGTCCATTCCTCAGAAGGAGCTATCTGAACAAGTCGGCCAGAATGACAGCCATGCTCAGCTTCCTATTCAAGTCCACAATGCCACATGCATAGTGAGGATTGCCGCCATCACCAAAGGAGGGGTTGGACCTTTCAGCGCTCCAGTGAAAATATTCGTCCCTGCACATGGTGAGAGCCGGCTCCCCATTGGCTCATGGAGCAGGTCCATCCTGGCAGCATACAGATCGCCAGAGGGCACCTTATAGGGTGGATGGCTGGTTTAAGACTGAAATGCACGGACCAAAGGGAATTTTTGCCATGTTTGAGAGAGTTGATAAGATCACATACCTCACCATCATGTGAGTCCTCCCACTAGGGTGACTGAGAATGGTTCAACTTTCTAGGAGGACTGGTCCTCTCAGGGTAGCTAGTTTCTTGGTTTACTGACTATAGTTAAATGACATACAGTGACTGAGTGCTGGAAAGGCAGAATGGCTGATCCTTCACTCTCTAGAATTGGTACTGTTTGTTTACTTGCTAGTGTTTGTTTTGCAGGTTTAATCATTGCTGCTTGTCACATTATTGCCCATTTAAGCCTTGGGCAGCGTGCTGCATGATTGGCAGTCCAGACCATGCAGTGTTTCCTGCAGAAGCCATCCTCATGTGGCCCCAGGCTCCCTAAGTGCCCACCCTGTCTGCTGGCTTTTGCGTGTCGTTGGAATGTCCTCTGGCAGGGTGCTACCTGGGCGCCCCAGGTGGCCTGAACGCTGTGCTTACTTCCCTGGATGAGGGGAGCCATTTGTCCTGTCCTAGACTGTTTGATGTGAAACTGCTGTCATCAACTCCATGCACAGACATCTGTATCAGTGTGACCTGTGCATTCACACACCCCTGTAAACACGGCCTTTGTACTTGTATCAGACAGTGAGCAGATCGGTGAGTTCCCAGCAATCTCTCCCAGTGACCCTCACACATGCTCTCCCTGTAGTGCAGAATTGGAGCTGTCTGACAGGTCTGCAGCCCGCAGGGGCTCTGTTCCTGGGACCATTAGTAACTGGTGATGGGGACACAAGGCTGTCTGCTTGGTAGAAAGTCAAAAAACAAGATTCTGATGCTTAAAGGCACAGGTTAAAAAATTGGACTTGAAGATGACAGATCTTCTATCTCTATACATAATAAGCTCTCCGGAATTATTAAAGCTTTGCTATATGGGCAATCCTTGCTTTGCACAATTCTGATATATATACATTTTAGTTATCACTGTGGAGTTAAGTAACACCTTTTTTTTTTTTTTAGTGAGAGGAGGGAGGCAGAGACAGACTCCCGCATGCACCCTGACCAGGATCCACTCAGCAAGCCCACCAGGGGTTGATGCTCTGCCCATATGGGGCATTGCTTCATAGCAACCAGAGCCATTTTTTTTAGTGCTAGAGGCGGAGGCCACGGAGCCATCTCCAGCGCCCAGGGCCAACTCACTCCAATTGAGCCATGGCTTCAGGGGGAGGGAGGGTGAAGAAGCAGATGGGTGCTTCTCCTGTGTGCCCTGACCAGGAATCGAACCAAGGACCTCCACATGCCGGGCCAGTGCTCTACCACTGAGCCAACTGGCCAGGGCCAAATAACACCATTCTTTTTTTTTTTTTTTAACCAACAGGGTTTTTGGAGTTTAGATTTTTTTTTATTTGTTTTATTTTTTACAGAGACAGAGAGTGAGTCAGAGAGAGGGATAGACAGGGACACACAGACAGGAACGGAGAGAGATGAGAAGCATCAATCATTAGTTTTTCATTGCACGTTACAATGCCTTAGTTGTTCATTGATTGCTTTCTCATATGTTCCCTGACCGCGGGCCTTCAGCAGACCAAGTAACCCCTTGCTGGAGCCAGCGACCTTGGGTTCAAGCTGATGGGCTTTTGCTCAAACCAGATGAGCCCGCACTCAAGCTGGCGACCTCGGGGTCTCGAACCTGGGTCCTCCACATCCCAGTCCGACACTCTATCCACTGTGCCACCACCTCGTCAGGCAACACCATTCTTTAACAATATGGTTCCAGTGTGTTACCGTATTGAATATACACTTCACCGCTGGCTTTCAATTCATAAATCTACATGGATGACAGGCTCCTTGTGACCATGACCAGCGTGTTACTTCTAAAAGTCTGTTGGTGGTGCCTGACCAGGTGGTGGCGCAGTGGATAGAGCATCGGCCTGGGATGCTGAGGACCCAGGTTTGTAACCTGAGGTCACTGGCTTGGGCGTGGGCTCATCCAGCTTGAGTGTGGGGTCACTGGCTTGAGCGTGGGATCATAGACATGACCCCATGGTTTCTGGCAACTGGCTTGAACCCAAGGTTGCTGGCTTGAGCAAGCGGTCACTTGCTCTGCTGTACTCCCCCACCCCCAGTCAAGGCACATATAAGAGAGCAAACAATGAACAACTAAGGTGCCACAATGAAGAATTGATGCTTCTCATCTCTCTCCCTTCTTGTCTGTCGGTCCCTATCTGTCCTTCTCTCTGTCTCTCTCTTTCTATCTCTCTTGCAAAAAAAAAAAAAATTAAAACAAAAAGTCCGTTGGTGGTTGATTACTGCAATTCTTTATTCAGTTCACTTACATCTAAGGCATATCACTATGCTGTCCCCTTATCAACAAGTGACAAACCCACATTACACATTACAAAAATGGATCATTTAAAGAGGGAGTTGCTCTGGGCAGGCGGTCGGCTCAGTAGATACAGTGCCAGCTCAGCCTGGTGTATGAATGTCGCGGGTTCAATTCCCAGTCAGGGCACAAAAGAAAAGAACCATCTACTTCTCTATCCCTACTCTCCCCCTTTTCCTCCCGCAGCCAGTGGCTCAATTAGTTCGAGCATCAGCCCCAGGCACTGAGAATAGCTTGGTTGATTCGAGCATCAGCCCCAGATGGGGGTTGCTGGGTTGATCCCAGTCAGGCTCACATGGGAATCTGTCTCATTTCCCCTCCTCACACTTAAATAAATAAATAAATAAAAACAAGAAAGAGGGAGTTGCCCTGGCTGGTTGGCTCAGCAGTAGAGCGTCGGCCTAGCGTGCAGAGGACCCGGGTTCGATTCCCAGCCAGGGCACACAAGAGAAGCGCCCATTTGCTTCTCCACCCCTCCGCCGCGCTTTCCTCTCTGTCTCTCTCTTCCCCTCCCGCAGCCAAGGCTCCATTGGAGCAAAGATGGCCCGGGCGCTGGGGATGGCTCCTTGGCCTCTGCCCCAGGCGCTAGAGTGGCTCTGGTCGCGGCAGAGCGACGCCCCGGAGGGGCAGAGCATCGCCCCCTGGTGGGCAGAGCGTCGCCCCATGGTGGGCGTGCCGGGTGGATCCCGGTCGGGCGCATGCGGGAGTCTGTCTGACTGTCTCTCCCTGTTTCCAGCTTCAGAAAAATGAAAAAAAAAAAAAAGAAAGAGGGAGTTGGTGAACAAAAATGAAAGTAAAGAAAGGAAAAGTGAGTGTTGCAGTGAAATTTGAGTTAAGTATGTATGGAATTAGGGAAGAAATAGCTTACAGACTCTACATCACAGCCAGGGACTCAGAGCAGGTGAATTTACCCACATGAATGAAATGATTAAGCCCTAAAGGATGGAGATGTTTTAGAAGAAGTGTCAGCTTGCACCATCACGGCGAGGACTGCCTGTGTTTGTGGGTCACAAAATCTAGAGGGACTCGTTCTAAAGCTTATGACTACTGCTCCCTATGACAAGCCAGTGTTTCGTGTTTTGGATCCCAAAGAGATGTTCTGAATTGCTTCTATTGGTCTTTTACCAGGTTCGGTAGATTTTGCCCCCTCGTCAACTCCAGCACCTGGCAGCACAGACCCGGTGCTCATTGCCCTTGGCTGCTTCTGCGGGTTTGTCCTGATCGGGCTGGTTTTGTATGTTTCTCTGGCCATCAGAAAAAGACTCCAGGAGACGAAGTTTGGGTAAGTGTCCCAGTTAAAAATGTTTTGTTCAGCCTGACAAGGCGGTGGTGCAGTGGATGGAGCATCGGCCTGAGAGGTTGAAGACCCAGGTTTGAGGCCCCGAAGTCACCTGCTTGAGCGTAGGATTATGGACATGGTCACTGTCTTGGGCTCAAAGGTCACTGGCTTGAGTAAGAGGTCACTTGTTCTGCTGGAGGCACCCTCCCCAAGGGCACATATGAGAAAGCAATCGATAAACAACTAAGGTGCCACAACAAAGAATTTATGCTTCTCATCTCTCTCCCTTCCTGTCTGTCTGTCCTTGTCTGTCCCCCTTCTTCCCTCTCTCTCTCGCTGAAAAAAAAATGTTCTGTTCAGTGGTCTCAATGAGGTTGTTATGTCAAGGGACAATGCCTGTCCTGCGGGTCCAGCTCCTCGGTGTTCCAGCTGGGTACTTTGTCTCTGCCCCCGTGGGGCGGGCAACATCCTTACTGGGGCTGCTGTTACTGAGGCAGCCAGCAGTGAAAGCCTCCTGGAGGGGCTCATTGGCAGAGAAGACCATTAACAGGCTTTCCCTGTTCCAACTCGGTTCTGTTAAATGAGGACTTTTATCAGAAGTCTTTAAAATGATCCTAATTATTAACAAAATCAAACATAATAAAAATACTAGAAGGAAATTCACCAAAGCATTAGCGAGTCTGTGATTGTAGGTAATTCTGTTTCCTTTTTCTTTTCTTTTTTTTTTTCTGTATTTTACACATTTTTCTATAAAGGTCAGTCATTTTTCTAATAGAGAAGAACTTTGTATTTTCACATTCAAATTTATAAAAAGCTCTTTTTCCTATATTCTATAGATCTGATTTTTATAATCAAACAGTAGTTGAATATTAAGAAAATAGGAAACCATGTTAAAACTGCTTAGGAATACCAGGCCACATGCATAAGTGTTGTTTCTGGAGCTCAGGGTTCTGCTCCTGTACCTGAGCAGTGAGTGGATTTCCATGAAACCCCAGTTGTCACTCACAGAGCAGAAGAGGTACCATATTACACCATGTATAAGACGCACCTTTATTTTGGGGCCCAAAATTTGAAAAAAAAATGTATTACATAAAGTTATTGAACTTGTTTTATTCATCATAAAATTCATACAACTCCTCATCACTGTCAAAACTCCCATCCATTAGCTTGTCCTCATCTGTGTCTGATGACGAATCACTGTCATCATAGATTGCCTCGTCCTCAGTTTCATCTATGGCTTTTGAAATGCCACACTTAAATGACTTCACAATGATCTCTTTCTTGATATTATCTCAGGATCTTTTCACCCAGGTACAATCTTCTCTATAGTTGGTTTCTTCACTCTTCATGCTGGTGTCAAATTGTCTACAACAAAGAGCACGAAAACAGCAAAGGTGCAGTGGATAGAGCATTGGACTGGGATGCGGAGGAGGACCCAGGTTTGAGACCTCGAGGTCGCCAGCTTGAGCGCAGGCTCATCTGGTTTGAGCAAGGCTCACCAGCTTGAGCCCAAAGGCGCTGGCTCCAGCAAGTGGTTACTCTGCTGTAGCCCCTCCCCCGGCCACCGCCCAGTCAAGGCACATATGAGAAAGCAATCAATGAACAACTAAGGTGTTGCAATGAAGAATTGATGCTTCTCATCTCTCTCCCTTCCTGTCTGTCTGTCACTATCTGTCCCTCTCTCTGACACACACACACACAAAGCATAAGAACAAGTGCAAAAAAGCAGGAAATGCAAGTAAAAGAATCTACAACCACTGTATAAAATGCACCGTTTTTAGACCCCAAATTTTTCAAAAGAAAGGTGCATCTTATACATGGGGAAATATGGTATTTTGTAGAAGAGACAAGTTGTTGACAGCTTGGAGTGGGGCAGGATGAGGGCCAGAGGGAGCTGTGAGTTGTCTTCTGACTCCACAGCCTTAGCATGGGGCATTCCCTCAACGGCTTTTCATGGCCCAGGATGGGGAGCTCACCCATGGAGGCCAGTCTGCCCGTTATCTGTGTCCTTCTCAGTCTCAGTGGTCAGGTACCCTCTGGACTTAACATCTCTGTCCTTGCAATTAGTATATCATAGCCTGTAAATTCTAAGAATGACTATTTTAAAGACATGGACAAAATCTCACCTAAATCCTGGACATTGGGTTGACTAAAACACACGCCAGAGTTTAGGTATGGTTTGAGGGCTCAATGTAGAGACCCTCTGCAGAAGGTGCAGGAGTAGCTCATTGAAAGTCTACTATGTGCTGGGCACTGTGACAGCCTGGGTACAATGGTGAACAAAGCAGGCACTGCCTCTGCCCTCAGGGGGCCCACAGTTAATGGGGGATCAGGCAGTAATCATACAATTGAATTATCAAATGGCAATTATAGCAAGTTCTTTGTAAAAGTATAATATATAACAGTAGATTTGACTACATGTAAAAAGGCAGGGAAGACCTGCCTGCAGAGTTGCTACCTGCACTAAAAGCTGAAGAAAGAGCAGATGTTAATCAGGTGAGAGCGAAAGGAAAAGCATTTCAGCCAGAAAGAGCTGCACACATAGAGGCCCTGTGGTGCCAGGAGCCTGGGCCACAAAGGGGTAGCACAGACTGCAGGATGTGATGCCTGGGGCCTGGTATTCATTCTGTCACTTAAACAAGTCTTCTCGTTTATCTCTGTACATGGTCTCCAAGGTTCTTTCCAGTTTAATTGCCATGACTGTCAGACTCAGTCGTTAAGAGAGCTGCTCGTGTCCTCAAGAATGAGTGGCAGTATGCTGTTTGTGTCACCAAGTGGGCATTCATTGTTCCCATTGATGAAACAATAGTTGATATAGAAGGATGCATAGACATATTTGCGTAGGCCACCTAAAAAGTCGGATCAGTCAAGACAGAAACTTCAAGATGATGGTCAAAGCTGCCGTTCCAGTCCTGAGTTCCTGGAGATCTGGAGGGAGCCCCCAGACATGCACCTAAGGGAACCTGGAGGGGAGGGCACAGAAGCACAGGGTGCTGCTCAGCCAAGCATTTAGGAACAGCCTGTAGCAGTGCCACCCTTCCCAGTCTTTGGAAATTCAGTACCGTTTTTGCTTCTTCTGAGGTCTCTAGGCACTCCCTTTCCTTGCTTTCTTTTAGGAGGAAATATTTTCTAGGACAGTACATGTTGTACAAATATTTTTATTCTGGTTTTAAAATACGTGAGACAGTGGCCTGACCTGTGGTGGCGCAGTGGGATAAAGCATTGACCTGGAACACTGAGGTTGCCGGTTCGAAACCCTGGGCTTGCCTGGTCAAGGCACATATGGGAGTTGATGCTTCCTGCTCCTCCCCTTTCTCTCTCTCTCTCTCTCTCTCTCTCTCTCTCTCTCTCTCTCTCTCTCCCCTCTCTCTAAAAATCAATAAATAAAATATTAAAAAAAAAAAAAAATACGTGAGACAAAGAGTTGGAATGAAATCCCACCCACAACAGCATGAAAACTTATCACCTTCTTAAGAGTAAATCCAATAGATGTGCAAGAACATTGTGGAAAAATTAGTAAACTCTACCAACAATGAGGAAGAAAACTTAAATGGGGAAATGTGTACCATGCTCATGAATGAGAAGGCTCAGTCAGATGAGAGATTGTTTTTTTCCCCAAGTTAACCATCAATTTGATATAATCACCATCTAAATTGCTGCAGAGTTGTTGATAAAACTTGGCAAGCTGATTTTAAAATAGATGTCGAAGAGTAAAGGATCAGGGGCAGCCAAGACAGGGGGGCAGCCTGCTGTTGTTCCAGTGTGAGTTGTCTCTTCTTCCCCAGGAGCGCCTTCTCAGGGGAGGACTTAGAACTGGTTGTCAATTACACAGCAAAGAAATCCTTCTGTCGGCGGGCCATCGAACTCACCTGTAAGTTGACTTTCATTTCCGTTTTTCAGCAAAAGTTGAAGTAGTTGAGAATAAAGAAAAAATAACAGATTTATTGACTGATGTCTCACAAAAGCCAAACAAGTCAAAAAATGGATATTTTTAATGTGCACCATGTCTTTAGCAAGTAACACGCAGGTAGTCAAACATGGCCCTGTGCTTTCCTGTCGGTGGATATGCTGGAAAACTGGAACAAAGTAGCTGGGTGAAGGCCACCAACTGTCATGAAACAGAGGGAAAAGGAACTCTGGGTGACAAGAGATGTGGGTAGAGGTCAGGGATTTAAAGGAAACAGCAGAACAACTGACAGTGTCAGAGCTCATTGCTTCCTGGCTTTTGCTGGCACTCAGCTCTGAGAACAATGCTAACACGCTTGGTACCAATTATGGTTTGAGCTTTGCTTAATCAGAGAGGGCATGCTTCTAGTTGAACAGTGGGAATAAACAGATAGTTCTGTGTTTTTGAAGAATTTCAGAAATTGTGTTGAGAGTATGTGCAAAGACTTTCAAATATAAGTTTCTGGATGTTTGCCAAAACACCAAAGCAACAATAAGCCTAATATAAGAATGATGAAATAAATAGTGGTTGCTATGAAATAAAAACTCATGAGATATAGAATGAGATGTTAATAATGTCCTTACTTTTCTACTCTAGAAGCTTTGACTTTCAGATGTTCTTGCGTTTTTTTTAAAAAAATACTTAATTTAGGCCAGTTTCTTTCCTTTACTGGAGGACTGTTTAGGCAAAATGTGTTCACCAAGAGCTAATATGTCCAGATAATCCGCATTTTTTTTCTTTCAAAGCCTTGCTCATTGCCTAGCTGGCACAAACTGAGTCTTTTGCCAAGCAGTCATTGAGTTGGTCTCCCTCTCCTGGTTAATTGCTCTTGTTGGGAACACTTATTGTCAGTGTTATTGCTGCATGTCTGCACCTTATTACAGAAGGTCTTGTTCTCCGGTCCTCCTGGCGGACTCTTAGTTCCACACTTTCCCTGTGGTTATGGTGAGGCTCCATGCACCATGCATGAGCAGTAGCTTGTACTCTGTTTCTTGTGGTTTTCTGCACCTCCTTTCCTGGCAGGGAGGATGGAAGGTGCCTGATGGCTCCTTTGTATCCCATCCTTAGGGATGTAACAGTAAATACTCTTAGAAAGTACCTATTGACTTCTCCTCCTCACACCTAGTCAGCTGCAGACCTCCCCAACGGGAATCCAACTGCCAGCTGCTGATACTGCAAATTGGAAGGAGATATATGGTTCTGGTCTTTATAATCCGTCATAATCAATCTTGCCCTGTAGGCTTCATTTTAATCATAGTAGAATTAAGTGTGATATTTTATTACATTTTGGGGAGGGGGGAGCGTTATGGGGTATAAAATGGAAAAAGCAGTTAGCTGTTTTGTGGGACTTTATATATAAAATTTTAATTATATCCAAATGAAAGGAAGTACACTGACAACTCGTATGTCTCCTGACACTTCTTTTATAGTACGCAGCTTGGGAGTCAGTGAGGAGCTGCAAAGTAAGCTGGAAGATGTTGTGATTGACAGGAATCTTCTAATTCTTGGGAAAATTCTAGGCGAAGGTAAGCAGTTTAACTTTTTTAAATATGGGGTAAGAAAGTAAACAGTTCAGAGTAATTTTTTTAAATATATATTAAGTAAAGTACCATTTTGTGACTTCAATGATAATATAAATTGTCCTATTTTATCTAAAATGAAAAAAGTAAATAGTGGTGTTTGAAACTAAAATTTGGCATATATGAGTGGAGCTTTACAGTTCCTGGTACACACAGTAGGCCCTGAAAATATGAATTCCCTTGCTTCATGAAAAGCTTGTAATTCACTAGTTGGTTTCCTATATTATTAAACTTATTCTAGTTCTCAAGTTTGTCATTCCTGGCACCTTCCTATTTAAATAGAAACAGGAGAAAAATGGCGTAATTTTCTCAACCTGCTATTAGGATGAGTGGTGATCTTCTTCAGAGTTTGACATTTTCCATGTTGCCCTATAATAAAGTCATGAACTGAGCTGAATCCCGGCCATCCAAGGTAGTGACAAGCAGGAGGTTAGTGCCTGGCCTGGGCCCTGGTTTATGATGTGGGTGGCCTGGCCGCTCTGCCTGGCTGCCATATATAGGTCACTCTCAGGCCACATGAAGACAGTGGCTACGCCACTATGGTGTTTCTGTGCTCAGGAGAGATTTTGTACACGGCCCACATAGGTGTGGTTTTACTTCACAGGAGAGTTTGGGTCTGTCATGGAAGGAAATCTCAGTCAACAAGATGGGACCTCTCAGAAAGTGGCAGTGAAGACCATGAAATGTGAGTTACTTGGTCACCGGTGGGTCAGAAGGCCATCCAGAGCACCTTCACGGAGGGACAGTTACTGTAATGAGCTCTTCATACCTACATGTATAGTCTTCACACTCAAGGCAATAACATGTCATCCCCCCTCTCTTTCTCTGTCTTTTCTTTCTCTCTTTTTCTTTCTCTCATTAATGACTCCCAAGTAAGCCATGAATTCCTGGGCAGCATTAGACTGCACGGTTGTTTCAGTTTGACTCTTCAGGTGTTCAGCTGGGCGCTTGTAAACCAGACCTCGGTCGTGCAGCGTGCCGCCTGCAGCTGCCTTCCCAGCACACTCGGAGGGAGAGGATCAGTGCTCAGTGTGCCGATGTTCTTCATGCTGCTTCCTCATCAACCCCCTGTATAAATTCAATATTAGTTTTTGATCGAGGGGTAAAGTAAAATTGGTTTCTTTCTAAATGCAGTGTTTACTGGGCATGAAAGTGTAAGTTGGCCCTGGATGGTTGGCTCCATGGTAGAGCATCGACCTAGATTGTGGATGTTCTAGGTCAGATTCCTGGTCAGGGCACACAGGAGTGGGGACTATCTGCTTCTCCCCCCTCCTCTTCCCTTTGCCTTCCCCTACTGCAGCCATGGCTCAATTCATTCGAGTGCATCAACCCTGGGTGCTGAGGATGGCTCTGTGGAGTTTCCACCTCAGACACTAAAAATAGCTTGGTTGCGAGCATGGCCCCAGATGGTCAGAACATCAGCCCCAGACAGGGGTTGTCGGTGGATCCTGGTCAGGGCACATGTGGGAGTCTATCTCCTTCCTATCACTTAAACTTAAAGAAAAAAAAGAAAGTGTAAGTTAAATTACAAGCACATCTTGAGACTTTTTACCAGAATCAGAGACTAACGTTTTAATTCATGTATAAAAAATAAGTATCATAACCAACCAGTCACGTGGGCCAGTGCTTTTTGCTTTTCATATATCTATAATGGCCAGTATTTATGGATACACATGGTGTTCCCAGGACACCACAGCTACTCCCCATTTCATCAGTACCACAGGGCCTGGAAATCAGGACAGCTGGGAAGGACGCACCTTGAAGTTAGAGCTCTCCCTGGAGCTGAACCCCACAAGGAGCCACACTCAGCGCTGGTCCTGCCACGTTATTTTATCGGAACCTCACAATGTATCTATGGGGAAGTTTCTTCTATGCATGGGGAGGTTCCTCCCATTGTCCCCATTTTCTCAGTAGAAGGTTTAAGGGACCTGGTCAGAGGAGCTGAGCCTGGAGCCTATTTCCTCTCTGGCCTTGGCTCTGCCATTCTTCAACTTAATTAGAATAATTTACATAAGAATTGGATCCATGCTAATTCTCAAAGACTGAAAGACTAGTCTTCTGCCCCCAATTATGGGTCCCTCTGCTTTTGCCTGGGTGTTGGTCCCTCTGAGGAGGATTTTGCAAGCAGACCCCCCCACCCTCTTATTCCAGCTACCCACCTGCTTGTTTGCAGCAGAAGCTAAACGTGAGTGTTAAATGGCAGGAATTTTGCAGGTCTATAGAATAACAATTATTATTATTATTTGCATGTCAGAAAAAATTTTGCTTCAAGAAATGTCCAAGATTTTACTGCCTATGTTTTCTTCTAGGATTTATATAGAATTCTTTTTTATATTTTTGAGACTTGTTTTTATAGGAGGATTAATATATATTAAAGCCACAGGATGTACAGACAGTGTGCGACAGTGTGCTAGATGCTCTCATGTGGTTTTAGTTCATCCTTGTACCCTGTTACAGCAGGTTCCCTAAAGCACACCTGGCTTTATGTGTGTTTTTGTTTGGTTTTAATTGTGGTAAAATACACATAACATCCTAACCATTTTTTACTTAGGTAGCATTAAGTATTTATACATTCACGTTATTGTGCAAACATCACCACTGTCATCTCCCAAACTTTTTCATCTTGCAAAACTGAAACTTGGTTTGTTAAACAACTCTCAACCCTCCCCAGCAACCCTCCATTCTACTTCTGTCTATGAATGTGACTCCTCTACCTACCTCATTCAAGTGGGATCACACAGTGTGTGGCCTCTTGTCACAGGCTTATGCCACTTAACATAGGATAGAATTTTAAATGTCTCTCTTAAGTTGGTTTAATTCTAGAAACTTGGTATGACAATGTACCTAGTTCACGAGACAAAACCAGGCAGCCAGATTTGCAAGGCACACTGAAAGAGAAAGGCATGTATGTGTTCCTTCTCTCTTTTTTTAAGGCCAAACTGTTATCAATGGATCAGTTGGATTTGGTGTTAGTTTTTTGGTTTTTTTAAATAGATTTCTCTTAAACAGTTTATAGAAAAATTGGGCAGCAAGTAGAGAGTTGCCATGCACCCTCTTCCACACGCCCCCATCACTAACATCTTCATCAGCACAATGCAGGTTTTACTGTATGTGAACCCACATTCATATGGTAATGACTGAAGTCCATAGCTTACATTAGGGTTCACCCTGTGTTGCACATTCTGTGGGTTTGACAAGTGCATGATATCATATGTCCACCATCAGTGTCCTACAGATGTTTCATCACCCTGAAATTGCCCATGCACCCCTCTTTATGCCCGCCATCCAGCCCGACAACCACTCATCTCTTTACTGTTGCTACAGTTTTATCTTTTCCTGATTTCAGTTTTAGAAAACAAAATTGCTGTTGCCCCTCCCCTTCCTGGAGCACATTGCTTGTGCCTGAGGTTTCCCATCTCTTCTTTCAGTGGACAGCTTTTCTCAGCGAGAGATCGAGGAGTTCCTCAGTGAGGCCGCGTGCATGAAGGACTTCAGCCACCCGAACGTCATCCGACTGCTAGGTACCTTGATAAGTGCAGTTCTGGCGGCCAGAGGGGTCAGCGCTGCTCTCTGTGCCAAAGGGAAACCTGATACAACCCAAAGTAATTTATAACTTGGGGTTTTTCACCCAAAAGGCTCCCCATTACATTTTCAGAGGCTGGTGGTGAAAATAGGTAAACATGGGACATGATTTAATGTCAGAATTTGGCTTTCAGCTCGTTAACTAAAAAACACAAAAGGGAAGATGAAGTTCCAGGGATCGCCATGTGAGTGGCACTGCCAAGGGGAGAGCAGCCAGAAAATAATTAAATATTCTAATGACTTGTTCTTGCTTCTTGCAATTTAATAAATGCTAGATTCTTTGGGGAACTTTCAAAGTGTCTTTGACACTTAAGGGAGATGTGAAAACTAATGTTTGGATATAATATCATGTCAAAGAAACTTCTGTTACTCATTTGCAACTATGGACCTCAGCCAACTGAGAACAATGGTGCTTTGTAATTGCACCGCAATGTGCAAGAGCTTTGCAAGCCTGGTATCAGGTGACAGGCTCTAGCTGTAGAATTCCATGATAAATGGGGTTGCAGCTTTTCCTGTGTGTAACCGTTAAAATGTAGGGATGTGGATTTTACCTAATGGCTCTCAAAATGATTTCGTAGTTGTAGCATTTGGTTTCAGGGCATGTCTTCATACAATTAAGTATTTAACCATCACATGAAACTAGTTTGCTCTGGAATTCTAATGCAGTCACTGCCCCTCACTTAGACTCAGTATAGCAAAAACTCCACAGGTCTCTCGGGGGCTGTACTTTTTATATAGATTAATTTTTGGGAGCTGTCATGCAAAGACTGGCACTGATCTGAAAGGGAAAAAGTACCACGATGTGGACCCATTGTGCATTCCATATTCTAGAAAACAGTGTATGTTTGTTTTTCTTAACTGTTCACTTGGGAGCACATGGTTTCAATTTGGCTCCTGCTCCTGCTGTGCTTTTTCTGGTCGCTGCTAACAAGGGCTCTTTGTAACTAATTCTGCTCTTGATTTCAGGTGTTTGTATAGAAATGGGCTCTCAAGGCACCCCGAAGCCCATGGTGATTTTACCCTTCATGAAATATGGGGACCTACATACCTACTTACTCTACTCCCGACTGGAGACAGGTTCAAAGGTAATTAATTACCCATTGCATGGCCTGACAAGACCTGAACAACTTCATCATCTGACCTTGAAAATAAAAGGGGGAAGGCAAGGATGTTAGCCTTTGTTTGGTGCTCACTGTGTGCGCCAGGGGTTGAAATGGGGTGTCTGTCTTCACAGCAGGCCTGCTCCCAGGTCCTCTGTTCCTGTTTATGGGAGGAGGCCAGTGGGGAGCAGTCTCATGCCGCTGGCAGTGGAGTCAGGGGGGCCCTTGTGCTGTCAGTGCCCTCTCTCTTTTGAAGGCGTCTTTTTTTACTTGTTCACTCTGAAGTCCCTGGGTGCATGACCTGTCTCAGTTTTCAGAGGGAAGGTGCCCAAAATGTTTGTCAGAGACTCTGAGGGTGAACTTCCCCATCCATCTTTATCTTTATCACAAGCCCCTCCATCCTCGGGATCAGAATGCGTCTCGATTGTTGTAGCTTTATTATAAGTCTTAGAATCCGGTAGCGTGATTTCTCCAGACTTATCCCTCTTTCCAGAATTGTTTTAGTTTTTCTGATTTTGTTGTGCTCCTGTATAATTTTAGAATCAGCTCGTCTATTCCAGCCAAAAGCACTGCTGTTGTCTTATGCTCTTTTGAACAAAATACGAGCAACAACGCTACATTTTACTGGCTAATGAATAGTTTCTTTTTTTTGCAAAAATACAAGTGTATCTCCAATGTTGGAAACTCACTCCCATGTTTTATTAATAGGAAAAAGGAATATATTTCCATATTTTAGTACTTTTGCTACCACAAATACAGCTGGAAGTCACAAAATGCATAGAGAAACTGAAAAATCAAGCTTTTACTCAGGTTTTTCCTTTGCCATTTGCTCAATTTTTTGGAAATAAATGTTTTCCATTCCCGCTAGTGTGGCCCAGGACTCGGTCTCCATTACATAATGTGCTCCCATGGGGCCTCCGTGCCATCCTGGCCTCATCTTCTGGTCCAGGAATGAAGCCTGTCATTTTGTTTATTTTGTTGCCAGAGAGTAAGTTTTGTACTTCTTTTGTTAAATTTATTCCTAAGTGTTTTATCTTTGGTTCTTTTGTAGATAAACTTTCTCTATTTCATTTTCAGATTGTTCATTGCTAGTGTATAGAAATACAGTTGATTTTTGTAGATAAATCTAGTGTTCTGCAACCCTGATGAACTCATTTATATATTAGTTCTACCACACAATTATCTTTTAAATGACTTTTGATCACAGTTTGCAAGAATAAAATCGTTGTTCAAGGAAAAAAATAACACAAATGAGTAGTATCTGACACTTACTATACCTTTATAAATATCAGCAGATTTGATATTTCTCAGTACCCAAATCCATTCCTGGAAATGAGCATCCAGACAATTAAAGCCCCAGATATACACAACATAGGCATAAGACTTTCCTCCTGATTTGTTTACCTTTTTTTTTAAATAACTCCATTATGTAAGAGTGAAGGATAATTACAGTATTTTGTTGTATATACCATATGTGATTGACACAGGTCTTGGCTGGGAAATATAAATCATTAAAAATTCAGTGGCTTTGTTAGTACCACTTTGGAAATCCCATGCCAAACAGAATAAGCCATGACAAATCCAGTGTGTTGGGGAGGGGATGTCATGGACGGACCTGTTCACGGTCGCCGGGAACTGGTAAAGCCTTCTCTAGAAGCTCTGACTGTTCATACATGCAGCTACTGTAGGGCGCTGTTTCCCTCCCGATCCTCAGGATCACCACCCTGGATGGTCACAGCAGTCTCATGTGCTTTTCCAGCAAGGAGAAAACACTAGACTGCTGAACTTACAGGAGGGTCCTCGAGAAACGAAAATGAAAACTCCTGTGGTAAGGGGCGAAGAACCTCCTAATTGCTCTCTAAAAAAAGGAAAGTATCTTCAAAACATTTCAGACTAAAGTGATAGCAGATGTGGGTGCACAGTTGGAAACAGCTCCATCAAAGTGGGCTTTTTCCTCAGAATATTAGAAGTCCCTCCACACACATCCCCCTGCATGAAAGCCAGGGCACCCTGTGTCTCCTGTCTGTGTGCTCGGGTCCCATTTCATCTTGTAACTTGGGAAGTGAATGTTATTCACTGTCAATACTTTTAAACATGAGGAGAAAAATTGTGATATTTGCCAAACTGTGTCAGGGCTTGTTTTTTAGTGGGGATTTTTTTTTTTCATTTCTTTTTTAAAACCTTATTTGTGCTATTAGTGATTTGGAAATGAAAGGTTTGTTCCCATGTTTTACAGCCAAATATTTAAGAGGTAAAAACACGGTGTTTCCCCAGACAGAGATATCTTGCAGATTTCCTCTTAAAAATTAATCTTGCTTCTTGCTTTGTCCCCCAGCACATTCCTGTGCAGACGCTGGTGAAGTTCATGGTGGACATTGCCCAGGGAATGGAGTACCTGAGCAACAGGAACTTCCTTCATCGAGACTTAGCAGCTCGAAACTGCATGTAAGGGTCCTGGTGCATCCGGAGGGGTTGACTACACCGGGGGGGGGGGGGGGGGTTGGAATGGCCAGTTACTGTTCCAGTAGGAGGAGGGTGAGGTTCTGGAGATGGAATTCCTATGGCTCTGATGTGTGCCTGGTCTTGTGCTCGGAGGTTTTCACTGTCTCCAAAACATTTTCCTGTGACTATGTTTTTATTTTTACACTCATGACCTAGGAGGGTGGGGTAAGACCCTTGTCATCCTTGCTGGTAGCCATCAGCTGGCTGTGGGCCCAGTTATACATGCCAGCTAATCATGAAGACAGTAATAAAAGTCACAAAAGTCTGCCACTAAGTTCTCGTGATGCTGCCTTGTGAGCATGCTCTGTCCTATGGACACTCCGGCCAGAGTGGCAAGGACCTACCTGAGAACTTTGAGCCCAAGCTCTCCCTGCCTCTTCACCCTGCCCAACAGAGCCATGAGCTGCTGTAAATCTTCAAAACAACAACTATGCCTTGATATTATGTTTACTGTTTCAGAATGGGGGAATGTTCCTTAAATGTGTTGCTTTTATTTGCTTTTCCTGGTTGGAGAGGTGACAGTGGGGTTTGCCATCACTCGTGACCAGCCCCACCCTCAGCCCCCTGCCACTGTCACCTCATTTTTGAAAGCCCAAAAGGGTCTTGTTGTTGTTTTTTATTTAAATAATTTTTCTACCACGGAGGAAGACCTATGAAAAAAATTTTACCCCTTAATTCCTTCATGTTTTTCCTACAAGGTAGGGTAGCCAGCGGTCAGTGTGCCCAGAACTCTGGGTGTCCCAGGACATGGGACATCCAGTTTTAAATCAGTGTCAGGTCAACAGGGACAAGTCGTCTCCCTCTTTCTAGACCACTCATTTCTTCTCTTCCTTCTCCTTCTTGTCTAGGATCTATCTTAACAAATCAGGCTATAAATGTGATTGTATCACTTTAGTGTTCTGAATAACTCTTCAAATACCACCTGCCCATCTTTGCAGGGAGCCCAAGGTCCCCCTCTTATGGGATAGTCTTGCCTTCCTCACCCAGGCTGCCAGGAGCCTCCCTTGATTCACAGAGCCAGTGCCGCTTCTAGACTTTAGGCAGGAAGGCTGCTAGGACACTCATTGAGTCACCAAAGTCCCTGGATTTGAGTTGGACTTGTGCTTCTGCTGTACAGCTAGCTCCTCTGTCCCCTCCACAGGTGGCCTTATCACCACACAGTCCAAAGGGTGCATGGTTCTGTCTCTCCCAGCCTCCCTTGCTTGCTCTGCTGTTGGTCCCCAAGCAGGACCCTCACAGGCTGGCGGGCTTTATATCTTTGGGTTGCTTACTGTGCGTGTTTTCACCTGCATGTGGCGCAGATGCTCTAGGACTTTGCCTGTGATGTCGCTGAACTTGACTCCTTTTCTGTAGGCTGCGAGATGACATGACTGTGTGTGTCGCAGACTTTGGCCTCTCTAAGAAGATTTACAGTGGGGATTACTACCGCCAAGGCCGCATTGCCAAGATGCCTGTGAAGTGGATTGCCATAGAGAGCCTCGCGGACCGAGTCTACACCAGTAAAAGTGACGTGGTAGGGACAGTTTTGATTCGGGATGTTTAGTGTCAGAGATGAACCACGCTGAATGAAGTGACCTCGCTGGTGTTGCCAAACATTTTACTCTGATAAACTGCGGATTGGGAGTGCGCTCACATCTCTCTTATTTATTGCTGGACACTCTAATTCAGGTGGCACCGTTAATTCTAGGGAAGTCTCCTGGCAGTCAAAAGATCTGTCTTTGCACAGGCCCTTAATTTATTTCCATTTTTCTTTGCTACAACATAGTGACTTACCACTGCTAAGATATTTCATTTTCATACTAAATTCAATAAATTCATCCAGTGGCTCTAGGGGACAAAATGCTCATAAAAGGTTCTGTGTAGTCATCCCCTCAACCAGAGATGAGCAAGAACACTCGATGACAACAGTGGCCCAAGCGAGCATTGACATGGCGGGAGATTCTATCTGCCTTTGTCAGACTTCCTGGAACAGCACTATTAGAAAATGGGAACTGTGATGCTCCCACCCGCGTTACTACCGTGTTGGGAGAGCAGCGTGTCCCAGACATAATTGTCAGCTTTGTGTGCAGCCATAATGGCTTAAAGGAAATGACCTTTCGGAATGAAAAGGTCCATTCAGCTGTTCTAAAAGACTCACATTTGAACTTCTTGCCACTTTGTTTTCAGTGGGCATTTGGCGTAACCATGTGGGAAATTGCCACTCGGGGGATGACGCCCTACCCCGGTGTCCAGAACCATGAGATCTATGATTATCTTCTCCACGGCCACAGGTTGAAGCAGCCAGAGGACTGCCTGGACGAACTGTGAGTGAGCTTCTTGGTGTCACCATGCAACCTACAAGGGCCAGCCAGTGGGTCTTCAGAGACCTGGGGACACACAGTCACAGGGGGAGGGGACACATTTAGCTAGGCTGTGTGCAGAGGTGGCACAGCCAGGCCAAAGCCCTTCCAGGTGTGAGAGATGGTGCATGCACCTGTGCAGTGACCCCACTTTCTCCAGGTCTGCGGGCCTCTCTGAAATGCATCCTAGAAAAATGGGTTGACTTCATAGTACATGTGGTACCTGCAGGAGCATCTACCCTCTTGTGCTGCCATCATCCTTCTCTTCCTGTTCAGCATTTCAAGCAAACAAACCACAATAATGTCCTTAATCAGGAAATTTAGAAACCTGAGCCCACAGCTCTGCGCCAGGCTGGTCATCAGAATTGAGTGGGGGATATTCTAACAGTGCAGTTCCTCAGCTCTATGCCTGGACATGTCTTTCGAAACAAAGTGGGCCCTTAAAACTGTCTGGACCTGACCAGGTGGTGGTGCGGTGGATAGAGCATCGGACTGGGATGCGGAAGGACCCAGGTTCGAGACCCCAAGGTCGCCAGCTTGAGCGCGGGCTCATCTGGCTTGAGCTAAAAGCTCACCAGCTTGGACTCAAGGTCGCTGGCTCCAGCAAGGGGTTACTCGGTCTGCTGAAGGCCCCCAGTCAAGGCACATATGAGAGAGCAATCAATGAACAACTAAGGTGTCGCAGCGAAAAACTGATGATTGATGCTTCTCATCTCTCTCCATTCCTGTCTGTCTGTCCCTATCTATCCCTCTCTCTGACTCTCTTAAAAAATAATAATAATGTGCCTGATCTGTGGTGGTGCAGTGGATAAAGCGCCGACCTGGAAATGCTGAGGTCGCCGGTTCGAAACCCTGGGCTTGCCTGGTCAAGGCACATATGGGAGTTGATGTTTCCAGCTCCTCCCCCCTTCTCTCTCTCTGTCTCTCTCTGCTCTATCTCCCTCTCTGTCTGTCTCTCTCCCCCTCTCTCTCCTCTCTAAAAAAAAATGAATAAATAAAAATAAAAATAAATTTTTAAATAATAATAATAACTGTCTGGGAGACCAGGTGCTCAACTTGGCGTGAGAGCCCCGTTCTGAAGGTGCACAGCCCGTCCCTGACAGGCCTCTCTTCTCCAGGGTGGGTGGTATGGGGAAAGGCCAGGCCGACGGGTCACAAAGGCCATGTGCTGCCTCCAGCTTCCCACAGGGGAAGCCATTGCAGCTTACTTGACCCCTCTGTGCCTCATTATCCACCACAGATAAAGTCTAGTCATATATTCCTCAGGGGTATTAGGAAGGTTAAAGGAAGTGTATAGAGTGCTCAGCCCACAGGAGGCACAGAGCAAGTGTCACATCGTGGTGCCAGTTAGTAACAGAACATCATTATAGACCAATCTGCCCAAACACCTTGCTGACCTTCTGAATAACTTTTTGTGGCATTGCCTGGAGCTGGTAATGTGACTCTTCCTAGAGTTGAGTCGCTTTCCACATAACAGGAGTTATATTTTCTCCATATTCAGCAAGATTTTACCATGTTTTCCTGAAAATAAGACAGTGTTGTATATTAATTTTTGCTCCTAAGGACGCGCTAAGTCTTATTTTCAGAAGATGTCTTATTATTCCATGAACAAGAATTCACATTTATTGTTGAACAAAAAATCAACATTTATTAATATACTGTAGTCATGTCATCATAAACGTCAGCATAACCAGCCAAACTGAATTCCATCAAGAATTTCTTGTGACTATTTCCATGTACAACAATCTACCCTGTTTCCCCCAAAATAAGACAGTGTCTTATATTAATTTTGCTCCTAAAGATGTGCTAGATCTTATTTTCAGGGGAGGCCTTATGATTCTAAGCTTGAAAAAAATTGCACTAGGTCTTATTTTCGGGAGATGTCTTATTTTCGGGGAAACAGGGTAGAACCTTGGGCCTGCATAAGCTCAGTCTTGGAAGAAATGGGTGGGCATGTGTGGGGACACTTCTGCCACTGTCACACATGCGCGTGCGCACACTCACACACAAACCCTTTTTGGCCCTGCTTCCTCACACGGGGGAGGGCTAGGTGAAGTGGTATGTAGGCCTCCCAGGTCTTGTCCAAGACAAACAGAAGGAAATGTTATTTTAATTTTATTTTTTTTAACAGGAGAAAATCAAAATTTTTATCATTATCTTTGTTTTTTATTAAATGAGAGGTGGGGAGGCAGAGACAGACTTCTGCATGCTCCCCAACTGGGATCCACCAGGCAAGCCCTTTACCAGACGGAGCTCTGCCTCTCTGGGCCACTGCTCCATTTGCTCTGCAATTGAACTATTTTAGCACCTGAGGCAAGGCCATGGAGCCATCCTCAGTGCCTGGGGCCAACTTTGCTCAAACCTAGAGTCATGGCTATGGAAGGAAAGGAGAGAAAGAGAGTTGGGGGTGGGGAGAAGAAGCAGATGGTCGCTTCTCCTGTGTGCCCTGACTGGGAATTGAACCTGGGACTTCCACACACTGGGCCGACATTCTATCACTGAGCCAACCGGCCAAGGCCAAAAATCAAATTTTGATATGTGGGTATGGGAATTCACATAAGCATGAAAATTTTCAGAAGGAAACTTTATTGATCAGAGCTTTGTCCTGCTTGGCAGTGGTGGCTATTGTTATTGTGGTTGTAAATTATTAAGAACAAAAACAAAACATGTTAAGTCTTTAAAAACATTCTGAAATTCTAATTAAATTAGATTTGGGGTTTCATGGTGGTTTCTGACAGGGCCACGTGAGTGAAGTGTTTGCTTCTGAAAAAGGAGGAAGCTGTTTTAGCCAAACAATGTTGAATGAAGAGTTTTGTGGCCATTTCTTTCTCAGCTTCTGTTGTGTGCTACAGGCAGTCGGTATTTGCAGTGACTATCTGGGGTCTTAACAAGGTCTGAGCTGGGTCACACTGTGGTTTTTCAATGTTTTACTCAGAGTTAAACAAAAATGCTGACTCGGTTTTCTGTAAAAAATTTTAGTTGAGAGTTGCAGAGTCAGCACATGCCGTGTGGCGGGGTGGTCAGCAGATCAAGTGGCCCTGTGGCTTCCCCCCAGCTGGCTCTGCACCTCAGGCTTGAACCAAGACCTCCTTCTTGGGTCCCCGTCATGTCTGCATGCTGGTCAACAAAGAGGACTCTGTTTCCATATCTGGGGCATTTTCTTTTAAAAATGAGACACACTTCTGAGCTTCTTACTTCCACTTGCTGTCTAACCTTAGCTGAGACAAGTTCACCCTGTGTTACTTGCCCGTTGGTCTAATTCTGAGAAATGTAACGATGTAAGTAAGAGAGTGCATTTGTGCCCTTCTCTCTGAGGCTGCCTCTTCTCACACTGTCACCTACCTCCGAGTGACCAGGCGGCAGGCCTGTTCCCCTGGCCCAAGAGGGTGCTCTGCATGAGGTCCATGTCCTTTCTGTAGGACATTTCCTCAGCTGAGCTGGCCTCCTGGATGTAGCCTTCAGACCATCTCCACAGCTGACCACTGTGGTTCACTGGCACTTGTTCCCTCTTCCTCCAGTGACACTGGGAAGCCACCTTGTTCTTTCTGGGTCTCATCAACCAGCAGATGTCCTTCAAAGTCCCCTGCCCTCTGATCCCACCTCTAATGCCATCAAATCAGAGAAGCCCAGGCTGGGGGCCTGGCATCAGCTGTTTTTACTCCCTTGTCACATATGAGGAGGTGTTGACAGTGACGTCACAGTGTGAATAAGGACCTCAGCTCACTCCCACCTTCCCTCGCTCAGAAACCCTCCTCTACTTACTGATCAGTCCCTTTGCTTCCTTCTGTGGCAGCTCAGGCCCCAGGAAGGAGAGCAGTGGGGGCTTTCCGTTGGCGGAGCGTCAGAGCTCAGACCCTGCTCGGCTCTGTGGAGACACGGGCAGTAGTGATGCCTGCCTCTCAGGTGTCCTTTCTCTGAGAAGATGTGACGCACTCGGACGTCCTCAGAGCCAGGGAAAAGGGTGCCCGACATATACGCACAAAATTATAAATCTATAAATTTTATAAATGTCTGTGGTTGCATCTTAACTCCTTTTTTAAAAGAAATTGTGTTAAAAATGCACAGGATATAAAGTGTACTATCTTCACTGTTTTTAAGAGCACAGTTCAGTAATGTAAGTGCAGCCATCACCACCGTCATCCCCAGAGCTCTTTTCATAGAAAACTGAAACTCTGCCCCCATGAGACAGCAATCCCCATCCTCAGCCCTAGCGACCTGCATGAGGACATCTTTTATAAAATCGCAACAGAAAAACAAAAATGACCATTTACAAAGGCAACTTCCAAACAGTTTTTTCTTTCCTTTCCTGAGATTGAATCAGTGACCATCCCAGCCCTCCTCTTACTGACCAGAGCCGGGCCCTTGCTGTTCACCTTGGTCCACCACCAAGGAGTTGCCATTTGTAGGAGCAGCTTAGACAGTGTACATGCTATCGTGTCTTCACAATTATATTTATATTGTTACATATCTGATAACGTATTGAGAGTAAAATAAAACTTAACTTTGAAAGAGATGTTGCTACCATGTTATATGAAGAAGAACATAGATTATGTCAGCGATTTTCAACCTTCTTCATCTCACGGCACACATAGACTAATTACTAAAATTTGGTGGTACACCAAAAATATGTTTTTTGCTGATCTAAACAACAACAAAAAATAGGCATAATTTTGATTCATTCATACCAGACAGATATCATGTTGGCTCTTGTCATTTTTTAATTTGGCAATCTAAGGGAAAAAAGATCAGAGTCCCTGATTAAATAGCCAGGTATTGCATGTTTTAAAAATTCTTGCAGCCGATGGGTTGAAAATTTCTGGGTTATGTAAACACTTTCTCCTAAGACACGGAATAAGTGAAGGTAAATTAAATAACAGCGCCTTCATGGCCCAATGAAAAGGCCTGTGTGGCTATATGGATGGAATTCCTCCAAGCTCATCTCAGACTGCAGACAGTCAAGGCTCTGTGGAAAACAAGAAAACCATGCAAATCAATTTATACCATAAAAACCTCAAAAATAGAAACAAAAGCTGTTTTCCAGGTCTCATGACCGTCTCATGGAGATAAAACAGGGAGAACCTAAAAGCTGAGCTGACGTCCAGGTGAGAATCGGGCTCCTCAGGGAAACACGCCTGCCGCGGGGATGTGGGGAGCTCGGTGTCCTGTGCGCGGGCACAGTGCTGGCAGGTCCCGCTTTCCAGAAGCTCGTGCTTTGTGGCTTTTTGTTTGTTTTTGTCTTTTTTTATTTTTTATTTTTTTAGAGAGAGAGAAATATCAATCTGTTTTTCCACTTATTTATGCATTCATTAGTTGGTTTTTATATGTGCCATGATCTGTTCAGGGGATCTAACCCACCATCTTGGCATATTAGGAGGACACTCTAACTAACTGAGCTATACGGCCAGGGGCATGCCTTGTTGACAGAAGCTGAAAAGTAAACAAATGCAGATATTGATTGTCAGACATCTACGTGAATGAGACCTATCTGTACATGTTAGTAGAATTAGCCAAAGTCCTACATGATGTGATTTCAAGTGAATATGGGAATTGCATGTTTCTGTTCACAAGATATCAGTAATCTACAACATGTGTCAGATGATTAACATTTGGGTCATTACCCTATCCAGCAATATGAATATCAATTTCTCAGAGCAAGAAAGAATCCAAATGAAAGGGTCATATAACTCACTTTTCCTAATTCAGTCATCTCTTTGTTTTACTCTGCTAACATCAGTGTCTCTCCTCTCTCTCTCTTTCGTTTTTTTTTTTTTTGACAGAGACAGAGAGTTAGAGAGAGGGACAGATAGGGACAGACAGGAAGGGAGAGAGATTAGAAGCATCAGTTCTTCAGTGTGGCACCTTAGTTGTTCATTGATTGCTTTCTCATATATGCCTTGACCGGGGGGCTATAGCAGAGCAAGTGACCCCTTGCTCAAGCCAGCAATCATGGGGTCATGTCTGTGATCCCACGCTCAAGCCAGCGACCCCATGCACAAGCTGGTGAGCCCACACTCAAGCCCGAAGAGCCCGCGCTCAAGCCGACAACCTCAGGGTTTTGAACCTGGGTCCTCCACATCCCAATCCGACGCTCTATGCACTGTGCCACTGCCTAGTCAGACCCCCTCCTTGTCATTCTTAATTGCACAGAGAATGAGGACATACCCCAAAGGGAGTCCTCCATACAGAGTGCAGCAGAGGGAATCATTAGGAGCCCCAATTGTAGGACTTGTCCAGCCAGAGGCCAGTTCCCCTAATGGCCCCCGCAGTCCATGTAGCCACACAAACACCCAGTGCAATGAGGCACATGCTCTCTCACCACCCTGGCCCTTCTAACATAGCTCTCTGGTGACAAACCCTGTTTGATGGTGTAGAACAGGACTGGACATGCATTTTCTGTAGAGGGCCAAATAGTAAATATTTTTGGCTTTGAGGCCATATGGTATCTGTTACAACTACTTAACTCTTTATGTGTGGAAGCAGCCATAAATAAATGTAGCTGTGTTCCAAAACTATTTACAAAACAGACAGTGGGCTGGATTTGGCCCATGGTGTAATGCAGGAGGTCCAAACCCAGAAAATGTGTCTGGTGTTGCTGTGGGATCCCAAAGAAACCACAAGAAGGACCAGATGGAGCAGGCATAACCTTTAGTACTTACATACAGGGGCAGCACCAGTGATGGCCGGTTGGTGGAAGCTCTGTGCTCCTCTGGGTGGGGCCATAGTTTAAATTGCTAAGCTCTGCGCAGTTACTGAAGCGAAACTCTTGTCTGTATGCAAGCAGGCAGGTGAGCAGGGGGTATAGGAAAGGGTACCTGCCTGTCTTGTATTGTCTCTCCTTGATACAAATCTATTGACTCAGTACCATTGTTCTTAATAAAAACCTTAGTTACAGTTTTACTACCCTTCATCTCATTGCTGTGGTCAGGATCTGTGAGGTGAGGGAAGGGCCACGCCTAGCATCAACGCTCCACATAGGCCATGGTCTGTCCTGTATTCCTGGAAAGAGGAGCATTCTCACATACCCATGGAACATTAATAAAAGTTGAACAAATATTATGCCCACATAAAACCTTAGTAATTTCCAAAAAGTAAAGTTAGTGTGGATTACAATGTGATAAAATCCAAGACAAGGTGAAAACAAGGGGTGGCCTGCAAGGAGGGCTCGGAGCGGCAGCAGATCACTCCTTTCCTCTACTTGCAGGTATGAGATCATGCACTCCTGCTGGAGGGCCGAGCCCTTGGACCGCCCCACCTTCTCCATATTAAGGCTGCAGCTAGAGAAGCTTTTGGAAAGTTTGCCTGATGTGCAAGACAAAGCCGATGTCGTTTACATCAACACACCGTTTCCAGAGAGTTGTGAAGGCCTGGCAGAGGGCCTGCCACTCGCTCAGCTGGACCTGGACATCGACCCAGACTCGATCATCGCCGTGTGTGCGTCCAGCGCTGCTGTCAGCGTGGTCACAGCACAGGTCCATGAGAACACACCCCAGGAGGGAAGGTACATTCTCAATGGAGGCAGTGAGGACTGGGAAGACCTGGCCCCCGCCACCTCAGCAACAGGGACAGTGGGAGAGAGCAGTGTTTCGCTGGAGGACAGGCATGTAAGGAACGGGGTCTCCTGGTCCCAGTCCAGCACGCTGCCCTCGGGGAGCCCTCCGCCCGATGAACTTTTGTTTGCAGACAACTCTTCAGAAGACACAGAAGTCTTCATGTGAGGAGAGCCAAGAGACATTCCCAAACCAGGGAGGTTCTTCTGCCTTAGACATCTGCACACACACGAGGTTTCTGACTCCGTCTTCCTTACCAAGTAAAAGCCAGCTCCAAAGCACATTGCTAAGTACATCATCATTAAAGATACATAATATATAGTTATTTAAAGAGAAAGATATATATGTATATGGTGGAGAGAGACATAGATATTATATTTTAATAAAAGATGCCTTATTTCATGTCACTTATCTTGCAGATTTTAAAATTTAAGCTTTAACAGCCTCATCTCTACAGCTACTCATTGATGTTAACATTTGCACAAGTTATTTTTTAAAGTTTTTTTCCCTGACTATTAAATGTAAAAATATTTGTAAAATGAAATGCCATATTTGATTTTCTTTTTGGTATTGTGAAAAATCTGATATTTTCCTGTTAATCATGTTTGATAAGAATGACTTTTTGATATTTAAAATTTTATAACTGATTAATTCTTTGATATGACTTCCTAATAAAATCTGAATGAGGAAGGATGTGCTGTGCTTCCTTGAGACTTGGAAAGATGGGTGGCAAAGGGATTCCCATGCCTGACCCTCAATGCACTTGCTCTGGCCATATTTGGATGTTTTTTTCTTTTCTTTTCTTTTTTTTTAATTAAGTGAGAGGCGGGAAGGCAGGGAGACAGACCAGGATCCACCTAGCAAGCCCCTTACCAGGCAATGCTCTGCCCATCTGGGGCCGCTGCTCCATTGCTATTTTAGCACCTGAGATGAGGCCATGGAGCCATCCTCAGCACCAGGGGCCAACTTGCTTGAAACATCCATGCCATGGCTGCAGGAGAGGAAGAAAGAGAGAGAGGAGGGAAAGGAAGGGGTAGATAAGCAGATGGTTGCTTCTCTTGTGTGCCTGACCGGGAATCGAACCTGGGACTTCCACACGCCAAACCAATTATCACTAGCCAACTGGCCAGAGCCGGATATTTCTTAAAGATAAGAAAAAAACATTCTGGAGAAACCAAAGGTGAAGGACAAAAAATATTAAAGGGTGGAAAAATACACTGTGAGTGGAAAGAATGGAAATGAATCATGTTGTAGAAGAGTGTCAGGCACTCGGAGGACTTCTCTGTTTGGGAGGCAGGTACGGCAGGGAGCAGGCATGGTGCCCAGCAGCCCATGTTTGCATCCTGGTTACTCTGGGTCACAAAAGCCATTGTTTCTTGAGCATCTGTTATGTTTCAAACACTTTATGTGAACTGACCCGTAGAGTCTGTGCATCATGACCATGGGTGCCAGGGCCATCGCCATGTGTAGGCTGTGAACTGAGGCTGCAAAGGTTGAGTGGCCTGTGGTGGCCCATACCTAGAAAGGGAAGGGGCAAGAGAATTCAGAACTAAGCAATCTGCTTCTGGCTGGTTCACAGCATGTGATTTGGAGGTCTGCTCCAGAGCCTCTTGACTTTTCAATGCTGTCTAATAAACACATAGATGGCACTTACTGTGTGCCAGGCATTTAGTCCTCATTTAGTCCTCATACAACCCTACCAGGTAGGAACTGGTATCTCCACAGATGAGCACCCTTAGGCAGGAAGAGGCCACCTTACTCTGCTTGTAAGAGCAGGAGCTTGATGTGGTCAATTGCTCCCTCAGCCTTCAAGGCAGCATCGCTGGGCCAGGCCTCCTGTCATCGTCTGGCCTGTTGCTTACCACTGTGAGTAGCCTCGCCGAGGCTACCACAGCCTGTGAAGATCAGTTCCTGTAGCCAGCCCTGGTGCCCCAGTCTCCAGTGTGAGCAGCTGCCCTGTTACTGTGAAGTGTTCCACACTAGAAAGTTCTGAGGGTAGGAAAAGAATCTGCTTTGTTACAAGAAATACTAGCATCATATTTTATCAGTAACAGAAAAAAAAGTATTTCTACTGATGGAAATTTTTGACTGATTGTTTAAAAAAATCAATAAAAATTTTAATATCATCTCCTTCTGCAAAGTTTCTTGTTGATGGTGACTATAAAGAATGTAATAACTCGACAAGACAAGATGGTGCTAGAGTAGACAGATGTATAAACATCCACCTCCCAGAAACAAAGTGGATTACAAACTACTTTTAAGAACTATCATCTGGTACCACCTCACATGTCGGGAGCCGATCAACAACTGCTGGCTGACAAGGTCACAGCAGGAGAAGACCCACAACTGCTGGCTGACAAGGTCACAGCAGGAGAAGATCAAAAACTGCTGATTGACAAAGTCATAGCAGAGAAGACCAATGGCTGCGGGTTGACGAAGTCACCCAAAGGAGAGACACAATGATACTTCCCCCTTTGACTTTTTGAATTAATCTGGCCTTATATCCCCCCTTTTCTGGGTGTGTGCTATTATTTATGGCACAGGGATAATAGTACCGTGCTTTCCCTGTAGATTCGTAGTGATTTCTTTGGAAATGAGACAGAGGGTGTGAGTTCCACAGAAAAGCCTATAAGCCCCTTGAACTGGGCTCATAAACATAGGACGCTGGCTATGATATCCCTCGTAAAGGGTTAAGTTTGTAGGAGAATTTCTTCTTATTAATCATGTTACAAAGAATAGATTGTGACTTGTGAATGGGTAGGAGGCAGTGGCTGTGCACAGAGCACCTTTCAGCCTTCACTTAATTCAACATTTTTCCTCCCTAGCCTTTTCATGTGATAGAGTAAAGAAACTTTCCTTTCTTCTTGCTTATTTGATCTGCAGATAGTGGTACACTCTGAGAAGAATAGAGTCAGAACTTAACTAGTGTTTAAATATAATAAATAAGTAATATTTGACTAGACAATAGTATCTTAGGTAAGGTATAGTAGAATGGCCCATTGTGTGGCCTAGGATGAGAGCTCAGTCGGCAAGAAAAGAATGTTTTACTAAGAGAATTGTCTTTTGACTAAAGGCAATTGCTAGGCTTTCTCAATGAGATGTTCTCATGAGATTTATATACTTTCCAAAATTCTTTGATAATGAGAGAAATGTAGGGGAATCCATAGAAGTAATAACAGTTAATGTCTTATGTTGCTACTAGGCTATCTTGCAAGTACACTCTGTATATCTTTGGGTGAAAGCTACTCTTAATGTTATGTCAATTTCTTTATAGGCAAGCCTTTTAGAATCTTGTGAGAAAAAGTAGGACACTGCATAAACTCAAAGCCATTTACCTAAGCAAGCAGTGGTCCATTGTTAGTCCTTAATGATTTCGTCTGCTAATCTCTCTCTGCCCCTTAACTCACAACAGCAGTAAAGTTAGTTAACTATTAGTACAAATACTTTAAAAGCTTTTACCGATGTTGTTATAATAATTCAAGTTATTTTGTACTTTGAATGATTTGCTACCTGGTTTGTAATTTATAGATATAAATGAACTTGTTATCCGGAAACATGTAAACATAGTGAAACAGAAGCAATGATTAACACCATGTAATTGTAACTCAGTGTGTGTGTATAAAAAGGGAGCTATACTAGCATTTAGCAGAGATGCCTGGCAGTAAATGCTAACCAGAGAATAAAGAGAAAGAAAAGAATTCGGCTCTCTCACTCGATTTCGCCGACGCCGTCTCCTCCTGTGGGACCCCTGGATCCCCCCCGGGGCTGGACCCCGGCACTCACACCTGTTAGATTAGCTATTATTAACAAGACAGGTAATAGCAAATGTTGGAGAGGCTGTGGAGAAAAAGGAACCCTCATCCACTGTTGGTGGGAATGTAAAGTAGTACAACCATTATGGAAGAAAGTATGGTGGTTCCTCAAAAAACTGAAAATAGAACTACCTTATGACCCAGCAATCCCTCTACTGGGTATATACCCACAAAACTCAGAAACATTAATACGTAAAGACACATGCAGCCCCATGTTCATTGCAGCATTGTTCACAGTGGCCAGGACATGGAAACAACCAAAAAGCCCATCAATAGATGACTGGATAAAGAAGATGTGGCACATATACACTATGGAATACTACTCAGCCATAAGAAATGATGACATCGGATCATTTACAGCAAAATGGGATCTTGATAACATTATACGAAGTGAAATAAGTAAATCAGAAAAAACCAGGAACTGCATTATTCCATACGTAGGTGGGACATAAAAGTGAGACTAAGAGACATTGATAAGAGTGTGGTGGTTACGGGGGGAGGGGGAAGAGGGAGAGGGAAAGGGGGAGGGGGAAGGGCACAAAGAAAACTAGATAGAAGGTGACAGAGGACAATCTGACTTTGGGTGATGGGTATGCAACATAATTGAACGACAAGATAACCTGGACATGTTATCTTTGAATATATGTATCCTGATTTATTGATGTCGCCCCATTAAAAAAATAAAATTAGTTAAAAAAAAAAAAAAAAGAACTATCATCTGGAAAAACCAACTTTGGACTAAACTAAGAGGACTCTTCAACCAAGGAACACTGAAGAAGCCACACCGAGACTGGTAGGAAAAGCGGAGAGGGCTTTCCAGCTCCCCAGAGCGAACGGCAGCCAGGAGAGACTTGCATGGCGGGAAGTGAGTTTAGCAGAGAGGGGAGGGTCCTGAGCCCCAGGAACAAAGCCCCAGCCTGCAGCCCCAGAGCCTAGAAGAGGCATATGGACAGTATTTAGCTGGAAACAAGACAGAATACTATTTGTGAGAAAGAGACTGATTTCTCAGACCCAGGATTCTTCTTAAAGGGACCCCGCAGAAAACTTCTCTCACAACAACTCACCCAGGGCTCCAGGGGATGGGGAGAGAGGAGAGGACCAGAGCAGCAGGAAGAGAGTGTAATCTAGGAGGCACAGGGAGAAACATTTTGGGAGACAGCTACCCTAACCCCTGGGACGTGTCACTCCCCAAATCTGAAGTGAATATTTCCCCTGGAAACAGCAATACCAGCAAAGGGAAGCAGGACACCAGCCAAACACACTCTCCCACGGCACTCAGAGCAGAGTGGCTTAGAAGGAGGAAGCTTTTGGGTCTACAGTAGTGAGTGTTAGAGTCTGAGCTGCAGCACCCCCATCCACACCGCTGAGGGCTCACCAGAGAGCGGGCAGCTGCAGGACGCAGAAGCGCGGTTCTGTCGGCAAGGGCAGAAGCCAGCTGGCCACCACTGGGTCCAGGTATGAGCTCAGTCTTGCCTGGCTGGGGAGGAGTAGGCGTGCAAAAGCGGTCAAGCCCAGCTGCCGGTAGCCTGTAATCCAGCCTGCGAGAGAAGGGCGGGAACCCCGGAAGGGGTGGAGACCAGCCCCTGAGCAAGGACGCAGGAGCACAGCCTTGCCCCGCCCGCAGAACCTAGGCTTGTGGCTTGACTTGGGAGCCGGCTCCTCCCACGGGGGTGGAGCCAAAATCCCAGAACAGGCAGAGTCCTGCTACTGTGCATGGGCACGCAGTCCTGCCCAGCCTGTGGAACCGAGGCTTGCAGCCCTTGCACGAGCGGGCTCCTCCTGCAAGGGCAGGGCGAAATCCCGGAAACAGGCGGAGACCTGCAGCTGAGAAAAGAGGCTCGCCACTGCCCTCAGGTCTGAGCATAACGCCACCCTCAGGGGTGGGGCAAAGGCCATGACCATCAAGACTTCTACACCTGAGCATGTGATCACAGCCACTCCTGTGAAGGAGAGGCGGAAACTACAGCAACAGCCCCAGTGGGCAGGCACCGACAACGCCCATACCCAAATGCCCTAGGCAGCAACAGCAGAGGGGGTGGCGGGCCTGCAGACAGACCATACCTAGGGAACAGAGGCCACGCCCAGTGACCAAAACTTTCCTTCACACAGAGATGATTAGAAGGCAGAGAAATGCAACTCAAATGAATCAAGAGAAATCCCCAGAAAAGGACCTGAATGAATCAGATATAACCAAATTACCAGATGCAGAGTTTAAAATAACAATTGTTAGGATGCTCAAAGATATTAGAACAACAATAGATGGTCATTACGAAAACCTAAATAAAGAGATAGCAAATATAAAAAAGGACATTGAAATAATAAAAAAGAATCAGTCAGAAATGACAAAAACAACATCAGAAATGAAGAACATAATGGAAGGAATTAAAAGCAGGATGGATGAAGCTGAGAATCGAATCAGCGAGTTAGAGGACATGATAAATAAAGGCACAGAAGCAGAGCAGAAAAAAGAAAAGAGACTCAAAAAGTCTGAGGAAACTCAAAGAGAGCTCTGTGACAACATGAAGAGAAATAACATCCGCATCATAGGGGTTTCTGAAGAAGAAGATAAAGAACAAGGGATAGAGACTTTGTTCAAGCATATCATACCTGAAAACTTCCCTCAATTAAGGCAGGAAAACATATCAAATGTTCAGGAAGCACAGAGAACTCCATTAAGGAGAAACCCAAAGAAATCAACACCAAGACACATCATAATTAAAATACCAAAGCTAAGTGACAAAGAGAAAATATTAAAAGCTGCTAGAGAAAAAAAGACTATCACCTACAAAGGAGCCCCCATAAGGATGACTTCTGACTTCTCAACAGAAACGCTTGAGGCCAGAAGGGAATGGCAAGAAATATTCAAAGTAATGCAGAACAAGAACCTACAACCAAGACTACTTTATCCAGCAAGGCTATCATTTAAAATTGAAGGAGAAATAAAAAGCTTTACAGACAAAAAAACTCAAGGAATTCACTACAACCAAACCAAGGCTTAAGGGACCTGTTGTAAACAGATCAAAGGAGAAAAAGAATATAGCTAAAGAGGAATACAGTTTTAAAGAATAAAATGGCAATAAACAATTACATATCAATAATAACCTTAAATGTAAATGGATTAAATGATCCGATCAAAAGACATAGGGTAGCTGCATGGATAAGAAAACTGGACCCATACATATGCTGTCTACAAGAGACACACCTTAAATCAAAAGATGCACATAGACTGAAGATAAAAGGTTGGAAAAAAATATTTCATGCAAATGGAAATGAAGAAAAAGCTGGGAAAGCAATACTTATATCACACAAAATGGACTTTAAAACAAAGACTATAGTTAGAGATAAAGAAGGTCACTACATAATGATAAAGGGAGCAATCCAAAAGGAAGATATAACCATTATAAATATCTACGCACCTAATATAGGAGCACCTAAATATATAAAGCAGACTTTGATGGATTTAAAGGGCAAGATCAACAGCAATACTATACTAGGGGATTTCTATAGTAGGGGATTTCAATACCCCATTAATATCATTAGATAGATCCTCAAGAGAAAATTAACAAAGAAACAGCAAACTTAAAGGACATATTAGATCAACTCGATTTAATAGATATCTTTAGAATCTTTCACCCTAAAACGGCAGAATATACATTCTTTTCAAGCACTCATGGTACATTCTCTAGAATAGATCACATGTTAGGGCACAAAAGTGGTCTCAACAAATTTAAGAAGATTGAAATCATATCAAGCACTTTCTTTGATCACAATGGCATGAAATTAGAAATCAACCACAACAGAAAAACTGAAAAATACTCAAACACTTGGAAACAAAATAGCATGTTATAAAATAACGAATGGGTAAACAATGAGATCAAAGAAGAAATTAAAAAATTCCTAGAAACAAACGATAATGAGCATACATCAACTCAAAATTTATGGGACACAGCAAAAGCAGTCCTGAGTGGGAAGTTTATAGCATTACAGGCATACCTCAAGAAGCTAGAAAAAGCTCAAATAAACAACTTGACCCTACATCTAAAAGAACTAGAAAAAGAACAGCAAGTAAAGCCCAGAGCTAGTAGAAGGAAGGAAATAATAAAGATCAGAGCAGAAATAAATGACATAGAGGCTAAAGAAACAATACAGAGGATCAATGAAACCAGGAGCTGGTTCTTTGAAAAGGTAAACAAGATCGATCAACCTTTAACCAGACTCACCAAGAAAAAAGAGAGAGGACTCAAGTAAATAAAATTAGAAATGAGAGTGGAGAAATAACAACTGGCACAACAGAAATACAAAATATTGTAAGAAAATACTATGAAGAACTGTATGCCAAAAAACTAGACAACCTAGATGAAATGGACAAATTCCTTGAAACATATAATCTTCCAAAAATTAATCTGGAAGAATCAGAAAACCTAAACAGACCAATTACAATAAATGAGATTGAAACAGTTATCAAAAAAACTCCCCCAAAAAAGAAAAGTCCTGGGCCTGATGGCTTCACAAGTGAATTTTACCAAATATTCAAAGATGAACTAACTCCTATCCTTCTCAAGCTATTTCAAAAAATTCAAGAGGAAGGAAGACTTCCAAGCTCCTTTTATGAGGCAAACATAATTCTGATTCCAAAACCAGGCAAAGACAACACAAAGAAAGAAAACTATAGGCCAATATCCCTGATGAATTTAGATGCAAAAATCCTCAACAAAATATTAGCAAACCAGATCCAGCAATATATGAAAAAAATCATACATCATGATCAAGTGGGATTTATTCTTGGGAGGCAAGGCTGGTAGAATATTAGCAAATCAAACAATGTGATTCATTACATAAACAAAAGGAAGGAGAAAAACCACATGATAATTTTAATAGATGCAGGAAAAGCATTTGATAAAATCCAGCACCCATTCATGATCAAAACTCTCAGCAAAGTGGGAATACAGGGAACATACCTCAACATGATAAAGGCCATCTATGACAAACCCACAGCCAATATCATACTCAATGGGTAAAAATTAAAAGAAATCCCCTTAAGATCAGGAACAAGGCAGGGGTGCCCCCTTTCATCACTGTTATTCAACATAATTCTGGAAGTCCTAGCCACAGCAATCAGACAAGAAAAAGAAATAAAAGGCATCCAAATTGGAAAAGAAGAAGTAAAACTATCATTATTTTCAGATGATATTATATTGTATATAGAAAACCCTAAAGTTGCAATAAAAAAACTACTAGACCTGATAAATGAATTCAGCAAGGTGGCAGGATATAAAATCAATACTCAGAAATCAGAGGCATTTTTATACAGTAACAATGACCTGTCAGAAAGAGAAATTAAGGAAGCAATCCCCTTCACCATTGCAACCAAAAAAATAAGGTACCTAGGAATAAATTTAACCAGGGAGATTAAAGACTTGTACTTGGAAAATTATAAAACATTGATAAAAGAAATCAGGGAAGATACAAACAAGTGGAGGCATATACCATGCTCATGGTTAGGAAGAATAAACATAATTAAAATGTCTATATTACCCAAAGCAATTTATAAATTCAATGCAATACAAATTAAAATACCAATGACTTACTTCAAAGATATAGAACACATATTCCAAAAATTTATATGGAGGCCCTGGCCAGTTGGCTCAGCGGTAGAGCGTCGGCCTGGCGTGCAGAAGTCCCGGGATCGATTCCCGGCCAGGGCACACAGGAGAGGCACTCATCTTCTTCTCCATCCCTCCCCCTCTCCTTCCTCTCTGTCTCTCTCTTCCACTCCCGCAGCTGAAGCTCCATTGGAGCAAAAGATGGCCCGGGCGCTGGGGATGGCTCCTTCGCCTCTGCCCCAGGCGCTAGAGTGGCTCTGGTCACAACAGAGCGATGCCCTGGATGGGCAGAGCATTTCCCCCTGGTGGGCGTGCCAGGTGGAATCCCGGTCGAGCGCATGCGGGAGTCTGTCTGACTGCCTCCCCGTTTCCAGCTTCGGAAAAATACAAAAAAAAAAAAAAAAAAAAAATTATATGTAACCAAAAGAGAACACGAATAGCCTCAGCAATCTTGAAAAGGAAGAATAAAGCGGGAGGTATCACACTTCCGGATATCAAGTTATATTATAAGCCCATTGTACTCAAAACAGCCTGGTACTGGCATAAGAACAGGCATATAGATCAATGGAACAGAACTGAGAACCCAGAAATACACCCATACTTTTATGAACAACTTATATTTGACAAAGGAGGTAAGAGCATACATTGGAGTAAAGACAGCCTCTTCAACAAATGGTGTTGGAAAAATTAGACAGCTACCTGCAAAAAAATGAAACTAGACCACCAACTTACACCATTCACAAAAATAAACTCAAAATGGGTAAAAGACTTAAATATAAGCCATAAAACCATAAGCATCTTAGAAGAAAACATAGGCAGTAAGCTCTTTGACATCTCTCACAGCAATATATTTTTCAATTTGACTCCACAGGCAAGTAAAATAAAAGACAGGATAAACAAATGGGACATTATCAAACTAAAAAGCTTCTGCACAGCTAAAGACAATAAGATCAGAATAAAAATTCAAACTACACAATGGGAGAATATATTTGACAATGCGTCTGATAAGGGGTTAATAACCAAAATTTATAAGGAACTTGTAAAACTTAATACCAGGAAGACAAACAATCCAATCCAAAAATGGGCAAAAGAAATGAATAGACACTTCTCCAAAGAGGACATACAGATGGCCAACAGGCATATGAAAAAATGCTCAACATCACCAATTATTAGAGAAATGCAAATTAAAACCACAATGAGATATCACCTCATACCAGTCAGAATGGCGCTCATCAATAAAACAACACAGAATAAGTTCTGGCGAGGATGTGGAGAAAAGGGAACCCTCCTGCACTGCTGGTGGGAATGCAGACTGGTGCAGCCACTGTAGAAAAAAGTATGGAGATCCCTCAAGAAATTAAAAATAGAACTGCCTTTTGACCCAGCTATACCACTGTTAGGAATATACCCCAAGAACACCATAGCACTGTTTGAAAAGAAGAAATGCACCCCCATGTTTATGGCAGCATTGTTCACAATAGCTAAGATCTGGAAACAGCCCAAGTGTCCATCAGAGGACGAGTGGATTAAGAAGCTTTGGTACATATATACTATGGAATACTACTCAGCCATAAGAAATGATGACATCGGATCTTTTACAACAACATGGATGGACCTTGATAACATTATACTGAGCAAAATAAGTAAATCAGAAAAAAACTAAGAACTATATGATTCCATACATAGGTGGGACATAAAAATGAGACTCAGAGACATGGACAACAGTGTTGGGGTTATGGGGTGTGGGGAGGAGAGGAAGGGGGTTGGGGGAGGGCAGGGGCACAAAGAAAACCAGTTAGAAGGTGGCAGAAGACAATTTTATCAATGTCACCCCATCAACATTAATCAAAAAAAAAAAAAAAAAAAAAAAAAAAAAGAATGTGTCTCATGGCTAATTCAGGCAGTTAGAAGAATAGTATAAGGATGCTAATTCTGCTTCTCCGGCCACATCCTGCAAAAGGGACCCCAAGAAAATTGGTGATTTGGCTCCTCTGATTTTGCCAATTGGATTTTTAAAAAATAGGTTAGGAACGCCCTGAAATGGAACTAACAATACATGAGCATAAATTTAAAGGGCTTTTAGATACTGGAGCTGATGTATCTGTTATTGCTAAGCTACATTGGCCTCCTTCCTGGCCCACTCATGCAGCAGCCACAGAATTATAAGGTATGGGGCAGAGTAAATCCCCTCAACAAAGTTCTAGTTTTCTACATTGGGAAGATTAAGAAGGTCATTCTGTATTTTTTAAGCCTTATGTGCTCCCTGGATGGCCAATTAATTTGTGAGGTAGAGATGTTTTGAAAAATATGGGAGTGTTGCTTGTCAGTCCTAATGGTTTAGTCAGTACTCAGATGCTTGATCGGGGATTTTTGCCCACCAAGGGACTAGGGAAAGAACAGCGAGGAATTCTCACCCCCATAGAAGCGGCACCCAATACCAGAAGGTGTGGATTAGGATATCAAAATTTAGCATAGGGGCCTTGGTAGCTCCTGCTACCCCAATAATGCATTGTGAAGACCCAATTACTTGAAAACCAGATAATCCTGTATGGGTAGACCAATGGCCCCTTTCTCAGGAGAAACTTAGGGCAGCTGCTCAATGGGTACAAGAGCAGCTACAGCTTGGGCACATTGAACCATCTAATGCTTATGGAATACACTTCCATATTTTGATCTTGTTGCCTCCTGGATTATCAAGGGGCATAGGCGACCCTTACATCTTATAGGTTTTGAGCCTCAAAATCATTGTTGTTCTTTTTTTCAAAGGATCAACAACAATTGCTCTGGGAAACTTCCACTAAATGGCAAATCACTCTTGCAAATCAATGGACAACTTTGTACTGAAACTGTCAACTTAAAATCAGCTCAAAGTCTAGAATTATATGCCATTATCATGGCTTTTCAGCATTTGCCATATTCCCCCTTTAATCTATATACAGACAGCAAATATTTACTTATGGTGTTTCCACTATAAAGACTGCTGTCTTAGGGACAAATGCTGATGAACTATTTCAGCAGTTACTCCTTCTTTGAAGACTTGTATGTCAACATAGACCTCCATGTTTTATAGGACATACTCGAGCTCACTCCATGCTCCCTGGAGCTTTAGCACAAGGGAATGCCCTCTTTTTCTTTTTTCTTTTTTTTTTTTTTTATTTTTTATTTTTATTTTATTTATTTATTTTTTAATTTTTCTAAAGTTGGAAATGGGGAGGCAGTCAGACAGACTCCCACATGCACCCGACTGGGATCCACCTGGCACGCTTACCAGGGGGCGATGCTCTGCCCATCTGAGGTGTTGCTCTGTTACAACCAGAGCCATTCTAGCACCTGAGGCAGAGGCCACAGAGCCATCGTCAGTGCCCAGACCAACTTTGCTCCAATGGAGCCTCGGCTGCGGGAGGGGAAGAGAGAGACAGAGAGGAAGGAGAAGGGGAGTGGTGGAGAGCAGATGGGCGCTTCTCCAGTGCGCCCTGGCCGGGAATCAAACCCAGGACCCCTGCACACCAGGCCAATGCTCTACCACTGAGGCAACTGGCCAGGGCCTAGGAATGCCCTTGTTGATCAAGCTACCCAAAAGAAAATTATTTGGAGCAACTATGACAGATCGAGCAATTCAGTCTCATACTATTCATCACCAGAATGCTGCAGCCCTGTGTAAACAGTTTCAAATTTCTCGGGAAGCAGCACGCCAGATTGGGAAATCCTGTCCAAGGGGTTCTATACTACAATCTGCTCCTTCATTTGGAGTTAACTCTCAAGGACCCCTACCAGGACAACTTTGGCAAATGGATGTTACTCATATGCCTTCATTTGGCGAACAGTCCTATGTCCACGTTACAGTGGATACTTATTCTGGATATATAGTAACCTCTGTCAGAACAGGAGGGGCTGCTATGCATGTTATAGCTCATTTTCTGTATGCATTGTTCTATTATTGGATTTCCTAAACTGGTTAAACTGACAATGCTCCTGCATATGTAGCAAAAACATTTACTGTATTTTGTCAAACCTTTCAAATTATGTGTATTTCTTACAATCTTTAAAGTCAAGGTATTATTAAAGTGTATTCAGCAAATATTTTAAGGTAAATTTTAAAAAATTTAAAAGGGGGGAGTCATATCCTGGAAATCCTACGTGTCTACCATATCATGCTATTACTTTTAAAAAAATTTAAATTTCTTTCGAATGCTGATGAACAAATCTTTTTCTTCTGCAAACTACTACCTTCTTTATTTGATCCAGCTAATAACACTGTTTTGTCTTTTTCCAAATAGCTCCAGATATATGGAAAAGATTTATATAGGCAGATGGGGATCTTCAAAGCCCTCAGCGAGATCTTCTGAGCATGGCTTTTAAGATACCAAGAGGCAGAAAAAGCCCAATAGAGATCAGGGGAACTACCAGCTTTTAGGATACGCCCTTAAAGGCTCCAGTGCCCCAAAGGGGTCTCATAGGATGCCATCTGAGTCCTGCTTCAATAGTGGAAAGAAAGATCATTGAGCTAAAGCCTGCCAGACTTACATGTCTCTGCTGTGAGGAAACAGGTACACTGGAAGGTAGCCTTCCCCTTCGCTCCTCTAAGGGAGGGTTCAGTCTCTTCCAGCCCTGCTCCAGCCACCTATGACCTAACGTTGCCCAGAATGCTGGGGTTTGCCACTGAAGGCTGAAGGGGCCCAGGGCCGTCAGCTCCATCTACGACACGGTGGACGAGCCTAGGGTATTTCTTCCAAGAAGCAGGTAACTGATCTCATTTGCACAAGGGCCACTTAACTATGTCTTGCCTGAATAGTCAGGTTTTCTATTCTTCCCTCGAAGATCTCTGTTATGGGTGTTGGTAGTCCTATTTCCTGCTGCTTTGTTTAATATACGGTGTTTCCTTTATTCCTCCTACCTCAATGCCGCACTCATATTTCAGGCTGGGACCTACTCCTAATTTAGAGCTCTCTTTCCCCCTTTTGCCAACTTCTATTATGAATCTACCTTTGCCACCTAGCTTAGTGTATCCCAAGATTCTCTTTACCACACCATAGTTGCAGAGCTCCAGGGAAAAGCAACCTGGTCTCATCTCTCCAGGCAGAGGAGAACAGAAGCTCCATCTCCACACATGCTGCAGATGGCTTTTCCGGTCTACCTGAATCATTACCAGCTGGAAGCAGCGGTCATTGGGACTTGGACGTGAGCTGCGAAGTATAAAATTGTGACAACAATACCAGTGCCATGCGGACTTTTCCTGGAGGTGACTTGTCCTGGACTCCTGCTCCTAGTGACAGCTCCTAACAGACTGAACTGGGGTTGGGTTGCATTTTTCAGGGATTTGGTATGGTGTAGGGGCCAACTTGGACTTGGTGAACATGTTAAGGACACTACTCTTTTATGGATTCTTGCTGTATTGGCCAAGAGTTTCCTTAAAGGCTTTAATCACTGTAAAAAAAAATAGAAGACTGGATAAAGAAGATGTGGCACATATACACCATGGTATACCATCCAGTCATAAGAAATGATGACATCGGATCACTTATAACAAAATGGTAGGATCTTGATAACATTATACGGAGTGAAATAAGTAAATCAGAAAAAAAAACAAGAACTGCAGGATTCCATACATTGGTGGGACATAAAAATGAGACTAAGAGACATGGACAAGAGAGTGTTGGTTACGGGGGGTGGGAGGAGGTAAGGAGGGAGAGGGGGAGGGGGAGGGGAGGGGTACAAAGAAAACTAGATAGAAGGTGACGGAGGACAATCTGACTTTGGGTGATGGGTATGCAACAGAATTGAATGACAAGATAACCTGGACATGTTTTCTTTGAATATATGTACCCTGATCTATTGATGTCACCTTATTAAAATTAATAAAAATTCATTTATTAAAAAAAAAGTCAAGGTATTATTAAAATGTACCCAGCAAATATTTTAAGGTTAATTTAAAAAAATTTAAAAGGGGGGAGTCATATCCTGGATCTCCTACGGGTCTACCATATCATGCTTTTTACTTAAAAAATCTTAAATTTCTTTTGAATGCTGATTAACAGGAGATGCCAAGTCTTCTTCTCCTGCAAACTTCTACCTTCTTTTATTTGATCCAGCTAATAACACTGTTTTGTCTTTTTCCAAATAGCTCCAGATATACGGAAAAGGTTTATATAGGCGGATGGGGATCCTCAAACCCCTCAGCGAGATCTTCTGAGCATGGCTTTTAAGGTACCAAGAGGCAGGAAAAGCCCAATAGAGATCAGGTGAAATACCAGCTTTTAGGATAGGCCCTTAAAGGCTCCAATGCCCCAAAGGGGTCTCATAGGAATCCACCTGGGTCCTTCTTCAATAGTGAATAGGAAGGTCATTGAGCTAAAGCCTGCCAGGCTTACATGCCTTTGCTGTGAGGAAAAAGGGACACTGGAAGGTAGGCCCCATCTACGACACTGTGGACGAGCCTAGGGTATTTCTTCCAAGAAGCAGGTAAACTGATCTCACTTGTGCAAGGGCCACTTAACTATGTCTTGCCTGAATAGTCAGATTTTTTATTCTTCCCTCGAAGATCTCTGTTGTGGGTGTTGATAGTCCTATTTCCTGCTGCTTTTCTTAATATATATATATATAATATATATATAGTGTTTCCTTTATTCCTCCTACCCCAATGCCCCACTCATATTTCAGGCTGGGACCTACTCCTAATTTAGAGCTCTCTTTCCCCCTTTTGCCAACTTCTATTATGAATTTACCTTTGCCACTCAGCTTAGTGTATCCCAAGATTCTCTTTACCATGCCATAGTCGCAGAGCTCCAGGGAAAAGCAACCTGGTCTCATCTCTCCAGGCAGAGGAGAACAGAAGCTCCATCTCCACACATGCTGCAGATGGCTTTTCCGGTCTACCTGAATCATTACCAGCTGGAAGCAGCAGTCATTGGGACTTGGACGTGAGCTGCGAAGTATAGAATTGTGACAACAATTTCAGTGCCATGCAGACTTTTCCTGGATGTGGACTTTTCCTGGACTCCTGCTCCTTGTGACAGCTCCTAACAGACTGAACTGGGGTTGCATTGCATTTTTCAGGGATTTGGCATGTTGTTGGGGCCAACTTGGACTTGGTGAACATGTTAAGGACACTACTCTTTTATGGATTCTTGCTGTATTGGCCAAGAGTTTGCTTAAAGGCCTTAATCATTGTAAAAAAAAAAATAGAAGACTGGATAAAGAAGATGTGGCACATATACACTATGGTGTACTACTCAGCCATAAGAAATGATGACATCGGATCATTTACAACAAAATGGTGGGATCTTGATAACATTATATGGAGTGAAATAAGTAAATCAGAAAAAAACAAGAACTGCATGATTCCATACATTGGTGGGACATAAAAACAAGACCAAGAGACATGGACAAGAGTGTGGTGGTAATGGGAGGGGGGGGAAGGAGGGAGAAGTGGTGGGGGAGGGCGAGGGGCACAAAGAAAACTAGATAAAAGGTGACGGAGGACAACCTGACTTTGGGTGATGGGTATGCAACAGAATTGAATGACAGGATAACCTGGACATGTTTTCTTTGAATATATGTACCCTGATTTATTGATGTCACCCCATTAAAATTAATAAAAATTAAAAAAAAAGAATGTAATAACTCATCATTTAAGTCTGATCAGACGCTGACTGATTAGTTCTAGCAAAAACAAAACAAAATAGCCCTGGCTGGTTGACTCAGTTGTAGAGTGTTGGCCCGGCGTGTGGAAGTCCTGGGTTCAATTCCTGGCCAGGGCACACAGGAGAAGCGCCCATCTGCTTCTCCACTCCTCCCCCTCTCCTTCCTCTCTGTCTCTCTCTTCCCCTCCCACAGCCAAGGCTCCACTGGAACAAAGTTGGCCCGGGCGCTGAGGATGGCTCCATGGCCTCCACCTCAGGCACTGGAATGGCTCCTATTACAGTAGAGCAACGCCCCAGAGGGGCCAAGCATTGCCCCCTGGTGAGCATGCCAGGTGGATCTTGGTTGGGCTCATGCAGGAGTCTATCTCTCTGCCTCCCTCCCCCCTTCTCACTTCAGTTAAATAGAAAAAAAATATAAAAAGGTGTGTTTATATCTGAGCAAATGGAAAAACTATTATTTGGAAGTTTTATGTACATTTCATATTAATTGTTTAACATACAGCAGGTCCTTGAATAACATCATTCATTATAATATTGAAAAGAAAAAATTGATTTGGGGCAGGGGCACTACTGTGTGGACTTGGCACTTTCTCCCCATGTCTGCATAGGTTTTCTCCGGGGACCTAGTTTCCTCTCACATCCCTATGTGCATGTGAGATGAACTGGCGAGCCCACACTGTCCAGCCTGAGTGAGTGTGGCTGTGAGTGGCCCCTCCATGGAAGCAAGTTCCGCCCAGGCGGGTCCTGCCTGCTGCTGAGCGAGGCTCCGGCCACGGCAGTCCTGCACTGGAGTCAGCGGGCTGGGAAGTCAGCACCTTACTTGTTCTTATTCATTTCTCTTAAATGTATGTACCACTCTCATTTATTTCAATGTTTATTAGGAGTGTTTTGGTTTTTATTTAAAAGTTTGGTGCTGTTTCTGTGACCAGAAATAAGACATACGAATTTAACTCTTGTTTATATCAATTAGTCTCTGGTAGAGATAGTTTCAAGTCATTGGACCTCATTTTGCTTAAGGTCGCAGTTTCCAAGAACCTCTTGAGGATTACTGTACTCTGTGTTTTATATTTCCACTTTTAATTATTTAATGTAAACAAACACATAATGAATAGCTTGTCATGTCCCCACATCACCTGTACTCCTGTCCCATGTGCTCAGTATGTGCGGTGTGGCCTGCGGAGGCCTGGATGCTAGGACCAAGTCTCTCCAGAAAGCAGAGCAGTGAGCCACCAGTGGCTTCTGGCTTTTCTGAGATGTCAGTAAACAAAGAGATGCCCTTCCCCCACCCACAGCAGTACACCAGGGCCTGGGTTACATGGGGGAGGGAGAGTGAGGAGCAGCCCCTTTGCATCCCACTTGCTTTTTCCAGGAGGAAAGCAAGCTGGACCGCCATTGTTCAGATATTTGAAATCTCAGAACTTTGCAACCCGAGTCCCCTCAGCCACATTTGAATGTCTGAAAGTTTTGAAAGAATGGACTTTTGGAGGCTCCAATCTTTGGCAAACTTTAGTGACTGTCTTCTGATTATGAACTAAAAATAACCTTTCAAGTTCTTTTTTGTGTAAACTTAAATTATTTCATAAGTGGCTCTTACGGGCCAGCTGTGGGGGAGAGAAAGCGGAGAAACAAGTTGGGCCATCGTCTTCAGCCAGGGAGGGACAGGGCGGAAAGGCCAACCAAGAAGGCAAGAAAAATACAGACATACAGAAACATGCGTGACCTGCAGTGGAGACCAGCTCTGTCTTGTGAGGGTTCTTTTCACTTGCTTGTTTGCTTTTCCTCTCCCTCTCTCTCTCCTTTCTTCCTTCCCTCCTTTTTTCTTCTCTTCTTCCCTCTTCTCCTCCTCTCCCTTCCTCTCCCTTCCTCTCCCCTCCTCTTTCCTTCCATTTTCCTGACTTCTTACTGAATGAGAAGGAGAAGTGAGGATCAAGATCCCAGGGGGAGCCTGACCAGGTGGTGGGCGCAGTGGATAGAGCGTCGGACTGGGATGCGGAAGGACCCTGGTTCGAGACCCCGAGGTCGCCAGCTTGAGCGCGGGCTCATCTGGCTTGAACAAAGAGCTCGCCAGCTTGGACCCAAGGTCACTGGCTCCAGCAGGGGGTTGCTCGGTCTGCTGAAGGCCCACGGTCAGGGCACATGTGAGAAAGCAATCAATGAACAACTAAGAAGTCGCAACTCGCAACGAGAAACTGATGATTGATGCTTCTCATCTCTCTTCATTCCTGTCTGTCTGTCCCTGTCTATCTCTGCCTCTGTAAAAAAAAAAAAAAAAAAAAAAAAAAAAAAAAAGATCCCAGGGGGACACAGCCAGCTGCAAAGGCTGGACAGGAACCAGTCTGCACAGTGTCAAGTAATCTTGGGCAGGTTGCTCGACTCTTCTGGAGCCTGAGTTTCCGTGAGTGCACAGTGAACACCTTCTGCACCCCCTGGGTGGCTGTGTAGGAAAGGGGGCAGGCATGCTCTCTGAGAGAATTTTGTACTTGATAGAGGCTTTCCCAATTGTGAGCTTCTGTCACTTTCATTCCTTCTGAAGCACAAACTCACTATTGTCATATCAGAAATACTTTCCTTGATTATGTTACCAACTTGCTGCAAAGTAATACAAACTATAAAGAAAGGAATTTCATCTTTGCCAGTGAAGTGCGCAGCTGGGGTAGTTGGCAGCGGGAAGGAGACTGGCCCCATCACTCACCTTAGATGGCTGTTGGGCTCAGAGGTAGGCAACTCTGGACACATCAATGCCCAAAGATGCCCTCCTATCAATCTTGTCCTGAGTTTAGTTACTGTGAGCCTCAGGGCCCATCCCTACCCAGATGTGGCTGATGCAAGCAGTGGTAGCTTTCAACAGGATTTTGGGAACATGAAGGGAATCAGTGCCCTCTGAGGAGGGCGAGTTTCTCTCTCTGCCTCCATGTCCCCAATCCAAGCAGAGATTCCCTGCTCAGGAAACCGGCCAAACCAGTCTCTTATCTTACAAATCAGATTAATTCTGGCCAGACTCAAAGTTAAGTTCTTTGTAACTTCTGGTTAACAGCAAAAACAAGCTGGAATTTCTGTGAACTCAATGGGGAAATAATCACAAAATAAATCAGCTGTGACAGCAACTTCACTTCTCTAAAGATGGTTCGTGAACTTGAGTAACAAATGGAAAACAGGAAGTTTTGTTTTCTTTAATGAATATTTCAGTATTGCACAATGTATCTATGTGTGGATTTCATTTTCTCTCTTTAAAAGCTCTAAGAACAGAAGTAAAATTGCCCTTCTATTTAACTTTAAAAAGCATGCCTAAGTGACTTATTTGTATTTAAATGTAATGATTATTTCTAGAAACGGTAACCCGTAAACCACTACTTTAGGATATTTTCACTTATAATATTTTTTATTGCAATGGATTGCACATACAGATATTTGAAAGAAATTTCAGTTGTAACTGTAACTCTTACTACCTCTAAGGATGCAATAATTTATCACTGATTTTTGGGCTTATTGAGGCTGCACAATTATAAATTCTAATCAGAACAACAGTCACATGAGGAAACACAGTCAACTCACCCACTCACATTCATGGAGAAGAAGACTCTGTTCTGGACATGGGGTTTGCCAAGAACAGCAGTCGAGGCCTTGCTGTTTTGAGTCACAGCCCAGAAGAGGGAACAGATGGTGTCTAAGGAATATCCTCAGAATGCCCTGACTTGTGCATTTTGTTGAAGTTTGTTAGTACCATGAAGAGGACCAGCTGAGCCTCAGGTGCTATTTAGACTAACAAACCTCAGAACTAGAGACTAGGTGCTCTACCTGGAAGCATCTATGGCCCTGTCCCAGAGGATGTAAATTTATTGGAAAAAGAGAAAGGTTTCCAGGTTGGTAAAGAAGCAGTACGTTGTCTTTATTCATGGATGAGATGATTCTGTATGTAGATAAATCCCAAGGAATCCATGTATAATAATCTTAGCAAGGTCACAGGATATAAGATCAATATGCTAAAATCACTGCATTTGTACTATGAAAAATCAAAATATGAAATAAAAAATTCTAGTTCTGTAGCATTTAAAAAATAGTAGAAACAAATTTAATATCTGAAGTGCAAGATATAAATAATGGACACTATAAAACGTTACTGAGAAAAATTTAAAAAGCTCTAAATAAATGGAGAGACACTTCATGTTTGTGAATTAAAACACCCAAGCTGCCAAGCTGACAGTTCTCCCCAAATTGATCTATAATTTCAATATAATTCCAATCAAAATTCCTGCAGCAGTTTTTATAGAAATTGAGAGGCTGATCCTAAAATGTATTTGGTAATGCAAAGAACCAAAATATTTTGGAAAAAGAACAAAGTTGGAAGGCTTAAACTATGAAATTTCAAAACTTTTCAAGAAATGCAGCTGTGACAATGTGTATCCATCAGCAAGGAAGAAAAAAAAAAACAAATTAGAAATTGACTCAAAATGGATTATAGACCTAAATGTAACAGCCATAACTATGAAACTTCTAAAGATCATAGGAGAAAAATCTCTGTGACCTTGAGTTAGGCACAAGCCATAAAAGGATATTGTTAAAATTTTAGAATTTGTCTGTGAAAGACCGTTAAGAGAATGAAAAGACAATAATGCCCAACATCATTAGCCATTTCGGAAACACAAATTCAACCACAGTGAGATGCTACTCCATGCCTACTGGAATGGTTATAGTGAGAGTCAAATACCAAGTCTGGGTGAAGATATGGAGACCTAGAACCCCTGATACATTGCTATTGAAGAAAAGAGAGCCACTTTGGAAAACAGTTTAGCAGTTTCTTAAAAAGTGAAAAATAAACTTGTCATAATCCCAAGGATTTCCACTTCTTGGAAACTACCCAGCAAGTAAAAACATGTCCATACAAAGACATGTATGTGAATGTAAGGAAGGAGAAGTCAGGCCCCCACGCCTCTTCCCTGAGTTGGAAGAAACAAGAATGCAATTGAAAGGATCCTGCAGGGGTAACTGAGTCAACCAGTTATAGATTAACTACTTCCTATAGTTCTCTGAAAGGGTGCCTGGAGCCACTTGCTACACAAAGCAAGGAAAATAGAACTTGTACATATCTGTGACCAGTGGTCTGAAAACCCCTTACCCTTTTCTGACCCCGCCTAAACTCACCCTCCCATCCTAGAGTCATGAGAGTGATGTATATACCTCTAGACAAAGGGATCATGAGCCCCTTGCATGAAACCTGTATTCTGTAAAAGGTATATAACCTGTAAGAAAATCAACTTCAGGGAGCACATGTCTTTGGAGCTACTACCGTGTGCTTAGCTAGCTTTTAATAAATTCTCTTTTCCTCTAATAAAGTTATCTGAGTGTCTGTCCTCTGTTGGGTTGCTTCCTGCTACAGATGTTCACAACAGCACTTGGAATATAGACTGTGTAGATAGTCTATATGAGTATATATATGAATACAAAACTGGAAACAACTCATAGGTCCATCAACTGGTATGTGCATGGTATATCCAATGATGGAACACTGTTTAGCAACAGAAGGGATGAATTACTGATATGAGTCTCAAAATGTTATGCTAACATATACATAATATATAGACACAGATAACAGTGTGTTGGTAGCCACAGGGAAAGGCGGGTGGTGGCTAGGAGGTGGTGGGCAAAGGGGCGGAGGGAATAGTGACAGAAAGAGACTTTGCTTGGGGTAATAGGCACACGATGCAGTGTGCAGATGATCTTTTATTGAGTTGCACACTTGAAAGCTGTATGGTTTTGTGAACCAATGTCACCCCAATAAATTCAAATAAAAAATGTTATGCTAAGTGAAAGAAGCCAGATGCTAGACTATGTAGTATTGTATAATTCATGCTGTGAAATGTCCAAAAAGGAGCAATGCAAGTGATCTAAAAGTAGGTTGTAGTGACAATTGCAGAACTCTGTAAAGTTCGCTAAAATGGTTGACTTTTAACTTATAATGGGTGAATTCTATGATATATAAGTTATACCTCAATAAAATTGCTTTTTAAAAACTATTACTGTCTCACTCAAATATCTGAAATCCTCCTTTATCCTGTATCTTTCTGAACATGGTTAAAAGCAAGCTCTCTTATAAGTACTCCCAAAATGATCAAAAGATAATTTTTGATTTTTGCTTAACCTTACAAAAATTAGACAAAAGTTGACATTTTTACAATGTTTTACATTAGGACATATTTCCAATATATAGAAAAGTGTACATATTAATATCACTTAGGAAATTAGAATTTGCCAGCCACCTCCAAATGTGCCACTGTGGCATAAGGATTATTTTGAGCTGAAGGCAAATGAGAATCAACAGATGAAAAAAGAAGCTCTCTCCAAGCTCCCTTATCTGACCCAAAGCAGAAACTTCTGAAAAAATGAAGACTGCCATAAATTTCCTCTCCTGGGGAAATTTTATGACAATAAAGAAGATGGTCAGTCAGCTTCAAGATAGACCCACACAAACACATCTTATTGCATTAGTTTCCCCCCATGTATTCACCTTCCCATAGTTTGCCCCCGTTGGAAGCCTAAGGAAGACCACTTTTCTGTGTTTGCCTCTACAAATACCTCGGTCTTTGTTAAGATACCATATAAGCCCAAGTTCTAATCAGCCCTTTGAATTATTCATCACTGAGTTCTCCCAAATATACACATTACTTAACTTTTTTCTCTTGTCAATCTACTTTTTTTTTTCCTAGTCAGTCTAATTTACAGGGTGCCGGCTAGAGAACCTAGAAAGATAGAGGGAAAAAGTTGTTTTCCTCCCCTACAATAACAAACACTCATTTACTCACTGCTCTAAATTCCCCAGTGAGAACATTCTCTCAGAGTATTGTCTATCTAGCGAATGTTCTAAGTGAACTTGATAGAGTGTATATTCTGCTGTTTTGGAGTAGAATGTTCTATTATGATTAATCAGGTGAAGTTGGTTGATAGTGTTATTCAAGTCCACTATATTATAGATTTAGGGTTTACTTTTTCTATTATTTAGGGAAGGCTACTAATATCTCTGACTATAATTGTGGATTTTTCTAAATTTCTTGCCAGCTTCTGCTTTATTCAAGTTCTGTTATTAGAGACATAAATGTATAGGATTTTTATGTCTTTCTTATGAAGTGACCTCTCTCATTATGAAGTGACTCTCCCTAAATCCCTCATAATATTCTCTGCTGTGAAATTTACTTTGATGTTAATATAGTCACTCCGGCTTTTCTTATTGTACTGTTAGCATGCCATGTCATTTTTTTCTTTCAATTTTGAACCTATTTGTGTCTATATTTAAAGTGCCTTTCTTGTAAGCAGCATATAATGAGATATCGTTTTTCTTAACCAATCTGACATTGCTGCTTTTTAATTAGGATAGACAATTTACATTGAATATGGTTATTGATATGGTTGGGTTTGAGTCAATCATCTTGTAATTATTTGTTTTCTGTTTGTCCTATCTGTTATTCCTTTCCTTAACCCACTTTTCTGCCTGTTTTTGAAATAATGAAATATAATTTATGATTTCATTTTCTCTATCTTGGTTAATTACTGATAACTGGTTTTGTTCTTCTAGTGGTTGCTTTAAAGTTTATAGTACATATGCATATCTTATCACAGTATATATTGAAGTGATAAACCATTACAAATATAGTATAAAAACCTTTCAATAATGTATTTCCACTTCTTCTTTCCTGGGCCTTATTTTATTGCTGCATAGATTTTACATATGTGTGTGTTGTGGGCCTCAAATTAATGCTGTTAATTTTGTTTAAACAACAAAATACCTTTTGAAAATATTTCACTTATAAGAAAAGATCTTATATAGAGAGTGGGGCAAAAGGAGGTTTACAATTGTTCACATGGAAAATAATAATACTAATAAATAATAATACAAGAATAAGCTTTTATGTACTCACAACTGTAAACCTACTTTTTTGTTTCCATTTCCAGTGCTCTTCACTCCTTTGTGTAAATCAGTTTTCCATCTGGAATCCTTTTCTGAACATATATATCCTCCAAGGCTGGTCTTCTCATGATGGAGTCTTTCAGTTTTTATAGATCTGAAATGTCTTTATTTGTCCTTTGTTTTTGAAGATGTTCCCGCAGGCTATTGAATTCTAGGTTGAAAGATTTTTTTAAAGTACTTTTAAAAATGTCTCTCCACTGTCTTCTTGCTTGCAATGTTTCTGACAAGAAATTGATGTCATCATTATAATTCTTTTTCTTGGCATTTAACATGTTTTTCCTCTGACTGCTTTTAAGATTTTTTTTTTAATCACTGGTTTTGTGCAATTTACTTATGATGTGCTTTGGTGTAATCTTTTTTGTATTTCTTTTTTACAGCTTTAATGAAACTTCTTGTATATGTGGGTTTACAGTTTGGGGAATTTTCAGCCATTATTGATACAAATATTTTTTCTGTTCTTCACTTCTTTTGGGGATTCCAATTACACATATATTAGATCACTTGATGACTCACTGCTATGCTAAATTTTTAATTGTTTTTGTTCGCTGAGATTTTGGTTAGTTTTTATTACTGCCTCATCAAGTTTACTGATCTTTTGTTTTTCAATACCCAATCTGCCATTAATCCTGTCCAGTTTTTTTTTTTTTTTAATCTCAGGCACTGTATTTTTTTCATTGCTAAAAATTTGATTTTTTTCTATTTTCTATGCCTCTACTTAAATTTTGAATAAAATATCAAATAAAGTTACAATAACTTTTAATGGCCTTTTCTGCTTATTCTGACATGTTGTTTTAAGTCAATTTCAATTGATTTTTCTCCTTATGTCTCATATTTTCCTGATTCTTTGCACACCTAGTAATCTTTGATTAGATGACAGACATTGTGATTTGATCTTATAGGGTGAAGATTTTTATATTTCTGTAAATACCCTTGAGCTTTGTTCTAGGACACAGTTAATTGAAAACTATTTGCTCTATTGGGCTCTTTCTTTTAAGATTTGTTCATTGAGATCAACCCTGTTTAATCTAAGGTTGATTATTCCCCACAGGTGAGACAAGAAGCTTTCAAGTACTCTACCCAATGCCCTATAAATTGTGAAGTTTCCCAGGTTAGGGATGGGAACAGGCACTTTCCCAGCCCTTGTGGTACTATCATGTCTTATTTTTTGTGGTGACTCTTTTTGGGGGCCTCAGTTTGTTGACATGTAGAGGCAGATCAGTTCTCTGCTGGAGATTTAAGGAGAACTTTCTATAGATTTCAGGATTCTGTCTCTGTGCACCCCTCTCCTCTCCATATTCAGTCTTGAAAACTAGCTGCCTTTCTTTACATTGGACTTCCAGCTTGGTCTTCACTAAAGGGAATCAGCCAAGCTCTGCTTTGGTTTCTCCATCCTGTGTTGTGGCCTCTAAACTTTCTCAAGCCAGTGAGCTGGACCAGTCATAGGGCTCACCTCTTTTTTTTCTTTCTTCCTTTCTCTCTATGTTAACTGTCCTTCACTGCCTATTGTCCAGTGTCATATATTTGGTCTGATTTTTTTGTTGTTGGTTTATTTTTATTTTTTTTATTTTTATTTTTTTTTTAAATTTTTATTTATTTATTCATTTTAGAGAGGAGAGGGACAGAGAGAGAGAGAGAAGAGAGACAAAGAGAGAGAAGGGGGGAGGAGCTGGAAGCATCAACTCCCATATGTGCTTTGACCAGGCAAGCCCAGGGTTTCGAACCGGCGACCTCAGCATTTCCAGGTCGACGCTTTATCCACTGCGCCACCACAGGTCTGTTGTTGGTTTAGACAAGAGGGTACATTTGGTTTCTATTACTCCATCCATGGCACAGAAGTCTGTAATGCACTTTTTATAAGCTCTTTATTATGGAAAATGTCAAGCCTACACAAAAGGGGGCAGGATGGTCATGTAACTGCCCATGTATCCATCTCCAGGCTTTTTTCTTTTTAATTTATTGATTTGAGAGAGAGAGAAAGGAAAGGAAGAGAATGAGTGAGAAAAGAAACATCGATTTGTTGTTCCATTTACTTATGCATCATTAGTTGAGTTTTGTATGTGCCCTGGCTGGGGATTGAACCCACAACCTTAGTACATTGGGGCGACACACTAACCAACTGAGCTACCAAGCCAGGGCCCCATGTCCAAGCTTTAAAAATGACCAGCTCATGGTCAATCTTCTATCTGTGCCCCACTCTTCCCCCCACCCTTATGTTTTTTTGAAGCATATCTCAGACTTCATGTAAGCTCAGGTGTAAACCTTTCAGGCTGTTTCTGCATGGTCCCTGTCAGGGCCTGGCCCATACTCCTTCCTGGTCTTGTCACTCATGTGCCTGGAGCTGACTTCTAGCTCTCACAGCTGCATCTCTCTGAGTAAAGGCTTTCCTCCAGTGGGGAAAGCTACTCTGTCCAGCTCCAGACAGGCTGAAACTGCCAGTGTCACTGCTGCCCCCCTGGGGACAGCCCTCACCCAATGACATCTAGGTGTGAATGTATGCCTCACCTAGTGACACCTCTACGGGCCATGTGCTCCTCAGCTTCCCCTCAGTTTCTCTGTGTGACTGCATTCACCTTGTCCACAGTGGTAGCTGACTTGACAATGCCCATTGTTGTCTGCATCCCCTCCCTGTCACATTTGTTCACTCCCTGTATCAGTGTGCCTGGGTCATCATTACAAAGCACTGCAAACCAGGTAACTTAAGCAACAGAAATTTATTTTGTTACAATTTTGGAGGCTGGAAGCCCAAGATCAGTGTCAGAGATCCAGTTGTTGGCAGGGTTTTCTCCTGAGGCTTCTCTCCTAGACAGCCCTCTAACTGTGTCTCATACGGTCATCCCTCTGCATGTGTCTGTGTCCTAACCTCTTTTTATTGGAGTAGAGCCCACCTCCATGATTTAAATTTTATTTTAATTACCTCCTTAAAGGCCCTTTCTCCACATACAGTCACATTTGGAGGTCCTTGGGGTTGGGACTTTAACATATGAATTTGGTGGACACAATTCATCCTGTAGCACTCCTCTGCTGGTGTTTACTGCATCTCCTCAATAAACTACTTCAACTCAAGTCCTTAGTTCAGGGACTGCTGCTGGGGGACCTCAAATGAAGAACTCTTGAACAAGATAACCACATTAGCCTTAACATGCTCTTCATATCCATGCTCCAGGCTTTTGCCATTTTGCCTTCCATTATTGGCTCTGTAGATGTGCATCTCCTTGTAGTGATGGGAAGGCCTGTGCCTTATTGATCTTATCTCTCCCTATCCAGGCAGAACCTTGGATATAGGAGATAGATACCAAATGCTGTTTGATTGCTTAAATCAGTGATAGTAGTTCTAGGTGATAATAGCAAAAAAAAGAAAAAAGAGAAAAATCTAAATATTGAATGTAATTGCTCTTTAATAAGATAACATACCTGCTAAGTCTGTTATGGGCAATCTGCACAAATATGTGATACTCAGCACTGAGTAAGGCATGCAATGACTGCATTAAGGTTTTAATGGTTTAAATTAAGAGGCATATACAGGTATAGAGAAGCTGTAAATTCTGGGGTAAAGACACTTAGGGTAAACACTCTTTTATATGAAATACAGTCTGCTAGTGTCACCTGCTGGTGAGAACTGATCAGTGTTTAGAAACAATTCTATTTCTCAGTGCCCTTGAATTGGATGGTTGCATAAGAAGGGTCTGTAAAAGCCTTCATAAACAATGAAAATTTTACACACAAAAAATTTATATAATATATAATTGCAAGTTTCTTGTGAAAAGTAAATACCAGAATTTCAATTTTCAATTTATATATACCTGAGCCTCAACTCAAAACTAAAACCATTTATGAGAATATTAACAACAAAAAAAGTTGAATGAAGGCAACTAGAAGTATGTGAAAAGGTCCTTTGTGTAATAATCTTTCAATACTTCTCATATAACCCAAATATTTTAAGTAAAAGTAATAAATAAATGTAGTTTAATACAAAATAGTGCTTAATCATTTTTGCTGTTAACTGTTCCCTGAAGCATCTAATTAACAGGATTAACAGAATTTCAAAGTCACACGATGCCCATGTTCTCAGATTCCTTTTTGTCTCCTCCCACAGCAGTCTCTAGGCCATGACCATTTTCCATCAGTTGCAATAACCTCCACTAAGGAGCTGCTGCTGGTCGCGTGTAGTATTGACCATCTTTTCATTCCAGCCCACAGTCAGCTCTTCACAAATATTTTTCTTTTAAATTTATTTTTATTGATTGATTTTTAGAGAGGAAGTAAGGGGGAGAAATAAAAAATGAGACAGGAACATCAACCGGTTCCTGTAGGTGCCCTGACCGGGGATCAAACCAACAACCTCTGTGCTTCAGGACAATGCTCTAAACCAACCAAGCTATTGAGTCAGGGCCACAAATTTTTTTCATACTTATTATTCCTTGGAAATTATATTGTACAATTTAAAATTATAAATCAAAATGATATTGTAGCTTTAAACTATCCTCTAAGCCCTGGCTGGATAGTTGGAGCATTGACTGATATGCAAAGGTTGCCAGTTAGGTCCTCTCTCCCTAAAAGAATCAATAAATATATATTTTTAAATACCCTGTAAGACTTCAAAGAGAATGAACAAAGCAGGCTGGCAATTGATCATCAATACATTTTGACTAAGAAATCATAAATCTTGCATTCACTGTAGACACTAAGGTGGATGTCCCTGTATGGGATCTGGGAAATGTGAGTATCCATACTTTTAGTTTTAGAAAATTTTATTTTGAAATGACTTCAAACTTATAGAAAAGTTGCAAGACGGAAGATCTAGATTTCCCAGTGGTTAACATTTACCTCATTAGTTTTATTCTCTCATTGTGTGTGTACTGTTTCTGAACCATGAGAGAGCAAGTTCAAACAAGATGTCCCCTTCCCCCTAAACACTGCAGCGTGTATTTCCCGAGAATTAGAACATTCTCTTGCACTGTGATAATAATATAGTTTTCACATTCAGTCACACGATGCCCATGTTCTCAGATTCTTTTTTGTTTCCTCCCACAGCAGTCTCTAGGCCATGACCATTTTCCATCAGTTGCAATAAACTCCACTACAGGAGCTGCTGCTGGTCGCGTGTACAGTGTTGACCAAATTCAGGGAACTGAAATTGATAGAAAACTATTTTCTATTGTATAGTCCTTATTCAAGTTTCACCAGTTGTCCTAACAATTTGATGGCAAAAACAATTTTCTGGTTCAGGATCCAATCTAAGATCCCAAGTTGCATTTACTGATCATGTCTCTTTAGTTTCCATAGTCTGTAAATGTCCTCAAAGTCTGTCCCATGCCCTTGACAATTTTGAGCAGTGCCAGATAGTTACTTGTATAAGTTACCAAATGATTTTCAAACTCTGTCATTCCTTTCATATTTATTTGTTGGTGTTCTGCTATAAGGAAGAGGTTTTCTTACTTTCCTATTTATATCTTTTTTAATCATTTACTTATTTATATCAATAAATATGGATTCATGGATTCTTATTTGATTCAATGAGTTACAATCCATTGCTATCATTACTTATTTTGGTGCTCAAATTGCCCCAGGTCTGAGTCAGTGAGAGGGAGTTCCTCCAAGTCTGTGTTCTTCTAAGATCTCTTCATCATTCTTTGACTACTTCCTCACTTTCTGCAAAACATGGTGCTCCAAGTTCATTGTGTCCTGCTTGATCCCATTTCCGGAATTAGCCACTTCTCCTGGAAGACCTTGTTTATTTTAGTGGAGAATGGTATTTGTAAACCAAGACCCACTGCTAGATATGCTCACTCCTGCTGAGGTGTCACTAGGTCACATAAGTAATCAAAGCAAGGAAATATAAATAACTATACATATACATCTACATCGATTTATACATCTAATTCTAAAAGATGAATTCATATATATCATCAGTTACAAGCCAGCATTACAGGGTTCATTCTCACCTTTCTCATTTTCACATTTGACCTTTTTTCTTTGTCAGTAGGAAACTTGGTTCCTATTATTCTCAAGAAATTATCTCAGAATTGCTACATTATATCACTATAAAAGACAAATATACTATCTAGAGTTTAGTATTTATTTATAATTCTTTTTGTCATTTTATAGTCTGAAGTTTTAGACTCAAAACATTGTATTCAAAATGTTTCTTTGCTTGTACCCTGGCACACCCGACCAGAGCACAGCCCTCCCCTCACATGTTCAATTTTTGTTCTCTTTGGGCCTGATAAATTCTGTTGGCCTCCCCCTGATGACTCCGAGACCTCGCCCCCCACAAAGGTGTGTGAGCACCCAGTGGGTGGCAGCTTGACTTGATATGCCTGGGACATTTGCTGAGTGGCCTCAGGCCCAGCACTGGGATTAAATCTGAACCTGTATCAATCTGGTGAACACCACTTGCCCCTACTTAGTGACTCAATGAGAACATACCTCATGCAACTCGAGTACTGGCAAAGGCTCTTTCAGGGACTGAGTCTAACAGGCAACCATAGGCAGAGGCAGGCAAATGCAGATTTCAGGGTACCTTGGGACTTTTGCTGACCTGCCCCAGGACTGGTGCCTCTAAAAGCCAGCCTTGGTGTGCAGCTTGGTCTTTCTGACCTGCAACCACGCCCAGCAGAGACAGCCACAAACTGTGGATTGCTTGTAACTCTAAAGAGGTTGTCCAGATCCAGTCGCAGCAGCATCTGACATTGGCCCACACCAGAGTCTTTCCAAGAAAGCCCAGAACCAACAAACCTAGAGGTCAGCTTCAGACAACATCAGAGCAGGATCCAATAAACTTAACAAGTGGTATATCCAAAGGGAGGTCTCAGCAGAAACCAGACCCTGCTGAGAATTCTGCTCTGTGTAGTCAGCACCTGCAGAGCAGCTCACATTCCATGGTCAGGGTTGAGCCTCATAGTCAGATAGTCTGAGGTTCAATCCCATGCACAAAAGAACCAATTGCAATCAAGACTCAATTATAACAGGAGGGCCCACATAACTCACACAGGGACATTCCTGGAGCACCCAGCTCAGGTGATCAGGGAGACTACACCACTGGGCCCACAGGACACCTACTACATAAGGTCACTCCATGAAGACTGAGAGTAATAGCAGATCTATCTAGTACATAGAATCAAACACAAAGAGGCAGCCAGAATGTGGAGACAAAGAAACAAGCCCCAAATAAAAGAACAGGAGAAATCTTCAGAAAAAGCTAAATGAAATGAAGGCAAACAAGTTATCAGATATATAGTTCAAAGCAATGGTTATAAAGATGTTCAACAGCATGAAAAAGGTCATAGAAACCATAAAAAAGAACCAGTTAGAAATGAAATATACACTAGAAGGAATAAAGTAGGTTGATGAAACAGAGGATTGAATCAGTGATTTGGAAGACAAGGTAGAAAAAAACACCCAATCAGAGCAGCCAAGACAAAAAATAATTAAAAAAAAAAAAAAAAAGATAGCTTAAGGGACCTTTGGGACGTGAAGCATAACAATATCTACATCAACTCCTCTCGTTCCAAAGCCCCAATTACTAATCAACCAACAGGCTTTCTTACTTAAAATCTCCACCCTCCATGTCTGTGGAATCCATCCAATTCTCCATCCTCATGGCTACTTCTGTGGTTCAGATCACCATCTCTAAATTAGTGACTTATTCTTAATTAGTGATAAAAATTTTAAAATATTCTTAACTAGTCATCCTGTTGCTCACTTTTACAGTTTTCATAGGACAGCAAAAATTACCTTTCTGGTCACCTCATTGTCCTCGTTTAAAAACCACAGCTGCCTGACTGATGTTCTTAACTAAAGCCCTATCTTCCTAACGTGGCTTATGAGGACCTGTATGTTCTGGTTCTGTTTAAATCAGGGGTCTCAAACTCAACTCAGCATGTGGGCCGCAGAGCAAGATGCTAGAGAAATGAAAAATACAAGTAGGCCCCTAGGCTTAACTTAATTTTATCCAAAATATTTTGAACTTCGTGGATTAGTCTGCGGGCCGCACAAAATTGTTTGGCGGGCCGCATGCGGCCCGCGGGCCGCGAGTTTGAGACCCCTGGTTTAAATATTCCCAGTGTTTCCCATCCATCTCAGACCAAAATCTAGTCATTTAGAAGTCTTTCATTTCCACGAGGCTGTTCTTTTTTTTTTTTTTTTTGCATTTTTCTGAAGCTGGAAACAGGGAGAGACAGTCAGACAGACTCCCGCATGCGCCCGACCGGGATCCACCCGGCACGCCCACCAGGGGCGACGCTCTGCCCACCAGGGGGCGATGCTCTGCCCATCCTGGGTGTCGCCATGTTGCGACCAGAGCCACTCTAGCGCCTGGGGCAGAGGCCACAGAGCCATCCCCAGCGCCAGGGCCATCTTTGCTCCAATGGAGCCTCGGCTGCGGGAGGGGAAGAGAGAGACAGAGAGGAAAGCGCGGCGGAGGGGTGGAGAAGCAAATGGGCGCTTCTCCTGTGTGCCCTGGCCGGGAATCGAACCCGGGTCCTCCGCACGCTAGGCCGACGCTCTACCGCTGAGCCAACCGGCCAGGGCCACGAGGCTGTTCTTAACCAAAACACCTTCAAACCTACTCCTGACTACCATGGCTAACTCACCTTTAATTTCTGTATGATTCTTTTTTTCTTTTTTTTTAGGTGAGAAGAGGGAAGATAGTGAGGAAGATTCCCGAATGTGCCCAACCAGGATCCACCAGGCAATCCCATCTGGGGCCAATGCTGGAATACTGAGCTATTTTTAGAGGCTGATGTGCTCCAAGGGAGCTATCCTCAGGGCCACAGTGGAACCAAGCTGGAACCAATGGAGCCACTAGCTGTCAGAGGGAAAGAGAGAAGTAGGGGTGGGGAGAAGCAGATGCTTGCCTCTCCTGTGTGCCCCAACCAGACTGGAACTGGGGAGGTCCATGCACCGGGCAACATTCTATCCACTGAGTCAGGGGCCAGAGCCAATTTCTCAAGGTTTGTACTATCACTTCATGGCCTCTCTTCCCACCTGATCTACCCTCTAAACAGGTGATGGCTGTTCCTCTGACACCTTTACTCCCATGACATAGGAACCATCGCCCTGCTTACTGCAAAAGGCGGATGCACATGCAATCTCTAATATGTACACACTAGACCCTCAACTGTCGGGAGCCGATCAACGACTGCTGGCTGACAAGGTCACAGCAGGAGAAGACCCACAACTGCTGGCTGACAAGGTCACAGCAGAAGAAGATCAAAAACTGCTGATTGACAAAGTCACAGCAGAGAAGACCAACGGCTGCTGGTTGACAGAGTCACCGCAGTGAAGACCAATGGCTGCGGGTTGACAAAGTCACCGCAAAGGAAAAGCACGATACTTCCCCCTTTGACTTTTTGAATTAATCTGGCCTTATATCCCCCCTTTTCTGGGTGTGTGCTATTATTTATGGCACAGGGATAATAGTACCGTGCTTTCCCTGTAGATTCGTAGTAATTTCTTTGGAAATGAGACAGAGGGTGTGAGTTCCACAGAAAAGCCTATAAGCCCCTTGAACTGGGCTCATAAACATAGGACGCTGGCTATGATATCCCTCGTAAAGGGTTAAGTTTGTAGGAGAATTTCTTCTTATTAATCATGTTACAAAGAATAGATTGTGACTTGTGAATGGGTAGGAGGCAGTGGCTGTGCACAGAGCACCTTTCGGCCTTCACTTAATTCAACATTTTTCCTCCCTAGCCTTTTCATGTGATAGAGAAACTTTCTTCTTGCTTACCTGACCTGCAGATGGTGGAACACTCTAAGAAGAATATAGTTAGAATTTAACTAGTGTGTGAATATAGTAAATAAATAAAATTTGACTAGACAATAGAATCTTAGGTAAAGTGTAGTGAAGTGGCCTGTTGCGTGGCCTTGGATGGGAGCGCAGTCGGCAAGAAAAGAATGTTTTGCTAAGAGACTTATTTTATGACTAAAGGCAGTTGCTGGGCTTTCTCAGTGAGACATTCTCATGAGATTTATATACTTTCCAAGGTTTTTCGTTCAGATAATAAAGAGAAATATGGGGGGATCCATAGAAGCAATAGCAATTAATGACTTCTGATATTATGTTGCTACTAAGCTATCTTGCAGGTGCACTCTATATATCTTTAAGCAAAAGTTACTCTTGATGTTATGACAATTTCTTAATAAGCAAGCCTTTTGAAGTCTTGTGAGAAAAATTAGGACACTGCATGAACTCAAGGCCATTTGCCTGAGCAAGCGGTGGTCCTTTGCTAGTCCTTAATGATTTCGTCTGCTAATCTCTCTCTGCGCCCTTGACTCACAACAACAGTCAAGTAGAGTTATTAATTAGTACTAATCTTTTAGAAGTTTGTACCAATATTGTCATTGCTATTGTATAACTGTACTTTGAATAACTTACCACCTGATTTATAGTTTATAGATATGAATTAACTGTTATCTGGAAACATGTAACCATAGTGAAACAAAATACCATGCAATTGTAACTTAGTGTGTGTGCATAAAAAAGAAAGCTAGACCAGCATTAGAGAGAGATGCCTGGCAGTAAATGCTAACTAGAGAATAAAGAGAAAGAAAAAGAATTCGGCTCTCTCACTCGATTTTCACTGACGCCGTCTCCTCCTGTGGGACCCCTGGATCCCCCCCGGGGCTGGACCCCGGCACTCATCAATTACTGGCTGAAAGTGGCTGGGGTGATTGATAAGGTAGCTGGGGACTCAACTATAAATCGATCCTAGTTTACATTGACAATTGTTAATCCAGGTTTGTATTCACCCTCTTGACATTATTTACATTTGATAACAATTAAAAAAGTAGTTCTCTTTGACAACAAAACCTTTATTCAGCTTTTACAACTGAAAATGCTGGGCAAGTAACCCAATCCCTGCCTGTCTTAACTTGAAAGTGATGAGTAAACTTTGACAACAAAACCTTTATTCAGCTTTCACACACACACACACACACACACACACACACACACACACACACAAAAATGCTGGGAAAATAACCCAAGCCCTGCCCGTCTTAACTTTAAAGTGACAAGTCAACTTCTGTGTTCTGAAATTATTAAATGTTCTGGTCACAGCTCGTGCCTTAGATTCAACTGATCTTGATTGTTCTCATGAACTTACAGAACCATCTGTTTCCACTGAGCTGACAGGGTTGGGTAAGGGGAACGTGCACATGACTCAGGAAACTGGCACATATGGAGCAGAAATTTTTCTTTTTTAAGATCATTTTAGAGATGAGAGAGAGAGAGAGAGAGAGAGAGAGAGAGAGAGAAGGGGAGGAGTAGCACGAAGCATCAACTCCCATATGTGCCTTGACGGGGGAAATCATGGTTTTGAACCCGCGACCTACGAGCTCCAGGTCGAGCTTAACCCACTGCGCCACCACAGGTCAAGCACACGGCGCAGAAATTTAATCCGGAACTCCATCCCATACCCCACGCTGGGCATCCTACCACAGCAAGGCAGACTCGAGGTCCTGCTTTCCCTCTTGGGCCGCCCCCGCCCCCGCCCCCATGGCCCCGCCCCCCACAGTCACCCGCCCCCGCCTTACCCGAGCCCCGCCCCCCGGCCCCGCCCCACCCTGGTCCCGCTTCCCACGCTCCAGCTCCTCCTCCTCCTGCTCCCGCCGGGCCCAGCTCCTCGGGCTAAACACCCTCGCCTCTGGGCGGATTGCACAGGTGCGGCGGACGAACGGACATCCCAGCATAGGTGGCTTCCGCGTCAAGATGGCCGCCGTGCGCCACCGCCCGCCGGCCGGGGCTCGGCTGCTGGGCGCCACGCTCTGCCTGCTGTGCTGGGCCCCTGCGGCCGTGTGCGCCATTCCCGAGCCCGGGCGCTGGGCAGCTACGGTCAGCGACGTAAGTGGCGCATCTCGGCCTGGCGTCCCCGGGGAGGCTCTGCTCTGCGGCCGCCCCTCCTCTGCTGGCCACAGAATGGAGGCGGCTGTCTGTGACCCCGTCAGGCCCCGTTTGCGGACCGAGCCCGGCCTCGGCGCTCAGCTGCTGCGGGCCGTCCCCAGGCAGCACGGCGAGGCCATGCGGAGGACTCCGGTTCAGTTCCGGCAGGAAGGAGAAAGTGGGAGTGCTGCTTCCGCTTTCTCTGTGAATGGGAGGGGGACGCGCAGGGACCGCCCACCCTCCTTCCCTCTTCGTGGGCCCCGGAGTTCCGCGGATCTGGGAGCTCATGTGCAGAGATAAAGCGTTTGGGGGTTAGTCTGCCTGCAGGCCGCAGTCTGTGAGAACTTCCTTCCACGAGCCACCTAAGCACTTGCGTCCAGCAATTACACAACACGATGTAGGGATGGATGTGGGGAAGTGCAGAGGTAGCATTTTGGAAAGTCTTGCTAATGAGGGACAGGAAATCGAGAAGTGTTATCTCTAGATGAGATGACTCCTCCGGCTCTGTTTGACAGGAGTATTTTCCATGCCCTTGTAAATAATGTCCAAGTTCTAAAAGCAAAACTTATATTTTGATTTTCTCAACCAGAAAAAGAAAGTAGTGCCAGAGGCTCTGCTTCCTACTATTAATACATAGAAGCTGCACTGAGGAATGGAAGTAGCTATCTTTCTGAATCTTCACCACCCAGGGCAACCATTTCTTCCAGGACCCCTGTGGGTTAGTGCCCCCTTATGTGCGGTAGGGAAAGAGCCTGCGTGTCTCTGTTACTGAGTTCAGTAAGAAGCAAAACTCGAAGAACCACGCTCAGGGTTTCCAAAGGGAATGGGCAGTGTCATAAACTAAGTAGGTAATGTTGGAAGTGAATCAGCTGCGTGCAGATTACTAAATGATTTAACTTTATCTGTAGAGGACTTTGTCAAGTATACTTTGGATGGTGAGACTCCAAAAGCCGTGGTGAAGAAAGACTGCTTCCCGCCGGAAAAAGAGACGATTTTCCTTGGGCCCCACATAATTTGTTGTCCTGTGTGACTAAGGCCGGGAGCAGTCCATAAAGTCCTTTGCAAAGAACAGGCTTTTTCCCATTTCAAGTTATCAGAACTTGTCCTTCAGAACGGAGAATGGGGCTTTCTTTCATTTGTACTACGAATCTGTCAAGAGATGGTTGTTTTAACTGTAAAGCTCAGCAAATAGTTTGAGCACCTACTATGCGCCATGCACACTGCACTGGCCATTGCTCTCACAAAGGTGAATTTAAGACAACAGCCCCTTCTGTCAAGAATGAGTCTCTGAGAGCACACAGTAGCGACAGCAGATTCCTGAGTAGTAATTACATATACATGGCGGTACCTTCTTGGTGAAGAAGGAGGGAGAAGAGCAGCAGCAGTGAAGGAAATTGGTAGTGTTCTGACATTCTGTCAGGAGTGCTACAGGGGACTCAGGCCACTGTAAGCCTTCTGTGTCTGAGCTTGGCTTTGAGCCTATTCCAGGGGTCTAAACTCAAGGATCTGTGAGGTCTAGGGCAAGTCATATTAGTGAGTGAAGTGAAGTGGGTTCAGGACTAGAGGGGTTGGAGGTACAGTGGACTACAGGTTACATGCCCCTTATGAAGAGGGTAGCTGCTGTTCGACTCCCCTGGCATACTATATGGCAGACTAGGCACAGAATTGCCAGGTCTATTTTTTTCAAAGTCAGAATCCATATTTTTATTATGTCAGTTGATTCAAACTTTGCCAAAAAAAAAAAAAAAGACTCCTTGTGGGCTGAACAAACCCCATTTATAAGTTGGAATATGCTTCTAGGCTGTTAGTAACAACTTTTGGGTGTGAATGAGTGACTACCTTTGAAGGATTTTAGACATAAATGCTAATCACTGTGGCTGGTATCTAAGGATGAATTTTAAGCTCAGATCTGGAGGCAGAGGTACCAGTTAAGGTATTGCAGAAGTGTGGGCAGAAAATGTTGAGGGTCTGAGGGCAGTGATAGCAGGAATGGAGAGCAAGACCTAAGTTTGGAGAGTGTTTATGAGATAAAGTAGGCATATGTTGGTGGATAGGCGATGGCAGTGAGGTGAGTGGGAGGAGCCAAGGCTTGGGGGACTGGATAGCAGCACCCACAGCTAACGTGGACAGTGCAGGAAGAGTTGGTGAGGGGCGGAGAGAAGTGTGTCTGGTTTAGGGAAGGTTGGTGTGGACTGTGTGCTGGACATCCCAGTGAATGACATTTAGGCGGGGTATGTATATCTGGTGCTCAGAGGAGGGATCTGGGTTGTGTGTTTTATTGTTGATCCAGGCTAAGGGTTCTATTATTTATAATTATTGTTGTTGAAACTATGTTGGGGAGGATGGATGGGGTTTTCAGGAAAGAGCTGCCTGTCCTGTTTTTCTTTCATTCCTAACCACTTATTCCTTTAACACAGGGGTAGTCAACCTTTTTATACCTACCACCCACTTTTGTATCTCTGTTAGTAGTAAAATTTTCTAACCGCCCACCGGTTCCACAGTACTGGTGATTTATAAAGTAGGGAAGTAACTTTACTTTATAAAATTTATAAAGCAGAGTTACAGTAAGTTAAAGCATATAATAATAATTACTTACCAAGTACTTTATGTCCGATTTTTGCTAAGTTTGGCAGAATAAATCTTTATAAAACAACTTACTATCTTTTTATTTATACTCTGGTTGCTCTGCTACTGCCCACCATGAAAGCTGGAATTCCCACTAGTGGGTGGTAGGGACTACCACTGCTTTAACGCAGTCCCCTCCTATACCATTTTTATTCTTGGTGAGGGCCAATACTTAATAAATAAATAATATATTATTTTGTTTTAATTGTGTAAAGGGTTGTGAAGACGAATGAGTCTCTGAGAGCACTTAAGGGAGGGCCTGGCCTTGTACAGGGACATGGTGGAAGGCTTCTGAGGAAGGGACTTTGTAAGTAGGCTTTGAATGTTAAGAAGGAATTGATGAAGTGAAGAAAGTGACAGGAAGGGTTTTTAAGTAAGTTCTGGGGTAGAAGGAGTATCATGCTTTAGAGGAGCTGAAAGAAAGGTCCTAGAGAGGTCGGTGGCCCTGATGAGAAGGGGCCCTAGGAGCTGCAGTGGGAACTGGTCTGCTGTAAGGGCGCAGTGGTGAGCCATCACAGTGTAGGGAAAGTGCTGGTTGTTTCATCACAAGTACCTTTACGCACCAGCTGCACGTGCACAGGCAGGTCCCGTGTTGTTGCAGCACATGGATGCAGTGGCAGCAGCCCTCACCTTCTAGGTGTTATGGGCCCTGGCTGGGACCCTGGTGGCAGAGACATTCCAGAGCCTCCAATCAACTGCAGGGAGGGAATACACAGGCAAAGGTTTAAGCAAATGAGTAATGTGATCAGATTTATGTTTTTAAAAAATAATTACTCTGGCCCTGGCCGGTTGGCTCAGCGGTAGAGCGTCGGCCTAGCGTGCGGAGGACCCGGGTTCGATTCCCGGCCAGGGCACACAGGAGAAGCGCCCATTTGCTTCTCCACCCCTCCGCCGCGCCTTCCTCTCTGTCTCTCTCTTCCCCTCCCGCAGCCGAGGCTCCACTGGAGCAAAAATGGCCCGGGCGCTGGGGATGGCTCTGTGGCCTCTGCCCCAGGCGCTAGAGTGGCTCTGGCCGCAACATGGCGGCGCCCAGGATGGGCAGAGCATCGCCCCCTGGTGGGCAGAGCATCGCCCCATGGTGGGCGTGCCGGGTGGATCCCGGTCGGGCGCATGCGGGAGTCTGTCTGACTGTCTCTCCCTGTTTCCAGCTTCAGAAAAATGCAAAAAAAAAAAAAAATAATTACTCTGGTCATAGGAAGGATAGAAAGTTAAAACTATATGCTTTTCAGGGTAAAGTTATAGTCTTAAACAATAGAGAAAAAAATTTTAACATGATTTTTTAATATTATTTTTTATTTTAGAAATCAGGACCTTTGATATTTAGGAAAATTATGTTTAACTCAACTGAGATCAAGTTTTCGGGTAAGTCTTATAAACTAACAATACTAACATAACAGTATATTATAAATGAGTATTAATATATTATAAACTAATAACTAATACATTAATTTAATGTAATCTAATATATAACATGTAGTATTTTATTTTGTAAACTAGGCATATGTTTTATTTTTAACTGATTAACATTTTAAAGGTTTCTTTTGTTTCTGTCAAGTTGCTTATTTTCAAGAATAGATTTTTCTGTCTTGGAAAATATGATCATTTTTTAAAACTGTAATTAAAGTCTAATGAAGTATGCTTTAGCAAAAAAGTTTTTGACTTCTATGAAATTTGACTCTAGATCTCAGCTTTTAAAACTAAATAAGTTCCTTTTATGAGTATATGAAATGTTATGACTGTGATAAAACCTTTATGCCCCTCAAAAATTTTTAAATATATGATCATAGTATAAATAAAAATCACAAGATGCTAACATTTTAATTAAGATTTTAGGGCTTATGAAGTGAAAATATTTCTAAATATTCTTAAATATTGATGTGGAAGCATTACCAACTCATAGATCTTGATGTTTTCAGTATTTTTAATGGGTTTACACTATAACACATTTACTCCTGTTAGTGTTCCCTATGGTTTGACTGGGTAAGTTGTTTGCAGGGGTTAAACTTTTGGGATAAGCAGTAATTTTTTGTTGGGTAACACAGACTGGCTTCCTTGAGATCAAAACCCATGACCCTTTTCTCTGTCACGCCATGCTCTGATCTTTTGTTGGGTGAGTCTGCCATACACAAGTCTTTGCTGAGGGAAGTGGGCCAGCCATCAGCTAGGAAGCAGAGGTGGTTCAAAGCAGCCCAGTGACATCAGATCTTAAGTGGTGATAAGAGCTTGGTAAGAGGAAATTGAAGTCCAAGATGGGTGAGGAAAAAATTTTGACATCTGATTGCTTTAATGAATTCATATCTCAATGTCTAGACAAATAAGATTCGATAGACTGATGCAGGTAAAGAAGTTATGTGTGGGAGGGGGCATTATGTGGAGCAGTGAAACACAGAATCTAATTCTTATAAAAGTCAGTATGTAATATCAGAGACCAGCCTCAGAGTAGACCACAGTCAAGACATCTAAAGAAAGAATGAGCAGCAGAAGGAGTTAGGAACAAAGGTATAAGTAAATGAGGATTTAGTCAGGCAAAAGTTGGCAGTGTCCAACAGTTCTAGCGGAGAGAGGTCTTGGTGAACTCTGACTATATCTGTGACATGACTGGCAGGTGTGGGTAGAGCACCCATCTGAGCCTGAGCCTCCTTGTCAGCTGCCATGCTCACCATGCAGTCTTCTCTTCACCACTGGGCATGCAGGAAGGCATGCTGAAGGGAGAGAGTTAATAGATTATTACTCATCCATTTTCAGTTACTGTTCATTTTGAGTGAGTGATTGGGCATTCTCTTTTATACATATATCTACATTGGTGGTATGGTGAAGGCGTGAGACAGAGTCTCCATGTTCTTACAGAACCAGTTTTTAGTGTCTGCAAGCTAAGAATTTGTTTCTTGGGTATGTGGCCATGCTGTTTGGTGGATCAGACATCTGGCTTTCTCTTAGGTGACCACTCTTTTGCTGCCTCATTCAAGATGCAGTTATGTGGAATCACTGTTGAAGCTCTCTCAATGTAATTCACCATATTAACAGAATAAAAGAAATATGTCATGTAATCATCTCAATGTATACAGAAAAACATTAGAAAGAATTCAACATGCACTCATGATAAAAACTCTTATAACACCATAAAAATTCCTTAATCTGGTAATAGGGCATCTATGAAAAATCTATGGCTAACATGCTGTCAGTTCTCCCTAGATCTATAAATTCAATTAATTCTAATAAAAATTGAAGTAGACTTTTATGCAGAAAATGACTAGCTGTTTCTAAAATTTATATGTAAGTACAAAGGGCCTACAATAGCCAAAACAACTTTGAAAAAGAGCAAAGTTGAAGAGATTTTACTATTTGATTTCAAAACTTACATAAAGCTACAGTAATCATAACAGTGTGGTACTATGGTACTAGTATAGGGATAGAACATATAAAACAAGGGATCAGATTATAGGACCCCAAAATAAACCCAGTTGATTTTGAACAAAGGTACAAAGGTAACTCATTAGAGAAAGGACAGTCTTTTCAACAAATGATGCTGGAACAACTGGATATCCACACTGAAAAACATCTCAAGTCTGACCTTGGATCTTCGACTGAGACACTGTATCCCCATCTCTTCCTTCTGTACCTGGGGCCCTATTTATACACACTTTAGATCACTGATATTGTCTCACAGCTCTGTTAATGTTTTTGCAGTCTCGTTTCTTTCCATGCTTCATTTTGGATTTATTTCTATTGCTTTGTCTTCAAATTCAATGATCTTTTTCTTCTGCAGTATCTAATCTGATGTTAATCTCATACAATGAACTTTTCATTTCAGATACTGTATTTTTTTATCTCTAGAAGTTTGGTTCTTTTTAAAAATATCTCAGTTCTCTTATTAGTAGTTTTCTTCCCATATTTGAGCATATGAAACATATTTATAATAGCTGTTTTCATATATTTATCTGCTAATTCTGTCATTTTTATCGTTTCCATCTTCTTTGTCATATTGATAGATTTCATATCATGGATATGAGTCAAATTGTTTTTGCTTTGTATATTTAGTGTTTTTGTTTTGATTATGGATATTGTGAATTTTGCATTATTGTGTGCTGTGATGTTGTATTCCTTTAACATAATAGCTTTGTTCTGGCAGACAGGTTCCTTTTGGGTCACTTCAATCCAGTCCAATTTTATTTTTAATTCTTTTAGGATAGATATGAAGTAGCTTTTACTCCAGGACTGATTCAGTACCACTTACTTCCAGGGTGTGGCCCTTCTATGTCTCTCCCCAGTGCTTGGTGTAATAAATGAGGCCTCTGAACTCTGGCTCATGGAAACTCAAACAGTTCCATCCTTGTGTGAACTCAGAATAGTTGGGCTTATCCCTGTGTATGGGCAGGCTGCTGTGCAGCCAGAGACTCAAGGGGATATCTGTGCAGAGTTCTTTACCTCCTTCTTTGGGTAGCTCCCAACTCTTCGGTGCTATGTCCCAGGAATTCTACTAATCTCAGCCTCTGAAAGTCACTTTCTGGTCTCAGTTTGGGTTCCCTTTGTTTTCCTTCAAGATGGCTCATAATAGTCCCTGCCTCCTGGTATTCATGACCTTGTGTAGTCACCTACATTATTATAGCAACGTTGGTCTGACCAGTAGAATGGCAGAAGTAATGAAGGGTATGTCACTTATGATGCTAGGTCATAAAAGACACTATGGCTTCTTTGTCCTCTCTGATGACTCGCTGCCATGTTGTGACAACACTCCTGAAAGAGCTTTGTCTTATTCTAGACTTAATTCTTTTCAGTCTGTCTAATATTGTTACCCTCCTACCTGAAACATTTGGTGGTCCTTTGTAATATTCAAAATAAAGGAAGACTCCCTAGCAGAGCATAAGAGGCCTTATGAATTTTCTCTAACCTCCCCAATCTGTGTTCTAAGCACAGCACACTATTTTCAGATGGGCCTATGTATGCCATGCATTCAGTTACCCTGGGCATTTGCATGTACTCCCCTACCCTCCTCTCTACCTGGCTAACTCCTATTCCTCTTCCTCCTCTAGCAAGCCTGACAGCACCCCATTCTTCATACCCTCCCGGGGCCCTCTTAATTGTTAAGCTTCCATTTCCCCAATACCTCCTATGTAAAGGAGAGGGAGTCCTGACCTGTGGTGGCGCAGTGGATAAGGCGTCAGCCTGGAATGCTGAGGTCGCCGGTTTGAAACCCTGGGCTTGCCTGGTCAAGGCACATATGGGAGTTGATGCTTCCTGCTCCTTCCTCCCTTCTCTCTCTCTCTCATTCTCTCTCTCCTTTCTCTCTGAAAAAATGAATAAATAAAAATCTAAAAATAAATCTTAAAAAAAAGTAAAGGACAGGGACTAGTAGTCTAGATTCCTATTATATCCCTTCTTTACATGCAAGGGGTACTTGCTTAGTATGTTCTGAATGAGTGAGTCAGTGAAGGGAATACTCAGTGAAGTAAGCAGTGTTGACATGTCTGGCCACTCAGCTGATTTAACACTGGACAGGTGAAATGAACAGTAGGATAGCAACTTTTAGTTAACTGTGATAATTTAATGAATTTGCCTATCATTTTGCAGTGACTTTTGGGGAAATTAGGTAATGTTTTACTCATTGTTTCATTGAAGTAGCCTATTTTAAATTACATTCTTGAAACCTGAAGTTTATGTTGGAGTAAGTATGTTATTTTTAAAAATTGAGACTTTCTTTTCCTAAACAGTTAAGTCATTCCATTGTTCCGGGTCTGTGAAGTTTACCATAGAGTGGTATTTGAAGCATTATACCTGTCAAAATGAATATTCTAGTCTGGACGTAAGTAAAACACAATTTTTTGAAAAATTATATTTATTGAGGTATACTGGTTAATAACATTATATACATTTCAGGCATAGAATGTTATAATTCGGTATGTGTACTCAATTGCATGCTTACCACCCAAAGTCTAGATTTGACCCCCTTTACCCAGTTTGCCCCTCTTCCACCTCCCTTCACCTCTGGTAAACACCATACTGTTGTCTGTCTATGAGTTTGTTTTTGTTTGTTTTGTTAGTTCATTTTTTACTTTTTGTCATTTATTTCACATGAGTGAAATCATGCAGTTTTTGGACTGACTTACTTCACTTAGCACAGTACTGTCACAATCCATGCGTGTTGCCAATGGCAATATTTCATTCTGTTTTATGGCTGAATAGTATTCCATTGAATGTATGTACCATATCTTCTTTATCAAATCATTCATTGAAGGATACTAAGTTGTTTCCATATCTTGGCTATTGTGAATAATGAATGGTGCAATAAACATAGGGGTTATTATTGCAATAAATATATATGTTTATGAATTAGCATTTTTAATATTTTTTGGATATATTGCCCAGAAGAGGAATTGCTGGGTCATATTATAACTCTATTCTTAATTTTTTGAGGAACCTCCATACTCTTCTACAGTGGCTACACCACTTTAATCCCACCAGCAGTATACAAGGCTTCCCTTTTCTCTACATCCTTGCCAACATTTATGTCTTTTCTTTGATAATAGCCATTCTAACAGGTGTAAGCAATATCTCATTAACACAAATTTTTAATGTAAAGTTGTGAAGGAAAATTTCAAGTATAATGATTTATTAGTTCATCAGCGAGGAGGCTGGAAATATGGATTGTAGTGTCACTTAGAAGTGCCACAGATTTATTTTGGTTTTTAGGTAACACATACTTTCATTCTGTCAAAATATATGTTCTCTGAGAAGATTACAAATCTTTTAGTTTTCTTGAATCTTACAAAAAATGTTAGTAAATGTTTAAATCAGACATGTAGGAACCATTGATAAAATGGCTTCGGGTCAAATACAAACAAAAATCAAGTTAATTTAAGAAAGACATGTAAAAGTTTCACTTCATTAAATAAAATTAGTAATAGGGCACCTAGAACTTATATGAGTACAGGTAGATTTAGAATGAACAGATCTCAGAAAGAAGTGAGGAGGGAGAGGAGCCACAGGGAAAGGTGGGTAGAAAGGTGTGGGAAGGTGGGAGTGGAGGGGGGAGCAAGGTTTGTCCTACCCCTGGCCCTATATCTGGGCTCTTTCTTTCAGAGACACTCCCCATAGTTCCTTGTCAGCTGATCTGTGATCTGTTTGCTCCTCATTTGAATAATGTGAGGGTTTCCACTTTCTATTATCTTCTCACTTGAGGTGAGAGATACTGTTTTCCATGAATACTGCCTTTGTCCTTGAATATTTTACTCCTTCACACTAAATACTTTACAGGGTGTATTTTCTTTTTTTTTTAGTGAGAGAGAGAGCGAGAGACAGAGAGAGAGTTAGAAGGGACAGACAGACAGACAGGAAGGGAGAGAGATGAGAAGTATCAATTCTTTGTTGCAGCACCTTAGTTGTTCATTGGTTGCTTTCTCATATGTGCCTTGACAGTGGGGGAGGGGAGGCCGGGGGAGGGGGCTATGGCAGAGCAAGTGACCCCTTGCTCAAGCCAGCAACCTTGGGCTTTAAGCTGACAACCTTGGGCTTAAGCTGGCGACCCTGTGCTCAAGCTGGCAACCTCAGGGTTTCAAACCTAGGTCCTCAGTGTCCCAGGTTGATGCTCTATCCACTGCACCACTGCCAGATCAGTCTATAGTATGTATTTTCTAAGAGCAACAATATTGATTTAGATTACACAGTATAATTATCAAATTTAGGAAATTTAGCATTGATAACAATACTTTTATCTAATAAACAGAACTTATTAAAATTTTTCCAGTGTCCCAATAACATCTCTTTTAGCAGGGTTTTTTTTGTTTGTTTTTTTTAGTATAGGAGTCAATCTAGGATCATGTAGCATTTCTGTAGCTTTTTTTTTTTTTTTTGCTCTTTCATTGCGTGTCATTGAATGTTTAAAGTGAACAAGCCATTTATTTTTATAAAATGTACCTTAATTTCACTGTTTCTGGTGTTTACTCATGCTTAGATTTAGATTATATTTTGGGCAGGCATACCAGAAAATCCTTGTTTGTCCCATTTTTCATCAGGGAAGTTTCTGCCAGGTTTCTCCACTGTGAAGTTACTAGGTACTTTTCTCTTTGTTATTGACAGTAATTTATGAGAAAATATTTTTGTATTTGTTTGTAAATATGTATCCTGTTTCTTCATCAATCCTTGTTTTCATGTCCTCTGATTCTTGCCCAATGATCAGTTTATTCCTCTGATGTGTGCTACGTGGTGATTGTCTGATCTGTGTTTTCTACATTTATTAGCACCCTACTACGAGAATGAGTTCTTTCTGTCAGTCAGCAATCAGTATGGCCTCATTGGTTTTTACTTTGTTATAGATTGTAATCTATTGCTGTTTTTACATATTTTGCTCAAATTGTTCAATAGTTGGCCAGTGGAAGCCCACATACCCTTTTCTGGATGGTGGGAGCTGCCATTAGGTTTTATTCCCACATCTAGGAGGGAAGAACCCCAGATCCTGATGTGTAAACAAGTGTGTCCCCTGCACTCAGTTGGGTTTTCACCTTTGCTCTATGTTGCTAAGTGTCTGGTTTCTTTCCTCCTGGTTAAATGCTGCTGCTTTCTTTCCTTGACATCTTTTATACTCAGGATAAGGTGGAAGTAATCCTACAACAAAGTATTGTGTATTTCAAAACACCATAATCACTTTCTTATTGTAAGATTATGGTTTTATTTTGTATTACTATCTCTGAGCGCATTGGAATAGCAAAAATGTTATGATTCCTTAACTTTACTTAAAATTATAGTCAGACCTTTTTATTTTCTATATTTTGTTCTGCATATTTTCAAGTGTTTCAAACTGAATAAATTTTTTGTATTAGATATTAAAATTTACTTATCTTCATGAATTAGAAGTGTGGAAATAAATTGTAACAAAATTTTACCTTTGGTAGGAGCAGCTACAAAATCATTTAAATGTAGGTGAAGACATTTGTAGTAAATATTTCATGAACAGTGAATGTTGGATGACAAAAAATGAAAACTTGGACTGCAACAGTGATTCACATGTGTTTCCCTCATTATACGTGAGTATCTTGCTATGTTAAAACAGAATTTATTTTACTCCCAGTGCATGCAAGTATCAGCTTAAATTCTGTTTTACCAAAATTTTTATGAACGTGCTTCATGGGTTAGTTTTTAGGCTTAGATATTTGTGAACGCAGTAGTCTATAATCAGTAAGATGCTCGCACCATTGTCATGTTCTTTGTACCCTTTGTGGCAGCGTCCTTTCATGATCTGCTATAAGTTCATCTCTCGTTCTCCCATCCATCGTTCCCCCAAAACAGCTCTGGTCAAGGTTACCAGTGACCACGCCATTCAGTCCAGGGGTCTGCTCCTCTTACCACTGGTCTACCAGCATTTAGTACATGTGGACGTTCTCTCCTTCTGTAAGCACTTGTTCCCTCCTATGTGGAAGCTCTGATTCTAAAATGTTAACAGCATCATCCCTGAGTGGTGAGGCTATGGGTCAATTAACTTATTTTTCTATAAATTCTGAAATGAAATATGTCTTTAGTAAAAACTTTAAAGGGATTACATAAAAAATTTGTGAAGTATAGCCCTGGCCGATTGGCTCAAGGGTAGAGCGTCAGCCTGCCATGTGGATGTCCTTGGTTGGATTCCCAGTCAGGGCACACAGGAGAAGCGCCCATCTGCTTCTCCAGTCCTTCCCTCCTCCTTCTCTGTCTCTATCTCTTTCTCTGTCTCTCTCTCTCTCCCCCTCCCACAGCCATGGCTCAATTGGTTAAAGTGCGTCGGCCGTGGTGCTGAGGATAGCTCCGTGGAGCCTCTACCTCAGACATTACAATAGCTTGGTTGTGAGCATGGCTCTAGATGGGCAGAGCATCAGCCACAGACAAGAGTTGCCAGGTGAATACCAGTTGAGGCACATGCGGGAGTCTATCTCTCTATCTCCCCTCCTCTCACTTGGAAAAGAAGAAAAAACAATTTGTGAAGTGTAATAAACATGGTAAAGTATGCATGTCAGAATATGTGACTCGATACTATTTCAGCACCTGGAGCTCCCTTCTAGTTCCCGGTACCCTCCCACCAGCCGCAGTCACTAGCCTGATTAGGGAAGTAATCTTTGCAAAGCAGGATTTTGTTACTCATGTTTGGGCTACAGTGAAATATGTTCTCTGACGCTCAGCTTTCAAATTTTCACTTTTCTCATAACACTTTTATTTTTTGTTCTTGTTAAGATTATTTATCCCCATAGAAATGCAGCAATATAACATGGAATTATTTTATTCTTTTTTTCCAGAATAAACAGCTAATTACAAATCTCAGAAATGTTTCAAACCAGGAAGAATCAATGGTAAGTCATTTTATTTGTCTTTAACCAAATATATACAAGTATAGTAAGACTAAAAAGAATCTGCTGATGGATAGATTATGTGGAGAGTAATATAAAGTAGAGTTATTAGAACTGGGAAAGAAAAAAGAACCTTTATTTTAAACAGCATATTTTCTTGCATATGTCTTTGTGAATATTGTATAGACTTGTTTGTGTTAAAAAATCTCTTTAAAATTATAATTTAAGGTTAACTTCTATGCATCTTTCTTTTCTTTAAAAAATAAATTTTTTTTTCAATGTTCAAGACAGCATAGCAGTGGCCTAGTATGTATCATCATTAAGGATGTAAAATAATAGGTAGAAACCTGGCCCTGGCCAGTTGGCTCAGTGGTAGACATTGGCCTGGCATGTGGATGATCTGGGTTCGATTCCCAGTCAGGCAACACAGGAGAACCAACCATCTGCTTCTTTACCTCTCCCCCCTCCCCTTCTCTCTCTCTCTCTCTTTCTCTCTCTCTTCTCCTCCTGGAGCCATGGCTTGATTGGTTTGAGTGCATCAGCCCATCAGCCCTCGCGCTGAGGATGGCTCTGTAGAGCTTCTGCCTCAGGAGCTAAAAATAGCTCAATTGCAAGCATGGTTTCAGATGGGCAGAGCATCGGCCCCAGATGGGGGTTGCCAGGTAGATCCCTGTTGGAGCATATGCAGGAGTCTGTCTCTATCTCCCCTCCTCTCACTTGGAAGAGAAGAAAATAAAAAAGAAAAGAAATATGAAGAGCTTGACCAGGCAGTGGCACAGTGGATGGAGCATCGGACTGGGACACAGAGGACCCAGGTTCAAAGTCCTGATGTCGCTTGCTTGAGTGCGGGCTTGTCTGGCTTGAGCATGGGATCATAGACATGACCCCATGGTCGCTGGCTTGAGCCCAAAGGTTGCTGGCTTGAAGCCCAAGGTTGCTGGCTTGAGCAAGGAGTCACTCACTCTTCTGTAGCCCCCTGGTCAAGGCACATATGAGAAAGCAATCAATGAACAACAAAGAATTGATGCTTCTCGGCCTGACCTGTGGTGGCGCAGTAGATCAAGCGTCGACCTGGAACACTGAGGTCGCCGGTTCAAAACCCTGGGCTTGCCCGGTCAAGGCACATATGGGAGTTGATGCTTCCTGCTCCTCCCCCCCCCCCCTCTCTCCTCTAACATGAATAAATAAATAAAAATAATTAAAAAAAAAAAGAATTGATGCTTCTCGTCTCTCTCCCTTCCTGTCTTTTAGTCCCAGTCTGTCACTCTCTTTGTCTCTCTGTCTCTCTGTCTCTCTCTGTCTCTCTCTCTCTCTCTCTCTCTCTCTCTCACACACACACACACACACACACACACACACAATATGTAGAAAACACAAATGTAGCATAGAGGGGAAGCCAAGAGCGTTAGAAGGAGTTGTATGTAGGGACTGAGAATAGATTTAAGAGAAGCGTTAGAAGGAGTTATATGTAGGGACTGAGAATAGATTTAAGAGAACTTAATGTTTGCTTTTATACTGTGACTTCACATTCTTTATTTTATTATCTTATCTTAAAGAGTAGCCTGGTAGTAGAAAGGCATTCACTCTGTAGGGAGGTGGGGGACACAGACTCTGCACAAGCTGTCATAGGTGGAGGAGAGGGAAGTAAGAGGAAAGGACAGGAAATATTCAGCAAGGAGGAATGTGAGAAGTTTGGTCCAGTTACACGGGGCATTGAATGGGGTCATAGACATTACAGCAGCAGGTATAGTCCGCAGTAGGACTGCAAGTAACTTAGTACCTTGAAGAATTTAAATAATTTAGCCTGTATCTGGAATCTGAGTCATTTCTGACACTGTTATCTGACTTCTTTTTCCCATAGTTCAATTAAAAAGCACATTGAAAAGCCAAATGCTTGATGATATTTGGATAAAATATGGGAGGAGAAACTATTTGAATGGTAGTATTAAATAAAACATAGAAGGGTAACAGTAAGGGAAAACCCATAGAAATACAAAAAGTGGACAACATTAAAAGGTGGAAAAGGCTTCCTTTTTTCTCCTCTTCCCTTTGTGTTTGGAAGGATGGTGGTAAAATAAATGGGCGTGGGTTCCTACTGCCCACCATTTGTTTTCTCTTTGTTATCTTTTTGTGTTTTATAAAAGTAACCCAATTTACTTATTAAAAATTGTTTTAAAATGTGGTAAACAATTATTTAGCTCTATCTTATATAGCAATTAAAAAATAACAAAGGGTATTTTTTCCTGTTTCAGGATGTTGTTGCAAGAACACAGAGAGATGGGTTTCACATCCTTGTTGTTTGGATTAAAACAGAAATAACTGATGCAAACTGGAATTTGAATGGTACAGTTAAACTGCGTGCATGTTTATTGTATACTTTTGCTTTATTCTGTATTTTTGTCGTTGACCCAAATCTATTGTTTGTTGAAATACAACAGTCAAAAATGAATTCCTGTTAATCACAAAAAATGAATAATCTGTTTATTTGGGAGACTTAAAATTTTATGTTTAGCTTAATGGATAGAAATTTCTTTTTTTTTTTTTTTTTTTTGTATTTTTGTATTTTTTCCTAAGTGAGAAGCAGGGAGGCAGAGAGACAGACTCCCGCATGTGCCCGACAGGGATCCACCCGGCATGCCCACCAGGGGGCGATACTTGGCCCATCTGGGGCGTTGCTCTGTTGCAACCGGAGCCATAGCACCTGAGGCAGAGGCCATGGAGCCATCTTCAGCACCCAGGCCAACTTTGCTCCAATGGCTGTGGGAGGTGAAGGGAGAGAGAGAGGAAGGAGAGAGGGAAGGGTAGAGAAGCAGATGGGTGCTTCTCCTGTGTGCCCTGGCCTGGAATCGAACCCAGGACTTCCACACACCAGGCCAACACTCTACCACTGAGCGAACTGGCCAGTGCCAGATAGGAAATTTTAAATTAAGTTAAATTAAAAGTTTTCAAACTTCATAGTGGGATAAAAAAATTCTTCATCCTTCCAGATTAAAAAAAAATGGGCAGGCAACATCTTATTTGTATTTGAAGTAGATTATATTCTGTTTCATGAAAACGGCTATTATCAGGGTTTGAAAATTGTTTTTTGAAAAAAAAAATTTTTAAACATCAGTTTATGGCTTAGGAGTAGAAGTAGCAGGTCTGGCAACTGAGACTTCTAGGGTGTGTGAGCTCACCTGTCCCCCATTAGGTAGCCCCTTTGTGACTCATTAAGCTGTAGTTCTCGGTCCCCAGGCAAGAGCATCCTTGCAACAAGCAGTTTGCAAGGGAATGAATGCCTTCATATATCCTAGAATTGCCTTGGCTGCCATTTTCCAGAGCGGGCGTCTGTTGGCCTGACAGTAGCCAAAAGCATGTGAGGGTCCTGAGGATTTGCATTCTTCTCTGGTTCATCCCCTGAGGACATAGTAGAAGCCAGACTCTGCCTCTGAGAAGCAAGGAGGGAGGCATCAGTGTAGAGAGGCACTGAGTTGGTGTCCTGTGGGGGCATCTGGTGTCCTGTGGGGGAAGCTGGTGTCCTGTGGGGGGAGCTGGTGTCCTGTGGGGGGACCTGGTGTCCTGTGGGGGGACCTAGTGTCCTGTGGGGGTGGCTGGTGTCCTGTGGGGGCGGCTGGTGTCCTGTGGGGGGAGCTGGTGTCCTGTGGGGGGACCTGGTGTCCTGTGGGGGAAGCTGGTGTCCTGTGGGGGGACCTGGTGTCCTGTGGGGGAAGCTGGTGTCCTGTGGGGGGACCTGGTATCCTGTGGGGGTGGCTGGTGTCCTGTGGGGGGACCTGGTGTCCTGTGGGGTGGCTGGTGTCCTGTGGGGGGACCTGGTGTCCTGTGGGGGTGGCTGGTGTCCTGTGGGGGGACCTGGTGTCCTGTGGGGGGACCTGGTGTCCTGTGGGGGTGGCTGGTGTCCTGTGGGGGGACCTGGTGTCCTGTGGGGGTGGCTGGTGTCCTCTGGGGCCGGCTGGTGTCCTGTGAGGGCAGCTGGTGTCCTGTGGGGGGACCTAGTGTCCTGTGGGGGTGGCTGGTGTCCTGTGGGGGCGGCTGGTGTCCTGTGGGGGGACCTGGTGTCCTGTGGGGGAAGCTGGTGTCCTGTGGGGGGACCTGGTGTCCTGTGGGGGTGGCTGGTGTCCTGTGGGGCGGCTGGTGTCCTGTGGGGCCGGCTGGTTCCTGTGGGGGGACCTGGTGTCCTGTGGGGGAAGCTGGTGTCCTGTGGGGGGACCTGGTGTCCTGTGGGGGTGGCTGGTGTCCTGTGGGGGGACCTGGTGTCCTGTGGGGGTGGCTGGTGTCCTCTGGGGCTGGCTGGTGTCCTGTGAGGGCAGCTGGTGTCCTGTGGGGGAAGCTGGTGTCCTGTGGGGGCGGCTGGTGTCCTGTGGGGGCATCTGGTGTCCTGTGGGGGCAGCTGGTGTCCTGTGGGGGTGGCTGGTGTCCTGTGGGGGGACCTGGTGTCCTGTGGGGGTGGCTGGTGTCCTCTGGGGCCGGCTGGTGTCCTGTGAGGGCAGCTGGTGTCCTGTGGGGGGACCTAGTGTCCTGTGGGGGTGGCTGGTGTCCTGTGGGGGAAGCTGGTGTCCTGTGGGGGGACCTGGTATCCTGTGGGGGTGGCTGGTGTCCTGTGGGGGGACCTGGTGTCCTGTGGGGTGGCTGGTGTCCTGTGGGGGGACCTGGTGTCCTGTGGGGGTGGCTGGTGTCCTGTGGGGGGACCTGGTGTCCTGTGGGGGAAGCTGGTGTCCTGTGGGGGGACCTGGTGTCCTGTGGGGGTGGCTGGTGTCCTGTGGGGGGACCTGGTGTCCTGTGGGAGTGGCTGGTGTCCTCTGGGGCCGGCTGGTGTCCTGTGAGGGCAGCTGGTGTCCTGTGGGGGGACCTAGTGTCCTGTGGGGGTGGCTGGTGTCCTGTGGGGGAAGCTGGTGTCCTGTGGGGGGACCTGGTATCCTGTGGGGGTGGCTGGTGTCCTGTGGGGGGACCTGGTGTCCTGTGGGGTGGCTGGTGTCCTGTGGGGGGACCTGGTGTCCTGTGGGGGTGGCTGGTGTCCTGTGGGGGGACCTGGTGTCCTGTGGGGGAAGCTGGTGTCCTGTGGGGGGACCTGGTGTCCTGTGGGGGTGGCTGGTGTCCTGTGGGGGGACCTGGTGTCCTGTGGGGGTGGCTGGTGTCCTCTGGGGCCGGCTGGTGTCCTGTGAGGGCAGCTGGTGTCCTGTGGGGGGACCTAGTGTCCTGTGGGGGTGGCTGGTGTCCTGTGGGGGCGGCTGGTGTCCTGTGGGGGGACCTGGTGTCCTGTGGGGGAAGCTGGTGTCCTGTGGGGGGACCTGGTGTCCTGTGGGGGTGGCTGGTGTCCTGTGGGGCGGCTGGTGTCCTGTGGGGGGACCTGGTGTCCTGTGGGGGTGGCTGGTGTCCTGTGGGGGGACCTGGTGTCCTGTGGGGGTGGCTGGTGTCCTCTGGGGCTGGCTGGTGTCCTGTGAGGGCAGCTGGTGTCCTGTGGGGGAAGCTGGTGTCCTGTGGGGGCGGCTGGTGTCCTGTGGGGGCATCTGATGTCCTGTGGGGGGACCTGGTGTCCTGTGGGGCCGGCTGGTTCCTGTGGGGGCAGCTGGTGTCCTGTGGGGGAAGCTGGTGTCCTGTGGGGGGACCTGGTGTCCTGTGGGGCCGGCTGGTGTCCTGTGGGGGAAGCTGGTAGAAGTAGCTGATCTGGAGGAATGTGAAGAAGGGCTTCCTCAGGTGGTGCTACATGGCCATGCTACATGGAACAGGGACCTAATGCCGTTCTGCTACCTCACTGGTGCCCCCATCCTTCCAGGAGCATGCATTTCTGTGACACTAGCAGACTAGTAGGCAGGGTTGAACCCCTGCTAGTTAGAAACTGGAGCGCAAGTTCTGCCCTGTTCTGGATGTTGTTTATTATCACTGTCTTAGAAAACAACCCAGGCCCTGGCCGGTTGGCTCAGCGGTAGAGCGTCGGCCTGGCGTGCGGGGGACCCAGGTTCGATTCCCAACCAGGGCACATAGGAGAAGCACCCATTTGCTTCTCCACCCCCCCCCCCCTTCCTCCCTGTCTCTCTCTTCCCCTCCCGCAGCCAAGGTTCCATTGGAGCAAAGATGGCCCGGGCGCTGGGGATGGCTCCTTGGTCTCTGCCCCAGGCGCTAGAGTGGCTCTGGTTGCGGCAGAGCGACGCCCGGAGGGGCAGAGCATCGCCCCCTGGTGGGCAGAGCATCGCCCCTGGTGGGCGTGCCGGGTGGATCCCGGTCGGGCGCATGTGGGAGTCTGTCTGACTGTCTCTCCCCGTTTCCAGCTTCAGAAAAAAAAAAAAACAAGAAAAAAAAACCCAGACTAGATACTTGAGATCAGTCTTTTATCCCAGTTACAGGAAGGGAGACAAAGTCCTCAGGAGGTTGGTGACTCAGCAGGGATCAGACCATGGCCAGTGCGACTCTGCTGTCTGCATGAGGTTGTTGCAGGAAACAGAGGAGGACAAAGACGCTCAGACAAGTGCTGGAGGAAAGGGGGTTTATTTTAGCCAGCAGAGCAGCGTGACCCAAAAAAGGCAACAAAACACGAGCTCCCCGAAGTTAGCTTTTCTGAGTCTTATATACGTTACAGCTTTAGCTTTCACGTGACAGGTGCCTGATTTCTTTGACTTCTTTATGTGTAGACCTACCTGACTTTTGTCTGGGAGGGGAGGGGGTATGAGGGGAGGTTCAAACTGTTTGTCCTTGACTGTTCACATATCTTGTTTTTTTTGCCTGTGTTGCAAGTTATTTCAGGGAGCTGATAAAGGGCTTCACAGCTGGGTTTGTCATTTTTTCAAACTAACTCAGTCAGTCCTTCCAGTCCTTCCTCCCTCAAGGTGAGATTTGGCCCAGTCTTACAACCAAGTGTGTAACTGGGAAGGTAGCATGATAAGGTCACATGATCAAACAACTAGTAAGTATTCAATATGTGTGTGTGCTAGGTAAAAATTCAGCATTTGTTAGCTTGCTTAGTATTCTTGGAGCCTCTAGGAAATGAGCTTACGTTTAAAACTTAAGAGAAAGCTGATTGTTAATTTAACTCTTTACTTTCTCTTTATCTCCATTCGCACCTTCACCAGTTTCTCTTTCTATGATGGGACCAAAAGGATATCTCTCTGCATCAGATTGGCCCCTGATGATTGTGAGTATGTTTCATTTTTTAAAAAATGAATTTTGTATTCTAATTGGAAAATTAAAAAATTCTCAGAGTGCCTTACCAGGCGGTGGTGCAGTGGATAGAGCGTTGCACTGGGATGCGGATGACCCAGGTTCAAGACCCCGAGGTCGCCAGCTTAAGTGCGGGCTCATCTGGTTTGAGCAAAGCTCACCAGCTTCGACTCAAGGTCACTGGCTCGAGCAAGGGGTTACTCGGTCTACTGAAGGCCTGCAGTCAAGGCACATATGAGAAAGCAATCAATGAACAACTAAGGTGTCGCAATGAAAAACTGATGATTGATGCTTCTCATCTCTCTCCGTTCCTGTCTGTCTGTCCCTATCTATCCCTCTCTCTGACTTTCTCTCTGTCTCTGTAAAAAAAAAAAAAAATTCTAAGAGTTCAGTGATGGTAATCCCTTAGTAGCTAGTGCCCTGACATGCCCTCTATTTCCAGAGTGACTGGAAAATAAAGGATTGATAGTTGAATATAGAAATGTCAATTTTTAAATGATAGGAAGGCTTACCTGATTCAAATTGCTTCCCTCCCTACAGTTTTACATGGTGATGTGCATTGTCTATATTTTATACGGTGTGCTCTGGTTGATGTGGTCTGCCTGTTACTGGAAAGATATATTAAGAATCCAGTTCTGGATTGCGGCTGTAATTTTCCTGGGAATGCTTGAAAAGGCAGTTTTTTACGCTGAATACCAACACATCAACAGCACTGGGTTGTCAAGTAAGTTGTGACCGTCCCCATAAACACCTGGTCTGAGCAGAGCTCTGGGCACAGCCACATTGCAGGTGGGTGGAGGGTGGTTGTGAAGACACTGTCGGAGTGGGACTCTGATGTGGGCCAACACGTGTGTTGTCTTCATTGTTCTTCTGACCTGCCCTCACTCTCCTCCGGGGAGAAGAAAACCCCATTCCCTGGAGTTCAGCTACATGACTGGATTAGTACAGCATCTGGATGGGGAGCTTTAGGTTATGCCAGTTTTGTAACATATTTCTCTATTTTACCCCCACCCCTTTCTCCAAAAATAGAAAAAAAATTCTCATGGAGCGTAAAACCTCCTCTTGTGCAAAGACCTTCATGTGGAATTTATGTGCCAGGCAGGGAGGGTGGTGGTTGGACACCCACAGTGTGTGCCTAGACTGCTACAAGGTAGATGGCAAGAAGCCAGGGACTGCCCTGGCCAGTGGCCCAGTGGATGGAGTGTCGGCCCAGCATATGGATGTCCTGATTTTGATTCCCAGTCAGGACACACAGGAAAGTGACCATCTGCTTCTCTCCCCCTCCCTATCCCTCTTCTTTCTCTCTTCCTCTCCCACAGCCAGTGGCTCGATTAGTTTGAGCATTGGCCCAGGCGGTGAGGGTAGCTCAGTTAAATCGAGAGCATCAGCCCTGGAAGGGGGTTGTGGCGTGGATCCCAGTCAGGGCACATGCGGGAATCTGTCTCTATCTCCCCTCCTCTCACTTACAAAAAAAAAGAGTAGGTCAACAGGTTGACTTCCTTCTGTTGTGCTTCTAGATAGGTCATGGGAAGGTATAGTAAACTTGCGTCTCTGTACCTCTTCAGGGTACTTGGCAGGTCTCTCGTAATTTCTTGTAGATAAGGTGGAAAAAATGAGCTGAAACCAGATTGATGAGGTGGATCCACACCCCGTTCCTGAATACTATCTAATTCCTTCCATCTTCACTGCCAGCACTCCCGTCGCTCTCCTGGGTTTCTGGAGTAACTCCTGAGTATTTCCTCACCTGAAGTCCAGTTCCTGTCTAAGCCATGAAGTACAGCAGTCCTGTACTTACAAAGTAAAATAAAGCTGTCCATTATATTCCAAAGGTCAGCAAACTGTTTCTGCCATATAGTAAATATTTTAGGCTTTGCAGGCCATATGTTCTCTGTTGCAACTGCCCAACTCTGTCCTTGTAACAAGAAAGCAGCCACAAATAAGTGGGCGTGCCTGTGTTCCCATAAAACTTTAGTATTTATAAAAAACAGGCCCAATTTGGCCCATGGACTGTAGTTTAAGGCTACCTTTTTACTCCCTTGTTTACTGACTCTGACTACGTACTGTGCTTAGCTTCAAGTCCAAACTCAGAACATGGCCTCCATGCCTGTGTGATGGCTTCTTCTGTCCCAGCCTCTGTTCTCGGCTCCCTCCTGCACTCCACTGTACACATGCTGAATCTCCTTCTTGGAACACAGTTCGCTTTTTCTCTTATCTCCTCTGTGCCTTCACCTGTGCCAGTCCTTTTGCTTTTCCCTGTCTCTCCCTGAGAGAGTTCACTCCTGTTTCATCTTCAGATCCTAATTTAGATGTCACTTCCTCTGAGAGACCTATCTGGACCCGTGTGCACCTCCCCATGTGTGGACTAGGTTGGCTTTCTTCACAGTCCGGGAGAGACTGTATCACCTCTATCACTTATCAGGCTGAGTTGCATCTGTTGACTTGTCCTAACCAGAGTATAAGCTCCATGATGCAGGAACCACGGTGTTTCTATTACAATTATAGCCACACAGTGGAAACAAAATGAATAAATGATGAAGACATCATGAGAAAAGACGAGGGGGCATTGTATGTTTTAGATATTTATGGGACAAGAAGAGGGATGTTGTCCAGGAGGCTCTCCAGGAGAAAGAGTGAACATGGAGGGACATTCAGGTAGACAGAGACAGGCTGATACAAGGAAGCTGTGCTCATCAGAGCTGATGAAATTTGGAGTGAATTCTTTAGCAGGTCATGAATCCCCTGCACTGAGATTTCCAGCATCAGTTGGATTAGGCGTCTTTGAAATCAAATATGGGTAATCTGCCTAAGGTCAGATATGCATGTTGAGAATTGGTGGCGGGCCTCCAGATGTAACACAGTGAGCTGATTTCTTTCTTCTCAGCCCAAGGTCTGTTGATATTTGCGGAGTTGATATCTGCGGTTAAGAGGACACTGGCCCGCCTCCTGGTGATCATCATGAGCCTGGGATATGGCATTGTGAAGTAAGTTCTGCTGTGCTGGAAGGATGCGGTGTCTCTAGTCCTGTCACTTGCCATCTGCACTGTGATTTCTGTAAGGCTGGACGCTTCTCAGGACTGGTGTACAAACCCCACAGGAAAGTAGCTGCGAGAACGTGTCCCTGATGGATGTCTGTGCACTATTTGAGATAGTCCTGAAATCAGGGCCCTGAATTGAAACTCCAGTAACTTTTTATAGTTTGATGAATAGTTAACTTCAAGGACATGGAAAATTTTAAATGATCCTTGAAGTTCAAACCATTTTATATTTCCTAAACAGTGTAGTTACGCTTTTATGACTGTATTTGGTCATCATAAGAGAAGGACGATCACCACCCCGTCAGCAAGAGTTCTGACTGAAATCCTGTCCCCTTAGCTCCACTTCTCCCCAGGCCTCTCAGGCAAGTCTTTCCTGTCATCCCTGTGAGTCATGGGGCCTGAATATGAAGAAATTTCCCCTCTTGATCCTCTTCAAATCATTCTTCCTTCTTCCCTAAAACCCTCCGACACCCAGAGCTCAGGCTGTCAGGCTGGGCCACCTGCTCCATTCTCTCACTGGGGCCCCGTCCGAGTCCAGGTTTCTCCCCTCCTCCCTCAACTCCCTGAGCACTTGCTCCCCTGTGCCCTCAGCATGTCAGCCCTCAGAATTCCCTGTACATTCAGGGTCCTTGTGGCTGATCCTTTAAGCACCCGATCTCACCTCATCACCTCTGCTGTCTTGCCCTTCACCTCACCTCAGCTGAGAGTGAAAGCCATATTCTAGACTTTATTACACTGTACAACTGCACCCTCTTTGTTACCACTTTCCTGCTGTCACTGCCTCTTTCCTCTTCACTTTCTTTGCTATGTCAACTCCAGCTACCCTTTGACCCTGGTGTGGCCTCTGACCTTTTGATCCTCACCTTGCGCTGGGTCTCCCTCTCAGATGCTCACCTCCTCCTGCAGTGTATGTTCCTGAGCCAGCTGGGCACTGACATATTTGCAGACACCTGGGGCAGTCTCCCTGCCTCTGCCATGCTCGCCTGTCAGTCTGTTCAGACAGCAGTGCCTAAGGTGACCCTTTTAAAATATAACTCAGATGTTATAACTTTTCTGCTCATTTTACTCAGTAAAACCCAAATTCCTTCTGTGGCATTTCTAATGGCTGACCTGCTGTCCTGCCTCCCCTTTGAACACTGCTCCATCCTCTGGCTGTCTTGCTGTTGCTGTTACTTAAACACAGACACATCCTCACAGGAGGCTCCTTCCCAACACCCGACATGGTTTGTACTTCTCTTCTCCCAGCCTCTTTTCCTCTGTCATCTCTGCAGCAAATTAGCCCTGCCAGGATTCCTGACGTGCACAGCACACATCTTCTGTCACAGAACCTTCGCTGCATGCATTAGTATTGTCTCCCCATGTGAGTGGAGTAGGAATTCTACCTGTTTTGTGTCAGAGCTGTCCTGGGCACAGACCAGGCTTTCAATACATAGCCCTGAATGTGCACATGTGTGCGTGTGAGCTCAGGGTTGGTATACTTAGCAAGATTTTAGCCAGGAGACCTTTTCATTGGACTCCTACTGAGAGTCCTTCTCAACTGCTTTGCTTTGGAGTTGGAGTCTTGATACAGCATACAGAACATATCCCCCTCCCCCCGAGGCACCGTGGGTACCTCCTAATTCTAGTTATGAGTGCCGGGTGCTCGGTGCGGGGTGTGTTGCTATGAAGGAACAGAAGAGTGAGCTGGTGTGCACAGCACTGCGCTTTGTGAGTGCATCCTTCACTGTCAGCTATCATGTCAGCTCTCATAGAATGCAGGCAGTTACACTTCTGGCTGTTGGAGGGTTCCAGTTAGCTGGCTGTAATGAGTCAGAATTCAGATTAACTAGCCTGACCAGGCAGTGGTGCAGTGGATAAAGGGTTGACCTGGGATACTGAGGACCCAGGTTCGAAAACCCAGAGGTCACTGGTTTGAGCTTGGGCTCATCCAGCTTGAGCATGGGCTTACTAGCTTGAGTGCGGAGTCGCTGGCTTGAGTGTGGGATCATAGACATGACCCCATGGTCGCTGGCTTGAGCCCAGAGGTTGCTGGCTTAAGCCCAGAGGTTGCTGGCTTGAGCCCAAGGTTGCTGGTTTAAACTAGGGGTTGCTGGCCCAGATGGAGTCCCCAGTTAAGGCACATATGAGAAAGCAAGGAACAGCTAAAGTGCCACAACTACCCGTTGATGCTTCTCATCTCTCTCCCTTCCTGTCTGTCTCCCCACTATATCTCTGTCTCTCACCAAAAAAAAAAAAAAAAAAAGAGAGAGAGAGAGAGAGAATTTAGATTAAATTAGATAACTAGTCTCAAATATGAGTTATGTGTTATCTCAGAGCACAGAGGTTGCTGAGTTTGATTCCTTGGTCAGGGCACACACAGGAGCCGCTTGATGTTCCTGTCTCTTTTTATCCCTATCTCTCAAAAAATATTATTTTTATGTACAGGGGGTCCACGGGTTACTACACAGTTCCGATCCTATGACAGTGATGTAACACAAATTTTGCTGTAAGTCAAAACACAACCTAGCCTATCCTAACACAGTTGTAAAATCATAATCTAGAACATAACACAACTAAGCCAGAAAAAGGAAAAGGACATAAATATACTGTACTGTACACTGTACTGCATATTCTTCTGCCAAACTAGTTTGCCCACATTGTCTGTGAGTATGACACTAATGGCGTAAGCCAAAACACTCAGGTCTCAATTTTTTTTAAAGGTTTTATGGCAGTGAGCATTGTAAACTCAAAACGTTGTATGTTGAAACTGTCGTAACCCGAGGACGCCCATATATAATATATATTTTATATGAGCTATGGATAGTAGTTTAACTTTTACTTAGATATTTGTTTTAAGTTGACAGTCTTAAGTATTTTTTTAAACCATTTTTTTCTTCTAATTAACTATGAGGAGAGGGTGTTTGAGCTAAAGTGTATGTGCAATAAATTCTGACTTGCAGATTTTATGGCCAGTAGTCGCGGCCATCACAGCTGCCAGGCAGGTGCAGGTTCCCATTAGATTCAGACCGGCGGTAATGAAACTGCGGAGCTGAATAGTGGTGGGCCATACTTTTTATTTTAGCCTCACACCCAGCCAGTGAGTAAACACACACACACAGAGGGCTCCAAAACCCACTCATTCAGCGCTCACGAAGCTACTGACACATCTAGGTTTTCCTAGAATCAAAGGCCCCCACTAGCTCAGTCCCCTCTAGTTCCCATCTCCTTCTCTCTGCACAAACTGGCTTCTCCTTCAGCACCCAGCCATCTTGGCTGCCTTCTCCTCAAAACACATGGTCTCCTTCCTCCTCCTTTCTCCTCCTTCTCTTAAAACTTTTTAGCACGAAAACTCCTCCTCCAGTGCACATTAGCATAACAAGCCCCTTCCCAAGCAAGAAGGTAATTAGCCGTTTCACATGGGCAGCAGCCATTTTTAACAATAAAAATGAGCAAAATCAAATAACAAATTTTATAAACTAATTTGCCCAACATAGATAATTGAAATTTAATTGTATTTTCATATTACTCATTGCAAAAATCACCATCTTTATATTTTCCAAACTCACTTATAGTTTGAAAGATTCAAACTGCTATTTTAATTCTTTCTCTGCCTAAGTCTAAGTCAATGGTGGTCAACCTGGTTTTTACCGCCCATTAGTCGGCATTACAGTTTTCGTGGTGGGCGGTAGCGGAGCAACCAAAGTATAAATAAAAAGAGAGATTTAACAATAGTAAGTTGTTTTATAAAGATTTATTCTGCCAAACTTAGCAAAAATTCGACATAAAGTACTTGGTAAGTAATTATTATTATATGCTTTAACTTGCTGTAACTCTGCTTTATAAATTTTATAAAGTAAAGTTACTTCCCTACTTTATAAATCACCATTACTGTGGAACTGGTGGGCAGTTAGAAAATTTTACTACTAACAGAGATACAAAAGTGGGTGGTAGGTATAAAAAGGTTGACTACCCCTGCTCTAAGTCATAAATTAGCAGATTATCTCTAACAAAACTGTTGCAGAACTCTTTTTAATTAATGTTAGTAAAAGAATTAAATTAGTGTTTCCGTCAATGACACTCAAGAGTTGGCTCTTAGCTTCCCAGGTTTCTTTTGTCTGCTCTTGCATTCTCTGAAACCATACCTGGCTATGTGATAGTGAGTCATATACTGACATGTCAGCAGCAAAACCCTCTGTTGCTTCCAGTGCAAGAAAAGGAGGCCTGTTTTCTGAGCCTGCTGCCTTGTTCCCAGGAAATGGGCTGTCCTAAATCAAGGCACCTCTGGGTGGGAGCAGACTGATTTGATTAGGCGGTAACTTCTCTGTATTGGAAATGGGGACAGTGACTATAGTCAGATGCATCTGATTTACCTGTGCTGTTTTTACTCCCCCCTCGTTTTCTCTTCCCTGTTCCAGGCCTCGCTTGGGGACAGTCATGCACCGGGTGATCGGACTTGGGCTTCTCTACTTTATCTTTGCAGCAGTTGAAGGCGTGATGAGAGTCATTGGGGTAAAAGCTACATAATTCCACAACCCTTTTTTGTTGTTGCTATGAAATATGACTTTATATCTCCTGAGGTGAACTTTTAAAGATAGGAAACTTATGAAAAAGGCCACATTTGAGCTTTGTTTCCTATGGAATATTTTCCTTTTTAATACTTCCTGAAAGTAAAAGGCAAGACAGAGCACGTCCTAAACTGATGTGATTGACTGAAGGCAGCACTGATGTCAGCCTAGTCACACAGCATCAGAGATGTTCATAGTTATTCCTCAGGAAAGACGCTCATCTCTGTCCTCATCCAGTCTGTATACATTCAGCTCTTCCTTACGCCTGGGTGTAAACATGGATCAGGTTAGCGGAAAGTCAGATGTACCCTGTACACATGGAGACATTATATCTCACTCTGAAGTCTCATTTGTTACGAGTTTTCTCTGACTCTGTATTTGCAGTATTTTGGGGATTCAGTAGAGCCCACTGTTTGAAGAAACAGGAGCGGGTAGTGCTCACCAATAAACTGGAGGTGTGGCGGCACTGCTTCTTCTAGAGAAGTCAAGATATTTATGTCTGAGGAACCTGAGTTTCACTCAGTTTTTCTTAATACAGTGGTGTCTTGACACACGAGCACTTTAAAATCGCGAGCAATTTGAGATCCGAGCAGTCTCTCAGGATTTTCTGCTTTAAGTCAAGAGCAGATATTTGAATCACGAGCTTCCGCCACCCTCCACTAGGTGGCCTGCCGAACGTTCTGAAAAGGAGGAAGAAACAAGCTTTCATGAAAAGGTTTTTGTTGAAATGGCCTCTAAGTGAAAGTGCAGAAAGTGTGGTGAAAAAGCCAAAAGTCAGTGAAGAAAATGATGATTAAGCAAAGTAAAAAAATAGCAATTAAGTTTAGCAATAAAGTTACATATCATAGTAGTGTGTAAGTTAAATTTTGCAATTAAATGTAGTGTTAAGTGTGTAGAGAGTAAGTTATGTTAAGCAATAGTGCACCAAATGAAAACCTCCACTAGCCTCCTTCCCCTCCGCCAGCATCTTTACCTGACCTCGAAGGTAAATACACTTCATAAACCAGTTTATTTCTTTACATTCTCTCTTATTATGTGTGCAATAAATAAAGTACATTTTCTTATTTAAAAGCATATAAAACAAAAGGTTTGTGTGGTTTTTGGGGCCAGAACAGATTAATTGCATTCCCATTAATTTAAATAGAGAAATTCAATTTGACACAGAAGCAAATTGAGTCACGAGCTCGGCCATGAAACAAATTAAACTCATGTGTCAAGGTACCATTGTAGTATGATTGATGACTGAGTGATGAAGAAACTATTTTCAACTGGATTTAAAGAACCTTATAATTTTTGCCTACAGTATGTTGGCTTAATGTGTGAATCAGGTTACTGCATAGAGTGGTTCATTTGTATGTTGGCTGTGAGTTCATGTTACATGGTCAGACCCTTAAAGCAGGACACTCGTCCCCTAATGTTAAGAAGCCTCATTCTTCACTAGGAGTCGCTGGCTTGAGCGGGGGATCATAGACCTGACCTCATGGTCACTGGCTTGAGCCCCAAGGTTGCTGGCTTGAGCAAGGGGTCACTCGCTCTGCTGTAGCGCCCCCTTCCTCGGTCAAGGCACATATGACAAAGCAATCAATGAATGACTAAGGAGCTGCAACAAAGAATTGATGCCTCTCATCTCTCTCCCTTCCTGTCTGTCTGTCCCTATCTGTTCCTCTCTCTGACTCTCTGTCTGTCAAAAAAAAAAAGCCTCATTCTTCTTCCTGTTATCTTGATACATCTGCATTCTGTGTTAGGTACACCTGCTGTTTTCAACTTTGACCCTTGAAAGGGTATTTATATTTACCTTTATAAAATAATGAAGATATCTGCATTTATGTATCACTCACAGGAGACGAATCTCTATAGAAAAAACCCAGAAAAGATAAATATTTCACATATAGGTATAGTATATACATTATATTTCCTTAAAATTTTACATAGTATTGTAGATATGTGTTTTACATATACTTCTCTGTCAGCTCTTGATTAGAGTAACTGGCTAATCTACAGTTTGTTTTTCCCTTCCACTACTTCCCTTTTCCTTATTTACTTTTCCCATGTCCTTTGCATGCATTGGGGAAAGGAGGGACCATTTCACTAGTGGCTGTGACTCTAGGTTTGGAGTGCAGAGGGGAAGCTCACACAGTTGCCCTGGTGGGGCCGGGAACATGGTGCTTGTTACTTGCCATTCCATAGTTCAGTTTGACCTTGTCCTCAAACAAGTTGTTGACAAAATAGATCATTTCCATGTGCTTAAAGACAGTTATTAGGAAGTAAAAATCTTTTATGTGGCCTTTGTCAAGTGATGCTGTGAGCTGAATTGTTGTTCGTTATCAGATAATTCCTGTAACATAATGAAACTTGTACTTTCAGGGTTTTTCCCATTTTTATCTTTCAGGGTTCTAGCCATTTAGCTGTTGTTTTTGGTGAAATTATTTTAGCAGTTATCGACTCCATTTTTGTATGGTTCATATCCTTTATTGTGACCTTCTGAAATAGTTTATTATAGCATTAAAATCATATTACTTTTAATTTGTAATAATAATATGAAGAAATATAGTTTTGTATTATTGTTACCTCAGTGTAGAAATTTAGGTGAAGGTAAAAAAGTAACAACTCCCCAATCAAAGAACGTCTTTTTTATTTGCTATTTAGTTCAGCAAACATAAGTACTTGCTGTGTGCCCTGTACTGAGGAGTCAAGGGAGAAAAGGTATTGTCTGCATTAGAGGAGACAGACACAGAGCTAGGAGTATAGTGACAGTCACTGCCATTGTAGAGAGGTGGTATGCCAACAGAGGAAAGAGAGAAGTGATTCCAATGTGAAATCAGGAAAGACTTCATAGAGATGGTGACATTGAAATTGAGACTGGAAGCAAAATAGGGGTTAGAAGGAAGAGAACAGAATTCTGGGAGGAATTGAGGGGAACACATAATAGCTGGAAGCATGAAATATAGGGACAGTGGAGAATGTCCCAAAATGGCTACCTGTTGTGGAACACATGTGGGAGAGTCATGGAAGGTGGGGCCAGAGAGAAGGACAGAATGATGTGCTCAAGTGTCTGGAATTCCTTCTGATAGAAAGTAGAGGGGATTGAAGATGCACAGGTGAAAATAATGAAATTTATGTTAGAAAGAACTCAAGAATGACATAGAAAGGTAACCTGGAAAAGGAGAGACTAGAGATAGGAAGTCTAGTGTGAAGTCATTTGCAATGGTCCAAGGAAGAGGTGGTGAGGGTTAGAAATAGGGTACCGGGCCCTGGCCGGTTGGCTCAGCGGTAGAGCGTCGGCCTAGCGTGCGGAGGACCCGGGTTCGATTCCCGGCCAGGGCACACAGGAGAAGCGCCCATTTGCTTCTCCACCCCTCCGCCGCGCTTTCCTCTCTGTCTCTCTCTTCCCCTCCCGCAGCCAAGGCTCCATTGGAGCAAAGATGGCCCGGGCGCTGGGGATGGCTCTGTGGCCTCTGCCCCAGGCGCTAGAGTGGCTCTGGTCGCAACATGGCGACGCCCAGGATGGGCAGAGCATCGCCCCCTGGTGGGCAGAGCGTCGCCCCATGGTGGGCGTGCCGGGTGGATCCCGGTCGGGCGCATGCGGGAGTCTGTCTGACTGTCTCTCCCTGTTTCCAGCTTCAGAAAAATGAAAAAAAAAAAAAAAAAAAAAAAAAAATAGGGTACCGGAAGTGAAGAAAAAACTCCATGTGATAGACTTGTTAGAAATGGTGGCAGAAGAAGGGGAGAAGGATCCAGAAAAATCCCACAGGTTTTATTTTGATATCTGGAGTCAGTGTTACTGTTCTCAAGGCGGTGACCTTGGAGAAGGGACCATAATGGATGAGGTTGAGATGCCAGGGTATTAGTATGAGGAAGAGAGTCCTAGATCCCAGCCTGAGTTTGCAAGAGGAGTCAGAACTGGTAGTGCAGGTTGGAGATCACCTTTATACAGGAGGGGGTGACCGCTTTACACAGGAGAACACGTAGACCAGTGAGAGGAGAGGAGCCAGGATGGCCTGGTGGGCAGGTCATGCGAGGAAAGAGCACCAGGGTGAAGGGAGGTAGAGAAGCAGGAATTGTCACGGAATGGAGACGGGGACAGCTTTGGTAAGGAGGCATGGTCAGCAGTGGCCACTGCCCCACAGAGAGGAGTTCTCAAGGCACACCAGCTTCTGTCGTTGTAGAGGTTGCCGTGAGACAGGAGGAGAGCAGGTCGGAGAAGGTGGGGGCCGAAGTCGTAGTACAGCAGAAGTTTTCAGGCAGTGTGGGTTGATCCTTGAGGACCCCTCACCAATTGAGGTCTCATTTGAGTCTGGGGCTCCCCAATGTGTTTTTCTGCCTGGTGGAGCCTCACATGCATTCACAGAAACGGGAGGCATTCTAAAGAAACTAGTCTAGTCAGAACAGAAGGCAGGGTTCTGCAGATCCCAGAGCAGTATTTTCATCTCTTTCTTCTACATTTGTGTTTTCTCTGAAACTCTTTCCTATAGGTACGTTTTATTTTTACCAAGTATTTTTGTTTCCATTGTCTTTGATACTTATATTTTAGCTTTTAACATTAAATGTTCATTCTTTTTCCTTGTATTTCTTTCATTTTTTCATCTTTGTCTCTCAGGGGAAGGGTTAGAGGTCTGTCTGCCTGTATCCCTTTTCCACAAGGAAGCAGCTGCACTAGCACATGTGGCACTAGCTTTTCTGAGTCACTTGCGAGTAGTTTTTCTCTAAGCCAGGTCTATGTATTCTTTACATTCCCTTTGTGAATTCTAAGTTTGCTTCCAACTTAAAATAAAACAAAACCTTTAAATTTATTATCCTTATTCTCTTAACGCAGTGGTCCTCAACCTTGCTTGGTACTGGGCTCAGAGATGCCTTTGAAATGTAATGAAGCCTAGAGCGTCTCTGCACCAATCATAGATGTGCTCCCCACCCACACTGGTGTTTGCCTACAGTGGGGCATTTAAAAACCTTTCAAATTATATTCGTGGATTCCCTAGTGTCTAAGCGGTGTCCAGTTAAGAAATAATAACCTGATTCTGACTGAGTTGTTTCTGACTGAACTAGATTGAAAATCATTTTATACATCTGTCCAGAGCTACTTAGAATCCAAGCTTATTGAATACAATTATAGTCAAATAAATCTGATCTTCTCAGAGTGTGGCATAAGCATCTTATCTTGTAACTTTGATATTTTCTGCATTAAAATACACTTGAACATAATTGGCTGTTAAGAAAGTGAAGTATGTTCCTCAGTTCTGCATGTGCACTGTGTTCCAGCTGAGGGCTGCAGGTCCTGTTCCGGCAGGTGCATCACTGCAGAGATTGCTGTCCAGCCCTAGGAGAGAGGCGGAGAGTGTGTGCACACCTGGCACAGGGAGAGGCAGGACTGTAGCTCTACATACTCTAATTTCATCTGGATTTGAATGAGGGTCATTTCTTACCTTCATGGACAGCATTGGCTTAGGTCTGTTCCAACACAGAAGGAGCCAGATTGGGGTGGGAAGATAAGGAAAACAAGATGAGGCCTTACCTGTGGTGGCGCAATGGATAAAGCATCAACCTAGAACATTGAGGTCACCAGTTCAAAACCCTGGTCTTGTCTCTTCGAGGTACATATGGGAGTTGATGCTTCCTGCTCCTCCCCCCTTCTCTCTCTCTCTCTCTTTCTCTCTCTCATTTTTCTAAAATGAATTAAAAAATAGAAAACAAGATGAAAGCTTAATAAGTAACGATATTAATTATTAATATTTTTAATAAAGATGTTTGAAGAAAAAGCTATGAAGAAACCCAGAAAATAAAATTATTTTAGTGAGTGTTTCACAGTGAGAAAAGGAAATTTAGTATCCCTTTCTGCTTGAATGTGAATTCCTGAGGCTTTCTTTTAGACTGCTGTTTGGTCATTTTTATACTCAAGTGAAAAGTCTGCTTTCTCTGTGAAAAAAGAGTAGGTTTCCTTAGTGACACATGGCTAGCAAAGAAACAGGACTTCCTAGAGAATCACGTGCTCGCTCACATCAGGACTCATGCTTCCTGATTTTTGATGAACTCAATGCACTGAATCCTGCACAAATCTAATTCTGAAGTATCGTAATAGAAGTAGCCTTAAAAAGTCAAAGCCACCACCTTTCTCAAGACCTTACCCCTTTTCTCTGCTTGTTTTATTTATTTATTTATTTATTTATTTATTTATTTGCTGTTTTGCTGCAGGCAAATGACTCTGATCTTGTGCTTCTGGCCAGCCTCCCTCTGTCTCTCCTTGACTCTGGCTTGTGCTGGTGGATATCCTTTCCTGCGCAGGGGGCCCTGCGGGTGCCACTTGGGATGATGGGCCTTCTGCTTTTCTAACCGCTGACCTCTAATCTGACTTATAATGTGAGAAATGATTTAAACTTTTCCTGAGTTAGCAGGATCTTGGTAAGTGTGGGCTTAGGCAGTTCTGAATTCGATTTTGATCTTTTTATTTCTTGGCTATTAAAAAACATTTTTGAGCAGAATTTTTAGCATGGAAAATTGGCTTTAGTCAAGAATTTCTAATAAGTATTTGTTTTGGTGATGTTTAAGGAATACAGCACATTTGCATTCTAGTAGATTCTAACAGTAGCCTGAATTGATTGGATTGCTCTATTTTAGACATTGACCTTTTGCAACCTTTTTGCTCCTTTAAAAAAATTGAAAAGCAGTTTTAGTAGTTTTAGCTACTAAAAAAGCAGTTTTTGATTAGTAAGTATTTGGAATTTAAAATAGAAGGCATAAATGGAGAGTTTTCCACTTGCATTCTTTTGCTCAGCTCTGTGATTTCCACGTGTGGGTCACGGACAAGAGCAGCAGCTTCCATTTGCAGACCGAGCTCTGGCTGCATCAGCCTCACTGCTGAGGGGCCTGCAGAGGAGCCTTCTTGCTTCTTCAGGCCCAAGTGTTGGACTTCCCCAGAGCCTGTGCTCCTGGAGAACCACTGTGGTGAGGAAAGTCCCCACCCTGTTGCCTTCTAGGAAAAGGCTTACTTCAGAGAGCCCCCTTCTTCTGTAGGACTCAGATGAGACTCCCTATGTCCCCTGGTTTACCTGTGACAAGGCCAGGCTCAGACCTACTTCCTGACTGACCCATCTGGACCAAAATAAAATAAGCCATCTTCTCCTCACCCTGTTTCTGAGCTTTTTGTCCACCCAAGCCCTCTGGAATGGCCCCTCCTGGAAATCTGCGGCCTCAGCAAAGTCATTCCCTGATCGACTGTCCCCTCATGCCACCTACTTCTCACACCTGAGCTTTCTAGTCCTGTTTCCTCCTCCCTGTATTACAAAGCCCTTTGTGTGTGACCATTGAGACAGTCTCCTTTCTGCAGTCGTCTTTTGAATGAAGTCTCTTCATTCTACCTAAGTCCAGATTTGTTTTACTTGACATATTTCAGTTTTTAATTGATAAAATGGAGTTGACAGATGATCTAATTTCTTAATTATGGTCACTGAAAAGAAAAAATAAGAATAGACTAGAAAAAAAAAAAACAAAGAAAGAAAGAGACAGAAAAGCACAAGCCAAGTAGGAAATGACAGTGGGATCCGTAGAGCGTGACCTGAGGGGCTGGCAGGTCTCTGCTGTGCCGTGCTGTGCTGTGCTGTGGTTTGAGAGCTCCTAGTGGCACGGGAGGCGTGGGGCTTCTTGCTTATATGTTTCCCTCTGAGATTACTTAGTTCTGACAGTGGTAGATTATAAAGCAAAATCTGCGATAAATCATTATCACGATTATACAGTATTGGCTAAAATTACATTTTCTGTGTTTTTGTTACCTTTACGGTAATGGAACTATATTTAGCAGTACCAGAAATATAGAAAATTCTTAATTTGATTTTCATTTTAACTGTTTATTACTACTTAAAATGCTTTTCCTTAACCTTTAAACATTTTTATAAGTTTGGCACAAACTATGAAGACTCTGAGGCTAAGAAAGAACATGGTGAAATTCTCTTTATATAGACACTTTACAAATACTCTGATTTTTGCCGTGCTGGGTAAGTATCAAACTTTTCTAATTACTATATAGTAAGTTATTTCAAGATCACAGTTCCTTCAAAAGTGACTTTTTTGGTGTCTTTCAGCTTCTGTAGTGTTTATGGTGTGGAGAACTAAAACATTTAGATTTGCAAAATGTCAATCAGTAAGTAATCTATTTAAATAGTTTTTGTTTTTAATTATGCTATTTTGTTTTGTGTAATTTTGAAGACTTTGTTTTCTTGTTAGTCTTTAAATTTTTTTATTGATTTTAGAAAGAGAGGCAGAGGGAAAGAGAGACAGAAAGATCAATATGTTTCTGTATATGCCCTAACCGGGGATCAAACTGGCAACCTCTGCATATTGGGATAACACTTACCAACCGAGCTATCTGGCCAGGGCTTTAGTTTATCCTTGTAAATGGAGGTAATTCTAGTGGAGATTTTCTGTTACCTTGAATTATTTTATGTAGAATTATAAAAATGTTTGTCTCCCTCAATGAATATGAAGAAGTTTCTCCTAAATCTGCTTTTCCGGTTATGCCCTTTCCCTACCTTCCTTTCATAGATTTTGAAAACTCTCTCTTATTATCTTTTCTTCCGGCACACTTGAACTTGGGCTGTTCTGTAGCTAATGGGACTGTAAACCTTAAGTCTGACAAGTTTCTATGATGTTACACCACTATGAACACTCAGGAGATGCTCACCATGAGTTCTCAAGTTAGAATAAGATACTCTAAAAGGCTCTCTGTTGGGGGGCATCTTAATTAGGGGCTGTCTCTAGTTTTGTATGAATGGTGTTCAGTCATCCCTCACTGTATTGCGGTTCACTCTTTGCAGTTTCACTGTATTATGGATTTTTAAATTGTATAGATCTAATTTTGTATCTTGGATTTTTTGCTATCTTGCGGGATTTTACATAGGGTTAAGAGTGTAGAAAGTATTTAAGAGCATAGAAAGTGTTTATAAGAGTGTGGGGAGGGTTTATAGAGCTTTAAAATATATATTGATATAAATAATAAAATAAATATCAGGTCACTACTTCTTCGATTATCGTTTATCATGGGGGGTTCTAGATCCTAACCCCCACAACAGACGAGGGACTGCTGTAAACAGCCTCTGACAGTCCTGGACCCCTACTGCCATAGGGATGAGTTAATGAGATAGAAGACTAACTTTCTGGGATTTCTTTTCTCTCCTTCCCTCACCTTAGTATTTTCCATTTGGAGTTCTAAGGATATCTTTTGGATTTTTATTTTTATTTTTTAAATTTTATTTAATTTTATTTTTAATTTCATTTCATTTTATTTTATTTTTATTTTATGTGAGAGGAGAGGAGATAGTGAGACAGACTCCCGCATATGCCCCAACCAGGATCCACCAGACAACCCCCATCTGGGATGATGCTCTGCCTGTCTAGGGCTGCTGCTCATGACCAAGCTATTATTAGCACTTGAGATGGAGGCTCGATGGAGCCATCCTCAGTGCCTGGGGCCGATGCTCTAACCAACTGAGCCATGACTGTGGGATAAGAGAGAGAAAGGAGGGGGGAGGGGAGGAGAAGCAAATGGTTGCTCTCCTGTATGCCCTGTTTGGGAATCCAACCCAGGACATCCATACACTGGGTTAATGTTCTACCACTGAGCCAGCTGGCCAGGGCCTAGTTTTGTTTTGTAAATCTTTCTGGTAACCTTAAAATTTTATGGAAGGGAGTGTTTATAAAGTTAAACAGTCCTTTAGAAATGTTTCAAACAATATATGATAAAAATCTCCTGTCTCACTAAAAGCAGAACAACCTATTGGGAAAAATACTGCATTGAGATTTTTCTTTCCTCTTTTCCAAGTGAGAGGAGGGGAAATAGACTCCTACGTGTGCCCTGAACAGAATCCACCCAGCAAACCCATTTGGGGCTGATGCTCTAATACCAAGCTCTTTTTAGTGCCTGAGGCTATTGTGTTCAATAGAGCTATCCTCAGTGCCCCGGGGCAAAACTCAAATTGGGCCACTGGCTGTGGGAAAGAAAGAGGGAGAGGGGAGAGGGGAGAAGCGGATGTTGCTTCTCCTGTGTACCCTGACTGGGAATTAAACCTGGGATGTCTATACACTTGGCCGACTCTCTATTTACTGAGCCATCAGCCAGGGCTGCATTGAGATTTTTACGTCAGAAATACTAATGTCAAAAATACAACAGCCTGACCTGTGGTGGCGCAGTGGATAAAGCATCAACCTGGAATGCTGAAGTTGCTTGTTCAAAACTCTGGGCTTGCCCGGTCAAGGCACATATGGGAAGCAACTGCTAAGAGTTGATACTTCCCGCTCCTCCTTCTCTCTCTCTTCTCTCTAACATCAATAAATATATATATATATATTTTTGTATTTTTCTGAAGCTGGAAACGGGGAGAGACAGTCAGACAGACTCCCGCATGCGCCCAACCGGGATCCACCCGGCACGCCCACCAGGGGGCGACGCTCTGCCCACCAGGGGGCGATGCTCTGCCCCTCCGGGGCTTCGGTCTGCCGCAACCAGAGCCACTCTAGCGCCTGGGGCAGAGGCCAAGGAGCCATCCCCAGCGCCCGGGCCATCTTTGCTCCAATGGAGCCCTGGCTGCGGGAGGGGAAGAGAGAGACAGAGAGGAAAGAGGGGGGGGGTGGAGAAGCAAATGGGCGCTTCTCCTATGTGCCCTGGCCGGGAATCGAACCCGGGTCCCCCGCACGCCAGGCCGACGCTTTACCGCTGAGCCAACCGGCCAGGGCCTAAAATATTTTTTTAAATGGGTAAAAATACAGCAGGCCCCCTTATCTGTAGGGGATGCATTTTAAGCCCCCCAGCGGACACTGGAAACTGCAAATAGTACCAAACCATTTATATAGCCCTTCTTATCTGTGGTTTTGTTTTCCATGTACTCCGAAAATATTAAATGGCAAAGTCCATAAACAAACAATTCTAAAGAAATTTTGAGAGAAACCGCGTTCACCTAACTTTTATTACCGTATATTGTTACAATTGTTCTATTTTATTAGTTATCTTTGTTAATTCTCTTACTGTGCCTAATTCATAAGTTATACTATAAATTATACTTTATCATAGATATATATGTATTGGAAAAACCGTGTGTGTTTGTGTGTGTGTATTGTGAACATGGTCTCTCCCAAAATTTCTTTTGAATCGTTTATTTCTGGACTTTGCCATTTAATATTTTTGGAGTACAGTTGATCACAGGTAACAGAAGCCATGGAAAGCAAAACCATAGATAAGGACTAATGTACCCATTTCAACTTGATTTTTATTCTGTTGTTAATCTGTCTCATGTCTGTTTTCATGTAGAAAATACATGAAATGATCTCTGAAATGCCTTTAAACTCTTAATTCTTTATGTGATACTATACTATATAATTTATGTTATGATTTTATTCATCTGATTGGTTATAAGACTGAAGAAAGCATTAATATCGATTTTGTAAAGATAGCATTTCTTAGTGGGTTTTTTTGTTGTTGCTTCACTTTAGTTGTTTTTTTGTTTTTATAAATTAATTTTAATGGGGTGACATTGATAAATCAGGGTACATATGTTCAGAGAAAACATCTCTAGGTTATTTTGACATTTGATTATGCTGCATTCCCATCACCCAAAGTCCAGTTGTCTTCCGTCACCTTCTAACTGGTTTTCTTAGTGCCCCTCCCCTCCCCCAACCCCTCCCTCTCCTCCCCCATTTCTTAGTTTTTATGTTTCTCAAAAATGTGTAATTATTTATTTGGAAGACAACTGCTTGGAAAGATTTAATTAGTACTTATCATTGTAAACTTTTTGAATCGGAAGTCTGTATGTTTATGTTTACCAGAAGATTAACGTTTTGTGTTTTAATTGTCCTTATCATAGGATTGGATGGAAAGCTGGGTTGATGGTGCATTTTGGAGCTTCCTTTTTTCGCTTATCCTTATTGTGATAATGTTTCTATGGAGACCATCAGCAAATAATCAAAGGTACCTAACATAGGGAAGTCCAAGTTTGGCAAGCATTTGTTGATCAGCTGCTGCAGTGTTAAATGTTTATAGAGACTGTGGGGAAGTAGTCCATGCTGTGAGCAGTATACAGCCAAGGAGGGAGACGCAACAGCTGCAAGACAGTGAAATCAGAGATGTGAAGTGAGTTCAGAGGACGGGAGGAGGGGGCGAGGAAGACTCTGAAAGGTGGCAGGTATGTTCTGCCTTAAGGAAGGGAGCAGGGCAGTGAGAGACTGAGCTGGGAAGGACTGTACATTCTGGGTAGTGGGGAAAATGAGGTATGTGTTGGAAGTCATGGCAGCAAGCAGTTTGGTTAACACTGCTTATGCTGGAGAGAGGTAAAGCTGCAAAGGAAGATGGGACAAAATCCTAAAAAGCTTGAATGCTAACTTCAGGTTTTGCTTTAGATCACATGTAATGGGGAGTCCCATCTTTCCTCCTTTCATTTCTCTTCCCCAAGAACAGCACTATGCGGGAAAAATATAGAAGTATGTACCAGTTTGTGTTTCTCTCTTTTAAAAATTATACAGGGCCTGGCCAGTTGGCTCAGCAGTAGAGCATTGGCCCAGGATGTGGAAGTACCGGGTTCGATTCCCGGTCAGGGCACACAGGAGAGGTGCCTATCTGCTTCTCCATACTTCCCTCTCTCCTTCCTCTCTGTCTCTCTCTTCCCCTCCTGCAGCCAAGGCTCCATTGGAGCAAAGTTGGCCCAGGCACTGAGGACGGCTCCATGGCCTCTGCCTCAGGCGGTAGAATGGCTTCTGCCGCAATGGAGCAACCTCCCAATGGTCAGAGCATCGCCCCCTAGTGGGCATGCCGGGTGGCTCCCAGTTGGGCGCATGTAGGAGTCTGACTGCCTCCAGCTTCTAACTCTGGAAAAATACAAAAAGAAAAATAAAATTATACAATAATAACAATAATATATACATGCACACATGCATACACTATTCTGCACCTTCTTGTTAAAATATATCCACATCACCTGTTGTACCACATTACTTTTAATGCTGTATATCATTTTGTGTTGTGAAAGTAGCAGAATTTGTGTAAGAAGTCCTTGAATATTAGACACTTTGCAGGTTTTTTTGCTTTTTTTTTTTTTTTATCAGCGTTGCTTTCTGAATGCTTTTGGACCTGGTAAATGTAGCTCGGTTTTGTGCTTTATTTTCACCAATCAGATTAGCAATTTCTCTTTTGTTAGGACATGAGTTAAAAGGAGTGGGCAGGGAGGCAGACCCAACATGGAGAAGAGTAAAGCAGGCAGCCACCTCCCTGAAGGTGACATATTACAGAACTGCTTTCCAGACAGATCTCACCCATTTCTGCTCTTTCCAGCAGGGTTGGGGTGAGGGTGAGGGGTTTCAGGTTCACAATTTCTTGACAATTATAGCCTTTCTAATGAGAGTAAAATAATTAAATTTTTACTTTAATTTATGAGAAGTTTTTACAATTGTAGATATTTTTGTATGATTCTTTTACCTATAAAACTAAAAATTGAACACACTAGGAAACACATTAGTAAAATGACACACTAATAAAACGACAACTTGTTTTTGACATAGGTATGCCTTCATGCCCTTAATAGATGATTCTGATGATGAAGTTGAAGAATTTATGGTAACATCTGAAAATTTAAGTGAGTGATATGTTTTCTTATTGAATGACCATTGTATATATTGTAACAAAGAAGTATTGTACCTTTACCTGTGATGCAAGGTCAGGCACTTTTTTTTCCTATACTTTTTTTTTATAACATTTTTTCTCCTTTTCCAAATGAGAGAAGAGGAGATAGCAAGGGACTTCCACATGCGCCCCGACCAGGATCCACATGGTAACCCCTGTCTAGGGCTGATGCTCTGATCATTTGGGGCCATGCTCGCAACTGAGCTATATTTAGCACCTGAGGCAGAGGATCCACAGAGCTATCCTCAGTACCCGGGGCCAATGTGCTTGAACCAATTGTGCCATGGCCACAGGAGAGGAAGAGAGAGAGAGAGAAGGGCGAGAGTTGGAAAAGCAGATGATTGCTTCTCCCATGTGCCCTGACCGGGAATTGAACCCAGGACATCCACATGCTGGGCCAATGCTCTACCACTGAGCCAACTGGCCAGGACCTTCCTATAAAATATTTTTAGAACTATATCTATATAAACTTCTATTATGTTATATACTCATAAGAAGAGAAGTCAGTAATGAAGATTTCAAGATTATTAATGTAGTTTGAGCTTTTGTTACTGGTTTGCTCTAAATATTGAGGTAGGTACACTGCTTTTCAGAATAATTCAGTATATATTCATTTTCTTGGTGATCACTCAATTTCTTTGAGTCAATTCTTGCTCTTTAAAATTAGGCACATCTGTAATTTTCTGGTCATGCCCAAAGTATTTCTGATGATGTTTTTAGTGCTAATTTCATCTTTCTATTAATTTCTACACAATATTTTATCATATTATTAATTTTACCATAATACTTTAATCAGTATTTGAATGCCTGCTAGAATACAATGCAACACTTCCCAGAGGAAGATGGGAGAACCCAGAGTCTGTATGATACCATTGTCAGCATCCAGTGGGCAGCGAGAAATCACTAGACATGGGATAAGACTGACACTGTGACCAATAGTAGAGATCAGGAGTGGCCCAGATATTACATTTAGCAAGAAAGACTTTAAAAATAATTATTACAAATGTATTAAAGAATCTGTAGGAATAGATTGGTGAAGACAAGGTAAGTTTCAGAAGGCATGGAAATTTAAAACAAAGGAAGAGGAAGAGTAAAAGGAGGGGAAGGAGGAGGAAAAGAAGAAGGAAGAAAAAGAACCAAATAGAAATGCTGTTAATTCACCTTTAAAAAACATATATAATATTATTCCTTGTTGGGTAATTAAATATGAGACTATAAAGGAAAATATTTTATAATTTTATATATTTATCTCTATAATGTTTCTCATTTTAGCTGAAGGAATAAAATTAAGAACCTCAAAAACGGTTTCTAATGGAACAGCTAAACCTACTTCTGATAATTTTGTGAGTAGTGTACATTTTTAATAGTCTCAGTCTTTAATACTTAAGAAATTTATGAGTGTCATATTCATTGACCATCAGGAGAACATGTTTTACTAAGGTTTTTTATATGAAAATAAATGTTAGCAAGTAGTAACCATAACTGCTATAGAACCTGCTTCTTACATGAACGTGCTGGGCGTCAACCAACAATAGCATGAGCATCACCTGGGAACGTGTTAGAAGTGCACAGTCTCAGGGCTGCCCCAACCTCCTGGATCAGAATATGCTTGTTAGCAGGATTCCATAGGTGATTCCTTTGTGCATTAAAGATGGAGAAGCTTTGTTAGAATAAAAGCTTGTGTTAATTTTTTAGCATTTAAAAGTGATTTTGAAGACATTTCGATAACATTTGTTATCTGTTGGGAAAGGACTTTACTATATGTAATACCTATGGGGTTAACAAAATTAGCATTTAAAAAATTATAGAAGCTTGAGTAAAATGCTAAATATGTGTAGAGATGAGTTTTAAATATTTCATGCATACTTATGCTTAAAAGTGATATAAATATGAAAGTAATTAAGCAAAAGGAAAATGCCTATAATAGTTTTATATGGTTTTCTTACAATTATAGATGTGAGAATAGCACAGTGTAAAAACTCATGTATGCCTGTGAGTTCTGATAGGTCATGATATGAGAACAGTTTTATTTGCTGGATTTGGTAAATTCTCTAATTTTTATTTTTGGTAATTAAAAATTATAAAGTACTATTTTAGTAGTTTTATGGTAATTTAAATAAGCTTTCAAGAATTTACAACAGTTTTAATTATCTTGTGTTAACAGCTTTTGAACTTTCAATATGTTAAGGTATTTTCCGCTTTAGGGATCCATCTCAGTTTGTTTTAAAAGCTCAGCGTTTGTAACTACATCAGTAGAGAGCTTTTTCACGTCTCTAAAGTATCGTCAGCTCTTGATCAGAAGCCGGGGCCTGATCTCTCATTGGCTTATTTCTACTTGAGACTCAGAATTGGGATTCCTGTTAATAGTGTCCCACTGCCTTATCTTTCTCTCTAGGTATGCAAGATAGTATTAACCCTAGAACCAGAATAGTCCATGTAATTAATACTATAACCAGAGTAGTACATGTATCTAGATAGATCACAAAGAAACATTTTGTTTTATATTATAAACCAAAATAGTCACTATGCCTTTTATTTTTCCTTATCCCAGTGAGGTAACTATAAGCAAGTTTCTGTTTAAAAAACAATTAGATACCCTAAATGACCAGCTTTTCTTGTCTTGTCTTCGGAGAGGAGAGTAAAAACACAAGTGATAAAAATAAACAGGCTTTTATAAAGTTAGGCTATTTTGTACCATCTTCTGTTTCTGTTGAAAAATTGAAAATTCGTAATATTAAAAACTTGAACAAATTAAAAGGCATAATGAATGCTGGGAGCAAAAGATCAATATAAATTAACATTTTTGCTATTTTCTATTGCATAAGTCAATTCTTTGTATTTTTATGTGGTTTTGTCAGGACAAAAAATAAAACCTGTGCATCTAACTAAAACCAGGAATACTAAAATAAAAGTCCATATTTTTATTTGTTTGCCTGTTTAAGAAAATACTGGCATAATTTCTTTTTCTTTCTTTCTTTCTTTCTTTCTTTTTTTTTTTTTTTACAGGAACAGAGAGAGAGTCAGAGAGAGGGATAGATAGGGACAGACAGACAGGAACGGGGAGAGATGAGAAGCATCAATCATCAGTTTTTCGTTGCAACACCTTAGTTCATTGATTGCTTTCTCATATGTGCCTTGACTGCGGGCCTTTAGCAGACCTAGTAACCCCTTGCTCGAGCCAGTGACCTTGGGTCCAAGCTGGTGAGCTTTTTGCTCAAACCTGATGAGCCTGCGCTCAAGCTGGCAACTTCGGGGTGTCAAACCTGGGTCCTCGGCATCCCAGTCCGACGCTCTATTCACTGCGCCACTGCCTGGTCAGGCTGGCATAATTTTTTTGTGGCATTAGTGCCAACTTTGGATATATAGAAATTTTAAAAATGTCATGCATTTGAATTTAAATGCTTAAATTTTATATACATTTTATTTAAAAATTCTGCTTTCAAATAATATTAAGCAAATGCTAACATGTAAATATTTGTTTCTACAGGATGAAGATTTGAAGTGGGTGGAAGAAAACATTCCCTCTTCATTCACAGACGTGTAAATATCCTGTTGGAGTTTAGGCTCCAGTGTGAAGGGATAGGTTCATACTTTGTTATGTGCTTTCCAGACCTCACACTTTCATATGTTTTTATAGCCCCTTTCACTAGTGAATGACTGATTTACTTCACACTGAATTGCAAGGAAAACCAGCCTTGCCTTGATCTTTCTCCTCCCTTTTTTTCAATGACTATTTTAATACTCAATGCCCTATTACCAACTCCAGCCTTTTCTGATCTAACTTTTTAGAATCAGAATCATTTAATTTTGTTTTAACTTTTTATCATGGAAAAGTTCAAACACAGGCAAAACACTTGAACACATGTAACTGCACTATCGTTTATGGTGGGGAAGCTTTTGGATTAAAAATGTGAGCATAGGAAAAATAGGGTACAGTGGAAGTCCCACTGGGAACTTTGAGCTATTCAGGGTTTTCTTTATTTTTTTTTTACCCTTTTTAATAATTTTATTTTTTTAATGGGGTGACATCAATAAATCAGGATGCATATATTCAAAGATAACAAGTCCAGGTTATCTTGTCGTTCAATTATGTTGCATACCCATCACCCAAAGTCAGATTGTCCTCTGTCACCTTCTATCTTGTTTTCTTTCTGCCCCTCCCCACCCCCTTTCCCTCTCCCATTCCCCCTCCCCCCCCCCCCCCCCCCCCAGTAACCACCACACTCTTATCAATGTCTCTTAGTTTCACTTTTATGTCCCACCTACGTATGGAATAATATAGTTCCTGGTTTTTTCTGATTTACTTATTTCGCTTTGTATCATGTTATCAAGATCCCACCATTTTGCTGTAAATGTTCCGATGTCATCATTTCTTATGGCTGAGTAGTATTCCATAGTGTATATGTGCCACATCTTCTTTATCCAGTCATCTATTGATGGGCTTTTTGGTTGTTTCCATGTCCTGGCCACTGTGAACAATGCTGCAATAAACATGGGGCTGCATGTGTCTTTACGTATCAATGTTTCTGAGTTTTGTGGGTATATACCCAGTAGAGGGATTGCTGGGTCATAAGGTAGTTCTATTTTCAGTTTTTTGAGGAACCACCATACTTTCTTCCATAATGGTTGTACTACTTTACATTCCCACCAACAGTGTATGAGGGTTCCTTTTTCTCCACAGCCTCTCCAACATTTGCTATTACCTGTCTTGCTAATGACAGCTAATCGAACAGGTGTGAGGTGGTATCTCATTGCCGTTTTGATTTGCATTTCTCTAATAGCTAAAGAAGATGAGCATCCTTTCATATATCTGTTGGCCATTTGTATTTCTTCCTGGGAGAAGTGTCTATTCATATCCTCTTCCCATTTTTTTATTGGATTGTTTGTTTGTTTGTTGTTGAGTTTTATGAGTTCTTTGTATATTTTGGATATTAGGCCCTTATCTGAGCTGTTGTTTGAAAATATCATTTCCCATTTAGTTGGCTTTCTGTTTATTTTGTTATCAGTTTCTCTTGCTGAGCAAAAACTTCTTAGTCTGATGTAGTCCCATTCATTAATTTTTGCCTTCACTTCTCTTGCCTGTGGAGTCAAATTCATAAAATGCTCTTTAAAACCCAGGTCCATGAGTTGAGTACTTATGTCTTCTTCTATGTACTTAATTGTTTCAGGTCTTATGTTTAGATCTTTGATCCATTTTGAGTTAATTTTTGTACAGGGGGAGAGACTGTAGTCCAGTTTCATTCTTTTGCATGTGGCTTTCCAGTTTTCCCAGCACCATTTATTGAAGAGGCTTTCTTTTCTCCATTGTGTGTTGTTGGCCCCTTTATCAAAAATTATTGGACTACATATATGTGGTTTTATTTCTGGACTTTCTATCCTGTTCCATTGGTCTGAGTGTCTATTTTTCTGCCAATACCATGCTGTTTTGATTGTCGTGGCCCTATAATATAGTTTGAAGTCAGGTATTGTAATGCCCCCAGCTTCATTCTTTTTCTTTAGGATTGCTTTGGCTATTCGGGGTTTTTTATAGTTCCATATAAATCTGATGATTTTTTGCTCTATTTCTTTAAAAAACGTCATTGGAAGTTTGATGGGAATTGCATTAAATTTGTATATTGCTTTGGGTAATATAGCCATCTTGATTATATTTATTCTTCCTAGCCAAGAACAAGGTATATTCTTCCATCTCATTATATCTTTTTCGATTTCCCTTAACAATGGTTTATAGTTTTCATTATATAAGTCCTTTACATTCTTTGTTATGTTTATTCCTAAGTATTTTATTTTTTTTGTTGCAATCGTGAAGGGGATTATTCTTTTGAGTTCCTTCTCAGTTGTTTCATTGTTGGCATATAGAAAGGCTATTGGCATATACAATTAACATAATTGTATGTTAATTTTGTATCCTGCGACCTTACTGTATTGGCTTATTGTTTCTAGTAGTCTTTTTGTGGATTCTTTGGGGTTTTCGATGTATAGGATCATATCATCTGCAAAAAGTGATACCTTTACTTCTTCTTTTCCAATATGGATGCCTTTTATTTCTTTGTCTTGTCTGATTGCTCTGGCTAGAACCTCTAGTACCACATTAAATAAGAGTGGAGAGAGTGGACAACCCTGTCTTGTTCCCAATTTAAGGGGGAAAGCCTTCAGTTTAGTGCCATTTAATATGATGTTAGCTGATGGTTTATCATATATGGCCTTTATCATGTTGAGATATTTTCCTTCTATACCCATTTTGTTGAGAGTCTTAAACATAAAATTGTGTTGTATTTTATCGAAAGCCTTTTCTGCGTCTATTGATAAGATCATGTGGTTTTTGTTCTTTGTTTTGTTGATATGGTGTATTACGTTAACCGTTTTACGTATGTTGAACCATCCTTGAGATTCTGGGATGAATCCCACTTGATCATGATGTATTATTTTTTTAATATGTTGTTGTATTCGATTTGCTAGTATTTTGTTTAGTATTTTAGCATCTGTATTCATTAGAGATATTGGTCTGTAGTTTTCTTTTTTTGTGCCATCCTTGCCTGGTTTTGGTATGAGGGTTATGTTGGCCTCATAAAATGTGTTTGGAAGTATTGCTTCTTCTTCAATTTTTTGGAAGACTTTGAGTAGAATAGGAACCAAGTCTTCTTTGAATGTTTGATAAAATTCGCTGGTATAGCCGTCAGGGCCTGGACTTTTATTTTTGGGGAGGTTTTTAATGGTTTTTTCTATTTCTTCTCTACTGATAGGTCTGTTTAGGCTTTCTGCTTCTTCTTGACTCAGTCTAGGAAGGTTGTATTTTTCTAGGAATTTATCCATTTCTTCTAGGTTGTTGAATTTAGTGGCATAAAGTTTTTCATAGTATTCTACAATAATTCTTTGTATATCTACGGTGTCCGTGGTGATTTCTCCTCTTTCATTTTGGATTTTGTTTATATGAGTTCTTTCTCTTTTTTCCTTGGTAAGTCTTGCCAAGGGTTTGTCAATTTTGTTGATCTTTTCAAAGAACCAGCTCCTTGTTCTATTAATTTTTTCTATAGTTTTTCTGTTCTCTAATTCATTTATTTCTGCTCTGATTTTTATTATCTCCTTTCTTCGGCTGGTTTTGGGTTGTCTTTGTTCTTCTTTTTCTAGTTCCTTAAGGTGGGAAGTTAAGTGGTTCACTTGGGCTCTCTCTTGTTTGTTCATATATGCCTGAAGTGATATGAACTTCCCTCTTATCACTGCTTTTGCTGCATCCCATAGATTCTGATATGTCGTATTGTCATTTTCATTAGTCTGTATATATTTTTTGATCTCTGCACTTATTTCTTCTTTGACCCATTCATTTTTTAAAAGTATGTTGTTTAGTTTCCACATTTTTGTGGGATTTTTTCCCTCTTTTTTGCAGTTGAATTCTAGTTTCAAGGCTTTATGATCAGTAAATATGCTTGGCACAACTTCAATTTTTCTGAATTTGCTGATGTTGTTTTTGTGGCCCAACATATGGTCAATTCTTGAGAATGATCCATGTACACTGGAGAAAAATGTATACTCAGTCACTTTGGGATGAAATGTCCTGTAGATGTCTATCATATCCAGGTGTTCTAGTTTTTTGTTTAAGGCCACTATGTCTTTGTTGATTCTCTGTTTGGATGACTGATCTAGAGCCGTCAGCGGTGTATTGAGGTCTCCAAGTATGATTGTGTTTTTGTCAGTTTTTGTTTTAAGATAAATAAGTAGCTGTCTTATATATTTTGGTGCTCCTTGGTTTGGTGCATATATATTAAGAATTGTTATGTCTTATTGATTCAGTGTCCCCTTAGCCATTATGAAATGGCCATTTTTGTCTCTGAGTACTTTTCCTGTTTTGTAGTCAGCATTATCCGATATGAGTATTGCTACACATGCTTTTTTTTTTTATGTTATTTGCTTGGAGTATTGTTTTCCAGCCTTTCACTTTGAATTTGTTTTTATCCTTGTTACTTAGATGAATTTCTTGTAGGCAGCATACAGTTGGATTTTCTTTTTTAATCCATTCTGCTACTCTGTGCCTTTTTATTGGTGAGTTTAATCCGTTTACATTTAGTGTAATTATTGATACTTGTGAGTTCCCTATTGCCATTTTATATCTTGCTTTCTGTTAGTTTTGTGTCTTGTTTGATCCTTCTCTTTTGTTTTTCTATCTTTTGTTTTTACTTGGTTGTGTTCCATACATCTTTCCTCTGTTGCTATCTTTTTTATCTCATGTGCTTCTGTGGTGGTTTTTTCAATGGTGGTTACCTTTGAGTAATGAAAAGGGTCCCTACAGGGTTTTCTTTATCAATGTTCTATTTGACATTAGAATTCCAGAGCTATTCCCACAGTGGAGAGTAGTCAGGCAGATACAGTGTTTCAAATCCTGTTGCTTCCTTTCCCTGCTTCCACTGCTTCCTATTTAGACAGTTTCTGTGTAGTATGATACTCTAGTTCCCTTTATGGTAGGACAGGTATCCGTCAATGATCTCTCAGGTTTTATTTATCTGAAAAAGTCTTTGTTTTAGCTTTTTTGAAAGGTATTTTTGCTGAGTGTAGAATTCTTAGTTTTTTTTCTTTTAACACTTCAAAGTTTGTTACTTGATGTAAACTTCCAGCTTTTATAGTTTTGGAAAGAAGTCTAGTTTACTTCTTTGTTCCTCCATGTGTTACTTGCGTTTTATTTGGTTGTTTCGTTTTTAGTTGCCTTAAGAATTTTCTCTCATATCCTTGGTTTTTATCACTATGAATATGATGATTCTAAGCACGTGTGTAGACATATACTTTCATTTCTCTTGGGTATATATCTAGAAATGGAATTGCTAGATCATATGGGGAAGTGCCAGGCTATTGTCTAAGCAGCTGAACCATTTTTAATCCTATAGTAATGATGAGGCTTTCAGTTTTGACGTCTGTGTCAACACTTGCTATTGCTTACCTTTTCAGTTTTAGCTCTCTTAGTGGTTATGAAGTGGTATCTTGTGCTTTTTAGGAACTGAAATTTGAATTGTCCTATTGAGGGACTGCTATTGTTTAACTAAAGTATAGTAACTGAAATTCACACAACAGTGGAGACTGCCTATATATTATGAAACTAACAATACACTTTTATACTTTTTCCTTTTAATAGTCAGAAAAGGAAAATAGGTGTATACCTGTATATATATATTTTTAATTAACCCATGCATTTACTAGTACTTCTTTTCTTCCTGTATATCTGAATTATCACCACCTCTTGTAAGTCTTTCTGTAGCAGTTCTTGTAGTATAGCTCTGCTAGAAACAAAGTCTTTATTTTACTTACATGAAAGTGGGTTTGTTTGCCTTTATTTCTTGAAGGGTAGTATTGCTGGATATAAAAATCTTGGTTGACTTTTGTTTGAGCACTTCCAGCATGTCCTTCCAGTACCTTCTGTTTCTGTTGTTTTTGTAGAGAAGTAAGTCTTGTTGTATTCTTGTTCTCAGGTGTGTAATGTGTCATTTATTTTACTCCTTTTCAGATTTTTTTCTTTATATTTGACTTTCTACAATGTCTGTATGATATGTTTCTCTGTGGTTTTCTTTTTGTGTATTCTCCTTGGACTTGTTGAGCTACTCAGATCCATATCTCCACTCCCCTTAGTCATTTCTCAGTGCCTTCAAATACTTACTTTTAATTCTTTTAATACTTTTATCCATTGTCTGGGCATGCCAAGGTCACAGGTCCAAAACCTGGTCAGGGCACATTTGAGAAGCAACCAATGAGTGCACAACTAAATGGAACAATCAGTTGATACTTTTCTCTCTCCTTTTATCTCACTCTCAAATCAATGGCAAAAAATTTTTTTTAATAATTTTGTTCTGATTTTTATATGTTTTTGTGAGAGGAATGGTCATACACCAACCTTTATCTGCTGTCTTCCACTTTTCCTAGTTACTCTGTGACCCTTTTTTACTTCTTTCTTTATATGATTTTCATTCTCTTAGTTGTTTTTTTTGCCACATATTAAATTTTTATTTAACTTTATTCTCCCTTAGGTACCTTGAAATTACTTTCTTCACCAGAGGGATGATTTTTGTCTTTTTAAAAATTATTTTCCTGAGTTTGATTGATTTTCTTCATCTTTTGTTTTTATCCATTTTTGTTCTTGGATTTTAAATTCCTTATTACAGAAATTTAAATTTAATTATGGCTTTTTAAAAATTAGATTTATTGTTTTTAATATCACCAAATGGTTTTTTAACTTATTTAATTTGAACAGTTGTATTATAGCTATAGTTCTCTTCTACTGTAAAATGTTTTGATTTTTCTTTTTTTCTTCCTATACCATTATATGGAATTGGTCTTATTTGTTTTCCTATTCCTAGGCATTTTGTGGTGAGAGTACCTAGTTTAGTGGTTTCTTCCATCCGTTTGCATGATTATAGTTTCATTTACGGATAATGTTGTGGAATGAGAGGTGTGAAGAGAGGGAGGTTGGTGTTGTCTTATTTTTGCACAATCTATAATTTTGCTTCCTTCCTTCTTTTTATTTGATGTGTTGTTATGTCTCCAAGGGCTACGTCTCCTCTATATATCTGTGTCTCCCCTGAAAACCATGACTATTCAGCCACTCCATTTGATTCTGCTCACTTTAAGCCCCTTCCCTCTAGCAGGTGAACCACCAACCACCAGGTCACCAACCTTTACTCAGTGTTTCATCACTTAGTGTTGGGTTTATTGCAGAGGTTGGTTTTGTTGTTGTTTTGCCTGGGTCTTCCCTCCCCTTTGCTCTTCACACAGTCCCACACTTGCCCCAACCTATGCTCATGAGTTCAGAATGACAGCAGGGAACCTATCAGAACTGGCATTTATTTCTGCTAACATATATCCTAGTTACTTACATTTGTAGTGTTTGGGAAATGCTGAAGCCCACAGATAGTGTGTGGTTTTGTTTGCAGTCTTTAGGGATTTCATGGTTTTTTGAGCAACGGTGTGTGGAGAGATTCAGCTTATGTGGCAAACATTATCTTCCTGATTTGGCAACTCATTACTAAGTACGTTGAAAGGAAATCATTTCCCTAGACCCCCCACTCGGTGGAAAGCAGTGGGGCTTTGTGTCTTAGGAAGTCATCACTCTATTCCTTCTTCCTACAAATAGAAATATCTGCTTGAATTCAAAAATTCCTTTGGACTACAAAAGACTGAATTATCTCATATGTTCTCATGAACAATTTATGTGAAATGAGTAGAGCTATATAGTCTAAATTAGTTCCCAGCATTTTAGATTCTTGGGAATTTGTGTGTTCACTTCTGAAAACTAATAAGAATTTAGCATAGTGCTCCCCAAAATTAGTGGATACTTTACATAGCAAGTGTGGAAGTTAGACTTTGTACACAGAGAACCCTTTTTTATACATCTATAAAAATGAAACAAAAATTTTGTTAAGTCCTAGGACATTTTAAACATGATGAATAACCATGTGATCTGGTGCATTATGACATATTCATATGTATTCATCTTTATTATGTCTTTTGCTTATCTCTGTTTGGCCTAAAAGTCATCTTAGCGTTGTTCACCTTCCTCTTCACTGCACCAAATACATCTTAATAGGTTTTAAATAGTTACTTGCCTAATGGACCCATTTTTGAGGTAGCTAGTGTTTATTTGTGAACAAGGTGCTAAGCGCCCGGTGACTGTCCTCATCCTCTTGGGGTCTGGTTCATGTTTCCTGGAGGCTGTCTTCTCCCCTGGATTTTCCTCAGTAGTGTTGTTCTAAACAAGCTCCTTCTCACATCAGTTAGTTTCCCAGTCTCTTCCTTCCGCTGTCGCCAGGGACTGCATGCATCCTTGGCTGTGTGTGGATGGGACTTGCACAACCCTCAGGTGCTCCTTCAAAGCTCTCTCACACAGCAACGCTACACTTGTCTTTTTATCATATTGTCTTTCCCAAGCAAAGGCTGAGTTATATAATTTTTTTCTCTCTTTAGTACCCTCTGTTGGTTTATGCCCAGTCAATGATAATAAAGACATGGGAATTAAAAAAATACCTAATTCCATAAATACCACCTTCTATAATGTTTGCTCATCCCTCTTTTTAAAATATGTATATATTTTTAATAAAATTGTGTACATAGAGGGTGTACAACATGATTTAATATATAGATACATAGTGAAATGATGACTACAGTCTAGCTTGTTCATTCCCAAGTTTTCACTGAAGCATGTGGTTTTTCAGGTTAGACAGCACATCGCCACTCAGATACTTGTCCGTCTAGTCAAAGAAAAAAAATAGCAGGGCTTAGAAAGTAGATATGTGGTGCCTGACCTGTGGTCGTGCAGTGGATTAAATGCCGACCTGGAACGCTGAGGTCGCCAGTTCGAAACCCTGGACTTGCCTGATCAAGGCACATATGGGAGTTTATGCTTCTTGCTCTTGCCCCCTTCTCTCTCTCTACTTTCTAAAAAAAAAAAAAATGAGGAACAAAAAGAAAGTAGATAGTAGATATGTAGTTGGAATCAGTGTGTTTGGAATCACTTGTTTGTGTGGTTTAGTCATTGATATGCCTTCGGCACATTAGCCTCCTGTATTACTGGGCTCTCTTTGTTTCTATTCTTGTTGTTTCCATTTTGAAGTCACCCTTATTTTCATGTTTTAGTTAATTTTTTTGAGTACAGCACACACTTTTGAAAGTGTACAAATTCTAAATAACTATAGCTCAGTGAATTTTTAATATGAGCATGCTCACATAACCAGCACCCAGATCATAAAGTAGAACATGGCCCGTCCTAGAACCACCTTGTTTTCTTCCCAAGTCATGACCTCACTTTCTTAAAGGTGCTGCTATCCTGACATCTGTACCTGTAGATTACTTGTATTAGTTTTTAAATTTTTATCCCTCAATCGGTCATACCTTTTGGGAGCTGTATAATATTCCATTGTATGAATATACCAGTTTTCCTGTTTGGGAGTATTCAGAACAATACTGCTATAAAAGTTCTCCGTGTCTCTTGATGAGCCCAGCCATTCATCGCTGTGGCAGTGTCTGTCCAGGAGAACACCTGCTGGGGTGTAGGATTTGCTCATACCAAAGCCTAACTTATACCAGCCTTTGACTAACATTGTCATTTTTCCTTTTCTTTCAGAGCTCTTCCAGTGTTAGTAGATTCAGATGAGGTAAATATAGTTTTGCTAACTTCCTTGGGGTTGTTATTTTCACAAAGTGAAAATGCATTTCAGAAAAGAATTTTGAAACTACTTTTTAAAGCAGTTGCAGATTGAGCAGGTTGAAAGACACTGCGTTGATTTGTGGGTAAAGTTGAAAGGGACTGGGTTTTCATTTAAAACAGGAGCAAGATAAATGCTTGTTGGGGTAAAAGAGGGGAAGAACTATTTTATGAGTCTGATTTTCAAATGTCATATATATAGGTAGTGTTTAGAAGTTGGTGGTTTGTCTAAATTAATCTCAGACTTGTAGATATTTTGTTGGGTTGTTAGAGTTTCTAAGTGATTTCCATTTACTACAAAAATTTGAATAGAGGATGTGAATTTAGGAAGGTTTTTTTGGGGAAAATAGTTCTGGATCATCTGGACATTGGAAAATGGCACAGGACAGTCAGGAGGCTGAAGTGAAGAGGTGCAGGAGGGCTGCATGCATGAGCATGGGCTATGTGCCGAGGAGCCAAGGGCAGTAGGCGGTGCTGAAGGGGAACTCGCATGGCAGCTGTAGAATGAGGGAAGCTGCAGTCTGCTCACTGAAAGGCAAGGGCAGTGACTGGGCCAGCCTGGTGACTGACTGCCATGGAATGGGGAGTCTGAGAGGCTGTAGAGCAGTGGTCCCTAACCTTTTTTGGGCCACGGACCGGTTTAATGTCAGAAAATATTTTCATAGTCCGGCCTTTAGCGTGGGACAGATAAATGTATCATGTGACCAAGACAAGCGTCAAGAGTGTCTTAGATGTAACAGAGGGAATCTGGTCATTTTAAAAAAATTAAACATCGTTCAGACTTAAATATAAATAAAACAGAAATAATGTAAGTATTCTTTCTCTGCGGACCAGTACCAAATGGCCCACGGACCGGTACCGGTCTGCGGCCTGGGGGTTGGGGACCACTGCTGTAGAGTACATGTACTTGGATACAAAAGTCACACTTCAGGATTTCTAACTCTACCATGGAATGATTCTTAAAAGGACAGTTATAGTATTCATTTGCTAAATCGTTCATTTATAGTTTAGAAGTACATTAATTGCTAAAATGAGGCCAATTCCCAGATGAACTCCTGTCCCTGCCTTTCCCTGGTGACATTGAACTCAAGATGTGTTCTAGCTAGTGGGGCGTTAACATTTCCTGAACTTCTCAGCAGGTAATTGACTATACATACTGGGAAATGTGCGTTATGTGATTTCATTTTCTGCATCTAATATTTCTTTGTATACTGTTGAACATACTTAATTCCTCACCAAAATTATGACTCTTGATTGATGAGAGAATTTTGTTAGGTTCTGGAAGAAGCATCAACATTTGAATGAGTTCTTTCTTTCTTTTTTTTTTTTTTAAAGGAAATCATGACCAGATCTGAAATGGCAGAAAAAATGTTCTCTTCAGAAAAGATGATGTGATTGGAACCATATACATGAACCTAGTTCATGGTGACAGACTCCCCAGGACTAACCGAGGTCATGCAACAAGTTTTTATTATCTTGGAAATCTATGTATTAAAGTTAAGAATTCAGGTGGTAGATGGGTTCTACACTCTTTTTAAGCTGGCTCTTGAATGTCAGTTTAATAGCCACTAAATTGGCTGAACTTGGAAGTAATCTTGAGAAAAGTATTACCCAAATACCCTGAGCTGATGGGTGGCAGACCTGTGGACTGGGTTGTCTCTTTTTTCTGGAAAATATGGCAATTTCAGATATAAAGTTTTTTTTGTTTTGTTTTTACATAAACACTCCCAGTGTTCTTTCACTGACCATTGAGGTATTTGAAGCGTGGTCAGACACTCTTCATCTCTTGGGGTATAGTCAGTAGATGCAATAATGATTCCCTTTGACTTTTATACAGAAATAATTGGATAATCAGTAGAACAAGTTAATGTTGGGACATAAGATTTTGATGTGGCTCAGTGCTGTGTGTGTGAGTGCAAACATTGGCACAAAGCTCTGTCATTATCACCGTGTACATCAAATCATGGATGTCTTCACTCTCTGAGCTTAGTGGACACAAGTATGTGGAGAGAGAGGGCCTTGAAGGTCACTTCCAAAGATTTACTCTGCCACTGTCCCCTCACTCAGGCTGTATGTGCATATATTGCTTCCTGAGTCTGCTTGGGGCAGGTGGTGGATTCCTCCCTGTCTGCCTCCCCGGAGTAGGTCCTCTTGGCAAGCTGCTGGCCTTGGAGGACACTAGGACCTTATCTCTTATGTAATCTTGGCATATTTGATTTCATAACAAAACATACTTAAGGCCCCGGCCAGTTGCCTCAGTGGTAGAGTGTCTGCCCAGCATGTGGAAGTCCCGGGTTCAATTCCCGGTCAGGGCACACAGGAGAAGCGCCTCTCTGCTTCTCCACCCTTCCCCCTCTCCTTCCCCTCTCTCTCTTTTCCCCTCCCGCAGCCAAGGCTCCATTGGAGCAAAGTTGACCGGGATGCTGAGGACAGCTCCATCGCCTCCACCTCAGGCGCTAGAATGGCTCCGGCCTCAACCTAGCAACGCCCCAGATGGGCAGAGCATCACCCCCTTGGTGGGCATGCCGAGTGGATCCTGGTTGGGTACATCCAGGAGTCTGTCTGACTGCCTCCCCGCTTCTAACTTGGGAAAAAAACCAAACAAACATTCTTAACTGCACTGCTAATCTTATAATTAATTTCTTAATACATTATTTTATTTCATTATAATAATGTGATTTGAAATTTTTTGTTTTAACTTTGTTTTTAAATGCAGAGCATTCTAAACTTGAAAGGCAGTTGAAAATATTGATGGGAATGTGAATGTTTGCTACTTTCATGACCAAAGATGCAGGGCAAGTGGACATTTAGAGTAGGAATTAAAGTTAAATTGTGTATCTTTCTTAGAAGGAGTTCTAACCTTGTGAAGAATGATTTCAGAGAATTTTGACTGAGAAGCATTAAAGTCTTCACCAGTAAAAACACTTAAGTGCCCTGGCCGGTTGGCTCAGCGGTAGAGCGTCGGCCTAGCGTGCGGAGGACCCGGGTTCGATTCCCGGCCAGGGCACATAGGAGAAGCGCCCATTTGCTTCTCCACCCCTCCGCCGCGCTTTCCTCTCTGTCTCTCTCTTCCCCTCCCGCAGCCAAGGCTCCATTGGAGCAAAGATGGCCCGGGCGCTGGGCATGGCTCTGTGGCCTCTGCCTCAGGCGCTAGAGTGGCTCTGGTCGCAATATGGCGACGCCCAGGATGGGCAGAGCATCGCCCCCTGGGGGGCAGAGCACCGCCCCTGGTGGGCGTGCCGGGTGGATCCCGGTCGGGCGCATGCGGGAGTCTGTCTGACTGTCACTCCCTGTTTCCAGCTTCAGAAAAATGAAAAAGAAAAAAAAAAAAAAAAAAAAAAACACTTAAGTATAACCTTTCATTTTTTTCATTGTGAAGATACAAAACAAAATTTTTTCAAAAAAGTTTTTTGGAATTTATTTATTTTTGTATTTTTCTGAAGTAAGAAGCGGGGAGGCAGAGAGACTCCTGCATGCACCTGACCGGGATCCACCTGGCATGCCCACTAGGGGGTGATGCTCTGCCCATCTGGGCCATTGCTCCGTTGCAACCAGAGCCATTCTAGCACCTGAGGTGGAGGCCATGGAGCCGTCCTCAGCTTCCGGGCCAACTTTGCTCCAATGGAGCCTTGGCAGCAGGAGGGGAAGAGAGAGAGAGAGAGAGAGAGAGAGAGAGAGAGAGAGAGAGAGAGAGAGAGAAAGGAGCGGGGGAAGGGTAGAGAAGCAGATGGGCTCTTCTCCTGTGTGCCCTGGCCAGGAATCAAATCTGGGACTTCCACATGCCAGGCCAACACTCTACCACTAAGCCAACCAGCCAAGGCCCTGGAATTTATTTCTTATTTACCTATTTCACAAAGTCTAGTGAAAAATACTTATTTCTAGTAGTAATGTCTCTTGAAAGATACTTTCAGATTTATTTTCAGTTGGGAATATTAAATAGTGTTGTACTTACTAAATAGGATATGGTGGTCAAGATAGTGTCACTCTGGGACATGCTTCCTAGAAAAGGGTGTCCAGTTTACAGTGTGAGCTGTGTTCCTTTCTCAGTGTCTGCCACAGTCCTGGGCGCCACCCTGTGCATTGCCCAGCCTCTGTGACCTTTTTGGTTTTGTTGTGTTTAGCCCTCAGCTCAGGTCGTTTTTTACCTGGAGGTGACCACTGTCCTCTTATTCCTAAAATTTTTATCCACTGCCTGGATTTTGAGACAGATTCACCCCCACTGTGGCTGAGGTTTGAATGTAGAATCCTGGACATCCAGCCTGTAGGAGCTGCCAGCTTGTGGCCAGGTAGTAGAACGGATGGTCATTGAGGGACAAGAAACGGCCTCCAACGTAACCTCAGCAGGGTTCATAAAAACCCACTTTCTGCCTCTGGAAAAGGAAATGCTGGCACCTGGGTGGCTTAACTGCAGGCTGAAAGGCAGGCTTCCCTCGTCACCCAGAAAAGGTAGGGTTCCCTTCTGATAGCCTGTCAGAATTTTTCTTCAAAGGGCATGATGCCCTGTGTCTGTTAGTGTCAGTGATCATTGTGTCCTCTGCTGATGCCATGTGACCTGAATTTTTTGAGGATTCCTATGCAGGGCCTTCTGAGCCTCACATAAAAAGGAGGGAAGCCCTAGGGTGGAGTGTAGTTTACACGAAGGACATGGGGAGAGTAACAGCCAGAGCCACAGGGCAGCTGTCATCCTGCTTCTGCATGGCCCAGAAACGGGTCATCCAGCTCAGATGAATCTACTCTTAGGATGCTGTCAAGATAGGTCTTCCTATTAATGAAGGGGTCTGGGAGAAGAGTCCAGTTTTGTTTTTCTAGCATTTTGCAATTCATATTAGATTTATATGATGTGTGAAATTTGCTCAAGAGGGAATTTTCATGATTTGAGTTAAATTAGTATTAGTATCTGCTTTAAAGAATAGTTAAGTTTGTTTCATTCAAAAAATAAGAAAATATAGATGAATATGTGAATTTTTAAAAAATACTTTATTTATTGGTTTTACAAAGACAGGAGAGAAAGGGGAGCATGGAATGGGAAGTATCAACTCATAGTTGCTTCATGTTAGTTATTCATTGCTTGCTTGTTGTATGTGCCTTGACCAGGGCAGCCCAAGGTTTCGAACCAGCAACCTTGGCATTCCAGGCCAAAGGTTTATCCACTGCACCACCACAGGCCAGGCAGAATATGTGAATTTTTAAGGCTGAGATGTTTCTATACTTTGCCTGTAAAGAAAATAATTTTTTTATTTCTTCCATATACTATAAAGAATATTGACTTTCCTCCTGTAAAATATGGTGCATTATGTTTGCACTACTAGAATGTCAAGACTGAAAGTATAAAAAACATACATAAAGGTTGATTTTTATATCCTTTTTTAAAAAGGGGTCTGAGTCTGTTGTGCTGGGCTACACAGAACTGGTTTAAAGTTATGATTTTATGCTAGATTTATAAGTCACTGGTCTTGGTACTGTGTCTTTGTATGATAAACAGCATGCAATAAGCAGTACAAAGCAACAGGCTTTATACTAATGATTAAAGTCCTAAACATGCCAAATGTATGTAAGTGACAAATGAAACTTTTAAGGAAGTATACATTGTAATACAGGAGCTTACTACACACTAAGGAACCACTTTAGAACTAGGAAACGTATTGGGGGAGAAAGTTTAGGGGCTTAAGAAGTTATATTTTTCTATTTTAAAAGGTTAAATTATTGTATCCTTTGGAAGAAGTTGCTTTGGATGTAGGATAAAACTATTTCAAAGATTTTTGTTTGAAAAAAATTGATGTATTTTGTGCCTTAATATTTGTTCTGACTTTTAATAAATTGCTTTTTGAAGTTTTGTATGACTAATTCTTCATAATATCTATTAGTCCTGGATTATATAAATCTACAGAAAATGTAGGCTCTAATTGATGGCAGGACATAAAATTTTTTAAAGAGGTGTCATATCTAATTAGCAAACATGGAAAAATGTTCAACCTTAGTGGTAATCAAAAAAATGCAAAATAAAAGATGGGGAAATTTCTAGAAATTAAATTGACCTAAGTTTATACTATTATATATTTGTAAAATCCTTTTGCTTTCAAAGTCTGATGAAATGAGCACATTAATGATGGTAATGTAATTGATTCAGTCTTTGTGAAAAGAAGTTCAACGATGTGCTTATAATCTGTGAATAATGCCAATTCTGATGTTTTAAAAATGATTCAAAATATAGAATAAGGCTTCTGCACAAAAATGCTTATTATAGCATTTTTTACAGATAAAATTAGAAATCAAATGTCAACAATAGAGTAGAAAGTAACTTACAGTTTAACCCAGGGGTCCCCAAACTGTTTACATAGGGGGCCAGTTCACTGTCCCTCAGACCATTAGAGGGCCGGACTATAAAAAAAACTATGAACAAATCCCTATGCACACTGCACATATCTTATTTTAAAATAAAAAAAACAAAACAGGAACAAATACAATATTTAAAATAAAGAACAAGTAAATTTAAATCAACAAACTGACCAGTATTTCAATGGGAACTATGGGCCTGCTTTTGGCTAATGAGATGGTCAATGTGCTCCTCTCACTGACCACCAGTGAAAGAGGTGCCCCTTCCGGAAGTGCAGTGGGGGCCGGATAAATGCCCTCAGGGGGCCGCATGCGGCCTGCGGGCTATAGTTTGGGGACCCCTGGTTTAACCAGCTACTTTGTGGAATACTCTGCAACCTTTAAATTATTATGAAGACTGTACAATACACAGAAAAATACTTACTGTAAGTAATATGATACAAAGTCATATGTGAAATGTTTTCCATGTAAACAGGAAGAATTTAGTGGAAATGCCTCACTATGACACCTGTGACTAGTTGTTTAGGTTCAGCTCGGCTGTGGTCACAACCTGATCACATTTCAGTAGTAGTTAAGACAGAAAAAAGATGTTTCTTAGGATGTGCAGTTCTGGGGGGCAGGGAAATCCCCCCCCCCCAGCCAGAGTCCCTCAGGTACCCAAGATTTATTTCCCTCTATTGGCCACCATCTCCTGGGCCTGTAACCTGCATCCCTCCAGCAGAAGGGGACAGTTGATCTATCCTGGGGGTTTTGTGGAGCTCAGCCTGTAAGTGACGCACATCCCTTCTCAACATATTCCATTGGCAAAAACTTAGTCACGTGGCCACACCAGACTGCCATTTAACCTGGGAATGTCAACAGCTCTGCACCTGCCTGCTATTCTAGTTCTGTGGAAGGAGAGAATGGATTTGGATGGACAACCCATGACTTCTACCACAGGTTATTTTGTGACAGTGGACTAGGGGAGACTTAAAAGCCTATATCTTCCTGATTTTCTTAGGTAATATTGAGAAATAATTCCATAAAAAGTGATGATACCATAACTAGGCTATATATCAGAAACTCTAGAAACAAGCATGATCTCAGATCACAGCCTAATCCATTAATGAATAAAATCCATCCTGTCCCAAGTAGATGGACACAAGAGTTCTTCGTGGAAATTCTGCCGGCATTGGAGGTGGCCAAGGTGGGTATTCTCAGAGGAAAAGCATGGTCTGTTGGAATAATAGTGATGGTAACTTAGGGAGTGCTTAGTGCCAGGCTTTGTTAACCATTGTGGGCTCATGGTACCAATATGATAGGTCAGCCAGTGAGTTTATAGATAAGGATACACAGTGGTTAAATAATTTGCCCGTGGTCACCCTTCTGGCAAGTGACAAGCTGGTATAATACTGCTGGAAGCATCCTTGAAGAGTTGTCAAAGTCCCGAGAATGAGGGAGTTTCATTTAATAAATATGTGTTTGCTTGTTAGAGAATTAAGTAAGATAATACGTCTCAAGTACCTGCTACACAATCTTTCAAAAGATAGCCAAGGTTATTATGAAAGGGGCAGCAGTGGCTGTCAGGTGCTGCTGAGATGGGTGGAACATAGGCTGCCAGGTAAAATACAAATGAATGAAGTTACTGAAGGGGCAGGTTTGGTGCCCCTTAAGTACACCTAAATTCCTACTAACATAAGCTGACAAGGTACTCAATTCAGATATAAATGTTTTCTTTAAAACATTTCAGGAAAGTAGTAAGAAAGTTTATGTACAGGAAAGATTTTCAACACTTCCCAGCTGATGGTGCCAAAGTAACATTTCTGAAGAGATCTATTTTTAACATCTTGTCTCTATTTCATTTTAAAAACTTATAAATTTACATTTAATTCCTAAAATGCCATTAAAAGAATTTAGAGATGAAAATAAAAATCCCAAATGTACACAGAGTACCACCATCCTAGCAAAACACTTACCTTTTGGGTATAGTTCCAGTCTCCCTCACAATTAGAACATGAAAGCTGGAGGGGGCCTCTGAGATCATCTTACAGATGAGAAAATGGGCACCCACAAAGCTTCTTTGGCCCCAGGTCCCTCAGGCCAGAGTTGACATCTGTCTCCTAGGTTGCTCTTCTCACCTCTGGATCCTTGGGGTCAGAGGGGGAGGTGGAGGTACTATGTGAGGGCTGAGTGCACAGCCAAACTTGAAATACATGGTATATGCTTTGGTTATCCCTTGTTACATCATCTTAGGTGACTATTGTCTTTCAATCTAGCCTCCAAATTCTATTTCTCCATAAATCTAATTCTGATTCTCTGCTGCTTAATTGATAAGTGGAGATTTCTTTAGGACAAAGTAGAATCCAGAGAGTTAGGGATAGTGTCTATTTTTAGCACTATGACCATTACTGATGATAAGACCATCTATTCCATATTATTTTCTTTTCCATTAAAAAACAAAAACAAACAAAAAACTTTGGGTATTAGTATATCTTCTTCCAAATAATTATTTCAGACATGTATATTGGGAGAATGAGCAAGTTGGCCTTTTCATTAACTATGAAATTGCTTTATTTTTTTATTTTTTTATTTTATTTTTATTTTTTTCATTTTTCTGAAGCTGGAAACAGGGAGAGACAGTCAGACAGACTCCCGCATGCGCCCGACGGGGATCCACCCGGCACGCCCACCATGGGGCGACGCTCTGCCCACCAGGGGGCGATGCTCTGCCCATCCTGGGCATCGCCATGTTGCGACCAGAGCCACTCTAGCACCTGGGGCAGAGGCCACAGAGCCATCCCCAGCGCCCGGGCCATCTTTGCTCCAATGGAGCCTTGGCTGCGGGAGGGGAAGAGAGAGACAGAGAGGAAAGCGTGGCGGAGGGGTGGAGAAGCAAATGGGCGCTTCTCCTGTGTGCCCTGGCCGGGAATCAAACCCGGGTCCTCCGCACGCTAGGCCGACGCTCTACCGCTGAGCCAACCGGCCAGGGCTGAAATTGCTTTTTAAAGAATGAACTTACTATATAATGCATTTGTGGATTTCAAGTTCTGACAATGAAGAAGTACCTTCTATTGTATCAATCTGCCCCATAGACAGCTCTATACAAAATTAAAATAACTAGTTGAAGATATTGAAGAGAGACAAAAAGCAGGAAGACACTGAAAGGTACTGAACACTTATGGAAGGGAACTGCACTGGATGGATTTCCCATTTTTATGATTTATTAACTGATAGCAGGCTATAGTTTGTGCCAAGTGGGGAGATAAAAACCAGATCTAAAACTTGCTATCTTGTTGAACTGGAAGACAGAGGTTAGAAGAACCACAGCAGCTGGAAGGAAAGTGAAAGAATTACTAATGAGAAAACCAAAGAAGGAAAGCACAACATTCTGCCTATAAACCTCCCAATTCACTGAACCATGTGTATGTGGTACAGACTCCACACACCCATCTAAAGCTGAAAATGGGAAGCTGAGATTTCTGCTAATAGGAGAAATAGTTTATATTGAGCCCAACCATGTAAGCTTCCTGCTTAAAAAATAATTGGGGGAGTAACAAAAAAATGGGGGACTAAGGACCTCTGAAAGTTTGTCCTTTCATAAAAATCATAAAAACCTCATAAAAACTTTCAAAATTCTCCTTTTTAGAACTCTAGAAACAAACCAGCCTTGCTATAACTTAAGGAGTATTTACTCAGGAAAAATGCATTTTAGTAAGAACGCCATACTTGATTATGTTTTAATTTGCCCTACTCCCTTACCTGGAATGCCAATTCAGTAGTAGAAAATGCCATTATTTCACTTGTCTAGTGCTTCCTTGGAAAACCCACTAAAAACAAACAAAAAAACCCAACTTGTCTTTATTTGACCCGGGTGAGAGCTTGCCCAGTACTAAAAGCCTCTCCTTTGTTGTTAAAAAACATTTGCAGACAAGTGTTTCAATACTGCAGCTGCCTGAGGTAACAACAATTGAGACAAATGGACTAACCAATAAAACTTGAAAAGATAATGAAAGGAATGATTTGGAAACATTGAAAAATATTAGCATATTTCTAGGAATCTAAAAACCTACATGCATGCATAGAGCTCTATGTATTTTCAGTAAAGACAGCAGGAAGTAGGAGGTGAAGTCTAAGGCAGAGTTGCAACCCAACACATACACACACACACTGGCAGGCACCAGGAGATAAATTGGTTCCAAGAGTAAGGAAATCAATAATTAGCTGACTAGTAGATAACTGGGTAGAAACTTCCATAGTCACTATGTATTACAAATAATACAGACTTTACAGAATTAGTTCAAAGAAATCAACAAACTATCACAATGAGGAATGATATCAAAAAGCTCTGGGAGTGGAGAGGATCTGGTTTTAAGAGTTGCCATGTTGGTGGCAAGATTGCAATGGAGTAGGCAGACATACCAACATCCACCTCCCAGAACCAAAGTGGATACAAACTAACTTTAAGAACCATCATCTGGAAAAACCAACTTTGGACTAAACTAAGAGAACTCTTTAACCAAGGAACACTGAAGAAGCCACACTGAGACTGGTAGGAAAAGCGGAAACGCGGAGAGTGCTGCCCAGCTCCCCGGAGCGAACGGCAGCCTGGTGAGACTCACGTGGCGGGAAGGGAGTTTAGCAGAGAGGGGAGAGTCCTGGGCCCCAGGAACAAAGCCCCAGCCTGTAGCCCCAGAGCCTAGAAGAAGCGTACGGACAATATTTAGCTGTGAAACAAGTCAGGATACTGTTTGTGAGAAAGAGACATATTTCCCAGACCCAGAATTCTTCTTAAAGGGACTGTGCAGAAAACCTCTTTCACAATCACTCACCCAGGACTCCGGGGGACGGGGAGAGAGGACAGGACTGGAATAACAGGAAGAGTGTAAACTAGGAGGCACAGTGTGAAGCCAGTATCGAAGGCCACCATCACAGCCGCCTGGCCCATGCAGGTTTGCATTGGATTCGGACAGTCAGTAAAGAAACAACGGAGCCAAAAACTGGTGGGCCATCATCTTTAATCCTAGCTTGCACCTGGCAGGCAAGTAAAAACACATACTGGGCTCCAAAACCTACTCACATTCAGTGCTCACAAAGCTACTGACTTATCTGAGTTTCCTAGAATCAAAGGTTTCTAGCTCACCAGACTTACTCACCTCTGTTCCCCATCTCCTTCCTTCTTCCTGCACATACTCTGCACAAACTGGCTTCTCCTTCAGCACTCCACCATCTTGACTGCTTCTCCCGGCCTCCTCCACATGGCCTCTCTCTGCTCTCTCCTCTAATGATAATCTCAGGAACCAAGAGAGCAAGCTCCTGTTCTGCCCCCATGTTAGAGTGTAGAAATCAAAACCTCTAATCCAATATACAAAATAGGAAAGTCTCTAATACAAACTCACTTATCTGAGGCATGATGGGATTGTACCACTTCACATCAAAAAGGGTGGAAAAGGCTTAGTCCTAAAACCAAGCCCCAGACTACAAGGATCCTGCCTGCCCACAGCCCGCCCCCAACACGCATTAATATCACCTGGGAGACAGGCTTCCGTGTGGGCAGCACCATCTTTAACAAAGTGAGCATAATATAGTTTATCTGCCCAACACACAGGCAGAAACACTTTGAGGGATAGCCACCCTAACCCCTGGGCTGAGTCACTCCCCAAATCTGAAGTGAATATTTTCCCTGGAACCAGCAATACCACCAAAGGAAAGGAGGACACCAGCCAAACAAGCTCTTCCATGGTACTCAAAGTGGAGTCACTTAAAAGAAGGGAGCCTTAAGGAATACAGTATTGAGTGCTATGATCAGAGCTGCAGCGCCCCCATCCACACTGCTGAGGGCTCATTGGAGGGTGGATGGCAGCTAGACATGGAAGAGTGGTCCCGCGACAGGGGCGGTAGCCAGGCCGGCCACAACTGAGGCCTGCATGAGCTCAGTCTCGCCCAACAGGGGGTGAAAGGGGAGCATGAAAGTGGAAAGCAGGCAGCATTCCCACCTGCTGGAGAAAGGCAAAAGCCTAGGAACTGCAGAGACCTGCGACTGACCACCAGGATGCAGCCCCACCCAGCCCGACTACTGAGCACAGCTCTGCCCACAAGGGTGGGGCAAGAGCCCAGGAACAGGCGGAGACCCACGGCTGAGCACAGGTGTGCAGCCCCGCCCAGCCGGCAGAGCCTGGGCTTGCGGCCCAACATGCAAGCACAGCTCTGCCAGTAGAGGCAGGGTGAAAACCTGGGAGTAGGCCCTGGCCGGTTGGCTCAGTGGTAGAGCATCGGCTTGGCGTGCAGAAGTCCCGGGTTTGATTCCTGGCCAGGGCACACAGGAGAAGCGCCCATCTGGTTCTCCACCCCTCCTCCTCTCCTTCCTCTCTGTCTCTCTCTTCCCCTCCCTCAGCCAAGGCTCCATTGGAGCAAAGTTGGCCCGGGCGCTGGGGATGGCTCCTCGGCCTCTGCCCCAGGCGCTAGAGTGGCTCTGGTCGCAACAGAGCGACGCCCCGGAGGGGCAGAGCGTCGCCCCCTGGTGGGCGTGCTGGGTGGATCCCGGTCGGGCACATGCGGGAGTCTGTCTGACTGTCTCTCCCCATTTCCAGCTTCAGAAAATACAGAAAAAACAAACAAAAACCTGGGCATAGGCAGAGACCCGCAGCTGAGCAAAGGTGCTCACCACTGCCTGCAGTGCTCAGGCTTGCAGCTCCTCCCGCAGGGCGGGGCAAAGGTCAAGGCTTGTAGACCCGGGCATGTGAACACAGCCGCTCTTGTGGAGGAGAGGCTAAAGCCGCAGCTACAGCTGTAGCTGGCCGGTGCCGGCAACACCCATACCCGAATGCCAGAGGCAGCAGCAGAGGGAGTGGTGGCCTGCATACAGACCACACCTAGGAAACACAGCCACACCCATTGGACTCCAGTGGCCACACACTTCTTATATACAGACAGAAAAGCAGAAAGGGAAGGCAGAGAAATGCAACTCAAATGAATCAAGAGAAATCCCCAGAAAATGACTTGAATGAGTCAGATATAACCAAATTACCGGATACAGAGTTTAAAATAATGATTGTTAGGATGCTCAAAGATCTTAGAACAACAATAGATGGTCATAACATACAACTAAATAAAGAGATAGCAAGTATAAAAAAGGACATTGAAATAATAAAAAAGAATCAGTCAGAAATGACAAATACAATATCAGAAATGAAGAACACAATGGAAGGAATTAAAAGCAAGATAGATGAAGTTGAGGATTGAATCAGCAAGTTAGAGGACAAGATAAACGAAGGCATGGAAGCAGAGCAGCAAAAGGAAAAGAGACTCAAAAAGTCTGAGGAAACTCTAAGAGAGCTCTGTGAAAACATAAAGAGAAATAACATCTGCATCATAGTGGTTCCTGAAGAAGAAGAGAAAGAACAAGGGATAGACTCTTTGTTCAATAAAATCATAGCTGAAAACTTCCCTAATTTGATGCAGGAAAAAGTCACACAAATTCAAGAAGCACAGAGAACTTCATTACAGAGAAACCCAAAGAAATCTACACCAAGATACATCATAATTAAAATTCCAAAGATACTAAGTAATAAAGAGAAAATATTAAAAGCTGCTAGAGAAAAAAAAGGCTATCACCTTCAAAGGAGCCCCCATAGGATGACATCTGACTTCTCAATGGAAACACTTGAGGCCAGAAGGGAATGGCAAGAAATATTCAAAGTAATGCAGAACAAGAGCCTACAACGAAGACTACTTTATCAAGCAAGGTTATCATTTAAAATTAAAGGAGAAATAAAAAGCTTCCCAGACCAAAAAAAAAAAAAAAAATCAAGGAATTCATTACAACCAAACCAATGCTGTAAGAAATGTTAAGGGGCCTGTTGTAAACAGATCAAAGTGGAAAAAAATATAGCAAAGGAGGAACACAGCTTTAAAGAATAAAATGGCAATAAACCACTACATATCAATAATAACCTTAAATATAAATGGATTAAATGATTCAATCAAAAGACATAGGGGAGCTGCATGGATAAGAAAACAGGACCCATACATATGCTGTCTACATGAGGCACAACGTAAAACAAAAGATGCACATAGACTGAAGGTAAAAAAATATTTCATGCAAATAGAAATGAAGAAAAAGCTGGGGTAGCAATACTTATATCTGACAAAATGGACTTTAAAACGAAGGCTATAGTAAGAGATAAAGAAGGTCACTACACTATAATGGATATAACCATTATAAATATCTATGCACCTAATATAGGATCACATAAATATATAAAACAGACTTTGATGGATATAAAGGGTGAGATCAACAGCAATACTATAATAATAGGAAGTTTCAATACCCCACTAACATCACTAGATAGATCCTCAAGAAAGAACATTAACAAATAAACAGCAGACTTAAAGAACACACCAGATCAACTGGATTTAATAGATATCTTCAAAACTTTTCACCCTAAAGCAACAGAATATACATTCTTTTTAAGTGCTCATGGTACATTCTCTAGTATAGACCACATGTTAGGGCACAAACGTGGTCTCAACAAATTTAAGAAGACTGAAATCATATCAAGCATCTTCTCTGATCACAATGGCATGAAACTAGAAATCAACCACAACTGAATAATACTCAAACACTTGGAAACTAAATAGTATGTTATTAAATAATGAATAAGTTAACAATGAGATCAAAGAAGAAATAGAAAAATTCCTAGAAACAAATGATAATCAGCATACAACAACGCAAAATTTATGGGACACAGCAAAAGCAGTACTGAAAGGGAAGTTCATAGCATTACAGGCATACCTTAAGGCAGGGGGTCTCAAACTCGCGGCCCGCGGGCCGCACAAAATTGTTCGGAGGGCCGCATGCGGCCCGTGGGCCAGGAGTTTGAGACCCCTGCCTTAAGGAGCTAGAAAAAGCTCAAATAAACAACTTGACCCTGCATCTAAAAGAACTAGAGGAGATGATGTCAGAGTAATGGCGGGGTAGGAAGCGATACCGATAAATCTCCCCCAAAACTCAACAAGATCTTCAACCAGAAACAGAAAAACCTATACTTGGAGCCTCCAGATGTTTCGCAATACACCCGGAGGTATGGTCGAGTGAAAAATTGGCTAAATATATAACCAAACCCCGAAGGAAATAGGGAGTAAGAAATGCTCCGCCTTCCTCACTAACCTAAACAGGGCGGCTTTCTCTAGTAACTGTGAATATAGAAACTGAGGCGGGCAAAGGGAGTGAATAGATCCAGGCCGCGGCACAAACGGCCGAACCAGGCTGTGGCACGGAGATCCAAGCCGAGGAAAAACTGATCCTGTGGCAACCCGGGCAATACTAGCTAACACTCGCACCAAACCCAAACAAAGAAAGACAAGCGGGGCAGCCATTTTACCTGATCTCCTGGTCGGTGCGCAGTTAGTGGGCAAGAGATTTCTTCCTAAGCCCCGGGAGTGGGTGCCCGTGTTACCCCACAGAGAGGCAGAGTCAGAGGCCTTTCTGTGGGCTGAAAGCAGAATCTCTGGGCAGCCCCAGCGCCCTGGGAAAGCCGTGCACGGGTGGGAGCGAGAACTAATTCCAACGGTGGAAATTTTCTGTGCTGGTGGGGGTTTCACTCAGAGGGAAACACGGCCGGCCTCATATCCCGGTCTGCGCGCAGATAGGGAGTGAGAGATTCTTCCGAGTGACTCGGCAGTGCACGCCCGTGTTATCGCACAAAGGGGCAGAGTCAGGGGCCTTTGTGTGGGCCAAAGCGGAATCTCGGGCTGCCCCAGCGCATTGCAAGAGCCGTGCACGGGGACGGAGCGAGAGCCAATTCCAATGCTGCAACTTTTCCATGCGGTTGGGGTTTCACTCAGAGCGTGAGACTGCTGGCCGGATATCCTGGTCTGCGCACGCAGACAGTGAGTGAGAGTTTCCTCCAAGCGCCCCGGAAGTGGGCGCCCGCCTGTGTTACCGGACAGAGTGGCAGAGCCAGAGGTCTTTGAGTGGGCGGAAAGCCCGCCTGATTATGCTAGCAGCTCTGACTGACTGAGCCTTACCCAGAGCCCTGTGCTGAGTGGAAATAGAGTGGGGAGTTGCCAGCTCTTTGAGCCTCTTACTATCCAGGCAGAGGCAGCAGCAACCCCACAGCTGGATTATCAGGCTACTAATTGAGGAAGGAAAGACTAGGAGAAAGGCTCCAGGAACACGGACTCTCTCACTGTCGGAGCCTATAAATGCTAATGAGCCTCGACTGCCAACGAGACTAAAGCACAATACATGACATTGCCATAGAGACTTATCAACTGCAAACCTCTACCTGAGCGTGCCAAAGGGGCAGAACCCAGGATACAGTCACCGACCAGGAAGAGGGAGAGAAAAGAAAAAGCAAGAAGATAACCTCTCAAAATCAAGAATAATCTGCAGACTTTATAACCTATCCCATTTTATTATATTTGTTCGTTTGTTTCTCTTATCTTCATTCTTGATACTTTTTTTCCTCCTCCAATTTGGCCGATTAACTCTCTGCCGGTCTTACTCTCTCCTCTCCTTGAACTACACTACCCATAAGTGTTACATCTCCCATTATCTTTTCTCTCCTCTTCCTTTCTCTCTATGAGGGTTGCACTCTAAAACCCTTAACACACACTCTCTCTCTCTCTCTCTCCCCTTTCTTTTTTCTTCTTTTAGTGGTTCCCTCTTTTTTTCTCTCTCTCTCTTTCTTTTCTCCCTCTTTATTAATTTCTTCCTTTCTCCTTTACATCTCCTCTCATTCAAACCTCAATAACAAACAAATTATCTTATCTGGGACTCAAACTTATGTTTGTGGCATTTTGGGGGTTTTTTACTTCACCTTTTTAACTCACTAGCAGAGCTCCCATCCCTGGCTCTCCATTTTATCTAGTTCTTGTTCCACTAAATACAATTGTAATTTTTTAATTTGTCCACCCATTTTTCTGTTTTCCTCTTATTCCTCTCATCATAACTCTTAGACAACCAACACCTAAAAGCAAATCATTTTATTCTTGACCCAAATTTTTTCCTTATTTGCTTTTTGTGGGTCCATACCCCCTTTCTTTTTCTTTTTTTTGCCCCTTTATTACTTTTCCCCAATTCAGGCCCTCCATCACAGGCATTGTTTGTTATAATTCACAGTTCACCACAAGATTTTCTCAAGAAAGAGAGGAGAGGAGAGGAGAGGAAAAAAGGAGGGGGGGAATAATTTCCTTTTTTTAAAATTTTTATTTTATTTTTCTTTATTTCATTATTAATTTAAAAAAAACAACTCTTTTCGATTTTTTTATTAACTTTTTATTCTTTATTAAATCTCATTAATACTATCAACAAAACCACCCTCAGATGCCATTAAGGAAGAGAAAATCGAATATCATGGATACAAAAGAAAGAGAGGTAACACAGCTAGATGAGGAAAAATCTATGGAGAAAAAATTTAATATATTGGAAACCTTGGAGCTAAATGACAGAGAATTCAAGATAGAAATCCTAAAAATCCTCCGAGATATACAAGAAAACACAGAAAGGCAATTTAGGGAGCTTAGAAAACAACTCAATGAACACAAAGAATATATGTCCAAGGAAATTGAAACTATAAAAACAAATCAAACAGAGATGAAAAACTCAATTCACGAGCTGAAAAACGAAGTAACAAGCTTAGCTAATAGAACGGGTCAGATAGAAGAGAGGATTAGTGAAATAGAAGACAAGCAACTTGAGGCACAACAGAGAGAAGAAAAAAGAGACTCAAAAATTAAAAAAAAATGAGATAGCCCTACAAGAATTATCTGACTCCATCAAAAAGAATAACATAAGAATAATAGGTATATCAGAGGGAGAAGAGAGAGAAAATGGAATGGAGAACATACTCAAACAAATAATAGATGAGAACTTCCCAAGCCTGTGGAAAGAACTAAAGCCTCAAGTTCAAGAAGCAAACAGAACTCCGAGTTTTCTTAACCCCAACAAACCTACTCCAAGGCATATCATAATGAAATTGACACAAACCAACAGCAAAGAAAAAATTCTCAAGGCAGCCAGGGAAAAGAAGAATACAACATATAAAGGAAGGCCCATTAGATTATCATCAGATTTCTCAGCAGAAACTCTACAAGCTAGAAGAGAGTGGACCCCAATATTTAAAGTCCTGAAAGAGAGGAACTTTCAGCCACGAATACTATACCCATCAAAGCTATCCTTCACATATGAAGGAGGAATAAAAACATTCACAGATACAGAAAAGATGAGGGAATTTATCATCAGAAAACCCCCACTCCAGGAATTACTAAAGGGGGTTCTCCAATCAGATACAAAGAACAAAAAAAAACAGAGCCACAAGTAAAAGCTCCAAGAAGAACACAATAAAACCAAATTTAAACTGTGACAACAACAAAAAGAAAGGGGGGGGGGAGAAGATGGAGATTAACAGTAGCAAAGGACGATGGAGTGCAAAAGTACTCACAAAATAGTTCGCTACAATGAACAGGGTAGGGACCCTTTTCATTACTCAAAGGTAACCACCATTGAAAAAACCACCACAGAAGCACATGAGATAAAAGAGATAGCAACAGAGGAAAGATGTATGGAATACAACCAAATAAAAACAAAAGATAGAAAAACGAAAGAAAAGGATCAAACAAGACACAAAACTAACAGAAAGCAAGATATAAAATGGCAATAGGGAACTCACAAGTGTCAATAATTACACTAAATGTAAACGGATTAAACTCACCAATAAAAAGGCACAGAGTAGCAGAATGGATTAAAAAAGAAAATCCAACTGTATGCTGCCTACAGGAAACTCATCTAAGTAACAAGGATAAAAACAAATTCAAAGTGAAAGGCTGGAAAACAATACTCCAAGCAAATAACATCCAAAAAAAAGCAGGTGTAGCAATACTCATATAGGATAATGCTGACTACAAGACAGGAAAAGTACTCAGAGACGAAAATGGCCATTTCATAATGGCTAAGGGGACACTGAATCAAGAAGACATAACAATTCTTAATATATATGCACCAAACCAAGGAGCACCAAAATATATAAGACAGCTACTTATTGATCTTAAAACAAAAACTGACAAAAATACAATCATACTTGGAGACCTCAATACACCGCTGACGGCTCTAGATCGGTCATCCCAACAGAGAATCAACAAAGACATAGTGGCCTTAAACAAAAAACTAGAGCACCTGGATATGATAGACATCTACAGGACATTTCATCCCAAAGTGACTGAGTATACATTTTTCTCCAGTGTACATGGATCATTCTCAAGAATTGACCATATGTTGGGCCACAAAAACAACATCAGCAAATTCAGAAAAATTGAAGTTGTGCCAAGCTTATTTTCTGATCATAAAGCCTTGAAACTAGAATTCAACTGCAAAAAAGAGGGAAAAAATCCCACAAAAAATGTGGAAACTAAACAACATACTTTTAAAAAATGAATGGGTCAAAGAAGAAATAAGTGCAGAGATCAAAAGATATATACAGACTAATGAAAATGACAATACGACATATCAGAATCTATGGGATGCAGCAAAAGCCGTGATAAGAGGGAAGTTCATATCACTTCAGGCATATATGAACAAACAAGAGAGAGCCCAAGTGAACCACTTAACTTCCCACCTTAAGGAACTAGAAAAAGAAGAACAAAGACAACCCAAAACCAGCCGAAGAAAGGAGATAATAAAAATCAGAGCAGAAATAAATGAATTAGAGAACAGAAAAACTATAGAAAAAATTAATAGAACAAGGAGCTGGTTCTTTGAAAAGATCAACAAAATTGACAAACCCTTGGCAAGACTTACCAAGGAAAAAAGAGAAAAACTCATATAAACAAAATCCAAAATGAAAGAGGAGAAATCACCACGGACACCGTAGATATACAAAGAATTATTGTAGAATACTATGAAAAACTTTATGCCACTAAATTCAACAACCTAGAAGAAATGGATAAATTCCTAGAAAAATACAACCTTCCTAGACTGAGTCAAGAAGAAGCAGAAAGCCTAAACAGACCTATCAGTAGAGAAGAAATAGAAAAAACCATTAAAAACCTCCCCAAAAATAAAAGTCCAGGCCCTGACGGCTATACCAGCGAATTTTATCAAACATTCAAAGAAGACTTGGTTCCTATTCTACTCAAAGTCTTCCAAAAAATTGAAGAAGAAGCAATACTTCCAAACACATTTTATGAGGCCAACATAACCCTCATACCAAAACCAGGCAAGGATGGCACAAAAAAAGAAAACTACAGACCAATATCTCTAATGAATACAGATGCTAAAATACTAAACAAAATACTAGCAAATCGAATACAACAACATATTAAAAAAATAATACATCATGATCAAGTGGGATTCATCCCAGAATCTCAAGGATGGTTCAACATACGTAAAACGGTTAACGTAATACACCATATCAACAAAACAAAGAACAAAAACCACATGATCTTATCAATAGACGCAGAAAAGGCTTCCGATAAAATACAACACAATTTTATGTTTAAGACTCTCAACAAAATGGGTATAGAAGGAAAATATCTCAACATGATAAAGGCCATATATGATAAACCATCAGCTAACATCATATTAAATGGCACTAAACTGAAGGCTTTCCCCCTTAAATTGGGAACAAGACAGGGTTGTCCACTCTCTCCACTCTTATTTAATGTGGTACTAGAGGTTCTAGCCAGAGCAATCAGACAAGACAAAGAAATAAAAGGCATCCGTATTGGAAAAGAAGAAGTAAAGGTATCACTTTTTGCAGATGATATGATCCTATACATCGAAAACCCCAAAGAATCCACAAAAAGACTACTAGAAACAATAAGCCAATACAGTAAGGTCGCAGGATACAAAATTAACATACAGAAGTCAGTAGCCTTTCTATATGCCAACAATGAAACAACTGAGAAGGAACTCAAAAGAATAATCCCCTTCACGATTGCAACAAAAAAAAATAAAATACTTAGGAATAAACATAACAAAGAATGTAAAGGACTTATATAATGAAAACTATAAACCATTGTTAAGGGAAATCGAAAAAGATATAATGAGATGGAAGAATATACCTTGTTCTTGGCTAGGAAGAATAAATATAATCAAGATGGCTATATTACCCAAAGCAATATACAAATTTTTTTTTTTTTTAATAAATTTTTATTAATGTTAATGGGATGACATTAATAATTCAGGGTACATATATTCAAAGAAAACATGTCTAGGTTATCTTGTCATTAAATTATGTTGCATACCCCTCGCCCAGAGTCAGATTGTCCTCCGTCACCCTCTATCTAGTTTTCTCTGTGCCCCTCCCCCTCCCCCTAAATCTCTCCCTCCCTCCCTCCTGCATCCTCCCTCCCCCCACCCCTGGTAACCATCACACTCTTGTCCATGTCTCTTAGTCTCGTTTTTATGTTCCACCAATGTATGGAATCATGTAGTTCTTGTTTTTTTCTGATTTACTTATTTCACTCCGTATAATGTTATCAAGATCCCACCATTTTGCTATAAATGATGTAATGTCATCATTTCTTATGGCTGAGTAGTATTCCATAGTGTATATGTGCCACATCTTCTTTATCCAATCTTCTATTGAAGGGCTTTTTGGTTGTTTCCATGTCTTGGCCACTGTGAACAGTGCTGCTATGAACATGGGGCTACATGTGTCTTTACATATCAATGATTCTGAGGTTTTGGGGTATATACCCAGTAGAGGGATTGCTGGGTCATAAGGCAGTTCTATTTGCAGTTTTTTGAGGAACCACCATACTTTCCTCCATAGTGGTTGTACTACTTTACATTCCCACCAACAGTGTATGAGGGTTCCTTTTTCTCCACAGCCTCTCCAACATTTGTTATTACCCGTCTTGTTGATAATAGCTAATCTAACAGGGGTGAGGTGGTATCTCATTGTAGTTTTGATTTGCATTTCTCTAATAACTAATGAAGCTGAGCATCTTTTCATATATCTGTTGGCCATTTGTATTTCTTCCTGGGAGAAGTGTCTGTTCATGTCCTCTTCCCATTTTTTTATTGGATTGTTTGTTTGTTTGTTGTTGAGTCTTATGAGTTCTTTGTAAATTTTGGATATTAGGCCCTTATCTGAGCTGTCGTTTGAAAATATCATTTCCCATTTAGTTGGCTGTCTGTTTATTTTGATATCAGTTTCTCTTGCTGAGCAAAAACTTTTAATTCTGATGTAGTCCCATTCATTTATCCTTGCCTTCACTTCTCTTGCCATTGGAGTCAAGTTCATAAAAAGTTCTTTAAAACCCAGGTCCATGAGTTTAGTACCTATGTCTTCTTCTATGTACTTTATTGTTTCAGATCTTATATTTAGGTCTTTGATCAATTTTGAATTAATTTTAGTACACGGGGACAGGCTGTAGTCGAGTTTCATTCTTTTGCATGTGGCTTTCCAGTTTTCCCAACACCATTTGTTGAAGAGGCTTTCTTTTCTCCATTTTGTGTTGTTGGCCCCTTTATCAAAGATTATTTGACCATATATATGTGGTTTTATTTCTGGACTTTCTATTCTGTTCCATTGGTCTGAGTGTCTATTTTTCTGCCAATACCATGCAGTTTTGATTATTGTGGCCCTATAATATAGTTTAAAGTCAGGTATTGTAATGCCCCCAGCTTCATTCTTTTTCCTTAGGATTGCTTTGGCTATTCGGGGTTTTTTATAGTTCCATATAAATCTGATGATTTTTTGTTCCATTTCTTTAAAAAATGTCATAGGAATTTTGATGGGAATTGCATTAAATTTATATATTACTTTGGGTAATATGGCCATTTTAATTATATTTATTCTTCCTATCCAAGAACAAGGAATATTTTTCCATCTCATTGTGTCTTTTTCTATTTCTCTTAGCAATGCCTTGTAGTTTTCTTTATATAGGTCCTTTACATTCTTTGTTATGTTTATTCCTAAGTATTTTATTTTTTTTGTTGCAATCGTGAAGGGGATTATTTTTTTGAGTTCGTTTTCTAATATTTCATTGTTGGCATATAGAAAGGCTATGGACTTCTGTATGTTAATTTTGTATCCTGCGACCTTACTGTATTGGTTTATTGTTTCTAGTAATCTTTTTGTGGAGTCCTTTGGGTTTTCGATGTATAGGATCATATCATCAGCAAAAAGTGATACCTTTACTTCTTCTTTTCCGATATGGATGCCTTTTATTTCTTTGTCTTGTCTGATTGCTCTGGCCAGCACTTCTAGCACCACGTTAAATAAGAGTGGAGAGAGTGGACACCCCTGTCGTGTTCCTGATTTAAGGGGGAAAGTCCTCAGTTTTATGCCATTTAATATGATGTTGGCTGATGGTTTATCATATATGGCCTTTATCATGTTGAGATATTTTCCTTCTATACCCATTTTGTTGAGAGTCTTAAACATAAAATTGTGTTGTATTTTATCGAAAGCCTTTTCTGCATCTATTCATAAGATCATGTGGTTTTTGTTCTTTGTTTTGTTGATATGGTTTGATTACGTTAACCGTTTTACATATGTTGAACCATCCTTGAGATTCTGGGATGAATCCCACTTGATCATGATGTATTATTTTTTTAATATGTTGTTGTATTCGATTTGCCAGTATTTTGTTTAGTATTTTAGCATCTGTATTCATTAGAGATATTGGTCTGTAGTTTTCTTTTTTTGTGCCATCCTTGCCAGGTTTTGGTATGAGGGTTATGTTGGCCTCATAAAATGTGTTTGGAAGTATTGCTTCTTCTTCCACTTTTTGGAAGACTTTGAGTAGAATAGGAACCAAGTCTTCTTTGAATGTTTGATAGAATTCACTAGTATAACCATCTGGACCTGGACTTTTATTTTTGGGGAGGTTTTTAATAGTTTTTTCTATTTCCTCCCTGATGATTGGTCTGTTTAGGCTTTCTGCTTCTTCATGACTCAGTTTAGGAAGGTTGTATTTTTCTAGGAATTTTTCCATTTCTTCTAGATTGTTGTATTTGGAGGCATATAGTTTTTCATAGTATTCTACAATAATTCTTTGTATATCTATGATGTCTGTGGTGATCTCTCCTCTTTCATTTTGGATTTTATTTATTTGAGTCCTGTGTCTTTTTTCCTTGGTGAGTCTTGCCAAGGGTTTGTCGATTTTGTTGATCTTTTCAAAGAACCAGCTCCTTGTTTTATTGATTTTTTTCTATAGTTTTTCTGTTCTCTATTTCGTTTATTTCTGCTCTGATTTTTATTTTCTCCTTTCTTCGGCTGGTTTTGGGTTGTCTTTGTTCTTCTTTTTCTAGTTCCTTAAGGTGGGAAGTTAAGTGGTTTACTTCGGCTCTCTCTTGTTTGTTCATATAGGCCTGAAGTGATATGAACTTTCCTCTTATTACTGCTTTTGCTGCATCCCAGAGATTCTGATATGTCGTATTTTCATTTTCATTTGTCTGTTATATCTTTTGATCTCTGCGCTTATTTCTTCTTTGACCCATTCATTTTTTAGAAGTATGTTATTTAGTTTCCACAATTTTGTGGGTTTTTCCCCCTCTTTTTTACAGTTGAATTCTAGTTTCAAGGCTTTATGATCAGAGAATATGCTTGGCACAATTTCAATTTTTTAAAATTTGCTGATATTGTCTTTGTGGCCCAACATATGGTCAATTCTTGAGAATGTTCCTTGTACACTAGAGAAAAATGTATACTCTGTCACTTTGGGATGAAGTGTCCTGTAGATGTCTATCATATCCAGTTGTTCTAGTGTTTCATTTAAGGCCACTATATCTTTATTGATTCTCTGTTTGGATGACCGATCTAGAGCTGTCAGCGGTGTATTGAGGTCTCCAAGTATGATTGTATTTTTGTCAGTTTTTGTTTTAAGGTCAATAAGTAGCTGTCTTATATATTTTGGTGCTCCTTGGTTTGGTGCATATATATTAAGGATTGTTATGTCTTCTTGATTCAGTGTCCCCTTAATCATTATGAAATGACCATTTTTGTCTCTGAGTACTTTTTCTGTCTTGTAGTCAGCATTATTAGATATGAGTATTGCTACATCTGCTTTTTTTGGGGTGTTGTTTGCTTGGAGTATTGTTTTCCAGCCTTTCACTTTGAATTTGTTTTTATCCTTGTTGCTTAGATGAGTTTCTTGTAGGCAGCATATAGTTGGATTTTCTTTTTTAATCCATTCTGCTACTCTGTGTCTTTTTATTGGTAAGTTTAATCCATTTACATTTAGTGTAATTATTGACACTTGTGGGTTCCCTATTGCCATTTTATAAATTGCTTTCTGTTAGTTTTGTATCTTGTTTGATTCTTCTCTTTTGTTTTTCTATCATTTGTTTTTGTTTGTTTGTATTCCATACTTCTTTCCTCTGTTGCTACCTTTTTTAAGTCAAGTGTTTTTGTGGTGGTCTTTTCAAGGGTGGTTACCATTAAGTAATGAAAAGGGTACCTACCATATTCATTGTAGTACCCTTTCTTGTGAGTATTTCTGCGCTTCATCGTCCTTTGCTACTGTTAATCTTCATCCTTTCTCCCCCTTTTTTTTTTCTTTTGTTGTCACAGTTTAAGTTTGGTTTTATTGTTTTCTTGGTGGAGCTGTTACTTGTGGTTATGTTTTCTTTTGTTCTTTGAATCTGGTTGGAAAACCCCCTTTAGTATTTCCTGGAGTGGGGGCTTTCTGATGATAAATTCTCTCATCTTTTCTGTATTTGTGAATATTTTTATATCTCCTTCGTACTTGAAGGATAGCTTTGGTGGGTATAGTATTCTTGGCTGAAAGTTCCTCTCTTTCAGGGCTTTAAATATTGGGGTCCACTCTCTTCTAGCTTGTAGAGTTTCTGCTGAGAAATCTGATGATAATCTAATAGGCCTTCCTTTATATGTTGTATTCTTCTTTTCCCTGGCTGCCTTGAGAATTTTTTCTTTGTCATTGGTTTGTGTCATCTTCATTATGATGTGCCTTGGAGTGGGTTTGTTGTGATTAAGAAAACTCGGTGTTCTGTTTGCTTCTTGAATTTGAGGCTTTAATTCTTTCCACAGGCTTGGGAAGTTCTCATCTATTATTTGTTTGAGTATATTCTCCATTCCATTTTCTTTCTCTTCTCCCTCTGATATACCTATTATTCTTATGTTATTCTTTCTGATGGAGTCAGACAATTCCTGTAGGGCTTTCTCGTTTTTTATTATTTTTGAGTCTCTTTCTTCTTCTCTCTGTTGTGCCTCAAGTTGCTTGTCTTCTATTTCACTGATCCTGTCTTCTATCTCGGCTGTTCTATTAGCTAAGCTTGTTACCTCGTTTTTCAGCTCTTGAATTGAGTTTTTCATTTCTGTTTGATTTGTTTTTATAGTTTCAATTTTCTTGGTAATATATTCTTTGTGATCGTTGAGTTGTTTTATGATTTCCCTAAATTGCCTTTCTGTGTTTTCTTGTATATCTCTGAGTATTTTTAAGATTTCTATTTTAAATTCTCTGTCATTTAGCTCCAAGGCTTCCAATATGTTAAATCTTTTCTCCATAGATTTTTCCACATCTATTTGTGTTACCTCTCTGTCTTTTGTATCCATAATGTTCGATTTCCTTTTTCTTATTGGCATCTGAAGGTGGTCTTGATGATAGTGTTAATTAGAATTAATAAAAAATAAAAAGGAAAAGAAAAAAAAAAAAAAAAAGTAAAACACTCCACAAAAAAAAGAGTAATAATTTATTATTTCCCCCTTTTTTCTTTCTTCTCTTCCCCTCCTCTCACCTCCTTAGGGAAATATCGTGATGGCCTGTGAATTATATTATGCTAAATGGAACAAAAACTGCCTATAATGGAGGGCCTAATTTGGGGTGAAGAGTTCAAGGGGCAAAAAAGGGAGTAGGGACCTACTGAATACAAAAAAAAAAAAATGGGAGAAAATCTTAGACAAGCATAAAATGATTTGCTTGTAAGTGATGGTCGACTAAGAGATATAATGAGAGGGATGAGAGGGAAACAGAAAAAAGGAGAGAAAAAACAATAATTAAAGAAGAAAAAATAAAAATAATAAGTAAAAATCTGTTGTATTAAGTGGAGCGAAGACTAAATACAATGGAGACTTTGGGTTGGGAGGAATGCTAGTGAGTTAAAAAGCAATGTAAAAAGTGCCCAAAATGCCACAAAAACAAACAAATAAAGAAAAACCAAGAACAAAAGCAGAAGAAGAAAAAAAAAGAACAACAAAAAAAACCCCACAAAAACTTGAGTCCCAAATTAAATAATTTGTTCGTGATTGAGGCTTAAATGGGAGGAAAAGTAAAAGGAGAAAAGAAGAAATGAATAGAAAGGAAAAAATAAGAGTAAGAGAGAAACGAAGGAAGAAAAAAAGGAAAGGAAAAAAAAACAAAAGGGGAGAGAGTGAGAGTTAAGGGTTTTGGAGTGTAACCCTAAAGGAGAGTTAGGATGAAGAAAAGAAATAAAATGTAACACTCATGGGTAGTGTAGTTCAAGAAAAGGGTAGCATAAGATGGGCAGAGAGTAAAAGGACCGAGGTGGAAGAAATAGAAATAATAATAAAGGCAATAAGATAGAAGAAAGAAACAACAACAAAGAATTAGTGGAACAAGTTATAAAGTCTGTGGATTTTTCTTGATTTTGAGAGGTTAACTTCTTCCTTTTTTCTTTTCTCTCCCTCTTCCTGGTCGGTGACTCTGTACCCCAGGTTCTGCCCCTGTGTCACTCTTAGGTAGGAATTTGCAGTTGATGGGATTCTATGGCAATGTCATATAATTGGCTTTAGTCTCGCTGGTAGTCAAGGCTTGTTGGCGTTTGCAGAGTCCAACAATGAGAGAGTTTGCTTTCCTGGAGTCTCTTTCCTAGTCTCCCCTTCCTGAATTAGCAGCCTGGTGATCCAGCTATGAGGCTGCCACTGCTTCTGTCTGGGGAGTAAGAGGCTCAAAGAGCTGGGAAATCCCCACTCTAGCCTCACTCAGCGCAAGGCTCTGGGTAAGGCTTTGGCAGTCAGAGCCTCCAGCGTAATCAGGTGGGGCTGGGAGTCAATTGTTGTCAAGGTGACTGTTCAGTGCCTATCATTCAGTTGGACCACTCAACCCAGGCTTTCCACACTTGGTAGCCTGTTTTGGCTGGGAAGAAGAAGCTCTAGTCGCTGTTTGCTTTATGGATCTTAATATCTGCCAAGTCCCTCTTGTTAGGAATATCCCTGAATATGGAGGCTCTGTCAATCAGAAGTTGCCCCCGCCCCTTTAGCGAAAGGCACTGAAAAATATCACGCCTCTTGTCTTGGATCGCTGAACTGGGAGAGATCTTATCAATTAGAGCCCCGTGGGTGCGTAGATTTCGTGGGTTAAGCTAATTTCAGTGATTGGATCCGCAGCTGTGCTCCAGAAAGAATTTCAGGATGCCTGCGTGCCCCTCCCCCCAACGCTTGATTGTTAGCTTGAATGGCTGGGTGAGGTGCCCCGCCCACGGAGAGAATCTCCTGACTAGGAAAGACAGCCTTGGTGCCCCTCCCGGACCGCGGCTCGGGGCGCACGCGGTTTCTCGGCACGCCAGTGGCCGGGGACCGCGGCACGGGGCACGAGCGCGCTTTCTCAGCACGCCAGTGGCCGGGGACCGCGGCACGGGGCGCGAGCGCGGTTTCTCAGCACGCCAGTGGACGGGGCCTCTCTGGATCGCGGCACCGGGCGCGCAGTTTCTCGTCATGCCAGTGGTCGGACCGCGGCACGAGGGGGGGGGGCGCGCACAGCTTCTCAGGGTATGCTGGGGCGGCCGCCAGTGCCCAGGCTGCCGTCCCCGAGTGTGGGCAGGCAGCTGCACGTGTGGGTTGACTCACCACAGGTGTACTCCCTCTTGGGCAACAGTCCCTTTGCTTTCAGTGTGTGTGTGGAAGTCCGGAATGCTCCGAGGATAAATTTTTCTGTTTCTAGTTGATAAATTTGTTGAGATTTTGGGGAGATCTGTCGGACGCGCTGCTCACGGCGCCATTTCCGTGACGTCACTCGCAATATACAAATTTAATGCAATTCCCATCAAACTTCCAATGACGTTTTTTAAAGAAATAGAGCAAAAAATCATCAGATTTATATGGAACTATAAAAAACCCCGAATAGCCAAAGCAATCCTAAAGAAAAAGAATGAAGCTGGGGGCATTACAATACCTGACTTCAAACTATATTATAGGGCCACGACAATCAAAACAGCATGGTATTGGCAGAAAAATAGACACTCAGACCAATGGAACAGAATAGAAAGTCCAGAAATAAAACCACATATATATAGTCCAATAATTTTTGATAAAGGGGCCAACAACACACAATGGAGAAAAGAAAGCCTCTTCAATAAATGGTGCTGGGAAAACTGGAAAGCCACATGCAAAAGAATGAAACTGGACTACAGTCTCTCCCCCTGTACAAAAATTAACTCAAAATGGATCAAAGATCTAAACATAAGACCTGAAACAATTAAGTACATAGAAGAAGACATAGGTACTCAACTCATGGACCTGGGTTTTAAAGAGCATTTTATGAATTTGACTCCACAGGCAAGAGAAGTGAAGGCAAAAATTAATGAATGGGACTACATCAGACTAAGAAGTTTTTGCTCAACAAGAGAAACTGATAGCAAAGTAAACAGAAAGCCAACTAAATGGGAAATGATATTTTCAAACAACAGCTCAGATAAGGGCCTAATATCCAAAATATACAAAGAACTCATAAAACTCAACAACAAACAAACAAACAATCCAATAAAAAAATGGGAAGAGGATATGAACAGACACTTCTCCCAGGAAGAAATACAAATGGCCAACAGATATATGAAAAGATGCTCATCTTCTTTAGCTATTAGAGAAATGCAAATCAAAATGGCAATGAGATACCACCTCACACCTGATCGATTAGCTATTATTAGCAAGACAGGTAATAGCAAATGTTGGAGAGGCTGTGGAGAAAAAGGAACCCTCATACACTGTTGGTGGGAATGTAAAGTAGTACAACCATTATGGAAGAAAGTATGGTGGTTCCTCAAAAAACTGAAAATAGAACTACCTTATGACCCAGCAATCCCTCTACTGGGTATATACCCACAAAACTCAGAAACATTGATACGTAAAGACACATGCAGCCCCATGTTTATTGCAGCATTGTTCACAGTGGCCAGGACATGGAAACAACCAAAAAGCCCGTCAATAGATGACTGGATAAAGAAGATGTGGCACATATACACTATGGAATACTACTCAGCCATAAGAAATGATGACATCGGAACATTTACAGCAAAATGGTGGGATCTTGATAACATGATACGAAGCGAAATAAGTAAATCAGAAAAAACCAGGAACTGCATTATTCCATACGTAGGTGGGACATAAAATTGAAACTAAGAGACATTGATAAGAGTGTGGTGGTTACGGGGGGGAGGGGGAAATGGGAGAGGGAAAGGGGGAGGAGGAGGGGCAGAAAGAAAACAAGATAGAAGGTGACAGAGGACAATCTGACTTTGGGTGATGGGTATGCAACATAATTGAATGACAAGATAACCTGGACTTGTTATCTTTGAATATATGTATCCTGATTTATTGATGTCACCCCATTAAAAAAATAAAATTAAAAAAAATAAAAATAAAAATAAAAGAACTAGAAAAACAACAGCAAGTAAAGCCCAGAGGTAGTAGAAGGAAGGAAATAATAAAGATCAGAGCAGAAATAAATGACATAGAGGCTAAAGAAACAATACAGAGAATCAATGAAACAAGGAGCTGATTCTTTGAAAAGGTAAACCAGATCGATCAACCTTTAACCAGGCTCACCAAGAAAAAATCGAAAGAGAACTCAAATAAATAAAATTAGTAATGAGAGTGAAGAAATAACAACTGACACAACAGAAATACAAAGAATTGTAAGAAAATACTATGAAGAACTGTATGCCAAAAAATTAAACAACCTAGGTGAAATGGACAAATTCTTTGAAACATACAATCTTTTAAAAATCAATCAGGAAAGATCAGAAAACCTAAACAGACTGATTACAGCAAATGAGATCGAAACAGTTATTAAAAACCTCCCAACAAACAAAAGCCCAGGGCCTGATGGCTTCACAAGTAAATTCTACCAAATATTCACAGAAGAACTAACTCCTATCCTCCTCAAGCTATTTCAAAAAATTCAAGAGGAAGGAAGATGTCCAAGCTCCTGTAATGAGGCAAGCATAATTTTGATTCCAAAACCAGGCAAAGACAACACAAAGAGAGAAAATTATAGGCCAATATCCCTGATGAAACTAGATGCTAAAATCCTCAACAAAATATTAGCCAACCAGATCCAACAATACATGAAAAAAAATCATACACCATGATCAAGTGGAATTTATTCTGGGGAGGCAAAGCTGGTACAATATTTGCAAATCAATCAATGTGATTCATCACATGAACAAAAGGAAGGAGAAAAACCACATGATAATTTCAATAGACGCAGAAAAAGCATTTGATAAAATCCAGCACCCATTCATGATCAAAACTCTCAACAAAGTGGGAATACAGGGAATATACCTCAACAACCCACAGCCAACATCATACTCAATGGGAAAAAATTAAAAGCAATCCCTTCAGAATAGGAACAAGGCAGGGGTGCCCCCTTTCACCACTCTTATTGAACATAGTCCTGAAAGACCTAGCTACAGCAATCAGACAAGAAGAAGAAATAAAAAAAATCCAAATTGGAAAAGAAGTAAAACTATCATTATTTGCAGATGATATGATATTGTATATAGAAAACCCTAAAGTCTCAGTCAAAAACTACTGGACCTGATAAATGAATTCAGCAAGGTGGCAGGATATAAAATTAGTACTCAGAAATCAGAGGCATTTATATATACCAACAATGATCTGTCAGAAAGAAATTAAGAAAACAATCCCCTTCACTATTACAACTGAAAAAATAAAGTACCTAGGAGTAAATTTAACAAAGAAGATTAAAAGCTTGTACTCGGAAAGTTATAAAACATTGATAAAAGAAATCAAGGAAGATGCAAACAAGTGGAAGCATATACCTTGCTCATGATTAGGAAGAATAAACATCATTAAAATGTCTATATTACCCAAAGCAATTTATAAATTCAATGCAATACCAATTAAAATACCAATGACATACTTCAAAGATATAGAACACATATTCCAAAAATTTATAGGGAACCAAAAAAAAACACGAATAGCCTCAGCAATCTTGAAAAGGAAGAATAAAGTGGGAGGTATCACACTTCCTGATACCAAGTTATACTACAAGGTTATTGTACTCAAAACAGCTTGGTGCTGGCATAAGAACAAGCATATAGATCAATGGAACAGAACAGAGAACCCAGAAATAAACCCACAGCTCTATGGACAACTGATATTTGACAAAGGAGGTAAGAGCATACATTGGAGTAAAGACAGCCTCTTCAACAAATGGTGTTAGGAAAATTGGACAGCTACCTGCAAAAAAATGAAACTAGACCGCCAACTTACACCATTCACAAAAATAAACTCAAAATGGATAAAAGACGTAAATGTAAGCTGTGAAACCATAAGCATCTTAGAAGAAAACATAGGCAGTAAGTTCTCCAGCACCTCTCGCAGCAATATATTTGCTGATTTATCTCCACAGGCAAGGGAAATAAAAGACAGGATAAACAAGTGGGACTATATCAAACTGAAAAGCTTTTGCACAGCTAAAGACAATAAGAACAGAATAAAAAGACAAACTACACAATGGGAGAACATATTCTACAATACGTCCGATAAGGGGTTAATAACCAAAATTTATAAAGAACTTGTAAAACTCAACACCAGGAAGATAAACAATTCAATCAAAAAATGGGCAGAGCCTGACCAGGCGGTCGCACAGTGGACAGAGCATTGGACTGGGATGTGTAGGACCCAGGTTCGAGATCCTGAGCTCGCGAGCTTGAGCGCGGGCTCATCTGGTTTGAGCAAGGCTCACCAGCTTGAGCCCAAAGTCACTGGCTCAAGCAAGGAGTCACTCAGTCTGCTGTAGCCCCCTGGTCAAGGCACATATGAGAAATCAATCAATGAACAACTAAGGAGCTGCAACGAAGAATTGACTTTTCTCATCTCTCCCCCTTTCTGTCTGTCTGTCCCTGTCTGTTCCTCTCTCTGACTCTCTCTGTCTCTGCCACAAAAAAAGGGGGGGGCAGAAAATGAATAGACACTTCTCCAAAGAGGACATACAGATGGCCCATTGGTTGATGAAAAAATGCTCAAAATCACTAATCATTAGAGAAATGCAAAGTAAAACCTTAATGAGATATCACCTCACACCAGTCAGAATGACCTTCATCAACAAAACAACACAGAATTAGTGCTGGCGAGGATGTGGAGAAAAGGGAACCCTCCTGCACTGCTGGTGGAAATTCAGATTGGTGCAGCCGCTGTGGAAAACAGTATGGAAATTCCTCAAAAAATTAAAAATCGAACTGCCTTTTGACACAGCTATACCACTTTTAGGAATATACCCCAAGAACACCATAGCACTGTTTCAAAAGGAGAAATTGCACCCCCATGTTTCTGGCAGCATTGTTCACAATAGCAAAGATCTGGAAACAGCCCAAGTATACGTCAGTGGATGAGTGGATTAAAAAGCAGTTGTACACATATACAATGGAATTCTCTGGGGCCATGAAAAAGAAGGGAATATTACCTTTTGCGACAACATAGATGGACATGGAAACTATTATGTTAAGTGAAATAAGCCAGGCAGAAAAAGAAAAATATCATATGACCTCACTCATTTGAGGAATCCAATGAACAATGTGAACTGAGTAAAGGAATTGAGACAGAGGAGAGATCAAAGGGACCAGAGGAAAAGAGAACAGAGGCAAAGGGGATGATAGAATGAGATAAACCTGAAGGGAAAGGGGGGAGGGCGCTATGGGGAGGGGTGCAAGGGTGATGTTGAGGGGAATATGGGGAAGGGGGGATGCATTCTGAGCAACACTAGAATCTATGTAAACACAATAAATTAAAATCAATGAAAAAGAAGTTACCATGTTATATTTCTTAAAATGTTCAGTTTTCACCCCCCCCCCATATATATATGCATACATACATACACACACATGCAAAGAAATAAGGAAGTATGGTCCAAATACTGGAGAAAAACAATATAAAATGTTCCTGAGAAAGCACAGATGTTGGACTTATTAAACAAGAATTTTTAAATCACTTATTTTAAATATATTTAATGAGCTAAAGAAAAACATCTGTCTAAAGAACTAGAGTGAAGTATGAGGACAATGCCTTACTAAATAGAGAATATTAGTAGAGATAGCAATTGCAAAAATGAACAAAATGGAAAGTAAAAATGGAAATACTTTTAAGTTAAAAAGTACAATAAAAAATGAAAAATTTACTTGAGAGACTCAACAACAGTTTTAACAGGCAGAATAAAGAACCATTGAACTTGAATGAGGGCAATTTAGATTATTTAGGTAGAGTGAAGAAAAATGAACAGAGCCTCAGAGATCTTTGAAACACCATTAAACATACCACATATGCATAGTAGAGAAAGAGAAAGAACAATGAAGATGTAATGGCTGAAAACTCTCCAAATTTGATATTTTAAAAAACCTTTAAACTATACATCCATGAAGGTTAACAAACTCCAAGTTAAATAAGCTCAGAAATCTATACTAAAACATATCATAATCAAGCTGTCAAAAGTCAAAGACAAAGAATTTTTCAAGAACAAGGGAGAAGTGACATCATATGAAAGGGATACTCAATAAGATTAAAAGCTGATTTCTCATCAGAAACTTTGGTGGGAAAAGGCAATGGAATGATATGTCCAAAGTACTGAAAGGGGAAAAGAAACCTATCAACCAAGAATTTTATATCTAGGCAAACTATCCACCAAAAATCAAAAAGTAAAGACACTCCTAAACAAAAACAACCCAAAGAATTTTGTTGCTAATAATTCTGCCTTATTAGAAATATTAAAAGGAATCCTTCAACTGAAACAAAAGAACACTAAAGAGTAACTCAAATTCACATAAAGAAATAAATATGTAGACAAATATAAAAGACAGTATAAATGTTTTTATTTTGTTTGTAACTCCTTTCCTCCCCTCCTATCAGACTTAAAAGAAGTCTTTATTAAAGATGTAATTATAAATCTAGGTTAATGGACACCTAATATGCAAAAATTTAAAAATCTAACTAAGATGTAAGAACAGCATAAAATAGGGGGAAAGGAGTTATGTAGAAGCAAAGTTTTGAATATTATTAAAATTAAGTCTGTATTAACCAGAACTAAATTGTTATAAATTAAGATGTTAATGGTAAACGCAAGACAACCACTAAGAAAATACCTCAAAAATATGTAGTATGGAAATGGCAAGGAAGTTAAAATCCAACTAGAATTTATCCTAGGAATGCATGAATGGTTTAACATCTGAAAATAAATTAATATAATACATTATATTAATAGGAAATCCTAACGAAACATGCCATGATCATCTTAATAGATGCGGAAAAATTGTTAGCTTGATCAAATGTGTATTTTACCTCATTTCCTATTAGAGCCACCATTCTAGAGGCAAAACATATTTCAATCTATTGCTGATGGTCACTCTGAATCAAAAGCCAGTTTGCTCCAGTGAAGATAATTTGAAGAGGACCTTTTTACAAAGATATGGACAGGACCATATCTTTGGTAGAAGCACCAACCAGGGAACACCCTATCCCTGGGCTACTAATCTAGGCACTGTTACCAGTCTGAGGCTGAGGAGGATGGGAGAGAGAGTGGCCAACTAGAATCCCCAAGGAGAGAGACTGTGGAGAACAGGTGACCTTGAAAAGAGTAGTGATCTTCTATCAAGGGACACAGCTACCTTGACTCAACCTCATGACGTTACCCTTGTCTAAGTGCTCTCTTTGGGCATTCCCACTAGCCACACCCAACTGGAGGACAGAGGGTCAATTGCCGGTCGATGTGGTCCCCACAGGCTGGCCTCCATGGCAGACAGTTGGGAAAAGACGCAGAGTGTATCTGAGGGCCAATTAGAGTCACCAGTGGAAGCCACCTGTTTTGAACATACCGAATATAAAATGCTAGACTCAGGAATTAATTTCAACAGTTCCTTGGAGATTATTGTAATTAGGCCAAACCTGTGTAGTTGTAATCTCAGTTTATAGTAAAAAAACAAAACAAAACATACCCTGGCAAGTTTCTCCTGAAGCTAATTTTGATATAGCGACCTTAGAAACTGTTGCACATGGGCCAAGGAGCACACCCTGTTTGGGTCTCCTGCAGCATGGCCTGGCAGACAGCACGGTCCCTGGGTTCACACACCCAGCACAAATCCCATCTCTCCCAATTACCACCCTGAGGTTTGTTGCTCAAGCAACTTACTGAAGCAGCCTCAGCCTCAGTTTCCCAATCTACAAAATGGGCATAATAATGGTAGCCATTTCACTGGGTTTGTTGTGATTTGCTTAACAGAAGGCCTGGCATGTGATGTGTTCTTGAGATACTGGTTCCTTTCTTATGTTGTCCCTATATGAAAGACCCTCGGAGTCAGTTTAGACATACCTCCTTAATTAAGCACCTACTGTATGCCAGACACTGTGTTAGACACTTTATATTCATTATTTTGAGACTTCATAATAACTTTTCAGATAAATGCTGTTCTCGTTATAGGGATGAAGAAACAGGCCTGCAAAGATTAGACGAGTTATGAGGCTGTTCCAGCAGCATGTAGTGGGTAAGCTTTGGCTCAGAAGTGTCTGATTTCATGGGCGGTATATCCTTGACTGCATCCTACACTCTGCCACATCCAGAGCATTTGGAATGGCATTAATGGACTTGCAACATTTTTCTCCTTTTAGCAGGCAGTAACAGGGTTTGGTGTTTAATCGTGGCACAAGTAAACCTGTTCTTCTACAGATTTTCATTTTATAACATTGGAAACATTTTTCTAGGGGGAAATGTCTCTCCTAGTCATGACATCATACATGGACAGATAGTGTCTTGAAAGTTCAACACATGACTGCACGGTTTTTTTTTACTGGGACTCATGTAGCACCTGGCCCAGGGCTGTCTTACATTTTGTGTTTGTGTAATGAATGGTTTGAACTCCTGTTCAACCACCCCCTTGCCCCATGCTACCCTGTTGTCTTGGGTCAGGCTAACACACAGGCTCTGTTCCTGTGACCCTTGTAGGTGGTCAGTGGGGGCTGGAGACATTTAGAAGCACAGATGGGTGTGGGGTGAAGGAGCTAAAGGCAGAGAAACAGCCCCAAATGAGCTGCCAGGCAGGATTCAGCCAGGTAAGTTGATAAGAAGCCAGTGAAACTCCAAGGGTGAGCCAGGTGGCAGGGGGCCACCACAGGACCAGAGGGCCCTGCGGGACAGGCTGTTTCTACCTGGGTGCCATTTCTGGTTAGGTCTTAGGTTTCCACAGCAAATCCTCCTGTCTTGCTTTGCATTCCCACATTATATAAGGAGCACAAGTGTATCAAAGAGAGTGCTGAGCTCAGGAGATGGCAACTGATTTTGCCAAAACCTTTAAAAATATGTTCTTTAGATGTGTAGACCCCATGCCCACCAATTCCCTCAACACTCAAGAACATTCCTTTGAAAACAAAATATAGAGGAAACAGAAGTATGGATGAAAAAAAGGGCCACATACTAAACCTAACAAGCTTAGGGGACGCTGCGTGGCGGGCCTTACAAAATGAGAGACCAAAGTAACCACATAGGATGGTCTGAACATAAAAGTCCCTACCTAAAAATAGTCATGGCAAGTAGTCATGTCTCAGGCCTATAGCTTCCTTGACAAATGTCAACCTTTACCTTAAGTGAGCCTGTCTATTGTCTCTTTGTATCTAAAATAATATACCTCTGAAATGTCAGAGTAATCTCGACTCCTCAGGGCATGCCCACACACCAGAACATGAGACTATAGAAACCGTCACTGTCACCTTGTTCCCCAATACGTATGCGCTGTGAATTTTGACTCTCCTGTACTCACCAATGTAAAGGAAGAATATATCTCTCCATTTTATTTTTATCCAATCCCAGAGATTTTCCCACTTTGCTTTCTACTGCCCCCCTAATCTACCACTAAAGGATTTCATGTAACCTACCTTATGGCTCCTCCTTCGATTCTGATGTATAAAATAACTGTAAAATTGCCATTTTCTGGAGCATTTTCTCAATCTGTTGAGATTTTGCTTCCTGGCAATTTCCATTACTTTAGCTCAAATGAATTTGTATAAGACCTCCTTTTCTTAGGCTGAATGTTCTTTTGTGGACAGTCGACAGACCCATTATATTAAGTGAAAGGTTAATTTTGAGAGCCCTAAATACAGGGCACTTGGCTTATTGTCATGGTCTGTCTGTATTTAGACAAACTTGACAGGGTCTGGCTGTGCAGGGCCTGCCTCTTATCACTGTGAATCAAGGGCAGTGAAGACAAAGAGAGGCCAGCACTGCTGGGCCAGGGGAACCTTTGAAGGCTGAATCAGAACAGATGGCAGAGCACTAAATGGAAGGTGGCCATAGAACAAGGGTATCAAATGGAAATTAGTAAGCAGGAAAAAACAAAAAACACCCCCCCCCAAAAAAAAATAACCCCCAAACCTCAGTTCCCATAAATAAAATTCCTGGAGTCCTGTGATCGTATATTTAAGTGACAGGTAGGATGAGACTGAAGGCAGTCTGTTCTGGACACAAATGGCTCTGGGAGGAGCCCTGACATCTGAGTTTGTATCTGGTGGGCAAGTCACTTAACCACACCAGATTCAGTTTGTCTGTGAAATCATGAAATCGAGGTCTCTTCCAGCTTTATAAACCCATAGAGAGGGCAAGAGAAGAAGAAAGGCAGCCAGCATCTGGACCCCAGAGGCTTGGCCTTCCAGGGGAGGCTGCTGGGAAAACACAGGTGGGATAGAATGCAAAGTAAACAGGACCACACTGGCCAGAATAAACCTTTCACTAGTGGGGAGAAGGGGCTACAGAGAGAAAGGGGGCTTGGGCCTAGACAGTATACACAGGAGACCAAGGCAGTAAACCACAACCTCCACAGGCTGCCTGGCCCCTCCACCTGGACAAGGGAGCAGCAATGTCTGACTGGATCTCTCTTCAGGATGTCTCACCAGGAATGCAAAGTGCACTTACACAACCGCTCCACTTCCTCTCACAGGAAGGTGGCCAGAGAGGCACCATAGGGTTTTCTGGGTAGTGAACGCTCAGGTAGTGCACCCTGAGGGGTGCCCCACACTCCCCAGGGGACTCCAAACCCCTTTCTGGCTTCCAAGGAAAACAGCTCCTGCTGGGAGGCTGTAGCCTGTTGAGTGCCAAGTGGGCTCTGCTAAGTGACATGCGGAAAAGGACAATATTTGAGGCTTGGCACACGTTGTGTGAACTGTGCCATCTGCAGCGTTGCCTCTGAAACATTTTCCAGTAAGAACTTAGATAATGTTTTCCAGGAGCACAGAGAGGCCATCCGGTTCCTCCCACAGCCCGGGGGGCACAGGGGACTTCAGACTGCCCTTGTCTGCCCTGCTCTGCTTGCGTCCCACTGGCTGCAGCACAGCGTCCAGTGCCCTCATAACTCGCCTCCATTTTAAACTGTTTCCCTTTCCGTCTGGGAGGTGGGAACCTGCAGGTTCCTAGTCCCGGTGCATGGAGTCCCTGGACCCCAACAGCATTATTTAGAAGGACACTAGTCTACTGGGAGGTGAGAACTTAGTCGGCCTCCTGTCTAGTTTGTGAAGGCCACCTCCTAGTCACACTGCAGTGGAGGACGGTGTCCGTGTGTGGCTGTGGAGTGGACAGACCTAGGTGGGAGTCGCACCTATGTCACTTGCTGATGGGGTCCCGGGTGTCAGCTTCAGTCTCCCTCGCTGGAAGAGGTGGGTCGGGAGGCCTCGCGCGGCTGGGCGCTCAGCCTCGTGCTGGTGTGAGACTCGGACGCCTACCCTGGGGGCCCTGCGGACTCCCCGCCGTCCACGTCCTGGCTTCGCGCCGTACGGGGCCCGGGCTGGGCGCGCTCCAGGCGCATTCCTGGCCGGGCGGCCCCTCCTCCTTCCCAGCCTGGGGGCCGGCACCTCCCCCCCACACCCCCAGCGCCGGACCACGGACGCTGGTGGCCGCAGGCGCCCAGGGCCTCGCGCACCGACCGAACTGCGCTCCCCTCCCCTCTTCTCCCGGGCAGCCGGCTGTGCTCCCACCTCCCTGACCCTGTGGGCTGGACATACTGGGCATCGGCTGGTCACACTGGGCAAAGGCTGGACACATTCGGCAGCAGTCGGACAGCAGCGTGGTTCCCTCCCAGGCAAAGAGGTCCGGACCTGCGAGATGCGGCCCCGCACTCCCCGCGCGCTCCTCCTCTTGCTGCTGCTCGTTGCCGGCCCCGTGAAGCTTAGTGCCCAGGTCAGTGCCCAGCTCAGTGTCTCCTGCCTCCTGGCTGGCGCGCAGGACCTGAGCCACGCTCCATTGGAGGCGTGGGCGGGGGGTTTGGGACAATCTGGGACTGGGTCGGGTTTTAGGGGAGAGGCGTCGGACCCCACCCGTCCGTCAGAAGCACCGCGGGCTGCGCTCTGGATCCGCTGGTCCCCGAGCAGTTCGTGCGCTGCGGCCCGCGGGGTCGGGGTTGGGGAAGTCTTCCGGTTTTTGAGACGGTGGTCTCTCCTGGGTCCCCAAGAGAAGTGCTGGTTACCAGCTGGGTCAGAGTGTCCCCGCCCTCTCACTTCCCATCTCCGGCTTTAACTCCATCGCTCCCACACGCCGCCGACTTTCCCACGTTCTCGGCGCTTCCCCGCAGTGCTAGGTTCCGGCTGCGTGTCTTTTTCCACCCGCGCGGGCTCGCTGTTCACTTTCCCTCCTTCGGTTTGTATGTGTTGGAGTTTCACTGGGTGTATTTGACCAGATTCACTTTTATATTAACCAGTAAGATCCAGTGATTAAAATTAAGATAAGAATGCACACAACACAATATACAGAAGATATATTATAGAATCATACACCTAAAACGAATATGTTATTAACTAATGTCACCTCAATAAATTTAGTTTAGAAAAAAAAATGCAGATAGAAATGCTTCTTCTGAAGATGGAAGTGCCAAATTCAGAGCCAACCCAGACAGATGATCTCTGGCAGCCAGAGTAGGTTCAGCTGACCTAGGAGGCAGGTTGGCCCCAACAATACTGCCCACAGCAATAACAGTAACCCTGGGAAGGAAAGCTTGCATGCACACTCTAACTGCACCCTGATGACTGTGGGGTCTCTGCTAAACATTGACCAGAGCAGCCCTGTGGGAGAGGACTGTAACTACTGTCACCCCAATTTTCCTGATAAGGGAGCTGAGGCCCAGGGAGATTGTGACTCACTCAAGATCACAGGAGTGGAGTAAACGTAGTCTCTCTCCTTGGCTCCAGGCCTTGCCCCTTCCTCACAGACACTCTTGCCTGCATTCAGTTCCTGAACCAGATGGCTGCTCCCATGTCTGCCTGTCAGGAACTAGGAACCCAGTCTCAGACTAGGCCGGAGAGGTGTTACTACTGCAGGAGTGGTCAGCAGGCACGCAGGAAGCTAACAGCAGGGCCCTAGTGTGGGGCCACAGTGGACCCACCCAGCAGACCAGGGAGTCTCCTGCCTACCTGCAGGTTACAAACAAAACACATCAAGCCCAGAATCCAAGGCCAGAGTGTAGCGAGGTGGGTCCCCAAGCCAGGGTCAATGGAAAGTCAGTTGAACAGGATGCACAAGGAGATGCTGGGAGCCCTGTCTGCTGTCATCTGATTTTGTGGGGCCTCTCTCTATCTCTCCAGGTTACTTGAAAAACAGGTGAGACCCTGGCAGTTCTTAGAGTTTGGGGCTGTTCCCAGGAATTGTAGCCTGATCCTGGCCCTACCACTTCCAGACTTTCTCAAAGTCCTTATCCTCTAAAATAAATCTTTGTTTCTTTACCTGCATGAACTTCTGTCCCACTTACTGGGCTTTGTGAGGGGGAACGGGAACAAAGAGGTTGTCCACAGAAATAGGTTTAAAAATTGTGGTAGAACTGTCCTTTATCCTAAGTCCTATGTGGTTGGAGGTCTCTCCCAGCCTGCCTGGAGGAGCCTGAGAGGCACACCATAAAGAAGGCCTCAGGTACACTCAGCATGTCTCCTCATCTTTCAGATCTCTGTTAGATAGAATAAGTACCTCTTCACAGAGGCCTCCCCAACCCCACTCTAAGTAGGTCCCTTCCTGTCTTTGTGTGTTCATTATCAGCCTCTGCAAGTCCAGCACAAGACTGATGACATTTATAATGATTCATTGATAGTTTTCAGGTTATTGTCTGTCTTCCCCACTACAGGAGCAGGGACTAGCACCTTGTAGGAGCTCAGAGGGATGAATGGAGCTTGCTCATGCTGGTTCTGGTCTGAGCAGGACTGGGCTGGGAGGCCTCTGGGCAGATCTTGGCTGCATATTAGGTCACCAACGATCTTCTAGAAATTTTGATGCCTGCTACAGCCCAAGATCCTGACTCAGTTGGACTGGGTTGGGGCTGAGATATCAATATTTTAAAAATTGTCCCTAGACTTTTACTCAAGCAGCTGCCTGAAACCCAGGGGAACTCCAGTTTTCTTAGTTAAAAGCTGTGGATCTAGGAAGGGGCAAGGGCAGAAAAATTTGAATGGACAAAGGATTAGACTTATGGGGACCTGAGATGACTTTGTGTACTTGGAATTCACCTGAACACAGGACAAGCCAGAGGCTAGACCTGTCGGCTAATAGAGACTCAGCAGGTGTTTGGAGAATGACTTGTACCTGTGGGACCATCTCCTGCCACAGAGAGATGAGTGGGGTGCACATAACCCAAGGGCCCCTAGGAACAGCAGTGCACAGCTCTGTCTGGGGTGCCTTTGTTTCCTTGTATGTACTCACTTTATTGTTATCAGGTGGCAGCCCAAGAAAGACATGGTGTGTGTATGTGTGTACACAGACTGTGTGCACATGTCTTTGTGTCTGAGTGAATGCTTGGTTATGTGTGTGATGGTGTGTGTGTGTGTGCATATCTATGCTGTGTCTTTGTGTATGTGCATGCACATGTGTGTTACAGGGTAGTGGGAGGTTGTTTCTGGAAGGGTCTCCCCAGTAATCTTGTGGAGATGGGCAGTCTCATTTGCTTCTCTGCAGTTCTACAGGACTTTCCACTTGTATCCTTCCTGTCAGCACATCTGTCCTGAGTTACTTTACAGGTAACTGGCTGATGGAGAGCAAGTGGTCATGGGGAAGGAGGGAAGGTTGAACAGTGTGGGGATCCCATGAGTGGGGGCTCTTTCTCTCTCTTCATTTCTTTCTTTCTTTTTCTTTCTTTCTTTTTCTTTCTTTCCCTTTCTTTCTTTCTTCTCTTTCTTCTCTTTCTTTTCTTTTCTTTTTAGTGAGAGTAAGGGAGATAGAGACAGACTCCCACACATGTCCTGACCAGGATCCACCCTGCAACCTCCCATCTGGGCACCTGGCTGATTGAATCAACCGAGCTATCCTCAGTGCCTGAAACACTCAAACCAGTCGATCCACTGGCTGTGAGAGGGGAAGAGGGAAAGAAAGAGGAGAGGGAGAGGGAGAGAAGCAGATGGTCGCTTTTCTTTTGTGCCCTGACCAGGAATCAAACCTGGGACATCCAGACCCAGGCTGATGCTCTATTCACTGAACCAACCGGCCACGGCTTGAGGGCTCTTTCTTAAAACTGCTGCCCACTCTGAAAGGAAGAACATTGAACAAGCCCTTGCACTGGGTGAACAGGGAGTTCAGGGTCTCAGCATATTTCTTGCTGTGGTAGGGGTCTATGGTGTTTCAGAAGGCTTCTCCTTCCTCAGAACCTCTCTTTGTGATCAAATGTCACAGCTCCAAATTCCACCATTAAAGGTTCATTTTTCTGGTTGCCTCTTCCCATTTGAAATGTTGCCTTTTATAGTGTAACGGAAAAAAATGCTTTTGGTGTTCATTCCCATGATTTTAATCATAGAACCATATTCTGTATGTGGTAACCACCACCACAGTCAGGATTCTGGACAGTGTCGCCATCCCCAAACCGATCTGTTTTTCATCTCTACAGTTTTTCTTCTCAGTGTCACATGAATGGAATCACAGAGTACACAGCCTTTTGTCTGGCTTTTCAAATTTAGCACAACACATTTGAGATTCTTCCATGTTGTTACAAATATGCACATTCTTCTACTACTGTTGAGTAGTATTCCACTGTGTGCACGCACTACAGTTTGCTGATCAATGCCTCCACTGAACTGAACGACACCCGTGGTGTCAGTTCTAGTTTGGGGTGATTATGAATAGAGCTGCTGTGAACATTCCCACACAGCTCTTTGTGTGAACATAAATATTCATTTCTCTTGGGTAAACATCTAAGAGTGGGATTGTTGAGTCATATGGAAAGTGTATGTTTAACTTTGGAACAAACTGCGAAACTGTCTTCCCTATTAGTTGTGTCATGTTACATCCGCAACAAAGTGTATAACGACTCCATTACTGCATCCACAGCAGCACTAAGTACTGTCGGATTTGCTTGTTACCAGGTCATTCTAATAGGTGTGTCAGGGTAGCTCATTGTGGTTCTGCTTTCCATTTCCCTAAGGAGTAATTAATTTGGGAAGTTTTTCATGTGGTAATTTGTTAGATGAGTAGTCTATTGGGTGAAGTATCTGCTCAAGACTTCTTGAAAAATGGATTTTTTTTCTTAACTTTTGAGCATTCTTAGTAAATTCTAAATACAAGTTCTTCTTCAGATGTGATTTGAAAGTATTTTCTCCCAGTTGGTAGTTTCTTCCCCAGAAGATTTTATGTTCTGATGAAGTTCAACTGACTAGTTTTTTTTTTTGTTTTTTTTTTATGGATCATGATTTTGATGTCAAGTCTTTGCCTAACCTTAGGTCATAAACATTTTCTTTGCTTTTTTATATTTCTATCTATGACCGATTTGAGTTGATTTTTGTTTAAAGTATGAGGTTAATGTTGAGGATCACTTTTTACATGTAAATTTCCAATTGTCACAGCACCATTTGTTGAAAAGATTGTGGAATTGCCACTGAATTGCCTCAGCAACATGGTCAAAAATCACTTCATCATACATGTATAGGTGTATTTCTGCCAATAACACACTACCTTGATTACTGTAACTTTACAGGAAGACTTAATATTAGGTACAGATGAAGATTTTATTATTACTTTTCAAAATTGTTTTGGCTATTCTAGGTTCTTTGCTTTTCCACTAAAACTTTAGAGTCATCTTGTCTTTATCTACAAAAAAATTCTACTGGAATTTCTATTGAAAGTGCATTAAATCTATGGAACAATTATGGGGATATTGACATCCTAATAATATTGAGCCCTTCTTTTTCTTAATCATTCTTTATTTTTCCGTTATAGTTGACATACAATATTATATTAGTTTTAGGTATACAATCCAGTGATTAGACATTATATAACTTACAAAGTGATCATCTTAGTAAGTTTTGTACCCATCTGACACTATATATAGTTATTACAATATTATTGGCTGTATTCTCTAGGCTGTACTTTACATCCCCATGACTCTTCTGTAAGTACTAATTTATACTTCTTAATGCCTTCACATTTTTCAACCATCCTGTCTGGCAACCGTCAAAATGTTGTTTGTATCTATGAATCTGTTTCTGTTCTGCTCATTTATTTTTTTAGATTCAATTGTTGATAAACATGTATTTTTTGCTACTTTATTGTTCATAGTTTTTTTTAAATTAATTTTAATGGGGTGACATTGTTAAATCAGGGTACTTATGTTCAGAGAAAACATCTCTAGGTTATTTTGACATTTGATTATACTGCATTCCCATCACCCAAAGTCCAATTGTCTTCTGTCAACTTCTAACTAGTTTTCTTTGTGCTCTTCTCCTCCCCCAACCCCCTCCCTTTCCTCCCCCTCACCTCATAACCCCCACACTCTTGTCCATGTCTCTGAGTCTCATTTTTATGTCCCACCTATGTATGGAATCATATAGTTCTTAGTTTTTTCTGATTTACTTATTTCGCTCAGTATAATGTTATCAAGGTCCATCCATGGTGTTGTAAATTATCCGATGTCATCATTTCTTATGGCTGAGTAGTATTCCATAGTATATATGTACCAAAGCTTTTTAACCCACTCGTCCACTGATGGACCCTTGGGCTGTTCCCAGATCTTTGCTATTGTGAACAATGCTGCCACAAACATGGGGGTGCATTTCTTCTTTTCAAACAGTGCTATGGTGTTCTTGGGGTATATTCCTAACAGTGGTATAGCTGGGTCAAAAGGCAGTTCTATTTTTAATTTCTTGAGGGATCTCCATACTTTTTTCTACAGTGGCTGCACCAGTCTGCATTCCCACCAGCAGTGCAGGAGGGTTCCCTTTTCTCCACATCCTCGCGAGCACTTATTCTGTGTTGTTTTGTTGATAAGCGCCATTCTGAATGGTGTGAGATGATATCTCATTGTGGTTTCAATTTGCATTTCTCTAATGATTAGTGATTTTGAACATTTTTTCATATGCCTATTGGCCATCTGTATGTCCTCCTTGGAGAAGTGTCTATTCATTTCTTTTGCCCATTTTTGGATTGGATTGTCTTCCTGGTATTGAGTTTTACAAGTTCTTTATAAATTTTGGTTATTAACCCCTTATCAGACGTATTGTCAAATATATTCTCCCATTGTGTAGTTTGTCATTTTATTCTGTTCTTATTGTCTTTAGTTGTGCAAAAGCTTTTTAGTTTGATATAGTCCCATTTGTTTATCCTGTCTTTTATTTCACTTGCCCATGGAAATAAATCGGCAAATATATTGTTGCAAGAGATATCAGAGAACTACTGCCTATGTTTTCTTCTAAGATGCTTATGGTTTTACGGCTTACATTTAAGTTTTTTATCCATTTTGAATTTATTTTTGTGCATGGTGTAAGCTGGTGGTCTAGTTTCATTTTTTTGCAGGTAGCTGTCCAGTTTTCCCAACACCATTTGTTGAAGAGCCTATCTTTACTCCAATGTATGCTCTTACCTCTTTTGTCAAATATCAGTTGTCCATAAAAGTGTGGGTTTATTTCTGGGTTCTCAGTTCTGTTCCATTGATCTATATGCCTGCACTTATGCCAGTACCAGGCTGTTTTGAGTACAATGGCCTTGTAGTATAACTTCATATCTGGAAGTGTGATACTTCCCACTTTATTCTTCCTTGTCAAGATTGCTGAGGCTAATCGTGATTACTTTTGGTTCCATATAAATTTTTGGAATATGTGTTCTATATCTTTGAAGTAAGTCATTAGTATTTTAATTGGTATTGCATTGAATTTAAAAATTGCTTTGGGTAATATAGACATTTTAATGATGTTTCTTCTTCCTAACCATGAACACGGTATATGCTTCCACTTGATTGTATCTTTCCTGATTTCTTTTTATCAATGTTTTATAATTTTCCGAGTACAAGTCTTTAATCTCCCTGGTTAAATTTATTCCTAGGTACTTTATTTTTTTGGTTGCAATGGTGAAGGGGATTGCTTCCTTAATTTCTCTTTCTGACAGTTCATTGTTACTATATAAAAATGCCTCTGATTTCTGAGTATTCATTTTATATCCTGCCAAATTGCTGAATTCATTTATCAGGTCCAGTAGTTTTTTGACTGAGACTTTAGAGTTTTCTATATACAATATCATATCATCTGCAAATAATGATCGTTTTACTTCTTCTTTTCCAATTTGGATGTCTTTTATTTCTTCTTCTTGTCTGATTGCTGTGGCTAGGACTTCCAGACTATGTTGAATAAGAGTGGTGAAAGTGGGCACCCTAGCCTTGTTCCTGATCTTAAGGGGATTGCTTTTAATTTTTGTCCATTGAGTATGATGTTGGCTGTGGGTTTGTCATAGATGGCCTTTATCATGTTGAGGTATGTTCCCTGTATTCCCACTTTGCTGAGAGTTTTGATCATGAATGAGTGCTGGATTTTTATCAAATGCTTTTTCTGCATCTATTGAAATTATCATGTGTTTTTTCTCCTTCCTTTTGTTTATGTGATGAATCACATTGATTGATTTGCGAATATTGTACCAGCCTTGCCTCCCAAGAATAAATCCCACTTGATCATGATGTATGATTTTTTTTATATATTGCTGGATCCGGTTTGCTAATATTTTGTTGAGGATTTTAGCATCTAAATTCATCAGGGATATTGGCCTATAGTTTTCTTTCTTTGTGTTGTCTTTGCCTGGTTTTGGAATCAGAATTATACTCGCCTCATAAAAGGAGCTTGAAAGTCTTCCTTCCTCTTGAATTTTTTGAAATAGCTTGAGAAGGATAGGAGTTAGTTCTTCTTTGAATATTTGGTAGAGTTCACTTGTAAAGCCATCAGGCCCAGGACTTTTTTTGGGGGGGAGTTTTTTGATAACTGTTTCAATCTCATTTGTTGTAATTGGTCTGTTTAGGTTTTCTGATTCTTCCAGATTAATTTTTGGAAGATTATATGTTTCAAGGAATTTGTCCATTTCATCTAGGTTGTCTAGTTTTTTGGCATACAGTTCTTCATAGTATTTTCTTACAATATTTTGTATTTCTGTTGTGCCAGTTGTTATTTCTCCACTCTCATTTCTAATTTTATTTATTTGAGTCCTCTCTCTTTTTTTCTTGGTGAGTCTGGGTAAAGGTTCATCGATCTTGTTTAGCTTTTCAAAGAACCAGCTCCTGGTTTCATTGATCCTCTATATTATTTCTTTAGCCTCTATGTCATTTATTTCTGCTCTGATCTTTATTATTTCCTTTCTTCTACTACTTCTGGGCTTTACTTGCTGTTCTTTTTCTAGTTCTTTTAGATGCAGGGTCAAGTTGTTTATTTGAGCTTTTTCTAGCTTCTTAGGGTGTGCCTGTAATGCTATGAACTTCCCTCTGAGGACTGCTTTTGCTGTGTCCCATAAATTTTGAGTTGATATATGCTTGTTATCATTCGTTTATAGGAATGTTTTTATTTCTTCTTTGATCTCATTGTTAACTCATTCATTATTTAATAACATGCTATTTAGTTTCCAAGTGTTTGAGTATTTTTCAGTTTTTCTGTTGTGGTTGATTTCTAGTTTCATGCCATTGTGATCAGAGAAAGTGCTCGATATGATTTCAATCTTCTTAAATTTGTTGAGACTGCTTTTGTGCCCTAACATGTGGTCTATCCTAGAGAATGTACCATGAGCACTTGAAAAGAATGTATATTCTGCTGTTTTAGGGTGAAAGGTTCTGAAGATATCTATTAAATCGAGTTGATCTAGTATGTCCTTTAAGTCTGCTCTTTCTTTGTTAATTTTCTTTTTTGAGGATCTATCTAGTGATGTTAGTGGGGTATTGAAATTTCCTACTGTTATAGTATTGCTATTGATCTTGCCCTTTATATCCATCAAAGTCTGCTTTATATATTTAGGAGCTCCTATATTAGGTGCGTAGATATTTATAACGGTTATATCTTCCTGTTGGATTTCTCCATTTATCATTATGTAGTGACCTTCTTTATCTCTTACTATACCCTTTGTTTTAAAGTCCATTTTGTCTAAGTATTGCTACCCCAGCCTTTTTTAATTTCCATTTGTGTGAAATATTTTTTCCATTCTTTTATCTTCAGTCTATGTGCATCTTTTGTTTTAAGGTGTGTCTCTTGTAGACAGCATATGTATGGATCCTGTTTTCTTATCCACGCAGCTACCCTATGGCTTTTGATTGGATCATTTAATCCATTTACATTATGGTTATTATTGATATGTAGTTGTTTATTGCCATTTTATTCTTTAAAACTGTATTCCTCTTTAGCTATATTCTTTTTCTCCTTTGATCTGTTTACAACAGGCTCCTTAGCATTTTGCACAGCATTGGTTTGGTTGTAGTGAATTCCTTGAGGTTTTTTTTTGTCTGGAAAGCTTTTTATTTCTCCTTCAATTTTAAATGATAGCCTTGCTGGATAAAGTAGTCTTGGTTGTAGGCTCCTGTTCTGCATTACTTTGAATATTTCTTGCCATTCCCTTCTGGCCTCAAGTGTTTCTGTTGAGAAGTCAGAAGTCATCCTTATAGGGGCTCCTTTGTAGGTGATAATCTTTTTTTCTCTAGCAGCTTTAAATATTTTCTGTTTATCACTTAGCTTTGGTATTTTAATTATGATGTATCTTGGTGTAGATTTCTTTTGGTTTCTCTTTAATGGAGTTCTCTGTGCTTCTTAAACTTGTGAGATGTTTTCCTGACTTAATTGAGGGAGGTTTTCAGCTATAATGTCTTTGAACAAAGTCTCTATCCCTTGTTCTTTCTCTTCTTCTTCAGGAACCCCTATGATGTAGATGTTATTTCTCTTCATGTTGTCACAGAGCTCTCTTTGAGTTTCCTCAGACTTTTTGAGTCTCTTCTTTTTTCTGCTCTGCTTCCATGCCTTCATTTATCTTATCCTCTAACTCGCTGATTCAATTCTCAGCTTCATCCATCCTGCTTTTAATTCCTTCCATTGTGTTCTTCATTTCTGATATTGTATTTGTCATTTCTGACTGGTTCTTTTTTATTATTTCAATGTCCTTTTTTATATTTGCTATCTCTTCATTTAGGTGTTTGTAATGACCATCTATTGTTCTAATATCTTTGAGCATCCTGACAATTGTTATTTTAAACTCTGCATCTGGTAATTTGGTTATATCTGACTCATTCGGGTCATTTTCTGGGGATTTCTTTTCATTCAATTTTGTTACATATCTATGCCTTCTCATTTTATCTGTGTAAAGAAGGTTTTGGCCACTGGAGTCCACTGAGTGTGACTTCTGTGTTCCTTAGGTGTGGTCTGTCTGCTGGCCCACCACCCCCTCGGCTGTTGCTGCCTAGGGAGTTTGGGTATGGGCATTGTCAGTGCCTGCCCACTGAGGCTGTTGCTGTGGTCTCCACTTCTCCTTCACGGGAGTGGCTGTGATTACGTGCTCAGGTGTACAAGCCTTGGTGGCCTTGGCCTTTGCACTGCCCCTGTGGGTGGCGTTATGCTCAGCCCTGAGGGTAGAGGTGAGCACCTTTGCTCAGCTGTGGGTCTCCACCTGATTCTGGGCTTTGGCCCAACCCTTGCAGGATGAGCCCGCTCATTGGACGACTGCAAACCTTGGCTCCACAGGCCGGGTGGGAATGCGTGTCCACGTTCAGTAGCGGGACTCCGCCTGTTCTGGGCTTTTGGTTCCACCTCCGCGGGAGGAGCCGGCTCCCAAGTCAAGCCACAAGCCTTGGTTCTGTGGGCGGGGCAGGGCTGTGCTCCTGTGCCCTTGCTCAAGGGCAGTCTCCACCCCTTCTGGGGCTCCCGCCCTTCCCCCACAGGCTGGATTGCAGGTGGCCCGCAGCTGGGCTTGACCACTTTCGCACATCCCCTCCCCAGCCGGGCAAGACTGAGCTTATACCTGGGCCTCAGTGGTGGCCAGCCAGCTTCTGCCCTTGCCAACAGAACTGCGCTTCCATGTCCTGCCGCTGCCTGCCCTCAGGGGAGCCCTCAGCCATGTGGATGCGGGTGCTGCAGCTCAGACCCTAACACTCACTACTGTAGTCCCAAAAGCTCCCTCCTTCTAAGCGATTCTGCTCCGAATACCGCGGGAGAGTTTGTTTGGCTGGTGTCCTGCTTCCCTTTGCTGGTATTGCTGTTTCCAGGGGAAATATTCACTTCAGATTTGGGGAGTGACTCATCCCAGAGGTTAGGGTGGCTGTCTCTCAAAGTGTTTCTTCCTGTGCCTCCCAGATTACACTCTCTTCCTGCTACTCCGGTCCTCTCCTCTCTCCCCATCCCCTGGAGCCCCAGGTGAGTGGTTGTGAGAGAGGTTTTCTGCACGGTCCCTTTAAGAAGAATCCTGGGTCTGAGAAATCAGTCTCTTTCTCACAAACAGTATCCTGTCTTGTTTCCAGCTAAATACTGTCCATACGCCTCTTCTAGGCTCTGGTGCTGCAGGCTGAGGCTTTGTTCCAGGGGCTCAGAACCCTCCCCTCTCTGCTAAACTCATTTCCCACTATGCGAGTCTCTCCTGGCTGCCGTTTGCTCCGGGGAGCTGGGCAGCCCTCTTTGCGTTTCCTCGTAGTTTAGTCCAAAGTTGGTTTTTCCAGATGATGGTTCTTAAAATTACTGGTTTGGTGGTGATTAACTCCTTTAGCTTTTTTTCGTCTGGGACGCTCTTTATATGTCCTTTGATTCTAAATGGTAGCTTTGCTGGGTAGAGTAATCTTGGTTGTAGGTCCTCACTTTTCATAACTTTAAATATTTCTTGCAAAGTTTCTGTTGAAAAATCAGCTGACAGTCTTATGGGAGTTTCCATTTAGGTAACTAACTACTTTTCTCTTGCTGCTTGTATGTCTATTTCCTTCACTAGGTTAGGGAAGTCTTTTGTCATTTTTTTTTGAAATAGGTTTTCAATTTTGTGCTCTCTTTCTTCTCCTCTGGCACCTTCGTTATGCAAACGTTGGTATGCCTGAAGCTGTCTCAGAGGCTCCTTACACTATCTTCATTTTTTTAAATTATTTTTCTTTTTGCTGTTCTGATTGGGTGTTTTTTGCTTCCTTATATTCAAAATCACTGATTTGATTCTCAGCTTGATCTATTCTACTGTTGATTCCCTATAAATTATTCTTCATTTCAGTTAGTGTATCCTTCATTTCTGATTGGTTCTTTTTTATGATTCTATGTCCTTTTTATGCTTCTTATTTCTTTGTTGAAGTTCTCACTGGGTTTCTTGAGCATCCTTATAAACAGTGTTTTGAATTCTGTGTCTGGTAGATTGCTTCCTTCCATTTTGTTTCATTCTTTTTCTGGAATTTTGTTCTGTTCTTTTGTTTCTTTGTCTTCTCATTTCCTGCTGCTTCTTCTTTGTGTTTGTTTCTATGTATTAGTGCTGTGAACCAGCACAGCTAGTAATTCCAGGTCCTGAGTGGGAACAGTGCGGAATTAAGAAAATAGGCTTAGAGAAAACGGATGTGCTGGAGGGGTCTCTTTGCATCACAAGAGATAGCTTGCAAAAAGCAAAGCTCCATTCCCCAACCTGCTTTATTTATAAGGCAAAGTAAGGCCATTAGCAAATCAAAGAGATTGATAAAGCAAAGTCACATTTCCAAGGCATCCCAAGAATTCTCCCAAGTGCAGAAACCCCCACCATACATAACATCTTAACTTCACAAAACAAAGGATAAAAAGAAACTTGTCTCCAGTCTTTCTGAGGAACATGGGGGGTAGGATGAGTATAAACAATCTAGCACCACAGTTTAACAGCCTTTAGCAACTTCACAGACAAGTGAGGTGGGGGGTTGGACAGACTCTCAGCTTACAGCCAGTTCCCCACACTTCTGTCCTCCCAAAAATCTAAACTGCAAAAACCCTGTTGGCTTTCAGTCCCCAACATATTAGGTCCTGTTTATTAAGTAGGGCTGCTATGTCTCCCAGATTTGGTAGAGTAGTTTCCTGTAGGGCCGAGAGGCACAGCCTCCCCAGTCACCTGAGCTGCGTACTACAAATATGCCCCTGTATGGACTGTGTACACTGCCCTATTTTAGTTGAGCCATGATTGCTGTTCATATCACCGGGAGGACTTGATACCCAAGCTGATGTGCTTTGAGGACTGGCTCTGACTACAGCAGAGGAGCTGCTGTGCAGGATTCAACCCTACAGAGCAAGACTCGCTTCATTGAAGCTTTGGTGCTCACGGAGTCTGCCCCTTCAGTATGTCACTCGGGGAGGTGGTAAGGTTGTAATCTGATGTGATTTGAAGCTGTCTACCAGGTTCACTAGCTCTGGAACCTCCTACCTAGGAGGTGCAGGGTCACCCACTGCCTGTGCCCAGGAGAGGCCAAGCTGCGAACTAAGGCTGGGTGCCACTAGTTCCAGGCCTGGGGCCACTTAGCAGGGTACTCAGAGGCCAGATGCTGTTTGTTTGAGAGATTTTAGGAAAGTTCAATGCATGAGTCAAGACATGCTCTTTGGGCCCTGGCCGGTTGGCTCAGCGGTAGAGCGTCGGCCTGGTGTGCGGGGGAGCCGGGTTCGATTCCCGGCCAGGGCACATAGGAGAAGCGCCCATTTGCTTCTCCACCCCTTCCCCTCCTTCCTCTCTGTCTCTCTCTTCCCCTCCCGCAGCCAAGGCTCCATTGGAGCAAAGATGGCCCAGGCGCTGGGGATGGCTCCTTGGCCTCTGCCCCAGGCACTAGAGTGGCTCTGGTCGGGCAGAGCATCGCCCCTGGTGGGCGTGCCGGGTGGATCCCGGTCGGGCGCATGCGGGAGTCTGTCTAACTGTCTCTCCCCATTTCCAACTTCAGAAAAATACAAAAACAAACAAACAAACAAAAAAAACAAAAAACAAAAACAAAAAAAGACATGCTCTTTGTATGAAAAAGCCACTGGAAATGGTTTGGGTGAGCTCACAAGTTGGGTGGCGTGGGGTCTCAGGGAATCACCTGGGCAGGGAGAACAGTGTGAGTCAGGTTGATGGAGACTCAGATATGGTGCCTGCCTGCCAGCTCTGTGGAGGGGGGGGGGTCTCAGAAAAAGTACAATGACCTTTGCCAGCACTTCTGCCTAGCAGGAGCTTCCCCCCTCTAGCTCTTGCCTTGATGCCCCAAAATCCAGTTCCTCCCTATATGTTCCTGGCTCCTTTCAAGCTGCTGTCCCAGTGCTAGAGCTCAGAGAGAGTCTAAGTAAGTCTATGAGTGGACCCTTTAAGAGGAGCTGCCTGGGACTCCTACAGCCTCTGTCTCCCTCAGCCTCAATCCCCAGCCAGAAGTTTTTACAACAAGAAGTTATGGGAACTTCTCTTCCTGCCTCTGGAACCCTGGGCTGGTGGCCTGGTGTGGGGCTGGGACCCCTCACTCCTCAGGGGGCACCATGGCAGCTGAGATATTTCTCCCAATTTTAAACCGCCACATGTGGATATGGGACGAGCCCGTTCCATGTCTCCACCCCACCTATCAGTCTCCATGTGGATTTTTTTTAAGTGAGAGAAGGGGAGATAGACAGACTCCCACATGCACCCCAACTGGGATCCACCCAGCAACCCCCATCTGGGGCTGATGCTTGAATCAACTGAGCCACTGGCTGCAAAAGGGGAAGAGGGGGGAAAGGGGGAGAGAGAAGGGAAGAGAAACAGATGGTTGCTTTTCACTGTGTGCCCTGACGGGGTGGGAGTGGGGTTAAACCCAAGACGGCCACATATTGGGTCAAAGCTCTATCCACTGAGCAAACTGGCTACAGCAATATGGCTCATCTTTAAATCCCTAGTTGTAGGACTTCTTTTCAGTTAGATTTCAGGCAGTTCTGGATGATGGTTTTCTGTTGTTTAGTTGTAATTTTGATGTGGTTGTGGGAAGGTTCAAGTACCACGTTCACCTACGCCACTATCTTGACCAGAAATCCCAATATTGAGTCCTTCAATCTGTGAACATAACATGCCTTTCAATTTATTTAGAACTTTGATTTCTTTCATCAGCATTTTTTAGTTTCAACATAACATACTTTGTTAGATTTATACTTAAGTATCTTATTTTTGGAGTTTTAAAAATTATACTGTTTCTAAATTGTTTTTATTTCCACTGGTGTGTATTTGTAGTACATGGGTTTTCTTTATCTCATATGTTCTCAGTACAAGGAATGGATTTAGAGTCCCCCCCCACTCCCAGTCTGGAGGGGCAGTTGGGGGGCAACTCTCCTCCTGTCACTTCCTCCCTGCCTGGTTCCCCATCTCCAGTGTGGGGATAATGGCACCACCACCGACTGCTTTAAAGTTCAGGGTCAAAAAAGTGTAATATCTACAGCAGGAAAGTGATTTGGGAAAGTCTAATGATAGCAGATTAAAATATCATTTTCCTGAGAATACGTTAAAAAAAACAACAGTGTAAGTCAAGAAAGAGGAAGACATGTGATCTAGAAAATAGAAAACACAGACTCCAGCTCAGGAGAGCAGGACAAATGAAAACCCAAGCGTGTTCATTCTCAGCTTATCTACGTCGTTTTATCTGCTGATTTGGGTGGGCGGCCTGGTGTCTCAGTGAGATAGATGGGTGCTCACTTTAGAGCTCAGCATGAAGGTCACCAGGATTGACAGAGGTGTCTGTCGTGGGTGCGGCACCAGGAGTATTGGTCAGCCCTGCAGTGGGGATTCTTATACACCAGCCCCTGAATCAACACATGTGAACCCTCCAGATCTAAAATGTGGGTAACTCATAAAACAAATACAGTATTTGGTGCCTGTGATGGCCTAGGTGCTAGAAACAAAACAGACAAGGGCTCTGCCTTTGGTTTTGAAAGAGCTGCTGTGGGAGTAGGCATACTGGGCTAGTTTGAGGTGGGCGTAGCCAGACAGTTCCACTGGTCTGCTCCATATTGAGCTGGACTGTATGGGCTTCTGTGGTCTGTGCAGAGCCACCAGGTTGGCTGGGGCTTTGGGGTCTAGGCTGGTACATGTGGGCTCTGCTCTAAGCAATCTCTTGCCCTCCAGCAGGCCAGCCCGGGCTTGCATGGCACACGGTGCAGAGGGCCAAGACTGAGCTGAATGCACAAGGCCTCTTGAGACCCTGTCTGAAAATAGACTTGGATTTTAAGCTTTGTGCAGGTGTGGTGAGGTCAACAGATCAGGAGATATCTGCTGTGGATAAGGCAGTTTGTTACAGTTCCAAGGAGGTGGAGGCATGCCAGGCTGCAGTGGGGCCACAGGCTCCAACAGTAGGAAGAGACAGGAAGGGAAACTTCAGGGAAGTTTTTATTGGAGTTTTGAGGGAAGAAATGGGTGAGACAAGGTAAGGAAACTAACTAGGTTACGATCAGTTAGTTTGAGTCACTATAGCAGGGGCACAGTGGGCTGCCCTTGTTGTCTGGTGCCTGACCCAGGGCTATTGGTGTCGGTGGACTGTGGTGTGTGGGTGTAGGGTTGGTGTCTAATGAGTGTAAGAGCAGAAAAAGCGGGGGCAATAGCCTCTGGATGGGCTGCTTTGCACATAAAAGGTGTGCTGGTGGGTAGGGAGGGTGTTCAGTGGTCCAATAGCTCTAGCAATTGGCTGGGTTGAGTCTACAAGGGCCCAGATGCCAAAAAACATCAGATACAGAAACCAGACAATGTGGTTAATACAGACCCAGTCCTGGGACTAGTATATCACTTCTACCGGGTCCTGTTGGCCAAAGCAGGTCACAAGGCCGGCCCAGATCCGGGAGGTGGGAAACAGATTTTCCTCTGTATGGGAAAAGCAGCAGTTTCTTTGCAAATGGTATGGGTGTGGGGCATGAGGCCTGTGGCTATTTCTGCAACTCTTCCATCACAGAGACCTAGAGATTTACTTCCCGCAGGCCCTTGCATTTAGACAAAAGGGTGTAGTCAGGGTGAGGATGGGCGAAGAGAGGCCTTGCTCTTGTGGTGGGCTTTCTCCAGCTGTCTCTACTTTTTCCTGGCACTTTTAGGAAGGGGACTCAAGTCCTGTCACAGGCTGCCCTGACTGCAGAGAAAAGGGGAGGCCTCTTTGCTCCTTGGGGCAGCTTCTAGCTCCTGGGCCTTGGGCAGTGAGAACTGCGGGTGTGGATAAGAGCTGCCAGCTGTGGTTTCTCCGGTCAGGCCTGTGTCTTGGAGTCAGGATGCAGTTTACTCCCAGGTCTGCTCGCCCTGGAGGATCCTGTGGACATCAGACTTGATTCCAGGCCCACTGAGCCACATTGGTCTGTGAGGTGACATTACCTCTGGAACCTTACCAAAGGGGAGGGTGCACCACAGTCCAGGAGGGCCCCTTCCCTCTGCTCGCCTATCTGTACAAGAGGGGCTGGGGCCTGAGAGTGACTGGTACAAGACGTGCTACCCAGGGAACTGAGAGAGTCAGGTGATCCTGGCTAATTGGAAGAAAAAGAAAGCATCCCACGCTCCGAGGTGGGGTGTCTCCAGTGTCATAGGCAGACAAGCACAACTGTTTACAGAGCAGCACCAGATACCAGGCTGTCTAGTCATGAGGACACACACAGACATGTGAATATCACCTGGATACCTCAGGGCTCCGGCCATTTAGACCTTTTCTCTGATGCATAATTAGAGATTCAACCCTTCTTGCAGGAGTCTAGTTAGAAGATGATATGCTCACTCAACACCTACATCCTGAGACGGTCTTGCCGCTAGGCCTGGTGCTGTTCTGAGCCTGGGAAGCACTGCAGCAAGTGCAGAAGATGCCCAGTGCCTGGTCCTGGCCCAGCCCCTCTTTTCCTGGCTGAGTGACCTGGGACAAGTTCCTGCTTCTTGTGACTTAGTTTCCTGCTATGACCAGTGGGAATAATGGACACACCCCTCTCATGGGGTCCTACAAAAGAGGAAATGAATGTTATTCAGAGAACAGGGTCTACAATGAGCACTTGGTGCATGTCAGGGAGGGATGAGGCAGACCCAGACCCTGCTGTCACATAGCTACCAGACAGGATGAGAAAGACACAAACCTGAGAAGTATCACAAGCTGACAGCTGGATGAGGCGCCATGTTGAAGGGAGCTTCCTCTTCACTCAGTAGGCAGGTCAGAGCTCTCTGAGAATGGGACTTCTAATGGAAGTGGAAAAACGGGAGCCTGACTTTCAAGGACCAAGGGCAGATTTTCTGGGCAGAGGAAACAGCCCGTGCAATGGCCCTGAGGTAGAAATGAGCTTGCTGAAGTGTGCAGAGAAACAGGGCATCCAAATAGCGAGTTCAGAACAGAGAGGAAGGCACTGGTGGAAGGTGTCAGGGCTCAACCACTCATCACTCTGTAGGCAGAATAATGCCCTCCCAAATACTTGTGTTCTTATCCTAGAAACCTGGGAATCTGACCTTGATTTTAACCCAGTGAGACCCATGTCAGATGCCTGACCTACAGAACTTTGAGATAATTTTGTGGTGTAATTTGTCAAGTTTATGTTTATTAGTTACAGCAGCATCAGGCCCGAGTACACAGTCAGCTGCACTGTGAGGACTGTGCTTAAATGCCCCTGGGTGGGGAGCCGCTGGTGCAGTTTTAACAAGAAAGGAATTCCATCTGGCCTCTGACCTCATAGATCCTAGGAGGTAATGTGAAGACATGCAGAGCGGGTGGGACACAGATGCTGTGGTCCAGGACAGGACAGTTTCAATTGCACCCATAAACACTGGGGATTTTGCTCCATAGGCCAATCTGAAAGCACCACATATTTTATTTAGCCTTCACAGCCCCAGGTTAGTTACTCTTAACAATAAGGATTCCGGGCTCGGAACCCATGCCATGGCCAAGCGCATGGCACTTATCGTCTCTTTTTTGGGTTTGCCCATGTTTCCTGCAAGGACCAGCCCCCTTTCACCCCCTGTCTGTCCTCTCACACACACCCCCACCGCCTCAGAGCTGACCACAGAAGTTCTGGCTTTCCAGCAAAATCCAGATGTGAGTTTTTCGTGGTCACATAAACCTTGGCTCCTGTGGGGATGTACACACATGTGTGCTGTACACTAAAACAACCAGCACCAGTGCGAATGTTCCTAGGAGGGTCTGTATATGTCAGGGGAGGCAGCGGGGGGACTCAGAGGGGCCCCCCAAAACCTGGGGGTCTACATTGAGCCCCTCATCTTGATTCCCACTGGGGAACATACCCTCCGAATGGATGGACATTAGGGAAGGTATTGACTGAAGATAACACTGATGCTGTTAAAGGTACAACAAATCTGCAGGTGAATGTGGCAACTGTACAGAACTTAGCTAGGCAGCAAGCAGATGAACGAATCAACTGGGTTTGGGTCGTGAGACGAACATGATTGTCCTGGGCTCATAGTTGGGTCCTGCACTCCTCATTCATTGTGTATCTGGTGTATCTGTTGGTTCATTCACACGGGCATCTGGAGTGTACACAGAGCCTAGCCGCAGTGATGAGGGTTCAAAGCTGTCTAGAGCTCCCTTTCTGCCTTCAGGCATGCAGAGGGGTTGGGGGGAGGTGACCAGAGGTAGCTGCATGAGGATTCTGTGAAACAAAAGAGTCAAAAGGCGGGCAGAGGTGGGCTCATGGGGGTTCTCTGAGGACCCCTCTAACATAGGCCAGCCGTCCTGTCACTTCAGGGTCTAAAAAAGGCATGCTGGGATTTAAGTCTTGGATGTGTCACGGTGACTACTTGGCTTCCTTGTCTATGAAGTGGGCACAATACTGCTGCTTCCCATGGTTGACGTGAGCATGTCATGAGTGACTGGTGGGAAGTGCAGTCACAGTACCGACTCTTGGCACCCACTGCTGTCATGGCTGTTTTAAAAGCAGAGAAGAAGGGGGCCTGGGGTATAAATATACAATCATGGACAACACGGGTGGTAAGAGCCCAAAGTGCCCTGAGCACCTCGGGTCCAGACCCTAGAGGGGGCTCTGGCTTTATGTGTTCACCTGGCTGGGCCATGGTACCCACATTATTGGTCAAACACCAGTCTAGGTATAGCTGTGAAGGTATTTTTTACACTTGATTAGCATGAGATCATAAAGCAGGTATCCCTCCATAATGTGCGTGGGTCTTTTCCAAATCACCGACATCCCCGAGGAGGCTGGAGCCCTCCTCCAGGTGCCCTGGCCTGAGCTGCAGCCTCTGCTCTTCCCAGGCCTCCGGCCTGCCGCCTACCCTGCGGACTTGGACTTGCAGCCCCCACAATTGCACGAGACAGTTCCTTAGAACAAGTCTTGCCTCGCCCTGTCTCTCCCTCACGTGTAAATGTGTGCCATATACATCCTGTTGCTTCTGTTTCTCTAGAGAACCCTGACGACACAGGGCCTCCCCCACTTTCTGTCCTCCTCCACATGGGTGCTGGGCAGAGGTCACAGGATGGGAGAAGTTGGAGTTATAACCCACCTCTGGCGTGGTCTCAAATGAAAATAGCTTCTGGAGAAAAACACACACAGCTCTGACATGACTCAGACGCCAAGGGCCGCAAGCCTTGGCTAGCAGGCACACACTTGGCAAGGATGCATGGCCCTCTCTCAGACTGAGCGGTACCAAAACATCTGTGTTCCCATTAGCAAAATGCTGACATGACTCATATCTGTGGCTCAGGGAAACCAGCTCAGGAGATGGCCCCTCAAGGTCTAAGGGGTCATCGTGACCACTTTAAGGCTCATGGAGCTCTACTGTCACTGGGGTTGATCTTGGAAAGAGTTTCTGTTCAAAGACTATCATAGTGAGGAAACCATTGAGCCAAGTCATGTCAGAACAGAAACCTCAAAGACACCCCCCTCAAGCCTCCCACACACTCTTGATGCTTTACCCACTCCCTTCGGTGCCTTGAGGCATACAAAAGGGGTGCCTTAAACTTCATTTGTAAATTGAACCAAAATCCAGAGGCCTGGATGGGGTGGGAGGGGCCTGGCCTACCAAGTTCTGGCATGGTAACAAGGTGGGGTGGGCAGACACACATACTGTCTTTGTCTCATCCACCCCTGGGCCAGCAGGTAGGGTCCCGGGTAGGAAGTGGCTCTGGAGGCCACTCTACTGGGCACTGGCCGGGCTCAGAGACAGCAGGAGCGCTATATGCTTGGGGCAGCCCCATCGGGTCCACCAGAGTAGGTGCTGTGAGAAAAAGTTGGGGGGAGATGGACACGATTTTCCCCTGGGGTGGTATGAGGCAGGTGGAATGTCGTTCTGTGGCCTTACTGCTCACAAGAACCTTCAGACCAGCTGTCACAGTTCTTATCACTGGCCTGTGTTCCAAAACCATCTCTGCAGCCTCATCCCAGCATGGGAAGGGCTGGATGGGATGACTTTGTTTCTATTTCTGTCACTGGTGTGGGCCTTCTCTGCAGACACTGCCGTGGGTGTCCAGTCAGAACAAGTGCCCATCCCTGTGATGAGTCTGGTGATAGGAATGGTAAATCTCAGTTGTTTACTCCTCACAGATGGAAAGCTTTCACTAAATGCCCTTTCTTGGTTCCATTTTAAATAAGTGTCAATTCAAAGAAATGGAAACTATTTGTCATTATTATCATCAATGGAGTAAGCCAGGTGTGGAGCCAGATTTTGAAGGGATGGAAACTTAATGAGGGCCCTTGAGGGCCCTGGAAGAAGGTGATGGGGGTGCTGACACAGTGCTTCCTCAGCCTCGGGGACATGCCTTCCCCTGTGGCTTTGACCTTTGCCCAATCACAGCCATGGGGAGCCTTTGCCCGCAGGGAGGTTAGCTCTGAAAGGGCAGGCAAGTAGAGCCTCTGGTTGATTAATACAGTTGGGGTCTGGGCCCCTGAGATGGGAAGGGACTGCCCAAAGCCAGCCCTTTGCTGTGTCAGGGCTGGACTGAAATGTAGGTGGTGACACTTGAGGGTCAAGCCTGCTTCCTGTCCCTGAACCTGGAAGCCTTTTCAGCCCCTCGGCTTACCTCATCAAGCCCACATTTGCAAAGAAGGAACTGGTTTATTCCCAGGCTAGGGCTCCTCCTCACCCAGAGTAGGATATGGGGTGAGTGTGGGAAGGTAAATGGGTAATAGATAGAGGGAGCAAGGAGCCTGCTCCCCAGACTGAAAAGAGTGGGGGAACAGGAGTGAAATTGAGGCCCAGGTCTGACGAGTTGCTCTGCTTGAGGGTGTGCAACGATGCCACAAGCCAGTGTCGACAAGAAATCTGATGGAACCTTCATCCCATGGTCCAGCGTATGAGGATGACTCTTGTGTGTTGTGTGTGTGCGTGTGTGTTTGTGTGTCTCATCCTAAAGTGAAAACCAAACAGAAGCTAGCAGTGGTGTCTCTAGCCACGGGATCGGTTCTGTTTCGATGTTTTGTAGGGAGTGTGCTTTATCTTTATGATCAAGTGAAGTGATAAAACCTTCTCAGCCCTGGCCGGTTGCCTCAGTGGTGGAGCGTCGGCCTGGTGTGCAGAAGTCCCGGGTTCGATTCCCGGCCAGGGCACAGAGGAGAGGCGCCCATCTGCTTCTCCACCCCTCCCCTTCTCCTTCCTCTCTGTCTCTCTCTTCCCCTCCCGCAGCCAAGGCTCCATTGGAGCAAAGATGGCCCAGGCATTGGGGATGGCTTCTTGGCCTCTGCCCCAGGCGCTAGAGTGGCTCTGGTCGCGACAGAGCAATGCCCCAGAGGGGCAGAGCATCCCCCCCTGGTGGGCAGAGCGTCGCCCCCTGGTGGGCGTGCCGGGTGGATCCCGGTCGGGCGCATGCGGGAGTCTATCTGACTGTCTCTCCCCATTTCCAGCTTCAGAAAAATGCGCACACACACACAAAAAATGCCTTCTCAGTTTGAAAAGGAGACACACAGGTCTTCAGTCTCCCTCTATGACACCATTTGTACCCATAATGCAGACCTCTCGAGCACCTAACTTGGTTGTTAAGGCTTTCAACTTTGTTACCTGGCTCTGCAAAATGAATTTAGTTATGCCTGCACCTAAGTCTGATGACAGGTGACAGATTCTGAACATGGCTCCCAAGGGCTCCATATAGCACTTCGGGATCAAGGAGCCACCTCTGTCGTAGAGCTGCAGCCAATTCATTAGACGTCATGTCCACAGGCACTACATCTTTCTGTGTCCCTGGCACCTGATCCTGACCCTGCATGCTGGTTTGCCAAGACCATAAGGATCTTCCTTTTTTCCCTCTTGGGTACTTTGTTTTTTGTTTCTTCTAGTTTTATTGAGCTATAATTGGCATACAACATTATATGAGTTTCAGGTGAACAACATAGTGATTTATAATATATCTATTGTGAAATGATCACCATAATAAGTTCACATCCATCATCTCATATAGTTACAAATTATGTTTTACTTGTGATGAGAACTTTTTTTTTTTAAGATTTTATTTATTCATTATAGAGAGGGGAGAGAGAGAGAGAGAGAGAGAGAGAGAGAGAGAGAGAGAAGGAGGGAGGAGCAGAAAGCATCAACTCCCATATGTGCCTTGACCAGGCAAGCCCAGGGTTTTGAACCGGCAACCTCAGCGTTTCCAGGTTGACGCTTTATCCACTGCGTCACCACAGGTCGATGAGAACTTTTATGATCTATTCTCTTCAACTTTCAAATATGCAATCCAGTATTGTTGACTAAAGTCATCCTGCTGATTCCACATGCAAGTGAGATCATAAAAATATTTGTCTTTCTCTGTCTGACTTATTTCACTTAGCTTAATGCCTTCAAGGTCCGTTCATGTTGGTGCAAATGGCAGGACTTTTTATGGCTGAATTATTTTTCCATTCATCCATCAGTGGACACTTAGGTTGTTTTCATGTCTTGACTATTGAAAATAATGCTACAGTGAACACAGGGGTGCATATATTTTTTTGAATTAATGTCTTCATTTTCTTCAGATGAATAGCCAAAAGTGGAATTGCTGTGTCATGAGGTAGTTGTATTTTTAATTTTTTTTTTTTTTTTTCATTTTTCTGAAGCTGGAAACAGGGAGAGACAGTCAGACAGACTCCTGCATGCGCCCGACCGGGATCCACCCGGCACGCCCACCATGGGGCGACGCTCTGCCCACCAGGGGGCGATGCTCTGCCCCTCCGGGGCGTTGCCATGTTGCGACCAGAGCTACTCTAGCGCCTGAGGCAGAGGCCAAGGAGCCATCCCCAGCGCCCGGGCCATCTTTGCTCCAATGGAGCCTTGGCTGCGGGAGGGGAAGAGAGAGACAGAGAGGAAAGCGCGGCGGAGGGGTGGAGAAGCAAATGGGCGCTTCTCCTGTGTGCCCTGGCCGGGAATCGAACCCGGGTCCTCCGCACGCTAGGCCGACGCTCTACCTCTGAGCCAACCGGCCAGGGCTGTATTTTTAATTTTTTGAGGAAACTCCAGCCTGTTTTCCATAGCAGCTGTACCAATTACATTCCCACCAACAGTGCAAGAGGATTCCCTTTTCTCTACATCCAGGCCAACACTTGTTTGTTGATTTATTGACAATAGCCATTCTGACAAGTGTGAAGTGATATCTCATTGTGGTTTTGATTTGCGTTTCCCTGATGATTAGTGATGTTGCACATCTTTTCATGTACTTTTTGGTTATCTGAATGTCCTCTTTGGAAAAATGTCTATTTAGATATTCTGCCTATTTTTTAATAAGATTGTTTGGGTTTCTTTACTCTTGAATTGTGCGAGTTTTTAAAATATTTTTTTAATATTAATCTCTTATCTGATTATTATTTTCAAATATTTCCTCCCATTTAGTAGACTGCCTTTTCATTTGGTTGACTGTTTTCTTTGTTGTGCAAAAAGCATTTTTTTTTCTGTCTTTTATTTTTTGTATTTTTCTGAAGCTGGAAACGGGGAGAGACAGTCAGACAGTCTCCCGCATGCGCCCGACCGGGATCCACCCGGCACGCCCACCAGGGGGCAACGCTCTGCCCACCAGGGGGTGATGCTCTGCCCCTCTGGGGGGTCGCTCTGCTGCGACCAGAGCCACTCTAGCGCCTGGGGCAGAGGCCAAGGAGCCATCCCCAGCGCCCGGGCCATCTTTGCTCCAATGGAGCCTCGGCTGCGGGAGGGGAAGAGAGAGACAGAGAGGAAGGAGAGGGGGAGGGGTGGAGAAGCAGATGGGTGCTTCTCCTGTATGCCCTGGCCGGGAATCGAACCCGGGACTTCTGCACGCCAGGCCGACACTCTACTACTGAGCCAACCGGCCAGGGCCTTGCAAAAAGCATTTTAGTTTGATGTAGTTCCACTTGTTTATTTTGCTTTTGGTGTCAAATAAAAAAATCATAAACAAGACTAGTGTCAAGGAGTTTACTATATATGTTTTCTTCTAGGAGTTTCACATCTTACATTCAAGTCTTTAATTCAATTTGAGTAGATTTGTGCATGTGTTGTTAGATAGGGCAGTTTCATTCTTTAGTATGCGGCTGTCCTGTGTTCCCAACACCATTGGTTGAAGAGACTGTCGTTCTTCCCTTACTGTATATTCTTGGCTCTTTTGTCATAAATAATTGACCATCTGTGTATGGATTTATTTCTAGGCTTACAAGGATCTTCCTTGACCATACCATGTTCTCTCAGCATCATCCCATGAGGTTGGAGACAGAAATGAATGAGCTAGGACTTCCCAGCCTTCCCTCAGCACATCTACCCACAACTCTTCCCTCATCTTCCCTGCTTGGCCTGTGGCCTTAGTGTGCTTGGTCTGAAAGGTTTTCCATGATGACTGGATGAGCCCATCTCACCCCTAATGAGCACGTGGGGGAAAAGCAGCTGGTGCCCATTTTCCATGGTCCGGATGCTAAGAAGGGCTCTGGGAAGAGTCCCTAGACTCAGAAGATAGTTGTGCCTGGACCTAGGAGCATTGGGTTAGACACACTCGGCTGTTGGGCCTGTTTCCTTCCACACATGCTCCCCTTCTTTCTCTACTTCCTGGGGCTGCATGTCACCCCCAGGTTCTCAACAGAGGTCTTGGCACTGATCTTCCTTCCCCAGTTTCAAATCAGCCCTTCCATGTCCCCTGGGGCAGCCCCAACCCAGTGAGCCCTTGCCTCAGATAGAGGCAGCTGCTCCCTTGGCTCAGTGTGGAGAGGGATGTTTCCTCCACTCCCTCTCCGCTTCCAGCCCCACCATCTAGGCCACCCAACCTCGAATTTGTACGCATGTTAGACACTCACTACTGTAGGGTATTTTGCTCGGGTTATCAAGTTACTAATTCCTAATCCAAACGGATCAAGAAGACCACTCACCATACAGGGGCCTGTGAGAAACAAATGAGACAGGGCATAAAACAGTTCAGAGGGTCACTGACAGCTTAAGGTGGCCCGGAATGGGAACTAGCAGGGTTCCCAGCCTGGCTCTGTTACAGGAAAGAGGACCTGGCCCTCAGTGGGTCTGCCTAGGGCCAGCCCGTGGTGTGTGGGTTCTTGACTTCACGCAGGAAAGATTTCACAACACGAGTCCAGGTGGTTTTGAGAGTACACCTATTAAATCTGGGGACAGTGAAGAAGTGAAGGGCTTAGGATAGAAGACGCAACAGGAGAGAGACTAGGCGGGGCTGCTTTGGCTCTCTAAAAATGTGATAGGAAAGAAATGAGCCTCCACTGAGAAGTCAAAGAAAAGGGGGGCCTTGGAGACAAGTTCAGAGGATTAGCTTAGGACAGGCTGCCACTTCCTACTGCTCCCCTGGTTGCAAGTCTTCTGGGGAACCTTAGAGTGTAAGAGATGCAAACCTGAGGGGGAAAAAGAGGGAGAGGGGGAGGGAAAGAAATGGCATGCTCCCAGCGGGGAGAGCAGGGGCTGGCTCCTTTGTTTTGAGAGTTTTAAAGGCTGGGCATTTAGGGAAGGTCGTAGGGGAGATCTCAGTAGAATATTCATCAGCTTTGCCGTGTCTGCCCTTTCAGGGTGGTGGTTGCCAGACCAGCGATTGATTGGTCAGCACCAGGGCTCATTGGTCGTTGCACCTGATCTTGGTGTCACCCACCTGGTTTTGCTGCTCTTCTGGGACTGGAGCTGAGAGACAGCTGAGGCCTAGATGTTATTTCTAGGGAGGTGGTTTTCAGTATCAGGCTGTAAATTGCTTGGCCAGTTTGTTCAGCTCAATCTCTGTCTTCCTAGTCTACGTACTTGCCAATGAGCTTTCCTAGCTTCTTACTCTCCGGCCTCAGCTCCACAGCCTCTGTGTCCTCATCTGTGAAAAGCACACTCTCAAGCCTCCTCAAGGGTTGCTCCAGCCAGTAGTACTCTTTGAAGTGGCCAATAGCTTTGTGAATTGTAAACTTCACAAATGTAAATCACACATAAGCCATGAAGCTATCTATAAAAGTAGCTCCTTTTTTTAAGGGAGGGATGTGGATGTGGGAAATGAGGCCCCGGTGGGATGGCTGTGCAGTGCTGGGCAGGTAGGGGCTGCAGGAGGCCATTGCCGGGTGTCCCAGGCCTGAGTGGGAAGGACACATGGAGGAGGAAGAAGGAAACAAAGCTTCTCTTCCCAGCAGCTGTGTCAGGGGCCAGGCCCAGTGAAGCCCTGGTCAGGGGGGATGGAGCCAAGGGTTCCCCATGAGTTAATGAGTTCCAGGGGCAACTGGGGATTCAGCTTCATCAAAAGGGCCCATAGAATCAGGGTGATGAGTCATCTGTTTGGCACAGTGGCTGGCTCCCTGGGAGAGCACTGGTGGCTGCTTCCACCATAGTGGCCAGGCTGGAAGCCCTGTGACTCCCAGCTGCCCTGCTGCCTTTTTAGAAAAAAAATTAAATTATAACACTAATACTTTTTGTAGAAAATAAATTAAGTGTAAAAACTAAAAATTTTTAAAAAGCCTTTATTATTTTCTTAATATTCTCCTTTGTTCCGTGCAGGTAATGAGTCAGGTCAGACGCGGCCATGCAGAGGTAACACACAGCCCCCAGGTGAGCCCCCAGGACCAAGGCCCTGTCACCACCCACTGTATTCAACCCCTCCCTCCTCCTCACTGCTTCTCTTGTCCTGGCTTTCATGGACAATTGAGAGTGGGAACCTCAAAACTTTTATCACTAAGTATGATACTAGGTGTTGCTTTAAGTTAGTTTATCATGAAAGGCACAAGCTTCCTTTTTTTTATTTTTTAAGCTTTTAAAACATCATCATAACTGGACATTGATTGTTGTTGAATGCTTCTTTAACTCTATTGAGTTTTTCTTTTTTCTGCTCTGTTACATTTTTAAAAGTATGGAAACTATGGGGCACTTCTGTTTTGCCTGCTTTATAGGTTGTATTGCTCACCTGCTTTTAAAAAGTCCAAGGGGAAAAGAAAGGCCCAGATTCCGAGTATTAACTTAGAATGAAGGGTTGGGGAAGTCTCAGGATAAAGATTACTGATTATAAGGCACTTTGGGTATAAATCATTGTTCACCCACCCAATCATGTGGAATCATCAGTTTTGCTCTTTGCCCTGAAGATGGAAATTTTGCTTTTGGTGAAGGGTGAGCCGGGGGCTATGAACCGTGTGGTTCAGGCACCATTTGGTCCAGTAGGAACTGGACAGGAAAGGAGACCCATGAGGTCACTCATATTACCCTGTTGGGTCAGGGGTCTGGGTGGCTTCTGAAAGCCCAGCATGAGTGAACCAGCCATCGTGGGTGGTGGCGGTGGTTTTCTGTCCCCAGAACTGCCTCAACAAGCAGCAGGTCCTCACGGCCATCCGCCAGTTGCAGCAGCTGCTGAGGATCCAGGAGACCCGCTTCACCGAGGGCCTCCGCAACGTGAGGAGCCGGCTGGCCGCACTGCAGAGCTCTGCGGGCCGAGTGGGACTGGACGGCGCCCCAGGTGGGTCCCTATGTCGGCCCCCAGACCCAGGACGTTCAGGCCCTTCGCCTGTGGGTTCTCTCCCGTCCCCATGTGCCACGCTTCACTGTGTCTCACAGTGGATTGCCAGGCCTCTCCCTGCCTCACCTGCCGGCTCCCTCCATCCCACCCCCCTCTTCTGTTGTCACTTGCTTCCTCCTAGATCTTTTCATTCTAGGCTTCACAGTGCTCACATGTACATGTTATGTTCACAGAGTCCTTCAAAGGCACCACTTTTGGAACAAGAGCTGCTTCTCCCTTCCCTGTCCCCACTGAGGTAGATTCCACTGGGCTCCACTTTAGGCTTTTAAAAATTTAATGCTAATTTTTAGAGCACTGCTAAATGCACAGCCAAACTGAAAGAGTTCTCGTGTATGCCCTCCCAGACACACACAATATCCTCATCATCAGTGTTTGCACCAGGGCAGCATGCCTGTTACCCTCCAGGAGCCAACACTGGCTGTGGTTTTTCAGGCATGAAAACTAGACCTCCGATGGGAGTCCCTCATTAGTGAAGTGGAATGGCTGGCAGGGGCCACTGAGGACACGTCCGTCTGTCTGCTGAGGTTACAGTGGGTAGGCTACAACAGACTGGGGTGTTTCTGCTTGTCTCAGTACTGTAATGACTTTCCCATTGCCAAAACCCAGAAGTGGGTGGCTGGATTTCTTCTGCTCTCTTGTCAGATTGGTGGTGTCTTGGGGGGTCAGGGGAGAACAGGGCCACGAGCCCAAGGCATATCTGACATCATCCATGCATTTAATGTGATGTATCAAGGGCTTTCTTCATTGTGTGAGATGAAGTTTCCTGAGGAAGGTGCTGGATTTCCTACCCTTTCAGAGATGATAGAGTTGAGTCTCACAGCTCTGAGTCAACTCCTGATTTCCTCGGTCCCCTGGTGCAGAGCCAGACCTACCAGCCAGACCCCTCATGCTTTCCCAGGCGCCTGGGCTCCTTAAGGGCTCTTCACAGCCAGACTCCGAGAGGCAGGCAAAGGTGTCTGTCCTTTCTGCTACAGATGAGGAGACCAAGGCCAAGAGAACTGAGTTAGCAGTGGCAGGGCCAGATCTAGTGATTTCTTTTTCCTTCTATAGACCCAACTCCACAGATCCTTTCTGTTTTCACGGGATCAGAGCTCCTACAGCTGCTGGAAATTTCAAAGAAGAACCTGCTGCAAATAATTAATAAAACCACTGGCTCGCGTTAAGAGTTCTCTGTTCACTGGTACAGACAGAACGGTATATTGTTAAATTGCTAATCCTGTCATCGCCACAGTCAGGGTCTTTCTTCCTTGAAACATGCAAGAATTTTTTAATTGGCCAACTCTCTTTTTTAAAATGTTGCCACCATGAATTCTGTCTTTCCGTGTGTTGGACATGAGAGGGCTGGCAGCTGTCAGGATCCCCACTGTGGGGTGGAGCCAGGAGCTCACACCAGGTCTCATTGCAGGTAGAGGGTAACTAGCCTTTGCTTTTTTTTTTTTTTAATTTTTAATTTTTATTTTATTTATTCATTTTTTTAGAAAGGAGAGAGAAAGGAGAGAGAGAGAGAGAGAGAGAGAGAGAGAGGAGAGAGAGAGACAGAGAGAGAGAGAGAAGGGGGGAGGAGCTGGAAGCATCAACTCCTAGATGTGCCTTGACCAGGCAAGCCCAGAGTTTCAAACCGGTGACCTCAGCATTTCCAGGTCGATGCTTTATCCACTGCACCACCACAGGTCAGGCCCTTTGCTTTTTTTAAAGAGCATTTTCTGGGAGTTAGAAAGAATAATTTCTAGTCTTGTAGAATCCTAGGCCTTTCTATGATGGCTTCTGTCCTAAGTATCCCCCGTGGTTTTTCCACCTTTCCTTTCTAGGAACATTATCACAATCTATCAGCTTCAGGGCTTATCATCATGGCTGCTTCCTGCTGGTCTCATTCCCTTCCCTTCACAGTGAGCTCACTGGGGAAGGTGCAGAGGGCTGATCTGTGGCCTGCAGACTGCCTGGGACACTTTTGTAGTGAAATGAACCCTCCCTGGGGCACATGGTCCGCTGGGTGTGCTGTCTACCAGAGAGCTTTCCCTCCCACTTGGGAAGTGACTGCCAATTGATTTCTAATTCATCTGTATCCATTCTTTAATTACACTGACGTCTATTGAGCATCTACTGTATGCTAGCACTGTTCCATCTGTGCAAGTAAGCTTTACCTGTGAGTTGCTCCAGCAGGCGGTTTTCCTTTTTATGAGTGTTTTAAAGACTTCTTACCCCAAAGAGATCACTCTTCCTCCTGAGAGGTCCCTTTGACAGTCCTCAAACCTACCAGGCACAAGCCCTGGCTGGTTGGCTCAGCGGTAGAGCATCGGCCTGGCGTGCGGGGGACCCGGGTTCGATTCCCGGCCAGGGCACATAGGAGAAGCGCCCATTTGCTTCTCCACCCCACCCCCTCCTTCCTCTCTGTCTCTCTCTTCCCCTCCCGCAGCCAAGGCTCCATTGGAGCAAAGGTGGCCCGGGCGCTGGGGATGGCTCCTTGGCCTCTGCCCCAGGCGCTAGAGTGGCTCTGGTCAGGACAGAGTGACGCCCCGGAGGGGCAGAGCGTCGCCCCCTGGTGGGCGTGCCGGGTGGATCCCGGTCGGGCGCATGCGGGAGTCTGTCTGACTGTCTCTCCCCGTTTCCAGCTTCAGAAAAATACAAAAAAAAAAAAAAAACAAACAAAAAAAAAACTAAACAAAAAAACCTACCAGGCACCAACTTATCCCCTATGTCCTCCAGATTCTGTGTGGTATGCCTCCATCGTCTTCAACTCTTGGTTCCAGGGAGGCCTTCTCTGACCACAATGGTCACTACTACACCCTTTAACTGTGCAACCCAGGACTAGTCCCTGCTATATTTTTTTCTTAAGTGAGAAGCGGGAGGCAGAGAGACAGACTCCCACATGCACCCGAACCAGGATCTACCTGTCAAGGCCCCTATGGGGCGATGCTCTGCCTATCTGGGGATTTTGTTCTGTTGCTTGGCAACCGAGCTATTTTAGCACCTGAGGCGAGGCCATGGGGTCATTTTCAGCACCTGGGCCAACTTGCTCCAACTGAGCCATAGCTGCAGGAGGGGAAGAGATAGAAGGGGAGGAGAAAGGTGGAGAAGCAGATGGGCGCTTCTCCTGTGTGCCCTGACTGGGATTGAACCCGGGACATCCACATGCCAGGATGATGCTCTACCACTGAGCCAACCAGCCAGGGCCCTTGCTCTATTTTCTACATGACACTTATCACCTCTTATTTCACTCTGCCATTGGCTCGTGGGTCTGTTATTGATGGTCTCTCTTGATGGAAAGGGCTTCTGAGAGCAGGGTTTTGTTCATTTTATTCATTGATGATTCCAAGTGGCTAATATAGTGCCTGGTACATAGTAAGAACACAATATATAATTTTTCATTTGTTCACTTATAAGTTCAAGGATTCTTTATTGAATGCTCACTATGGAGCAGGCGCTGGATTGGGCCGGGCATGCAGTGGGGACACAGGCCAAGTATGGTTCGTCCTCTAGCTGCATCCTGGGGAGACTGACAACTGATGTGGAAACAAACATGGTGATAAAGAGCCTCCAGGGGGTACAAATCCAGGAAGAAAGCAAAGGGAGCTCAGGCTTAGCAGGTGCCCTGGGAGGTTTTAGTGAAGCGAGGTGGTCAGAGAACACTCTAGGAGGGGTTGTGTTCAAGCAAAGACTCATGTGAGTGAGAAGGAACCAGAGATAGGACGTTCTGGGGAAAGAACATTCTAGGCAGAGGGAGCAGGGAGGCCTGGACATGGCTAAAGCCCCCTCTAACTCCGAGATGTTAGGTGGTAGGCACAGATGTCAGGGGAGTCCCACCCTGACCCTCCCACATGGCGAGGCTCGCACATAGCACTCAGTGTCTCTAAGCCACGGTCTCCTCCTCTTTCACTGAGTGAGCACCCATGGCCAAGTATGCCCTGAGGATTCAATGAGACACAACATTCAAAATGTTCAGCCTGGTGTACAGCCAGGAGTAGGCACTCAACAAAGAGACGCCTGAAGACAAGAAGCCTGGTAATTGAGTGATGTCTAAATTGTTATGGTCCTTCTTTTTCTCCTTATAGTTTCCTGCCCTGCTCTGAATGCCCCTCCAGATGGCAGAAAGTTTGGAAGCAAGTACTTAGTGGATCACGAAGTCCATTTTACCTGCAACCCTGGGTTCCAACTGGTTGGGCCTAGCAGCGTGGTATGTCTTCCCAACGGTACCTGGACAGGGGAGCAGCCCCACTGCAGAGGTCAGTCCTTCCTAACCCTCCTCCGAGGCTGGATCCAGTGCGGCCAGCAAGGCTCTGCTGGGGAAAAAGGGTCATTTCTTGGGACAGTTTCTGCCTGATTCCTCCACCATTTCTTGACCTCAGGACAGCAGCCACTGTGTCTAATGAATCAGCCTCATCTGTGTGAGCTCCCTGAATCCTCCCAACAGTTTAGTCTTGTTTTGCATATGGGGCAATTGAGGCACAGAAGGAACATGCCCAAGAGCTGGGGGACAGGCTGAACTGATTCACATCCAGACAGTACTCTGACTCCAGAGTCTCTTCCTCAACACCTCTCTGTGTTCCTACAGACGCTGGAGCAAGGCAGCTTCTGTGGGTTGTGGGGAAGGACAAGAGGGAGATGCCGCACAGACATGCATTGTGGCTAACTCATTCTGGGGCTTCAGCTTGTTTGCGAGGCTGTAGGTGACCAGTAGGACTGAAGAAATGCCTCAGGTGTCCTTTATGTCTGTTTTGGGACTTGGTGCAGATCAGCTCCGGTGGGACCACTGGGAGAGAGGGAGGCATGAAAGGCTCCTCTTCTCTCTGTTGGGCTTGAAAACAGTACTTGCTTGATGTCTAGGAAAGTCAGACCTGGCACGCTTTACATGCTGGCTTTTCAAAAATGTATGGTCAAAACTTCATGTATACCAGTCATTTTCAGGGCAGGGGTCATAGGACATCTGCTGAGTCAGAATGTCCATGATGTTAGCCCAAGAATTGAAGGGGAAATGTAAATATTACATAAATAAGTAGGTTTTGAAGAGCTGCATTTGAATACCTAAGTAATTTGCAAGCAAACAGGCTCATCAGAAAATACACCAGCCCCAGACAAGCATGGGCAGACATGGGAAGTATGGGCAAGCCGCACTATGTTTGTGGAGCTAGACTTCGATTCCCATCTCCTGGGGTGAACATGGTCTGAAGGGTGGTAACAGGTACCACCCAGAAGATAGCTAGGAAATACGAGCCCTGTGTCATACAGACATACTAGGGGACATGCCGAGATCTGATTTCCCCTTTATCCTGAAGGATTTCCATTATTTCATATAGATACAAGGGAAAGAAGAAAAAGTGTTTTCCTTGTGATGAGAACTCTTAAGATTTATGTTCTTAACCACTTTCCTATGTGTCCTACAGCCTTGCTAACCACAGTCATGTTTTGAATCACCCCTAGTACTTACTTATAAATGGAAGTTTGTGCCTTTGTCTCTGTATTCCTTGTAAACTGGGAGCTAACTCCAGAGGCTTGACCAGACTCAGGTGAGAGTTTTGTTCTGTTTGAACACTATAAACTGTAGACTTCTGCTGGGGAATGTCCGCTGCTGCCCATTCTCTCCCCCTGTGACACTGAGCCTTGGTGACACCCACCATCTTTATGTGGCCATCTCTCCAGTCAGTTCCTTCGCTCTGAGTTCAACTTTCAAAAAAGTTGTAGCTTTACCATTGGCTGTCATTTTGATTGCGCCGTAAGATACCCATCTCACATTTCTTTCCTTGTTATCTTTAATACATTCCTCCATGTCTTCTGTTTTAACCGATACTGTGTTGCCATCATGACTAAGAAATCTTTTTGCCTGAATGGCCAAAGGATTTTTTTAAGATAATAGTTTTATTGGGCTCCATCTAAGTACTGGCCTTCCTGGGAAACTGAAAATTTCTATTTCTGGAGCAGTCTGGCCACTCAGACCTCTCAGGGTGTTCCAGGACAAGCCCCAATATTGTGGAGACTGTAGGAGGAGAATCCAAATTGAGCCCAATAAGGAAAACCGGTGCAAATGAAAGAGACGGTGCAGAGAAGAGGTGAGGAGGCTTGAAAAGGGCAAAGCTGAGCAAGTATACGTGTGACCCATGCTGAAAACAGTGGAACTGTGACATCGGGAGTTAGGAAATTAGGAAAACTTCATAGGAAAACTTATTTCCTCTGAATGAGTAATAGGAAGGGACTTGTCCAATCCCATACACACCATTATAAGAAAACAGAGATGAAAGTCTGCAGACGATGAATGAATGCCAGAAGGACATACCCATAAAACAGATGAAAGCTGTAACTATTTCCAAACAAACAGCAAGAAAAGTTTTAAAAGATAAAAACTATGGAAGGGTGGCATAAATAAATATTAGAAAACCTCAGAAATGAGGGGATTGGAGAAATGGAAAGTTTGAAACTAGATAACAGAACACAGGAAAGAGTTAGAAATAAAGGGACAAGAAGTCAATCATGCATGTGAAACACTGAGTCAGATCCAGGGAACTAGCACGTGCTCACTGAACAGTAAGCAGGGCAGCAGAGCCACCACCACGCGCTTGCCTTCCCAGCCTCTCCACAGCTGCTCCAGCACCATGTGCTTAACTAAGTGCCACTGCCTGAGCCAGACATGATGTGATGATACCCATACTGCAGTCAGAGCACAGATGGGAAGCCAAGACTGGGCACCGGGCTGTGGCATGCCTCCAAGAGTGAATAAAGATAAGAAAGAGTCTGTGTGGATCTCGTCTAGGAATGAAAACTCTGGGCCACAATATCCAGAGGGGAACAGCACACAGGGGCCTGCGACCTCTGGACACAATCCCCACCCCACCTGCACCCCACAGTCCAGGTGTGACCAGGCTTGGTGATTTCTGCTGGGCCCCAGCCAGGGCAGAACATGGCGCCAGTCCCACCAGCGCCAGACTGAAAGGTACTAGTGTTTAAACCCTGGCTCTGAGCCCAGAGCTTTATGGCCTCATGGTCTGCTGCTTTCACTTTGCTGGTGAGAAATGATAGGCTGGACAACAGGTGGAAACGGGAAACCCAAGTCTTGTGGCTTTGTGTGCAGTGCCGTTCCAGACACCTTCCTGGAAACCGGTTGTCTGAGAAAGAACCTGTGGGGAGAGCACAGCCGGGTTAAGGTTACTGAGAAATTGAAATGGCTCCTACCAGGACAAGCAGCATCTGGATGGAAGGGCCTTTCCATGATGAATACAAACATGTCATAGTCTACCTGACACTCCAGTCCTGAGGAGGCCAGCCCACACACATGACGCTGCTGTTCTCATCAGGAGTAAGGACCTTTCCTTCTTCTGGATGGACATGCTGGAAAGGATGCTCTGGCACCATTTGGGACATCCACTGCATCCCAGGATGCTGTGGTGAACTCAGTGAACCCACAGACCTGTCCCTGGGGCCTAAATGCCACCATTAGAACTGGGCTTATGGAATTCACAACACAGAGACGGGATCTGAGGGTTTCAAAAGATCAGTTTTTCCCTAATTAGGAAATTTGTCAACGTTCATAATGGAAAAATGGAAGAGGACCAGAAAGCATAAAGGAAGAGAAACTATCATCCAGAGAAAAACCTATTAAACTTTTTAAATATGTATCTCTGTATACATAGCCTTTCTGTAGGACTGTTGTGTAGGTTAGCCTGAAACAGTTCTCTTTCCCAACGTTAAGGAGCAGTCAAGGGTGGCACAAGAAATGGGAGCACAAGAAAGCTTCTGGGCGGGGTTGGAAAGAGTGCATCTCCCCATCTCTGCACATTCCGTGGGCCACGCTCCCTCCCTCTTATGGCTTCTCTGAACTGCATTCCTGTCCAGCGGTGTTCTACCTGGGTGCTGGCAGATAGAGGCAGATTTGGAGGCCATTCTACCTGGGTGCTGGTGGAGAAGAGCAGAGTTGGGGGCAGTCTTACCTGGGTGCTGGCGGAGAGAGGCAGATGATGGGCCGCACCCACCAGCAGAGCTCCAGGTTGGCGTGGGTATGTGGCTTGCTGAGTAGAGGGAGGGCTACGTCTCAGCTCTTGCAGTGGGGCAGTGGCATGGGCACAGTGGCGAGGTAGAGTGCTAGAGTCAAACTGCCATGTAAAGAAAGTTCATCTATCATTGTGTTTTGTTTGTTTAAGAATCAGAACTCACACACTTGGGTTTCAAAATTATTTATTTTCTTAGATATCAGTGAATGCTCCAGCCAGCCTTGTCAAAATGGTGGGACCTGTTTAGAAGGAGTCAACCAGTATACATGCATTTGCCTCCCAGGAAGGACTGGGAACCGCTGTCAGCACCAGACCGAGACTGGTATGTAGCTGTGTAGGGGTGGGCGAGGACATCTGCTGCAGGGGGCACTGGTCAGGGGTCACCAGAGGCAGGTGGGTCAGAGAATGGGCTCTTCATCTCTGTGTCACATCTCTCTAGTTCCCTGAGAAGGTTTTTGGGGATGGAGTTTAGCTCTTGGGTAACCAGTTTTGATCCTTATTTTTTAAAGTGAGAAGAGGGTAGATACAGCGACAGACTCCTGCATGTGCCCTGACTGGGATTTACCTGGCAACCCACATTTGGGGCCAATGCTCTGCCCATCTGGGGCCACTCACACACGCTTTAGTACCTGAGGCAGAGGCTCCATGGAGCCATTCTCAGCAGCCAACCCCAACATGCTCAAATCAATCAAACCATGGCTGCGGGAGGGGAAGAGAGAGAGAGAGAGAGAAGGAGGAGGGGGAGGGGTGGAGAAGCAGATGGTCGCCTCTCCTGTGTGCCCTGGCCAGGAATCAAACCCAGGACTTTCATAAGCCGAGTCAACGCTCTCCACTGACCCAACTGGCCAGGGCCTTGATCCTTTTTATGAAAGAAAATTCAGGTGGCAGGACTCACAACCTGAAAACTCCTCAGATTAGGGCTGGGCCCAAGGTGTTTGTTTGCTGCCACCTTCACATGTCAGTTTTTCCTCTGCAGATCAGCACAGTAGCTTTTCCTTTCAAATGCTCCCATCACATCTACAAAATCCATAGTTACTGTTAGAGGCCAAGCGTCTTTAGAGCTAGGTGACTGTTCATCTGACTGGTGCTTAAGATCATCTACATAGAGTCCCAACATCTCTAGCCAGAAGGTCTGGACACACACAGTGGCTGTGTGCAGATGGCAAGAAATGCAACATGGAATCTATACGGGTGAATGGGGGTTCCCACTGTGATGCAACCAAAATGTCCTTTATAAAAAGATCAAATACTAAAGATGTCCTAGTCCTTTGCCCCAAAAGCCTGGATTTCTGTGTGGCATCTTAGTGTGGGGAGGAGGAACGGGTGGTTAGCCTAGTATCTGGAGAGTAGGAGTGTATATGGCTAGTAGCCGCGGCCATCACAGCCATGCACATGCAGGTTCACATTGAATTCAGACAGATGGTAGAGAAACTGTGGAGCCGAAAACTGGCAGGCCATATTTTTATTCTAGCCTCACACCCCACAGGTGAGTAAAAACACACAGGGCACCAAAACCCACTCATTCAGCGCTCACAAAGCTACTGACACATCCAGGTTTTCCTAGAATCAAAGGCTCCCCACCAGTCTTAGTGAAGCTCGCAAGAGCCCTCACCTCTGTTCCCCATCTCCTTCTCTCTGAACACACTGGCTTCTCCTTCAGCACCCCGCCATCTTGGCTGCTTCTCTGCAAAAACGTGGCCTTCTACCCTTTCTCCTCTTAAAATTTTTTGGCGTGAATACCCCTCCTTAGCACAGATTAGCATAACAAAGACCCTTCCCGAACAGGAAGGTAATTGGCAGTAGCCATTTACATGGGCAGTGCCATTTTTTACAATAAAAGTGAGCAAAACCAGAAAATACAGATTTTACAAACTTATTTGCCCAAAAAGGAGCTTTGTCAATACTTGATGTCCTTGCACTGGACCCAGCCCAAGGGGTTTATTTGTTGTTTTTTTACAGAGACAGAGAGGGATAGATAGGGACAGACAGACAGGAACAGAGAAATGAGAAGCATCAATCATCAGTTTTTCGTTCCGACACCTTAGTTGTTCATTGATTGCTTTTTCATATATGCCTTGACTGCGGGCCTTCAGCAGACCGATTAACCCCTTGCTCGAGCCAGCAACCTTGGGTCCAAGCTGGTGAGCTTTTTGCTCAAGCCAGATGAGCCCACGATCAAGCTGGCGACCTCAGGGTCTTGAACCTGGGTCCTCCGCATCCCAGTCCGATGCTCTATCCACTGCGCCACCACCTGGTCAGGACCAAGGTTATTTTTAAGCATTGCCCCCAGAGATTTGCTGCTTTATGTGTCTTGATTCTATTCAGCCTGCAGTGAGATTTCTCAGAATGAGGCTGCCCTCCAGGGAGTCCGGGGGCCCCTCCAGCTCCTGCCCCCAGGGGCTGCTTTCTAAGCCTGCGGAGCTGGGAAGCAGACCCTTCCTGGCAGTTCCACTGCCTCTCCTACTTACAGGACAGAAAAAGGAATGGGTCACCTTCCAATCCAAATGTGCTGGTCCCGGACCTTTAGGCAGTTGTCCCTCAGGTTAAGGGGCATTTTATATATGAAGTATCCCATGCAGGACGCACCCCCAGGAAGGGAATGGGGGTGATAGGTGCTCCAAAGCCAGCTCCTGTCCTCACAGCATCCGCCTAGCAAACCCTGAGTGCTTGTTCGCCTGTGTCCTTCCAGCTCTGTGGGGGGAAGTTTTTCTCCCAATACTTTTTCTTAAATCTATTAACATTTTTTGGTATTGTGCAAAAATGTAAATGCCATAAAATTTACCATTTTAAGTGTATGATTCCATGGCATTAAGTACATTCACATTATGTGCAACTATCCATCTCCAAAACATTTTTCACGTTGCAAAACTGAAATTCTGTGCCCATTTCTCCCTCCCCTGACAACCCTGCCACTGTCTCTGAATCAGACTCCTCTAAGAACCATTTAAGTGGAATATTGCAGTGTGGGTCCTGTGCACCTCCTTACTTTTACCCCCAGTCCTCTACGATCTCCCGTGTGAGAGCTAAAATTAGTCTGAAAACTTCCAAAAAACGAACACTTTGTTCTGGTTTGAAAATTTATTTCTGTTCTTGGTTAAAAACAAAAAGCTTAAACACTTTAGAAAAGTGGTGCTTTGAACAGCATTGGGTGTGTGTTAAGCTTTTCTGAACGAAGACGCGGGTGTCGCCTCCCTGCCGCGGTTGGCACAGGGCGCAGCGTGTGCCCTCCAGACTGTGCGGCGCGCCCCGTGTTGGGCTGGCATGTGGGGTTTTGGTGAATCACCATCCCTCTTCCTCCACCTGCAGAGTGAGCTCTGAGAGGCTGACCGTCTGGCTCCCTGGCACCTTCCCGCGGCCCGGCCGGCAGGGAAGTGGCCCTGATGCGTCTTCTCTCCGCAGCCATCCCCGAGCGCCTGGTGGACGACCCTGCCTTCAGCCGCGCGCCCCGCTGCGCGCAGGTGGAGAGGACAAGGCACTGCAGCTGCGAGGCCGGCTTCCAGCTGAGCAGAACAGCCAGTGGTGACAGTGTCTGCCAGGGTAGGTAGATGGGCTACGAAGTGTCCCCCACCTACTAGGGATGAGCACATCAGGGGAGACACAGGACTCCTACCGCTGCCCCCCCCCCCCGCAGTGGGCACACCCAGCCTTCACCCAGGGAACAAAGCTCTATGGGAGCAGGAGCACAGTCTGAGAGCCGGCCCACTGTGGTTTTAGGTCAGTGCTGACCTGGTGGCTGCGAGGCAGAGCTATCACCTAGACATTTCCACGGGGGAGGGTCATGAGAGACTAGCCAGGCGATCCCAGGCTCCTCCCCAGTCAGAACCTGGCAGAGCCTCCACCCAAGCACTGCACCCAAGTCTGAAAGAGCCTTGAGCCCCTTGTCTCTGCATCCTGGCTGGAATCACAGGGGTGGAGTCTGGGCTGGTAGACATGCTAAGCTGGGCAGGTGCCTGGCCCTCATCTCTGTCCCCTCTGAACTTAGTTTTAACAAGGCTACTTCTAGTAACCATCCTGATCAGCAAAGCTCCTCTGAAAACAACTCAGCCCAGAGGTTTAGACCTGAGCTTGGTCAGTTGGTGCCAACAGCCTCGTTTTACAAAGCAGAAACAAGACCCTCTTACTCCATTCTCAAAGATGGAGCCATGAACCAGGTCCAGAGTCTGGGGCTGCAGCTAGGCCTGGCTTTCTGAGCTGCTTGAAGGGCCTGCTTGGCCAGCCTCTGGGGTGATCTCCCTTTTGTCTTCAGTCTGAGACAGAGGACCCTGGGAAGCTGCCTGCTCAGCTCCCTCTCCTCCCTTATGCCCTCTGGGCCCCCGGCTCAGGATAATGGAGTGTGCCTGCCCCTCTTCTCATGTTCTGCTGGGGACAGGGCTCATTGCCTGGCTCCAGGAATCATAGCAGGCACTTCTCTCCTCAGATGTGAATGAGTGTGAGCTCTACGGGCAGGAAGGGCGCCCCCGGCTTTGCATGCATACCTGCGTGAACACACCTGGTTCCTACCGCTGCACCTGCCCCAGCGGGTATCGGACCCTGCCCGACAGGAAGAGCTGTGAGGGTGAGTGAACATGCACCAGAGCCAGGTGCTATGGGGCTCAAGAGGGGCTCTCTGCACCTGGGCACCTGCTGTTCCTGTGACCTGCCAGGATCTCAGATGAGGATGCAGTGGATGTTAGGGGAGTCAAGGTGTTAGTTATATTCAATCTTTTAAAAACCATCAACAAAAGGACCTCTCAAATCAGGCTACATTGTCATTGACATAAGTAGGAAAGCAAGTTGTCTAACCATCCTGGCAAATAATCTCTTCTGGCCTTATGCGAGTAACTATTTTCAAGATCAGGTCATGTCCTCCCACTCAGCAGTGCCTTTAGCCAGGGTTGGACCCAAAGAAAGAGCAGCCAGTTGATCCCCATGTCCTGCAATCTGGAGGAGGCATGAGGCTCCTGGCATAATGTGCCTTCTCCATGGCCCGTGTAGGCCTATGTCTACATCTGAAAGGGAAGCACCTTACAGCAACTATGACCTACCTAGTGTGATCACCTCAAATCTGAGCCCTAGAACCCTGATGCCATAGAGGATGTCTGGTGTTTAGAAAACTGGGCCTACCTCACATTAGAGGAATGAGAGACCTGTGACCCTTCGCTGTCATCCATGGAGACAAGACAGAGAAGAGAGCCCAGCTTGTCTTAGACAATGGCTCTGAGTTGCTGAGGGAGAGGGAGGAGAGAGGGCAGAGGGCTCCCCTACAGGCTGTGGAAATGAGAGGAGGCAACGCCCCAGTAACATCTTATTGAGGCTCCACTGCAGGACCCAGATGAATGGGTAACCTGAGATTGGAGTATGAGAAGGTATCCAGATGGCCATCATCTGTCTATCCACACATTACTCCATCTCTGTCATACATTTGTCCCACCATCCATCCCCCATCTATCCATCCATCCATCCACTCATCCATCTTTCATCCATTTAACCATCTCATCCATCCATCTATCTCTCATTTACCAATCCATTTATCCATTTATCTATCCATCCATCCATCCATCCATCCATCCATCCATCCATCCATCCATCTTTCCTTCCTTCCTTCCATTCATCTATCCATTCACTCATCCATCTCTCTCATCCATTCATGTATCCATTCACCCATCTACCCACATCTCTCATCCATCCATTTGTCCATCTTTTCATCCCACAGTGTTTTTGCAGGGTTGGGAAGAAACACACTTCAGTAGGGAAACTTACCTGTGAAGGGAGCAAAGAACTCCTACAAAGGAGAGTGAGGCCATCTGCACTGGGCATGGGGTGAGACTGAATAGGAAACTTTCAATGATTTAATCATAAAGGGCCCCGTGGCTGAGGAGGAGGCAGGTCTGAGAGAAGCACTGCAGTGAGAACACTCCTTTGTGCTGTCCAGCCCCTCTTTCAGCTGTTGTACACAGGAGGGAGGACAGGATCCCAGAGAGAAGGGTTCCCCACTATGAGAAGTAGTGCGAGTGTTTGGAAAGCTTGCTACATGTGGGGACACCACATTCCAGAGGCCTTGTTAGTGATGGAGGGGATGTCGGGGACCTTCACCCTCACTGGGTGCCGATATTTCAGATGTTGATGAGTGTGTGAGCCCACAGCACCTGTGTCCCCGGGGGACCATGTGCATCAACACTGGTGGAGGCTTCCAGTGTGTCAGCCCCGAGTGCCCTGAGGGCAGCGGCAATGTGAGCTATGTGAAGACGTCTCCCTTGTGAGTATCCCGGGGCAGGGGTTGGGCTGGATTTTCCAAAGGATCTTGGGAGAAAGTGCAGTTACATCTGAGGAAAGATGAAAGGCAGGGAGCTGGGAGTCTGGGTTCTCTGAGCTCCTGTTTCCCTTTAGTGCTTGCATTGCATGCATTGCTGCTCTGTGCAGTCAGAACCTAGTTTGCCCTGACAGGAATCATTTTTTTAAATAGTTTTATTTATTGATTTACAGAGAAGAGTGAGAGAGAAGGGAGGGGAGTGGAACAGGAAGCACCAACTCTTATAGTATGTGCCTTGCCCAGGCAAGCCTAGGGTTTCAAACCAGCAACCTCAGCATTCCAGGTTAATGCTTTATCCACTGCGCCACCACTGGTCAGGCGACAGGAGTAACTTTCCAGTGTTGCCTGCTGACACGGAGGATAATGGCACTTAGCTACCGTGGTGCTGCACTTCATGGGGGGAAGACCGCTGGGTGATGTGGCCAGGAGGCAGGTGTACATCACACTGATTTGGGAGAGGATCACCTCATTTTCACACAACACATCCTGCACACTTGCTATTGCTGTATCACCTGGCTTTCCCACTGGTGCTAGAAGGTTTGGCTTCTAGGAACCTCAGCTCTTAATAGAGCTTTTGCTTTTCAAAAGGTGAGAGACAGGCCTTTAAGGGAGAATAATTACACCTATGACAAAGTACATGCATTTTCTTCTGAAAAAGATCACAAGAGCTCTAGTATTGTCTTTAGGATGAATCGACTTCCCAAGTTTAGATACTTGAGCTGCTCTGGGGGGTACAGCAGAGTGGAAGCTGCAGAAAGGCAGTGTCTTAAGAGTGGCAGCTATTAGGGAGACTGAAGACCTCAGGAACCACTGAGTGAAGGGACAGAGGGACCTACATGTCATAGCCTTGAAGGCATCCCTGATTAACAACCAGATGTGATATTTGACCTGCATTAATTACCATGACAATGCGACTCACCAGATTAGTTTAGCTCATCTGGGAAATATCAGAAGCCCTTCCTCCTGGCCCTGACCCCAAATGGGTAAGGTAAACTGGGTTTCCTGCTTTCAGAATGAATGATCCTGGGGTTTGGGAAGTTTAGTATGTGTGGAGTGCCATATTTCAGTATGTTGCCTGCTACCTGCTAGGGTTCCACTGTTGGATGGAGGTTTCAGCCTGTGCAGAGGGGTGTCTAGTTTGAATACCAGCATGACCATTATTATTTAATCTTCCCTGGCTTTATTTTTCTGTAAAAGCTATAGTAGTTGCATCCATGCATACTCATGCACATACATGCATGCACATACATGCACACACGCATGCAAGAGCACGCACATACAGACACAAGTGGGTTAGGGGAGTGCCTCTTCTTTGGCCACCATGACTCCAGCCACACACACTTGCCTGTAGCTCTGGGCACCTGTGGTGAGGAACCAGTGGCTGGAAAAGGTCTCTCCAGTGGCCTCTGCCAGAGGACAGGCAGGGGACAAGCCAGGTCAGGGCAGCCCTCTGCATTTCCCCAAGGCTGACTGCCTTCATCTTGCCTCTCTGATCAGTCAGTGTGAGCGAAACCCCTGCCCCATGGAAAGCAGACCCTGCCGTCACCTGCCCAAGACCATCTCCTTCCACTACCTGTCTCTGCCCTCCAACCTGACAACGCCCATCACACTCTTCCGCATGGCCATGGCTTCGGTGCCTGGCAGACCTGGACCCAACAGCCTGCGGTTTGGCATCGTGGGTGGGAATAGCCGCGGCCACTTCGTGATGCAGCGTGCAGACCGCCAGACTGGGGAGCTGATCCTTGTCCAGAGCCTGGAGGGGCCTCAGACACTGGAGGTGGACGTTGACATGTCAGAATACCTGGACCGCTCCTTCCAAGCCAACCATGTGTCCAAGGTTACCATCTTTGTGTCCCCGTATGACTTCTAAGGGTGCATGAGGGGTGTGGAGATCTGGGCTCATGTCTCATCTTCAAAGGCTCAGCTGAGGGCACTGACTGCGAGACATCTCCCCTCCCTGCCCACCTGCCCATTCACCCAGGTGTCTAGGGCAGCACCACGCTCTGCGCGCCCACAGGGACGCACAAGAAAGACAGCCACAAAACCCAAACTGCTGCCATCACTTTTGTTTTCTGCTTTAAGGTTGTTCCCCCTGAAATCTCTTTTCCAGGGGAATGGGAAGCTTTTGAAAATGCCATTGAATGGCATAGTGAGTCTGAACTAACCAGAGAGGGAAAGTTAATGGCGTGTGTCTGAGGTGGCTGTTAGTCTTGTGTAATTAGTCATGCTGAGGGTCAAACTGCCCTGAGTGTGTGGCATAGGGGTGGGTCCTTGGCCCCAACCCAGTGTTCTGCTCTTGTCTGCATCCCATCTGTGACAAGCCTGCCAGCCTTCTCACCAGAGAGAGGTGTAGGACTTGGGACCCCCCCACAGATTCTGCTAGACCAAGAGACCAATGTTAAAGAATAGATTCTGCCTGAATTAACTCCTTTTGAGATCGTATCTCAAAACATGACCTCATATTCTAACTGAATAAATAAAGCTTATTGCCTCTCTTTGCCCACCTGGCCTGTCCCTGAACATGAGTTGTCTCTGTTCTGTGTAGGAGGGGACACCTAGATCTCGTCCTGTCTATGCTGCACCCACTAAGATAAATGACCAAGAAGAGTGCACAGGTGAATGTGGGATTGTTCCCCCAGTACCCTGGTCGGCAAACTGCAGCTCGTGAGCCTCGTGTGGCTCTTTGGCCCCTTGAGTGGGGCTCTTCCACAAAATACCATGTGCGGGCGCTACCTTGATAAGGAATGTACCTACCTATATAGTTTAAGTTTAAAAAATTTGGCTCTCAAAAGAAATTTCAATGGTTGTACTGTTGATATTTGGCTCTGTTGACTAATGAGTTTGCCGACCACTGCCCCAGTAGAAGTGTGGCTTGGCCACATGGAAGGTTGGTGAGGCGACTGGTGCGGGGAGTGTGGGCAGATGCTCGCACTGCTGTTGACCCCAGGCCTTCTGCCTCTGCTGGAAGAGCCCGGGAGATGCACTCCAGTGACAGCTTGGCTGGTGAGGGGTGGAGTGGGCACTGTTCAGGGTAAAACTTAGAAGTTGGCAGAGCTGTGAGGAGGTTTTAGTTTCCAAATACATGTTTAAAATAGATAGCTGAGGTTTCAGCACAGATGTGTTATTTAAAAACTCCTTGTATTTGCCTTGGTCTGAGATGGAGCCAGAGGACTTGTGTTGCCAGGTTAGTGATCAAGCCCACATTGGGCTGTTTCTGGGATACTCTTTCTGTCTTATTTTGTCAGCAAAGAGTGAGACGCAATCAAGAGCTGCCTTTGATGTTTTTGTCCTCTGCCCATGGGTTTAGCCATCATCTCTCCAACAAGCAAACTTTGATTTTCCAGGTTGTTACAATCTCCCTCTCTCTTCTTACCTCTCTCTCTAAAATAAATTAATTAATTAAAAAAATTTAAAACAACAAAAAAAGTGTTACCCACAGCCTTTTGTTTCCAAATGGTGCTGTGACGAATCAGAAACCTGCAGGCTCCCCAGCCACCTATGCATAATGCCAGGTGGGAGAGACCAAGGACCTGGCCATGTCCCTGAAAGGGAGATGGCACAGCTGTGTGCATCTTTTTGCAGGGGCAGGGGTGGCTCCCAGGGACAAGCCTCTCTCCCAAATGAGGCAGGTAGAGGCTCTACAGAACTGGCCTCCCAGCCACCCAGGTGTATGATGAGGATGTGGGTGCCCTGCAGGCCCAGCAGAAGCAAAGGCATGCAGCCCCGAGACCCGCCATCACTGCCCGTGTAGAAGGATGGGCTGCCCGTGGACTATGCTTGGGCCTCCTGCTTGGGTAGTAACCTAAGTTCTGTCTCCTCTCACACCTCACTTTCCTTGTGGAAGCCAACTCTCCTCTGTCCTTTCACAGTTCCAATTTGTGCCAGGTCAGAGTGGCTAATAGTTACAGGTGTTAATTTGTACCCCTTTCCAGGAGACAGGGGTTCATAGTATTTGGCAGCAGGCTTTAAAACTTTTTACCATGCACAGTTGTGTATGTGCAAACACATACAAAAGCGAGGAGACTAGTGTAATGAGACCAGGTTTGAATCACCAGCTTCAGTCACTAACACATGGCTAAACTAATCTTGTCCCATCTCTGTTCTCACCACACCCATTATGATTCTGAAGTAGGTCCTGGACATCAATCATAGCGTTTCATCTGTAAATATTTTAGCGTGTTTCTCTAACCATAAGTACTTTTTTCAAAAGCACAACCTCAATACCAATCATACCTAAAAAATTAACGGTAATTCCTTAATACCTTCAAATATTTCTGAGTGGCTTATGATTTTATGTTTGTTTGAACTGGGTCCAGGATTTGTAATTTGTTGATATGCCTCTTAAGTATCCTTTAATCCATACAGGGGTTCTGGTTCTCACATCTTAGCATATGTTAGAAGACAAACCACTGGGCTGTTTGTCCTACAGAACTTCTCACAGTCTAGGTTTTCCTTAGTGCATCTGCTATGTCTTTTAACATGTTCCTCTGTCCTCCCTGTTTTTTATATAGCAATATTTATAGCTAGAGATTTATTCAGTGTCCAGTTAGGCTTAGTTTTACAAGACTACTTTCCTGGTGGTAATTGGTACTTCTAAGTGGAAGCTATAGAATCTCTTGTTGACTCTTCTTTTCTGATGGTAGCAGTCATTGATTTTATTTTTTATTTTTTAGCAAGAGAGGGAGACAGAGAGAGGGACAGATAGGGACAGACAGACAGGAAGGGAAAGACATGAGAAGCATCAATTCTTTGCTGTGGCACCTTAGTTGTTCATTGACTGCTTTCTCATATGTGCCTTGACCAGGGAGCTAGTGACCCCTTGCTCAAGTCAGTGACCTTGGGCTTCAAGCTAGCAACCTTTGGGCTCAAACCAGCAACTTTGGGATGTCTATGATCCCATGCTCAAGTCGGCAATCCCGCAGCAGCCAGTGATATTTACTAATAGACCCATGACTCCTAGGGGTTGCAAATATATTCCAGTACTGTTGTCTCTTTTTTTTATTAGCTGGCATACTTTGTAAAGAGAAACCTCTTCTCATCAATTATTTGGTTATCTTGAGTTTGGTCTGTATGGGAAAGGCAAGATCAATCCTTGACTTTGTCTCCTTTGTCAGTTTCCAAGGTGGATACAATGAGAGTTGTCTTATTTGCTGAGTACACGATGAACTCCTGGTTTAAACATAGTTGATGTATGTTTGGATCCATTGCAGTTACTATTCTTCCTGTTGCCCAAATGGTGCAATCTTAGGTTCTTGGGAATTACTCAAGTTGGCTAATTTCTTTTGACATGACCCTGATGGTCTTTGATAATTTCCTAGTTATCTTTAAGAGATGTTTCAAGCTTATTTTGTATATTCTGTGCCCAGCTTTGATGTCATTCATGTCCCCAGGGACCCTGGTCCCTTTTAGCGGTGCTCAATGGTACTGGTTTGGTCGTTGTTTCTTGGTTTTAGTGGACAGAACTAGGAAATATGTACTTTTAGCTTTATTTTTTTTTAAATAAAAAACACTACATGAGTTTATATTGGTATTTTCAATTCAACTCAGGACTACAGTGTTTTTAATATAACCTCATTGACGTTTCACCTGCTTTTCTTTTTTTTTTAGATTTTATTTACTTATTTTAGATAGGAGAGAGAGAGAGAATGAGAGAGAGAGAGAGAGAGAGAGAGAGAGAGAGAGAGAGAGAGAGAGAAGGGAGGAGCAGGAAGCATCAACTCCCATATGTGCCTTGACCAGGAAAGCCCAGGGTTTTGAACCGGCGACCTCATCATTCCAGTTCGACGCTTTATCCACTGCGCCACCACAGGTCAGGCTCACCTGCTTTTCTTTCTCTCATTTGAAAATATCACCAAAATAATCACACATTGTCTTAAATTCTCAGAATAACAATGTAAAAATTATCACAAAAATAATTACTAAAAAACAGTTACAGTTTTCTTTTGAAATTCTGATTATCCTTATGGTTTTTGCATTAGGGATGTATAGTCAACTTACAGTGTTATTTTATTTTATTTTTTTCTGAAGTTGGAAATGGGGAGGCAGTCAGACAGACTCCCACATGTGCCCGACCAGGATCCACCCGGCATGCCCACCAGGGGGCGATGCCCTGCCCATCTGGGGCGTTGCTCTGTTGCAACCAGAGCCATTCTAGCGCCTGAGGCAGAGGCCACAGAGCCATCCTCAGTGCCCGGGCCAACTTTGCTCCAATGGAGCCTAGGCTGCAGGAGGGGAAGAGAGAGACAGAGAGGAAGGAGAGGGGGAGGGGTGGAGAAGCAGATGGGCGCTTCTCCTGTGTGCCCTGGCTGGGAATCGAACCTGGGACTCTTGCACGCCAGGCCGACACTCTACCACTGAGCCAACCGGCCAGGGCCTCAACTTACAGTTTTAAAATCACCTGGAATAGTTCCTTTCTCTGTGGTTATATACCCCAAACTTGAATTAGGGTATGGTTATTCACTTGGTTTTGCTTAAAATTTTAGATACTGCTATTTTATTTTATTTTATTATTTTTTTTGTAATCAGGTAAACCATTTACATGGTTCCAATGTCAAATCCACAAAACAAGCTATATTCAGAGAGGTCTATATTCTGTATTCCCTCCATCCTATTATCTTTTCCTGCCAGAAATAATCATTTTTTCTATTTTACCTTTCCATTTAAAAAATATAAGCAGGCCCTGGCCTGTTGGCTCACCAGTAGAGCTTCGGCCCAGCATGTAGATGTCCCAGGTTCGATTCATTGTCAGGGCACACAGGAGAAGCGCCCATCTGCTTCTCCACCCTCCTCCTCTTCTTCCTCTCTGTCTCTCTCTCCCCCTCCTGCAGCCAAGGCTCCATTGGAGCAAAGTTGGCCCAGGCACTGAAGATGGCTCCATGGCCTCCACCTCAGGCGCTAGAATGGCTCCAGCCACAACGGAGCAATGCCCCAGATGGGCAGAGCATCGCCCCCTGGTGGGCATGCTGGGTGGATCTGGGTTAGGCACATGCAGGGCGGGAGTCTGTCTGACTGTTTCCTTGCTTCTAACTTCGGAAAAATACAAATACACACACACACAGACACACACACACACGCAAATGGTAAATGATAGCATACTATTTCACACTTTCCTCGATCTTGCTTTTTTCTTAACAATATATTGGACATCATTCTATAGAACCAGCCAGAACCTTCTATAACATGCTCCATTATAAGGACATACCAGGGTTTATCCAAACAGTCATTGTTGATTGACATTTGGGTTGTTTCCAGTCCTTGCATATTAAAAATATTGCAGCAATATGCATTTGTCCTTTTGTATTTTTGTTTCTGTATCTGTGGGGCCAGTATTTCCTCTGTAAGGATTCTAGTATTTTCTCAACAACAATGTATGATAATCATGTTCCTACACCAAAGGAAACCCAGGGACGCCCCTGGTTCCCCCCCTCCCCCCCGGAAGGACAGAGAGGCCTGAGAAGAGGGCTGTCTCACAGCCTGCCCGCTCCTGCTGGGCTTGTGAGTGGCGGTCAACAGCCACTAGGAAGAGATGAGACAAGCCAACTAGATCACTGGCTCCTCAGTGATGATGGAAAGTTAGCTAGCTTTTTGGATAACTTTAAAAAATCATCTTATTTTTAAAGTGTAACATTTCCAACACTAGCAAACAAAAAAGAAAATAAGTTTAAAACAAATATCACTGCAGTCAGTCACATAAACATGATGGGTTTATGGGGATCTGAGCAAGTGCCCGGGAGGGACGTGAAGCCAGACTCAGCGGCCACGCTGCACCAGCCACTGCCTCAGCTCTTACCAAGCACACACTGCAGAAGTGGAAAGTGAGTGTGACTTTTACCCTGCACATTTGAAAATCTGTAGGTTTTAGAAGCTGCCAAAAAAATTCCTGAATGTCTCCTGTGTTCCAGGTGCTGTTTCAGTTGCTTATGATATAATGGATGACCAGACTGACAGGGACCTTAATTAACCTCATGGCGTTTACCTTCAGCAAGTGAGAAGGTAACGCACCTGTAAACAACAAAAGAATGTGATTGCTGCTCTGAGAAAGCAGCAAACAAGTGTGGTCCATGCACGGCAACGTGCACAGCTCAACCATCCACATAGCCTGGGTGTTGTGCACTGACATCGTGTGTGGTGACAGATCGCAGCTCCTGGTGTTTGGGTTGTGACTCAGAATGTTGAGTGTGTGAATGTATTAGCGACATAAGAAGGCCTGGGACGGCACACTGGTTTATGTGCACAAAGCAAAGGCAGCTTCACGGAAACAACGATGATGCTGACCTGGAAAGAGGGAGCGGGAGGCCATGGGGGACAGGGACAGAGCCTAATTTTTTATTTTGGTTGTTACTGCTGTTATAAAATATCCCAAACTTAGCAGCTTAAAACAATTATTTTGTCACGCTCAGGGACTCTAGGGATCGGGAATTCAATGAAGCGCAGGGAGATGGTTCACATTTGCTATACAACATCTGCACCCACCTCAGCCAGGAGCATCCTGGCCAGGGGCCAGGTTACCTGCAGGGTCGTTGGCCTGGGACAGACAAGTGGACAGCTTTCCTTGGGCTCCTCATGCGGATTAGCTTCTTCAGAGTAGATGGGATCATTAAAGAGGTAAAATAGTGTGTTGGGGAAGGGTATATTAGAAAGGCGAATGTAAAGAAAACAGGAGTGAGGGCCTCTTAAGTATACAAATTCTTAATGAAAACCATGGACAAAGTGACCGACAAGCCACAAAACAAAACAGATGGCATTCGTGGTAGATACTGGTGAATTTGGTCAAATCTTTCCTGTTGTCCCCACTCTGGGCCCCTGGTTGACTGGCACTTCTGCCCCCATGGCTGGGCCCAATGGGCCAAGTTCTGGCTAAAAAGGGGTACAATCTTCAAGGGCCAAATATAGTGAGTCTTCACTAACATCCTTGTGCATTCCGCAACTTCAATGAAACAACATATAATGAAACCAGTTTACCACAGGTTAGTTGATATAAACAGCAGTTAAGTTCATGTGGCATCTCACCAACACCATAATGAGACTTTACTCAAGGATCTGCCGTACTATTGGGTGGTGACAGTGGCGCTGCCTGCACTCTTGCCCCTCCAGCATGGCAACTGTCCCACTCAGGTGAGGCCGCCCTGTCAGCTCAGGTACCAAGTGATACAGCGAGCTGCTAAGCAGGACGTGAGCAGAGTGAGTGAAAAACCATCGTTTGTTTAGGCCATAGAGATTTTAGGATTGCTTGTTACTCCAGCATAACCACCCTGTGTGATTCAGGGCAATAAGAGAAAAAAATGAGAGACACCCTCACCATTGATGGTAAAATCATGCAGGAGAATGGACTCAGCTCCTGTGCCAGCTTCACAGAAAACAAGCGAAAAACCCAGAGAACCATCCACACATGACTGATACCTGCAACTGCCAAACCAGGCCAGAATGGTACGTCTCAAGGTTGAGGCTGGCTTCCCAGTGACGTGGAGGAGCTTTAGAGCCTAAAGGCAAACCCAGCTCTGTCCCAAGCTCTTGCTTTAGGAGCATAATAGGCTGAACTTGCTTGGAAATCAGTTTTTGCAGATGTAATTAGAAAAGTTACAATGAGGTCATACTAGATTAGGGTGGGCCTTAATCCAATGACTGGTGTCCTGATAAGAAAACAGAGACACAAACATGCAGGCAGACACTGAAGGCAGAGACAGGAGGGTTTTTTTTGTTTTTTTATTTAAGTGCTCCTTGTTATTCTGAAGTGATTGTGTGGAGGCGGTGGGATGGCAATATCTTTATTTTGCATCTTATAACAAGATGTCCTGTCAATACAGATCATTATTAGTTAAATCAGGATCCATTACAGGGAAGTTAGTTAAAAGAACTTCTTCTGTACTCTTAATTCTTTTTTTATATGTTTTTTTCTTATTTTTATTAATTTTAATGCAGTGACATTGATAAATCAGAGTACATATGTTCCAAGAAAACATCTCCAGATTATTTTGACCTTTAATTATGCTGCATACCCCTCACTCAAAGTCAAATCGTCCTCCATCACCTTCTATCTGGTTTTCTTTGTGCCCCTCCCCTCCCCCACCCCCTCCCTCTCCTTCCTCGCCCCCTCCCCACCCCCTGTTACCATCACATTCTTGACCATGGAGAGACAGGAGTTAATGCTGTTATAGCAAGAAATGCCAGGGACTTCCAGCAATCACCAGAAGCTGGAAGAGGGAGCACAGGCCTGGCCACACCTTGATCTCAGATGTGAGAGAACATCCGTTGTTTCTAGATTCCCAGTCTGTGGTACTGTTACAGGAGCCCCAGGAAACTAATATACTTTGTACCCCGATCTCCCTTCCTGGGGGTCTGTCATCTCCATCCCTGCCAACATTTCTCTGCCCATTCCCAGCCCGGTTGTCCTTCTTTGTCAATAATCCTAGATCACTATGAATGTGACTGCTGCTACATTAGAGTAGAGAAAAAGGCCATCTTGCAATTAGGGCAGGGCCACACTAGGGACACCAGGAGGCTGATTTCCAAACATGGTGGCCTTTTTTTTTTTTTTGAAAGAGAAGTTAGCTAATTTAATAACAGGTAATGATATAATTCTACTTTTATTTATTTTTTGACAGAGACGAAGAGAGAGACAGAGAGAGGAACAGACAGGGACAGATAAGACAGGAAGGGAGAGACATAAGAAGGATCAGTTTTTCATTGTGGCACCTTAGTTGTTCATTGATTGCTTTCTCATACGCACCTTGACCAGGGGCCTACAGCAGACTGAGTGACCCCTTGCTCAAGCCAGCAACCTTGGGTCCAAGCTGGTGAGCTTTGCTCAAACCAGATGAGTCCATGCTCAAGCTGGTGACCTTGGGGTCTCAAACCTGGGTCCTCCCCGTCCTAGTCCCACGCTCTATCTACTGTGCCACCACCTGGTCAGGCAACATAATTCTACTTATGTCAGCAGTGGAAGCTGAAGCAAAGGGTCAGTCAACATGTTTCATAGAGACTGACTCTGGGATAAGGAAGGATTAGCCTAGAGGACAGGGGACAGGATGAGAGCCACTTTCCCCTCAGGCTCTGCAAGGTCCAGAACTGCCTTCCCAGCTGTTGTCCCTCACCCTCTCTGTACAACTTTTCAGAGTCTGCCCCAGGCCTCCCACAACCTATAAACACACCATTTAGAGTACCTATATCACACACCGCTAAATATTAACACCTGACACTTGCTCACTCAGGAAGACAAGACCCCTCACCCTGCCAGTCACTTTCTAGTGGATACAGCCTGACCAACCCCTGCCAAGACCACTCCATGACTTCCTCTAGTCTCAAAAGCTCCATAATTACTGTTCCCTGAGGAATTCCTGCTGAGCTGCCCCTGAAATGCCATCTCTTTTGTTGCAGCAACTCATCTACCTGACTTTGTTGGCTGTAAGTGGGGTATAGATAGTCTTTGACAGATGTGTCTCAACTCTAAGCTTGAGCAGCCGGTGGTCTCCACCATGGTCCCTGGGTCTACTGGTGTGTGGCAGTCAACTGTGAGGTGTGAACTATGTATTTAGTGACTGGGACTGATTGTCCCACGATTAGAAATGATAGGAGGGCTTGCTCAGGAGGAGCTGCTCAAAGCCTTGAAGGGCCCCTCACGTGCACGACTGTCACAGAGGGCGGTGTGCACACTCCTGGCTTGTGTGTAGGGAATCCACTGGATGCTTCCTCACATTCTTTCTTTCCCTCTCTCAGTTCTCTCTTATCTCCCGTCATTTGTTTCTGCCCTTGTCTGGGGACTTCTTGAATTACTTGAGCAGAAAGACACACCATTCCATCTGCACTGTTTCCTGGTTGTGCCTCTACCACTGCAAAGCTTAGAAACATTAAAAATCCTTTTCATTCTTTCACCTAGAGGTCCACCACTTTTCATATGGCTGGGGGGAAATAGCAGTTCCTCTCTAATGTTTAATACTTGAATGATTTAATTAACTATTGAGAGAGGGCCTTTCATGCATCCAGTCTTTGCAGGAACACAGCCTTGAACAGGACGTTGTGCTGCTTCCAGACCTCAGGGAGGACAATTTAAGACCTGGGTGAGGGCTGTGGAGCCCAGAAGAGGGGAGAGAGAGGGTACCTTGCCTGATTCTCATGACAGCTGTCTTGACAGCAGAGGACATGTGTGTGAGACCTCAGAGGAAGAGGGAGGCCAACATGAGGCTGGCGGCGGGTGAAAGCTGTACTAAAACCCCATTTCCCAACCCTGGGATTTGGCCTGCAGGGTCTGAACAGCCTGCTAACCAGTGGGTGGGCCCGAGAGGCGGGTTCATGGTCCTGCACGCAGCCCCCACGCCATGGCGCTCTTGCTGAGATGTCAGGGCACCAGCAGTGTCTTCCTGGCCAGGCTGCTCTCAGGTCACCCAGCTCCTCACCCTTTCCCCCTTCCCTGTCCTGCCTTTAGCCCCTCCCCCACCAGATGGAGGGTCCTGCACATCCCATCTTAAAAGTCAAGGTCATTTTTTCCCTCTTTCGTTTCCCTGGTACAAATCGAGCTGCAGTGTGCGTCCCAAAGAACACACAGCCTGCACAACCGCTGGCAGCCAGACCGGCAGGGTCCGGGGAAGCGGCCTCTGCTCACTTCACCTCCCCAGCTCGTGAACACAAGACCCTTCACGGCAGTACAAGGACAGGCATTCAGCCCTGGAGACAATCAGGAATTCACTGGGACCAGGTTTTCCTTCTTCATGGACTGAAATGACTGTTTTATGTGCATTTGGCTGAAATAAGGGGCACTTCTGTTGATTCTGGGTTTACCCAACTGAGTGCAGCTACAGGAGGAAGTTTAAGTTGGCTCGCAGTCCACAGGCGCATGGAAAGCTGAAAGGGCTGGCGTGTCAGCAGATGTGGGACTGAATCACAAATTTGTTCAGGAAGTCCAAGATTAAAGGCCAGTTTATATTATTATGTAACAGATATACCTGCCAAGCAACATATCCAGGCAAATGAATTTGAAGTATTTTTTAGTACAGCTGGGATACAAAACTCATATTTATTTAAGACTTATGTGAATAATAAATAAGGCCACTTCTGTGGAACTCCTTAAAAATGTAGTTTAAAAATTTGGAGCTGAGCGAACATACTGAACCCCCTGGGAGGAGGAGCAGCTTGCCAGGGATACGTCCTGGACAGCCAGGCAAGAAGAGGGGCGCTGAGAGGAAAGCGCTTGAAGATGGCACCCCTCAGTCTTCCCACCAGACAAAAATGTTTCTAAAGTGCAGACACAAATTTAAAAAAAGATATTGTGATGTCAAACAATGCTTAAGAGTGAACCGGTTTCCACGTAAGGAATGGTGACTATCTGAAAATCCACTTCACAAAAGTTATGGGACAACGCTGGCCAAACAGTCTAAAGCCATTTTTTTAGAACTCTGGAAACTAAGTTCAAAGAGATGAATTCAAAGTGAATTTACTCAAGAAAAACAGCTGAGTCTTGGTAAATGCCTGGTGGCAATGTCTTGCCCGATCTCACTCCTCTCCCCAACCTACCACGACAGTATCTGTAAAAGCCAGCACTCTAGGAGTCACCAGTAAGCAGAACAGATTTGGAGCTGTTCAAAAGCCCAAACTGTCACTTTTGATCAATATGACAGCTCACTGAGAAGCTCTATTCCCCAGGTGTCTTCATCTAACCAGACTCAATAGCAATTAAAAAAATTCTGGCTTGACCAGGCGGTGGTACACTGGTTAGAGCGTCAGACTGGGATGCAAAGGACTCAAGTTAGAAACCCCAAGGTCACCAGCTTGAGCGCGGGCTCATCAGGTTTCAGCAAGGCTTACCAGCTTGGACCCAAGGTCGCTGCCTCGAGCAAGGGGTCACTGGGTCTGTGGCAGCCCCCTGGTCAAGGCACATATGAGAAAGCAATCAGTGAACAACTAAGGTGCGCAGCAAAGAACTGATGCTTCTCATCTCTTTTCCTTCCTGTCACTATCTGTCCCTCTGTCCCTGTCACAAAATAAATAAATAAATAAAGAAAGAAAGAAAGAAAGAAAGAAAGAAAGAAAGAAAGAAAGAAAGAAAAAGAAAAAGAAAGAAAGCCTCCTTTGCAAAATGGCTGGTTTGAGCGCTGAGGTGGGAATATACAAAATGAGCCTGGAGCACCTCTCCCAAAGTTCATTCAGGTTGCTGGCAAACTCAGTAACTTGTGGCTGTAAGACTGATGTTCCCATGTCCCTCACACAGCACAGCAACTCCCTCAAGGCTAGAACTCCTGACGCTTCTCTTTGACTTCAGAAGGGCCCACTGTCTTTAAGGGTTCATCTGTTTAGTTGAGACCTACCCAGGAACATCTCCCTTTTGATTAACTCAAGACCAACTGACTTAAGACCTTAATTATATCAAAGGTAAAATTGCTTCATCTTTGACATGTATTGTAAATTAATCCTGAGAGTGAAATCCATCACACTCACAGTAATTCACAAAGGGAGGGGTTTGAGTACACCACGTCAAGGAGTCACGGTAGCCATCTTAGAATTCTGCCTACCGCAAAAGGGGTGGGAGAAGGGTAAAGACAGAAACTACTCCTTTTCATAGAAAACCTTCGTTTTCAAAATTGATTAATTCAAAGTAAATTTCATAACAAATTTTATTTCACACTAAACTTGTGACTATACACTGTATACATAACCTCAGTTTAAAATTATATTCAAATCTAAATACGTCACTAACTTACTAAGACCCACCATTTTTATGTACTCCCAAAATATAAACTGCCAATTAAAATGTGACATTCTATCAACTATAAAAGATACTCTCACCTGAGAGATGTTAGCTATGCAAATGTGTACTTAAGAAAAGAAGAATGTTTATTTTTTTCCACATTTTTAAATAAGGTAAAAGAATACTGAAAATTTCACAGGAATCACCACCACTTGGAGGCGAGCTGGGCAGTTAACCCTCCCCACACAACATGTACATTCTCTCCTTTCCTCTTAGCCTTCCAGGTAGGTCTGTTCCTCGCCACCATTACATTTCCTCCTCTTACACTGGTTTCTTACTGTGTGTTGTCAACAGGACCCAACAGTGAACACAACCTTCCATAAAGAAGGGTTAAGAGGCAGAAATGTGGATGTGGATAGACAGACAAGCATAGGTTTGATTCTTGGCTCACATTTAATGTCTTGCCTTTGGCTGAAGATAACAGAGAACTCAAATCAAAATGGCTTAAACATTAAAAAATTTATTTCACGTGGGGTAACATGCAATCTGAAGGTTGGCTCCTCTCTACAGTTGGTGAATTTCATGGCTCAGTCATCAAGGACCCAGCTTCTTCCAAATTTTCTTCTCTGTCACCTTCAGCTAGTTTGCTAGCTCCCCTGAAGTCATAAGACAGCTGCGTCCGTTCTGGGTGTCATCTTCAGACATGGCAATGTTTAGCCTCTTCCTGTGTATCTCAAGAGATGATCACTTTTCCAGAAATGTACCAGAAGACAAGTATTCCTATTTCAAGCCTAAACTGACTGCTGGCAGAGTGGTACCTCCAATATTTGTTAAGACCAGTGGTTTTCAACCTTGGCTGTATTTCAGAATTACCTGGAAGCTACTGAAAATATCATGTCCACACCCCAGCCTCCCCACCCCAAACCAGAATTTCTGGGAGTGGGCTCCAGGCATCAGTAGCTTTTACAGAGATTCCTAGGTGAACCCAATGTGAAGCCAAGGTCGAGAACCACAGCTCTAAGACCCTTGTTAATACAACCCTAAGGGTTGGGGCCCAGGTCTGCCATCTACAAAGCACAGATCATGCCGTGGAAGAGGGAGAGCACCTCAGCAAAACTAGAATTCTGTTAGCAAGGAGAGTACACATGTGATGGCACACAACTAAGATGATGAGCTAGGAGACCTTCTATAGATATGGTTTCATCTGTGAATAGTAACAACTGATTTTACCATCAGAATCCCCATGACAGAACTGTGATAGGGTTTGAGAAGGAGTTGGTATATATGCTCCTAGCCTTCATTCAGCAGGTGCTCACCCTCAGAGACCCTGATCTCACTGAACCCCTACTGTGGTGCTGGTGCATCTGACTGGCAGTACAAGATCTCAATTATTCAGGCTGGACCACCAAATCACAGTACTTTGATCTCTACAAGCAACCTTGGAAGAAATCCAGAACTGTAATCTTTATCAGAAACTAGTCAGTGATCTGAGACAACTGTATAGGAAATCAGGAAATCTATAGAGATTGGGGACAAGTCACTTAACATCTCTGGGTCTGAATTACTTAAGTTCTACAACTGGATCAAGTTGAAACACCAAAAGGCTACATACTTATCTTACAAACTTACTGTTACAAGGCTTTTAGTAACTGACCACAGAGTTACATGAAACCTGTCACAAAGAATCTTAGAAATAAGAATTTGGTTGATTGCATTCAGTTATTTCCATAATGAAGACCTACATAAGAATTGTTTTTATAAAATTATTGTTAGATGTTTTGCATCCTACCTTTCTGATAATAATATATATAGATGACCTTTTCATCCTCTTTGTTTTGGCTCCAAAACATCAGACATAAATTTAATATAGCCATGATAACCACACTGGCCACAGCCACAGCATATACATCCACATACAGCCTTTCCCATTATAGCTTTCTTACTTATATCTTCTGGTCCATATTCTTGTGTGTGTGTGTGTGTGTGTGTGTGTGTGTGTGTGTGTGTGTGTGTGTCAGAGACAGAGAGAGAGAAATAGAAAGAGGGACGGATAGGCAGGAAGGGAGAGAGATGAGAAGTATCAATTCTTCATTGTGGCTCATTAGTCTCCTTAGTTGTTCATTGATTGCTTTCTCATATGTGCCTTGACCTTGGGCTCAAGCCAGCAACTCTGCACTCAAGCTGGTGAGCCCGCACTCAAGCCGGCGACCTCGGGGTCTCGAAGCTGGGTGCTCCACATCCCAGTCCAACACTCTATCCACTGCACCACTGCCTGGACAGGCTGGTCCAGATTCTTTAAACAATTATGGTTTCATTATATGTTCTCTTGGCGCTGCAGGAGCCAGTGAGGTTTAGTTTATAGGAGGAAACCAAGGGCAGCAGAGAGGAGGAAAGGAACTCAGGCTCAGCAGGCTGAGAAGGCCAGACTATAGAGAATGTAAAATCAGGCAGACGAACAGGTCCTGTGCCAGTAGAGACACAGCTGAACCAGTACACTGGAAAATATGCTTTAAGGAACAGAAAGTGCACTGGAGGAAAGAAAGTGAGAAATGGAGGCAGGTCAGTTGGAAGGTGCTGTAATAATCCTGCTCTAAGAGACCCATGGCCTAAATGGCTGCTTCCAGTACACAGGGCACATTTAAGAGCATGTCCTCCTTTAACTTGACTTAACACAATTTAAGACATTTCATGGACATATGTTCATATCTTCATTTTCTTTCCTGTTTTAGTAGGATTAGGTTACAACCAAATCACTTTGATTTATATTTTCAAACAGGACTTTATTAAGAAGTATCACTAATTTTGGTATACTCTATACAGCAAGATTGTGATGCTATTATTTTTCCCAGAATAAAACAATATGATGATCATAGTTTCAGTATCACAGTATTTTTTCCAACAGTAATCAGTACCACTATATACAAGTGCTATTTAGAATCTCATTATTTGTGCTTGAAAATTCTGTATTTGACTATTATGTTAGAGACATCATCACACTCCTAAAATTTATATTTTTATTTTTTTTAATTTTTATTTATTTATTTTAGAGAGGAGAGGGAGAGACAGAGAGAGAGACAGAGAGAGAGAGAGAGAGAGACAGAGAGAGAGAAGGTAGGGAGGAGCTGGAAGCATCAACTCCCATATGTGCCTTGACCAGGCAAGCCCAGGGTTTCGAACCGGCGACCTTAGGATTTCCAGGTCGACGCTTTATCCACTGCGCCACCACAGGTCAGGCCCTAAAATTTATATTTTTACATAAGTGAATAATCTATGATTTACGAACCAATGAGTAAGATAACCATTTTTATATCTTAACAAAAAAATTAAGAACTCCAAGTTTAGAAATGGTACAGCGAGAGACATTGTTCCACTTTTATTTTTAATAGCAAGAAATTGAAAACAACTTAAATGTCCAACAACAGGAAATTGGTTTAAAAAAATCACAGAACCATAATTTAAGTCATAAAACAGAATAGTAAGAAACCATTAAAATAGTGAACAGTACTGAATGACATGGAAAGTTCTAACTGTACACCCATCTCCTATTCTTCCAGGTCTTCCTATAGAAACCCAAGTTTCCTCTTTCAGTCCTGCACCTTTACGCACCCTACTCGGCCTAACTGTACTTCCTATTTTATTGAGAAAATTAGCTGAGTCAGAACAGACTTCCCAATAGTATGTTGACTACCAGAAGGAGGGGCATGGGGGGAGGTAGAAGAGGATAAAGGGGGGATAAATATTGATGGAAGGAGACCTGACTTGGGGTGGTGAACACACAATACAGTGTACAGATGATGTAGTGTAGAAATGTGTACCTGAAACCTATACAATTTTATTAACCAATGTCATCCCAATAAGCTCAATAAAAATAAATAAATTAAAAAAATTTTATACCTGTAAAAAAATACAACAACAACCCTAGAACAGACTTCTGCAGTTTCCTACCACATTTACAGTGGCTCTGCTGTTGATCTCTTCTTCTATACCAACAGCCGAGCAGCTCAGGGAAGACCAGCCCCTTCATTTTGACACTAGATTCTATCCCTCTGCGCCATCCATTAAAGAAGTTGCATGTTGTCATAATGATGCAAGAAGGTGCTTTAGACAAGGAACCTAGTAAACCACTCCGAATCACCAGTCTTCAACAGTCCTGAATACAGGCATAAACACTCTTCATTTATACAAAGCTACAGAAGAAAACAAAACAAAAACATCTCAGCTGGTGAAAATTATCAACATAGCCACGCTGCTCCCTTCCCCACCAAAACATGCAGCAGTAGAAAACTGTAACACAAAAATCTAAACTGGGTTAACTATCCCTTTTCAGGAATCTGAAAAAGCAACTCGAATTGAAATTCAAGAACTAAGAGCAGAACAGAACAGTACAAAAACCCCCAGAAGTAATGAAACAAGAGTTGACCTCAGAAATACCACAAGAAAAAATTATTTAAAAAGAAGACTAGGCCCTGGCCGGTTACCTCAGTAGGTAGAGCATCGGCCTGGCGTATGGACGTCCTGGGTTCAATTCCTGGTCAGGGCACATATGAGAAGTAACATCTGCTTCTCTCCCATCCCTCTTTCCCTTCTCTCTCTCTTCCCCTCCTGCAGCCATTGGCTCGACTGGTTTGAACATGGGGCCCAGATGGTGGTTGCAGGGTATATCAGGGTCAGGGCACATGCAGGAGTCTATCTCCCCTCCTCTTCACTTAAAAAAAAAAAAAAGACTAAGCCCTGGCCCATTGGCTCAGTTGGTTAGAGCGTTGTCTCGACATGCCAAGGTTGCAGGTTTGATCCCCAGTCAGGGCACATTCCCAAATCAACCAGTGAATGCATAAATAAGTGGAACAACAAACTGATGTCTTTCTCTCTCTCTCTCTCTCTCTCTGTCTCTACCTCTCTACCTTTCTCTCTCTCTAAAAATCAATAAATAAGAATTAAAAAATTTTAAATGAAGACTATAAGATATATTTGAATGCAAACTTAATAAGGGTTATTGGACTAAAGTGGAAAAGACTAAAAATGAATTAAAGAAAGTAATATTATTAAAGAAAGAAATTATAGACAGGGAAACCATATATAACATACACAGTAACTAAAATAAAAAATGACAGAGCTAAAGCTAACATTCAGTCATTTAAGTAAATGTGGATGGAATGATTCACTTATCAAAAGAAGAAATGAATTTTTGGTTTGGCTCAAGTAGAATACAACAATATGCTCCATATAAGAAATAAAACTAGGATTCCAAGATGGCAATGGAGTAGACAGACGTTCCAACTGCCATCTCCCAGGACCAAATTGGATTACAAGTTAATTTAAGAACAAACATCTTGAAAAACCAACTGTGGACTAAACGAAGAGGACTCTATAACCAAGAAGCACAGAAGCCACACCAAGTCTGCTAGGAAGTGCGGAGATGTGGAAAGGGCTGCCCTGCTCCTGGAGTGAGCAGCAGCCTGGGAGGGACTCTCACGGTAGGAGGGGGTGGGGGTTGCCCTGAGAAGTGTGGGTCCTCAGCCCTGGGCCCAGAGCCCCAGGATTGAGCCCCGAAGCCTAGAAGAGGTGACTAGACAGTATTTAGCTGTGAAAAGAGCCGAGTTTCTGTACACAAGAAAGAGACACACCTCTTGGACGCAGATTCCATTTTTAAGGGCCCGTGCAGAAAACCTCATTCACATCCACTTACCCAGGGCTCCAGGAGTGGGAGAGCTGAGAGGACTGGAGTTATGTGAGGAAAGTGTAAAGTTGGAGGCCCAGGGAAAGACACAGTGATGGTGACTAGAAGACCTGTGCTGAGTCATTCTCCAATATTGAGGTGGACATTTTCATGGGAGGGGCACTCCCTTTGTCCCACACCAGCCTGGGGAAAGCAGCTGCCACACCCCCAGAATCTCTCCAGCTCCAGCCAGGGAATAAGGTCTTTCAGAAAGGCAAGGAAGCTGGGGGTGGGTTGGTGACTCAGGTTTCCAGTGAGACCCGAGCTACACCTCCCCCCTACACTGCTGAGAACGCACCACGACCTGGGAGAGCTGGAAGGCAGACCCCATCTCTGATTCTCAGAGGCCACACCCACTACCCATCCTAACCCCTGGATCCCTGCTGGGCCCAGCAAAAAACCAGCAGTAAGAGAAATTCAAGGAAATTCATACTTTTCTGTAACTCTCATGTTGGGGAGAAATAAAATTCGAGTTCCCAACAGAGGCTAAAGGATTGGGCCCTGGAGTAGGGTCTACAATCCCTATATTGAGCTACTGCCCAAGACCCCTGAAGTAGGAGATCACACTAATGTTGTATTCCCAACCTCAGCTGCCCTAACCTAGTGGTCAGCAAACTGTGGCTTGCGAGCCACATGCAGCTCTTTGGCCCCTTAAGTGTGGCTCTTCCACAAAATACCATGTGTGGGTGCTACCTCGATAAGGAATGTACCTACCCATATAGTTTAAGTTAAAAAAATTTGGCTCTCAAAATAAATTTCAATCATTGTACTGTTGAAATTTGGCTCTGTTGACTAATGATTTTGCTGACCATAGCCCTAACCCGACAAGCTTGCAATCTGTACAGGAGTTGGTTAGGTAAGGCCAGTCGGGTCCACACTATAGTCTTTCAAAGGAAGACTCTGGAAAGATGAGGCAGTTGCAAGAGGAGGTGGAAAAACTGAAAAGCAGAGGCAAATCTTTCAGAGCTTGCAGCTTTATGGATCTACTGACAGCCCAAAGCAGGAGGAAGCTGATCCTCACAGACAGGTTAACCCTTCCCACACTACCTGGGCACAGAAATCACCAACATAAATAGCAAAAAAAGCAGTAGCTGTTGATAAGTAGCCCACAGCAGATTACAAACAACAGATGATGCCAACACAAGAAGTTCTAAAACCAACACAACTGATAGCTGGAGGCAGACAACTTAAACCCTAGACCCAGCTAGCTATTCAAACAGCACACCCGAAGGAGGACTCTATACACAGAAAAACTGGGAAGACAGAGAAATGCAATCCAAATGAAATCCACAGAAAAAGAACTGAATGAGATGGAAGTAACCAAATTACCGGCTGCAGAGTTTAAAATAATGATTGTTAGGATGCTCAAGGACCTTAAAGCAACAATGGATGGACATATAATGAGCACCTAAATAAAGAGAGAGCAAGCATCAAAAATGATAATTAAATCATAAAAAGAATCAGTCAGAAATGACAAATACAGTATCAGAAATGAAAACTACACTAGAAGGAATTAACAGCAGGTTGGATGAAGCAGAAGATCAAATCAGTAATTTAGAGGACAAGATAAACAAAAACACGAAAGCAGAGCAGCAAACAGAAAAGAGGCTCAAAAAGTCTGAGGAAACTCCTAAGAGAGCTCTAAGACAATATGAAGAACCTGAATGAGGAAATCATAGCTGAAAACTTCCCTAAATGGATGAAGGAAAAAGTCATGCAAGTTCAAGAAGCAGAGAGACCCATTAAAGAGGAACCCAAGGAGGCCTACACCAAGACACATCATAATTAAAATACCAAGGTTAAGAGATAAAGAAAGAATACTAAAAGCTGCAATAGAAAAGAAGTCAATTACATACAGAGGAGCCCCCATAGGATGTCACCCGATTTTTCAACAGAAACACTTGAGGCCAGAAGGGAATGGCAAGAAATATTCAAAGTAATGCAAAACAAGAGCCTACAACCAAGACTTCTTTATCCAGCAAGGTTATCATTTAAAATCGAAGGAGAAATAAAAAGCTTCCCAGACAAAAAACAAACAAAACAAAAACTAAAGGAATTCATTACAACTAAACCAATACTGCAAGAAATGGAAAGGGGCCTGCTGTAAACAGAGCAAAGAAAAAAAAAATCTAGAAAAAGAGGATTGTAGATATAAAGAATAAAATGGCAATAAACAACTACATATCAATAACCTTAAAAGTTAATGGAGTAAATGTTCCAATCAAAAGACATAGGGTAGCTAATGGATAAGAAAAGAGGACCTGTTCATATACTACAAGAGGCTCACCTCAGAACAAAAGATACACTTAGACTGAGAGTGAAGGGATGGAAAAAATATTTCACACAAATGGAAAGGAAAAAAAAGCTGGGGTAGCAATACTTCTATCTGACAAAATAGACTTTAAAACAAAGGCTATAGTAAGGGATAAAGAAGGTCACTACATAATGATAAAGGGAGCAATCCAACAGGAAGATATAACCATTATAAATATCTATGCACCTAATATAGGAGCACCTAAATATATAAAACACATTTTGATGAACATAAAGGGCGAGATCAACAGCAACACTATAATAGTTGGGGATTTTAATTCCCCACTAACATCAATGGGTAGATCCTCAAGAAAGAAAATTAACAAAGAAACAGCAGACTTAAAGGACACACTAGATCAACTGTATTTAATAGGTATCTTCAGAACCTTTCACCCTAAAGCAGAATACACATTCTTGTCAAGTGTTCATGGTACATTCTCTAGGACAGACCACATGTTAGGACACAAAACAAGTGTCAATAAATTTAAGAAGACTGAAATCATATCAAGCATCTTCTCTGATCACAATGCCATGAAACTAGAAATCAACTAAAATAGAAAAACTAAAAAACATTGAAACACTTGGAGACTAAATAGCATGTTATTAAATAATGAATGGGTTAACAATGAGATAAAAAAAGAAATAAAAAATTTCCTAGAAACGAATGATAATGAGCATACAACAACTCAAAATCTATGGGACAGAGCAAAAGCAGTCCTGAGAAGGAAGTTCATAGCATTACAGGCACACCTTAAGAATCCAGAAAAAGCTCAAATTAACAACTTAACCCTGCATCTAAAAGAACTAGAAAAAGAACAGCAAGTAAAGCCCAGAGGAAATAGATGGGAGGAAATAATAAAGATCAGAGCAGAAATAAATGACCTAGAGGCTAAAAAAACAATACAGAAGATCAATAAAACCAAGAGCTGGTTCTTTAAAAAGGAAAACAAAATTTATGAACCTTTAACCAGACTTACCAAAAAAAAGAGGACTCAAATAAATTAATTAGAAATAAGAGTGGAGAAGTAACAATTGACACAGCAGAAATATAAAGGATTGTAAAAAAATACTATGAAGAACTGTATGCCAATAAATTAGACAATCTAGGTAAAATGGACAAATTCCTTGAAACATAATCTTTCAAAAATCAATCTGGAAGAATCAGAAAACCTAAACAGAATGATTACAACAAATGAGATTGAAACAGTTATCAAAAAACTCCCAGCAAACAAAAATCCTGGACCAGATGGCTTCACAGGAAAATCTTACAATATTCAAAGAACTAACTCTTATCTTTCTTAAGCTATTTCAAAAAATTCAAGAGGAAGGAAGACTTCCAAGGTCGTTTTATGAGGCGAGCATAATCCTCTTTCCAAAACCAGGCAAAGACACTACAAAGAAAGAAAACTATAGGCCAATATACCTGATTAAGTTAGATGCTAAAATTCTCAACAAAATATTAGCAAACCGGATCCAGCAATACCTGAAAAAAATCATACATCATGATCAAGTGGGATTTATTCTTGGGAAGCAAGGCTGGTACAATATTCGCAAATCAATCAATGTGATTCATCACATAAACAAAAAGAAGAAGAAAAATAACATGATAATATCAATAGATGCAGAAAAAGCATTTGATAAAATCCAGCACCCAATTATGATCAAAACTCTCAGCAAAGTGGGAATACAAGGAACATACCTCAACATGATAAAGGCCATCTATGACAAACCCACAGCCAACATCATACTCAATGGGCAAAAATTAAAAGCAATTCCCTTAAGAGCAGGAACAAGGCAGGGGTGCCCCCTTTCATCACTCTTATTCAACATAGTTCTGGAAGTCCTAGCCACAGTAATCAGACAAGAAGAAGAAATAAAAGGCATCCAAATTAGAAAAAAAAAAGTAAAACTATCATTATTAGCTGATGTCCTGATACTGTACATAGAAAACCCTGAAGTCCCAGTCAAAAAACTACTGCACCTGATAAATGAATTCAGCAAGGTGGCAGGATATAAAATCAATACTCAGAAATCAGAGGCATTTTTATACACCAATAATGAACTGTCCGAAAGAGAAATTAAGGAAACAATCCCATTCACTATTGCAACAACAAAAAAATAAAGTACATAGGAGTAAATTTAACCAAGGAGGTAAAAGATTTGTACTCGGAAAATTATAAAACATTGATAAAAGAAATCAAGGAAGATACGAACAAGTGGAAGCATATACTATGTTCATGGATAGGAAGAATAAACATCATTAAAATGTCTCTATCACCCAAAGCAATCTATAAATTCAATGCAATTTTGTATTAAAATACCAATGACATACTTCAAAGATATAGAATAAATATTCCAAAAATTTATATGAACCTAAAAAGAACACAAATAGCCTCAGCAATCTTGAAAAAGAGGAATAAAGTGGGTGGTATCACACTTCCTGATATCAAGCTATACTACAAGGCCATTGTATTTAAAACAGGTTGGTACTGGCATAAGAACAGGCCATACAGATCAATGAAACAGAACAGAGAACCCAGAAATAAACCAACACCTTTATGGACAATTGATGTTTGACAAAGGAGGTGTTGGGAACATTGGACAGGTACTTGCAAAAAAATGAAACTAGATCACTAACTTACAGCATTCACAAAAATAAACTCAAAATGGATAAAAGACTTAAATGTAAGTCGTGAAACCATAATCATCTTGGAAGAAAACATAGGCAGTAAGCTCTCTCACATCTCTTGCAGCAATAGATTTCCTGATTTATCTCCATGGGCAAGTGAAATAAAGTACAGGATGAACAAATGGGACTATATCAAACTAAAAATCTTTTGCACAGCTAAAGACAATATGAACAAAATAAAAAGACAAGTCGCATAATGGGAGAACATATTCGACAATATGTCTGATAAGGTGTTAATAACCAAAATTTATAAAGAATTTGTAAAACTCAACACCAGGAAGGTAAACAATCCAATCAAAAAATTGGCAAAAGAACTGAATAGACACTTGTCCAAAGAGGACATACAGATGGCCAATAGGCATATGAAAAAATGTTTAACATCAATAATCATTAGAGAAATGCAAATTAAAACCACAATGAGATACTACCTCACACCTGTCAGAATAGCATTCGTTACCAAAACAACACATAATAAATGCTGGCGAGGATGTGGAGAAAAGGGAACCCTCCTGCACTGCTGGTGGGAATGCAGACTGGTGCAGCCACTGTGGAAAACAGTATGGAGATTTCTCAAAAAGTTAATAATGAAACTGCTTTTTGACCCAGCTATCCACTTTTAGGAATATATCCTAAGCACACCAAATCACTGATTCAAAAGAAGAAATGCACCCCCCATGTTTATGGCTGCATTGTTTACAATAGCCACGATTTGGAAACAGCCCAAGTGTACATCAGTGGACGAGTGGATTAAAAAGCTGTGGTACATATACACAATGGAATATACTACGTGGCCATGAAAAAGAAAGAAATCTTACCTTTTGTGATAACATGGATGGACATGGAGACTATTATGCAAAATGAAATAATCCAGGCAGAGAAAGAAAAATACCATATGACCTCACTCATATGAGGAATCTAATGAAAAATGTGAACTGAGGAAGGGAATAGAGGTAGAGTCAAGATCAAAGGGACTAGAGGAAAAGTGGTCAAAGGGAAAGGGGATGAGAGGATGCAGAGAAGGGAAAGAAATTAGTGAGATTTTATATACATAACATAAATTATAGAGAGAACAGCAAATCCTGGAGAGAAGGGGGGGAGGGTGTAGGGGGGAGGGGGCAAAGGGGGTATCAAGGGGAACACCGGGGTGGATGGGGGAGGGAGATATATCAGTGGGACACTTGAATCTATGTAAGCACAATAAATAAATTTAAAAAAGAAAAAAAGAAATAGAACTAAAACATACCCAGAAAAGCTAAACATAATGTGATGGGGAAATGAATATTAAAAAACAAATGCAGGGGTCAAATATATGATAGGAGATTTGACTTTGGGTATTAAACACACAATGCAATGTATAGATGATTTATTACTGAATTATACACCTGAAACCTATATAATTTTATTACCCGAGTTCACCACAATAAATTTAAAAATAATAAAAGTACTAGAAAAAAATTAAAAATAAAGTGCTTTTTCTTAAAATAAAAATAAAGTAAATGGAAACAAATTTCCAGTTGCAATGCAGAAAATGAATACACATCAAGGAACTTTCTGCACTGTTACATGAAAATCCATTAGTTTATACTGCAGGTTGTATGGATGTTTTACCCATGCATAATTTTGTAATGTCATGCATTATTTGAAAAATGTTAGCTTATTAATTTATGTAAATCTTTCAATGTTCTATTATACGGTATTTAAAAATTCACATTTTTTAATGTCACCAACCATCCTCATCAAAAATATCTTTTAAGCCCCGGCCGGTTGGCCCAGTGGTAGAGCGTTGGCCTGGCGTGCAGGAGTCCCGGGTTCGATTCCCGGCCAGGGCACACAGGAGAAGCACCCATCTGCTTCTCCACCCCTCCCCCTCTCCTTCCTCTCTGTCTCTCTCTTCCCCTCCCACAGCCAAGGCTCCATTGGAGCAAAGTTGGCCCGGTCACTGAGGATGGCTCTGTGGCCTCTGCCTCAGGCGCTAGAATGGCTCTGGTTGCAACAGAGCAATGCCCCAGATGGGCAGAGCATCGCCCCCTGGTGGCATGCCAGGTGGATCCTGGTCGGGCGCATGCAGGAGTCTTTCTGACTGTCTCCCCGTTTCCAACTTCAGAAAATACAAAAAATATATATATATCTTTTAAGTACAGGAAAGTTTTCAAGCTCACAGAGGCAGATGAAATGTCTGAAATTACCCTTTTCGCTCAAAAGCCAGAAATTTATCAGTGAAAACAAATATTTTCAGGTGTTTTCTTTGAAGTGACAGGGTCACTGCAGTCACTGGTAGAAAACTGCCTGCCAAATTTCCACATCAGAAGACACCAGTTGGCCCACAGTTGCTCTGTCAAGTAAAGAATATTCATAAAAAATGCAGCCAATTCAGCTTGAACTCAGATAATAACACAAGTGCTCTTCCTTAGAATACTCCTTAGTGTGTAGAAATACTTGACACATCTTCCCATTTTGCTAGACATAATACTGAGGACAAGCACTCAAGAACTAAGGTTTAAAACCATGAATACGCTTTACTGCTTCCTCAAGGGCATTTCTAAACAAAACCTGCGCCCAATGAGATGAACTTGCTTCAACTTTCAGAAACTCAGTCCCACTGGACTCTTCTAGTGTAAATGCCTCTACTGTTTGCCCATAAGTATGACGCTGACTTTCCCACTAAGTATAACATATTATATATCATGTTAAGGAAACATACATCAAATGATCTCATATGTAGAAAACTTAAATGATCCCACAAAAAACTGTTAGAATAAACGAACTCAGCAAAGCAGTAGGATATAGTCAACAAAAATCTGTTGCATTTCTATACACTAACAATAAGCAATCTGTAAAGGAACTTAAGAAAACAATTCCATTTATTTATCTCAAAGGAATTGAAACACTTAGGAATTAGCTTAACCAAGGTAAAAGACTCTACAGTGAAAATTATGAAACACTGCTGATGAAAATTAACGAAGACACGAACAAATGGAAAGATAGCCCATGTTCATGAATTAGAAGACCTAATATTGCTAAGATATCAATACCATACACCGCGACCTACAGAGTCAATATAATCCCTATCAAAATCAAAATGACATGATTTGTAGAAAGAGAGAAATCCATCCTAAAAGTCCTATGAAATCTCAAGGGCCCTAATGTGCCAGAACAAAGTTAAAAAAACACAAAACAAAGACTAATGGAATAAAATAAAAAGTCCAGAAATAAACCGTCATATATTTGGCCCAATGATTTCCAATAAGGTGCTAAGATCATCTAACATGGGAAAGGACAATGTCTTCAACAAATGGTGCTGAAAAACTGGATATCTACATGGAAAAGAATGAAGTTGAACCCTTAAATAACATTATACACAAAATTAACACAAAATGGATCAAAGACCCAAACATAAGAGAGCTATAAAACTCTTCCAAGAAAACATAAGATAAAAGCTTCACAACATTGGATTTGGCAGTGACTTCTTGAATATGACACTAAAGGCACAGAGAGTAAAAATAATCAAATCAGACTTCATAAAAAAATTTTAATCTTATGTATCAAAGGACACAATCAAAACACAGTGAAAAGTTAACCCAAAGAACGGGAAAAAGGCCCTGACCGATAGGCTCAGTGGACAGACCACCAGCCCAGTGTATGGATGTTTCAAGTTTGATTCCCATTCAGGGAACACAGGAGAAGCAACCATCTGCTTCTCTTCCCCTCCCTCTCGCACTTTTCTTTCTCCTCTCCTCTCACAGCTTCTGAGCATTGCCCTGGGTACTTAGGATAGTTCAACTGATTAGGGTACTGGCCTCAACTGGGAGTTGCTGGGTGGATTCCAGTTGAGGCACATGTAGGAGTCTATCTCCTCTACTCCTACTTAAAAAAAAATGGGAGAAAATATTTGTAAATCATATAAATCAAAAGTGACTAATATCCAGAATAGAAAGAGAACTCCTAAAACTTAAAGAGTAAAAAAATTTAATTAACCCAATTCAAAAATTGGCAAAGGACTTCAATAGACATTTCTCTAAAGAAGATATGCAAATAGCCAATAAGCTCATGAAAAATAATATCACTATGATTAGGGAAATGCAAATCACAACTATGAAATAACACACATACATACACACCCACAACCCCACAAAAAATCAACAACAGAAAATAAGTTTTGATGAGGACATGGATATACTGGAGCTCTGTGTACTGTTGGTGGGAATGAAAATTAGCATTGATGCTGGAGAACACAGTACGATGGTTCCTCAAAAAAATTAAAATTAGAACTACCTGCCTGACCAGGCTGTGGCACAGTGGATAGAGCATCGGACTAGGATGTGGAGGACCCAGGTTCAAGACCCCGAGGTCACCAGCTTAAGCGCAGGCTCATCTGGTTTGAGCAAGGCTCACCAGCTTGCGCCTAAGGTCACTGGCTTGAGCAAGGGGTCACTCGGTCTGCTGTAGCCCCTCAGTCAAGGCACATATGAGAAATCAAGCAATGAACAACTAAGGAATGACCCATGGTCGCTGGCTTAAGCCCAAGAATTGATGTTTCTCATCTCTCTCCTTTCCTGTCTGTCTGTCCCTATCTGTCCCTCTCTCTGTCTCCCCCCCCCTGCACAGAAAAAAATTAGAACTACCATATGATCTAGCAATTCTACTTCTAGGTATATATTCAGAATTAAAAATAGGATTTCAAAAAGATATTTGTATACCCATGTCTGTAACAGCATTATTCACAATAGTTAAAATGTGAAAGCAACTCAACTGACTGCTGACAGATGAATGAGTAAAATGTGCTATATATACATACAATGGAATATTATTCAGCCTTACCATTAAGTAAAAGAAATGACTAGTTGTAATTGTTCCTTTCATCCTATAGCCATAGCCACACTATTTTTCATGTAATCTAGCAGTTCCTCCTACATGGAAAGTACAAAAGGTGTACTTCCTATTCCTTGACATTTGGGCTTGGCTATTTGACTAACTTTGGCAAATGGATTCTAAGTTAATGTGATGCAAAACGGTCCTCTTGAGTTGCTACAAAAAGAATATGCCTAGATAGCCCACTGGTTCCAGGAGAACAAATGTAGGGCAGAACCATCCTATTCAAACTGCTGTATAAAGTAGAGCCAACCCAGCCAACCTGCAGATGCAAGAAAAAGAAACTTTTTATTTTTACATGGTATGGAGAGTTCGTAGTTGGTTGTTAAACACTGTTATTACGGCAAATGTTAACTAATAAAATTTCCAAGGGATTAAAATATAAATGAATAAGTAAAACTTAAAAAAAATTAAAGTATTTTTATAGCCTCACGATAGGAAAGATTTCTTAAATAAGACACAAAACACAAAACCTACCATAAAAAAAATGATTGCCAAAATAAGCAATTCTGCTCATTGAGACACCTCAAAAAGTGAAAAGACAGCCCACAAAATGAAAGAACTGCCACACATACCTCACAAAAGATTCTATCAGGAATAAAACCAATTTATAGAAGACAATCAGCCCAATAGAAACATTTATGGAAGACATCAATAGGCATTTCACCAAAGGTGACACTCCAAAGCTAATAAGCATAAGAAAGGATGTTGAACTTCATGAAAATAAAGCTATGAGACACCATTTTTACACCAACTAAATTGGTAAAACAAAGTCTTAATAAAACATATTGGCAAATGGATTAACAGTTCTTGTACACAATTAGTGGAAGTATAAACAGTTATGGCTACTTTGCAGAAGATTGGTATCATCTTAACTGTTAAGATGATGCAACAATTCTACCCCTTGGTATATACCAGGATAACACACACATTTATATCAGAAGACATGAAAATGATTATTTGTAGTAACAGTTTGTATTTAAAAAATTGAAAATAACCTCAGTGTTCATTAATGGTAGAATAAGTGAATAAACTATGATTGAAATGCTATGTAGGAGTAAAAATGAATGAATGACAGCTGCATGCATCTACATGAATCTTAGCAGGGTAATGTTGAGTGAAAATAGAAAGTCACTAATTAATACAGAGTATAATACCATTTATATAAAATCCAAATACAAACACAACAAAAAATACTATTTAGTGCATCATGTACCTTTGGTAAATTTACAAAGAAACAGAGGAGGAGAATAAAAACATAAAGATAGTGACAAATGAAGAGGAGGAAGCAGGTCTATCGAGACCCACAATATATATATGCATGTGTACCAAATATTTTATAATTTTTTTAGCAAGGGGAGGAGAGAGAGAGAATGACTTCTATTTGAAAAAAAACAAACAGAAAAAGCCATGTTTCCATGCCAAGTTCTAGAAATGTTTCAGAAAAAGGAAATGTGCTAAATCCTAATTTTACCTTCTTTTAACGTATTTTATTTTCATGATGACTTCTTTTCTGTATCCAAAACCTAATAAGAAAAAAAGTCGCATAATCATTTTTATGCATTATTACATATATCATCATACTCTTGTAATTTTCACATAATATCCATCGACCTAGTAATCATCTAATAATATTGACTGTAAGAGAAACTGAAGAAACAAACCAAATACTTGGTATGACTTCTGATTCTAGAGTAGCCTTTCAAATTTTATAAATCTAAAAATATCTAGAAATAAGCACTTTGACTTTCTAATTTTTGCATGTACTCAAAAAAACTTCTGCCACAAGATGGTATGGCTTGGTTTTAAAATAATATTTTATTTTCACTTATATCTCAATTTTATTTTGGAGAAACTTGTTTCAGTTAATGTGGGAAATGATAGAATATAAATGACTTATTTTTTAATCATCCTTTCTCATAGACTGAAAGAATATTTGAAGAAAGCACTTTGAAATAACTGAGTATTCTGTGATATAACTCTAAAATGTCTATCAACCAACTCTGGCCAGTTGGCTCAGTTGGTACAGTGTCAGCCCAATGCGTGGAAGTCTCGAGTTCAATTCCCAGTCAGGGCACAGAGGAGAAGTGACCAACAGGTTCACCACCCCTCCCCCCTTTCTCTTTCTCTCACGCTCTTCCTTTCCTGCAGCTATGGCTCAATTGGTTTGAGCAAGTTGGCCCCGAGTGCTGAGGATGGCTCCATGGCCTCACCTCAGGCACTAAAATAGCTCAGTTGCCAAGCAACGGAGCAGCAGCCCCAGATGGGCAGAACATCGCCCAGTAGGGGGCTTGCCAGGCAAATCCCCATTGAGGTGCACATGGGAGTCTGTCTCTTTGCCTCCTCTCCTATCACTTAATTAAAAAAAAAATGTCTGTCAACCAATGAGCCTTAATTATCCTTCCACAAGTGTAACAGGAATACCTTTCTACTATTTGCTGTTTCCCTTTTTCAGTTTAGCTATTAACATTTCTAACTGCCTTCAAGGTTTTGAGAACAAAACAAATGTTAATTTTCCTTTAAGCTACAAGGAAAAATATAAAAATGAATAATAATATTTTAAACTGAAGTAAATGCTTAGATTATCAGTCCTAATATATGCCATATGCTAACCTATGAGGCATTTTCTTCAAGACCAGTAGCTTTTCAAATTCTAACCCTCAGGTCAAGCATTTTCTTTAAAAAACAACAACAAAAGATGACTAAAACTATACTTACCTTAGCCAGCAGTTCCTGCGTTTCAGCAGTCAGAGGAGCATGTGAAAACTTGCAGTGCTCTCCCTGATAACATTTTGTTCCTGTATGGTAGAACTTACAAGGATATTCATGTATCCCAAATGTTAAGGAAAAGAACAACCTTAACCCAACTAAAATAACATTCATTTAATGACTTTTTCCTACCTAAAGGCTTTTCTAACTAGTAGAAACACTGAATTCCCATTTAAGACAATAAGTTACTAATTAGATTACATGAAAAAAATCTACTTTTAGGATGATTATATAAATCAAGTTTATTGGCTATCACAGGATACTTTCTGCCTTCATATCCATTCTCTGATACAAACACATCTCACTGATATAAGAAAGAGATGTGTACAATATTTTAAATACCTTGAGACGTATGATAATTTTTAAAAATTGTTTTGGGATAGAGGAATTAAAGTTAATGACAATGATACGTCTTTACAAATTTGGATCCTTTGTGTAATAGGATCAATTTATACAATGTCAACGTTGTTTCCTAGGAAAAGATTCTCAAGTGAGAATTTAAAATTTCTTAAAACTGAATGACTGGATGAAGGGTATGCAACATAATCAAATGTCAAAATAATCTGGAGATGTTTTCTCTGAACATATGTACCCTGATTTATCAATGTCAATCCATTAAAATTAATAAAAAAATAAAAATTAAAAAAAAACCTGAATGACTGAAAGTGACCAAAGGAACATATTCATGTTCCATGTTTTTACAACATGTTCGTACCATGTGCAGTAATGTGAGGGTTATTCTTCAAATAAGGGACAGCTAACCTCTACAGAGTACAGAAAATACAGCAAACAAGCATTCCCAAATTATGCTATCCCTGCCTCTTCTTATGAAGGAGTTTACATGAATGTACATTCAATGAGTAAATGTCATACCAGAAATTTCTGGGACTTGAACAGTCTCATGACTGCTATACTTCAACTGAGAAAATTTCTAAGGAATCCCTCTTTTCCTAAAAAGGGAATAAAACCTATGTTCATATAAGTACTCATGAGGAGTCAAGTTATATCTTGTGAGAAAGGATATTATGCAAATACAGACAGTTTTCACCTCTGGTACAATATCCTTGTACATAGAACTTACACATTTCCTTTTTCTTCTCTATCTCTGCATCGTGATCAAATTTACACTCGTCTCCCTGAGCCAAAAGAAGCAACAAGAAAAAGTCAGCCTGACCAGGTGGTGGCACAGTGGATAGACGTCGGACTGGGACACAGAGGATCCAGGTTTGAAACCCCGAGGTCGCCAGCTTAAGGGTGGACTCATCTGGCTTAAGCATGGGTTCACCAGATTGAGCACAGGATTGCTTCCTTGAGTGTGGGATCATAGACATGACCCCATGGTCACTGGCTTGAGCCCAAAGGTTGCTGGCTTGAAGCCCAAGGTCACTGACTTGAGCCGAAGGTCGAAGGCTTGAGCAAGGGTTCACTGGCTCTGCCACAGCCCCCCGGGTCAAGGAACATATGAGAAAGCAATCAAGAACATCGAAGGTGATGCAACAAAGAACTGATGCTTCTCATCTCTCTCCCTTCCTATCTGTCTGTCCCTGTCTGTTCCAACCTCTCTCTGTCTCTGTCACACATACAAAAAGAAAAAGTCATTATTTCTCAGTTAAGTAATTAAAATTTCTACTAAACTTTAGATAAACAAACAACTTCAGAAAAATACCAAAGTCTTAGTAGCTATATACTCTAATTGTTAATGAGTTATGATCACATCACATTCATCTACTTAAAATTTTAAGTACTAAACATTTATAATACATTTTTAAAATATTATCTTTCTTGCTTGACCAGGTGATGACGCAGTGGATAGAGAGTCAGCCTAAAATGCTGTGACCCCAGGTTTGAAACCCTGGGTTGCTGGCTTGAGTGTAGGCTCATCCTGCTTGAGCGCGGGCCAACCAGCTTGAGTGCAGGGTTGCTGGCTTGAGCATGGAATCATAGACATGACCCCATGGTCGCTGGCTTGAAACCCAATGTCCCTGCCTTCAGCCCAAGGTCGCTGGCTTGAGCAAGGGGTCATTGGCTCAGTTGGAGCCCCTCTGTCAAGTCACGTATGAGAAAGCAATCAGTGAACAATTTAGGTCCTGCAACAATGAGTTGATGCTTCTAATCTCTCTCCCTTCCTGTCTGTCTGTCCTCTCTCTCTCTTGCAAAAAAAAAAAATCTTTCTGAAATATAAAACAGTGTTTCAGTAAAATTTTCTAAGTGAACTGTTTCTAGGAGGAAACAGGTATGTTTTTAGAATATTTAATGGAAAAAGGAGTTGGTTTTAGTGTTTTTACTATACCTTACATTTTAGTATATCTTTGCTTACACATTTTTCATACCTTAATACATTTCCTTTCTAGGAAATATTTACAAACTTGTTTCCCCTTGTGTTCCACTGTGTGTTGGTTGATGAACCCCTGACTCATTCGCACATGCTGCTGCTTCTCCTTAGGTTTACCATCCTGGAAACAAAAACAAAAAAACTAAATGTGAGAAACAGAAAATTAAATATTTTATTACATTGCACAAAATTATTTTAAATCATCTATAAAACATTAAGAAGCTACTCTTCTGCCTGACCTGTGGTAGCACAGGGGATAAAGCATCAACCTGGAACACTAAGGTCATTGGTTCGAAACTCCGGGCTTACGCAATCAAGGCACATATGAGAAGCAACTAGTACGTGATGTTCCTGTCCACCCTTTTCCTCTCTCTCTCTCCTCTCTCTAAAATTAATAAATAAATCTTAAAAAAATAAGTGACTCCTCTAAATTGACCTTCATGTATAAGATTTGTCCTTTTAAACACCAGTTGAAAAATATTTTGTCAGTTTCAACAGCATTCCATCACTGAACATTAGTATTTATAAAATTTGATTATTTTATTATATTCTGTCCTTACTTTAAAAAATGAATTAAATAATGAAAAAAAAAGTGCTACTACTTGTGATAAAAAGCGAAGGGTAAGAATAAGGCTCTTTAGAACAATGGAGACAAAAACTGCAAGTCATAAGGTGAACTGGAAGCAGTGTAATGTTTCATTTCAATGAGATGCCCTCTGGGTGTGAGGGGCCTCTATTAACCAGCTCAAATGAACAAATGTAACTAGAAATATACCCTCAAAGATGATGATAAAGGTATAAAAACAAAAGGGGAATTTCATAATACATTTTAGCTCTTTGGAAGCATACACCACAGTTAAGAGTGTAAACCTGTAATACAGCTTCTAGCTTCTGCATACCACATTGCTGAATAATTTGAAATACCGGATGTGCAAAGGGAGCTAGCTGGACATTTATATGTCTGTCTCACAATAATGTCCAATTTCCACTTAGCACTATCAAATCTGTTTCATAAATGTGTCAGCTAAAATCTTTGGTTTTACTTGGTTATGTTATTAAATTATAACATATGTTTAGAATTTGATTCTCATGTAGAAAAGCTATCAGCTTTGAATAACTTTTTTTTTTAATTTTTAAAAAATTGTATTTATTCATTTTAGAGAGGAGAAAGAGAGAGGAGAGAGAGACAGAGAGAGAGAAGGGGGGAGGAGCTGGAAGCATCAACTCCCATATGTGCCTTGGCCAGGCAAGCCCAGGGTTTCGAACCAGCAACTTCAGCATTTCCAGGTCGATGCTTTATCCACTGCACCACCACAGGTTAGGCCTGAATAACTTTTTAAGTCAATGTAAACCAAATATACGGGAATACTCATCTGGGGGGTCAAGCACAAAGTCCCAGCGCTAGCCTGGCCCTGTGTGACCCTGGCAGTCACCAGAATCCTGGGGCCTCAGATTCCTCATTTGTAAAATATGGAGGCAGGGCAAGATATTACATGTGTCTCAATCCATACTATTTTGGTATTTCTAGTATTTTACCACTTATCCCCTATGGCCAAAAATAATAAAAGTGGTTGCCACCCAGTCTAGAAGCCCTCAGAAAAGCAAAGTCAAGAGGAGTCACTTATTGTCCACCCTGATTACACGTGCAGAACAAGGAAGAAGGAGCTTCTATAAACAAAATCAAATTATGAGGAGGGTAGAGGATGGTTGCAAAGACCAATGCTCAGAAAATCATTTTTAATTTCCAGAGGGAGTCAAGAACCAGTAGACCAGGGACTGCAACAGCTGAAACCTTGTAAGACTCTGTGGCCTTTGAAATGTGCTAGTGTTCACTGCATCTTCTCCCCATCAGTCTGTTTTTCCATAGACGCTTGACAGCACAACTCAAAAAGCAAGGGGCTCACAAGCATGTATTGTATTTGAGGCAGCAGGTGCAACACTAAGGCTGAAAGTAAGTGCTAGCAGTTCCTGCATGAGAGAGGATGTGGATGGAGCCAACTGCAGTTGGAGGTTTCACTATTGATAACCCTCACTTTGTGGCTTGTCACTGAGAGTAAGACAGAAGTCATCCTTGTACCTGTCCCTGGGAGCCACTGTCCCTCAATGATGCACTTGAACCCTTGTCCGCAGTGCCAGGCCATTTCCGCTTCATTTTCTTCGGTTTACCATTCTTGTGGGCAGCTTTAAGGTTTTTATTTTTTTGTTTAACAGCTAAAAACAGAAAGTTAATTTTAATGATGACATAAAACAACAGTTTACTCTAAAAAAGTATACTCTATAATAATACAGAAGTCCTGCTCAACGAATAAAATGGGCATGATGCTAGTCTGTCTTCCTAGATGCTGTGGGACTAAGAGATCAAAGAGAAAATCAATACATTCTGGATCCCAACTCATTCTCTGTGAAAACACAAACAGTACTGTCAGAAAAAGGCAAGATAATTACTGAAATCAGTCTTGCTAGCCACAAGCCAGATCCTTCTTAAATGTTCAGAGTATGATGAATCTAATTAGGAACTGCAACAGACCTTCAGAGTAAAACTTCAACTGTTTAAACTGACTGCATATATTACTATTGGATCTGTCACTGAAAACATTTTATACAGATTAAATTTATCTATGACCCATTATAAACAGAAAAACATTTAAGAGGGGAAGGCAGTAAAATGAGAGGATTAAGAATTTCATTTATACAATGATATGGTAATAACTATGTATGGTATCAGATGGGTACTAGACTTATTTATATAATTCACTTTGTAAGTTATGCAAATGTCTAACCACTGTGCTGTACAACTGAAACTAAGATAAAATTGTATGTCAACTGTAACAGAAAATTTTATTATTTTTTTTATTTTTATTTTTTATTTATTCATTTTAGAGAGGAGAGGGAGAGAGAGAGAGAGAGAGAGAGAGAGAGAGAGAGAGGAGAGACAGAGAGAGAGAAGGGGGGGAGGAGTTGGAAGCATCAACTCCCATATGTGCCTTGACCAGGCAAGCCCAGGGTTTCAAACCGGCGACCTCAGCATTTCCAGGTCAACGCCTTATCCACTGCGCCACCACAGGTCAGGCGAGAAAATTTTTTAAAAATTAAAAAAACAAATATAAGCCTTAAAAATTTTTTCATTTATAATTCTCATCTGTCCTCCTTATCTATGATTATATTTCACTTTAGTAATCTAAGAGAGATGTCTGAGTTTAGTCTGACACACTACCGTCCCTGACATTAAGTCAACTGTCTTCAGATGACAGCAATACAAACGGGCACATCCTGTCCTTTTCATGCAGAGGCCGGGATTTCACATTCTCCCTTTCAAAGTAGTCATGGCCTTTGATAACCCTCTTGAACTCTCAGCTCCTCCCACAAACTCAGCATTGCACCCTGAGTGACCAGGTCTTGGCATGGGTCATGCAGGCTTATATATGGTGTACAGGTCTTTATATCATAAAATTCAGGAGAACCCCCACCCTCATCCATGGACAACTGTGACTGCTCTTCTAGATAGACTTTAAATGACAAAATAGTTTGACCTTTACCTTTCTGTGTACACTTCGCTTCTTCTTTCTTCATGGATTCTTCAGGAAATGGTGAGGATCGAGCAGCATTTGCCATTTCTTTGGCTTTAATATACTGTTGAAGCTCCTTAGCAAAACTATCTTCTGAGTCCTGATTGCCGATATCATTATCACTGTATACATCATAGTCCTTACTTCTTGATTTTCTATGTAGCAAAGTCTTCGGTGATGTTGAAGAGTTTCCAAAGTGCCTAAACTAAGTAAAAATTAAAACTTTCAATTTAAAAAACCTAGCATGATTCCAAACAATATGGTTATAAAGAAGATAAAAAGACTGGCCATAAATGGACCATTGCTGAGGTTGGGTGATAGGCACATGAGATATCATATACTATTCTTTCCACTGTTATGTATTTGAAATTTTCCAGAATTAAAAACAACACCCCCCCCCAAAAAAAAAAACCAGCTTGACATAGTCATCCAAATCTTTGAGGGAAGATTCTGAATTTGTACACTCTATGTAGTTTGCTGAATTAAAAGAGTAAGCCCTCAAATGTTAACTATTTGATATAAAGAAATTACAGTAGTATAGTTCACATTTTATTTCTCCCTTTGCATTGACTACACTTTTAAATAGTTTAATTCAGTAACTCATGACTTCAAAAAAGTAAATGGTAATGGCCCAATTAAAAATCCACTACACTAACCTGGCCTACGGTGACATAGTGGATAGAGTGTTGACCTGGAATGCTGAGGATGGCTGTTCGAAACCCTAAGCTTGTCTAATTAAGGCACGTGCAAGCAACAAGCAAGCAATGAACAACTAAAGTGAAGCAACTATGAGCTGATACTTCTTGTCATCCCTCTCCTCTCTGTAAAATCAATCAATAAAAATTTTTTTAAATCCACTACACTAAGATATATCATAGCTACTACTAACGCCTATTCTTTTTCCCATAATTTAGAGCACTGGTGGCAGAGAAGGTGGCAGCCATGATGACAAGGAAGAGAACTGCCTGGTTCTCTTTAATCAGGTTAACTTTACTTTCAGAAATCCTTTTCTAACTGCTGTTGGAGCTGTTCTGAGATGACAGCTACAAACATAGGTGTCCAAGCCCAGGGCTGGCGGCTAACCCTGGAGAGCTTGGGGTAATCACAGCAGACAACTTAAAGTTTCCAAGTATTGGTTACACAGGTGTACCCAGCTCTGTAATTATAATCATTATGTACATTTCAATTAAAAAGTTCACTTAAAAGAACTCAAGTGTTGCCTGACCAGGCAGTGGCGCAGTGGACAGAAGCATAGGACTGGGATGTGATGGACTCAGGTTCGAGACCCCAGATGAGCGCGGGCTCATCTGGTGTGAGCAAAAGCTCACCAGCTTGGACCCAAGGTCACTGGCTTGAGTGAGGGGTCACTCTGTCTGCTGAAGGCCCATGGTCAGGGCACATATGAGAAAGCAATCAATGAGCAACTGAAGTGTCACAACGAAAAACTGATGAGTGATGCTTCTTATCTCTCTGCGTTCCTGTCTGTCTGTCCCTCTCTCTGACTCTCGCTCTGTCTCTGTATTTAAAAAAAAAAAATTTTTTTAAAAGAATCCAAGTGTCCAAGGGCTCCTATTTTGATGTCAGGAAGAGATGACAGCTATTATTAAATTGGCCAAAGATCTGCTCCAGAGAACACTTCTAGGTCTGGTCTCTTATCTATTTTCTCATAACCGATGGAGGCAAAGAACTCAAAACAAACAAAACAGAAGAATCACTATTATAATCTATTAGAGGTAGCCCAATTTAAAGGTCTTCCAACTGAAGCCTAGAAAATGAATCTGTTCTTCCCTGAAGAATTCAAACTGAGAAAGTTTCCTAACCTGACAAAAGCTTCAATGCTCACTTTGTCTTCATTACACCAAACTAAAGACTACCAACCAATCCACCAGTCTTAAGGCCACCAAGTTCCTTGTCTTCATGTCCCCAAGAAAGAGCACCTTTCCCAACAAATGCCATATAAAAAAAACATTAAACAGAATTTCTAGTCAGGAGTTGGCAAACACTTGCCTGGCCTCCTGTTTTTATAAATAAAGTTTTTGCTCAAACACAGTGACATCCATTCATTTATCACCTACTATCTATGGCTGCTTAATTGTGACAGGGACAATATGGCTCATGAAGTGGAAAAGATGCGCTACCTGGTCCTTTATGAAAAAGTTGGCTGACTTCTGTGATGATGATTGTGTTTACCGTGGCTCTGTGCTCACTAATTTTCATTTTATCTTAAGTGAGCACAGAGAGAACCAAAGTCATTCAGTATGTCACAGCTCGCACAAAGTTCAGCATAATCAAACACACAGGGAGATAAAATTCCACTCAGTGTATCTGAATCAAAATATTCCAATCCAAATGAGTGACTAAGTGCTCCCTTGCACAAAACATTCAGGTCTACAGTACAGAATCCGACCCCTTTTATTGCAAGTAATAACATGCCTAATTTATTTGCAATGAAGAAAAAGATGAGATGAATCAGCACCATAAATAAAACCAGGACAATCATCAACTACGTTGTTTTATTAGACAATAGAGATAAGTATTACTAGTTGACATGATTCTTTTCAGATGGCAATACAAATGATTGCTTAAATACTGCACACAACTAGCTATAAACTCACTGCTTTGATGTTTGCTGGTCTCTATATAATTTAGAAAGTTACAAACATGATATGACAACTTTTTTCTCTTTTGTAAAGGAGTCTAAATAAAGCAGATTCAAGTACAAAAATTTCCTGCTTTTGATTCAGGATGGTTTATTGAAGTAGTATGGTTGGTTCCACTAAATAAAGTACAGAAATGTAAAAAATCATATTTCCACAGTAGGGTAGGGTAGAGGAGAGGCCATGAAGTACACTCATCAGTAACTGAGAAGAACACAACAAGTTTTTGGCAGATTTTTGATAAACAAAAAGCAAGTTCTTTTTTTTTTTCTTAAGTAAGAATTGGAGGGGGGGGGGCAGAGAGACACATACCCGCATGCACCCCAACCAGGATCTAGCCGGCAAGCCCTCTATGGGGCACTGCTCTGCCCATCTGGGGCCACTGCGCCATTGCTCGGAAACCAAGCTACTTTAGTGCCTGAAGCAAGGCCATGGAGCCATCCTCAGTGCCCAGGACCAACATGCTCCAACTGAGCCATGGCTGTGGGAAGAGAAGAGAGAGACAGAGAAGGGAGGAGGGAAGAGTGGAGAAGCAGATGGTTGCTTCTACTGTGTGCCCTCACTGAGAATCAAACGTGGGACATCCACATGCCAGGCCAATTCTCTACCACTGAACCAACAAGCCAGGGCAACAAAAAGCAAGTTCTAAACTGGAGGCTGGGCTTAGGCTGAATGTGAGAAATAAGACTATAACTGAGGATGAATTAAAATTCTACAAAAAAACCCCAGACAAAGCTATTATGACAAGTTCCCTCTGCCCACCTCTCACCAGAACACAATCAAAGAGAAGTTTACTGGCCCTGGCAAGTTTATTCAGTGGATAGAGCATCAGCCTGTAGTGCAGACAACCTGGGTTCGATTCCTGGTCAGGGCACACATGAGAAACGACCACTGGCTTCTCTTCTCCTCCATCTACCCCTTCTCTCTCTCCCCCTCTTGCAGCCAGTGGCTCAACTGGTTTGAGTGTCAGCCCTGGGTGCTGAGGATAACTCAGCTGGTCCCAGCATCAACCTCAGGCACTGAGGATAGCTCAGTTGATTCAAAAATCAGCCCCAGACGGGGGTGTGGGGGGAGGTTGCTGGCTGGATCCGGTCAGGCTACATGCAGGAGTCTATCTCCCCTCTTCTCACTTAAGAGAAAAAAGAAAAAAAAAAGAAAGAAGCTTACTCTGGGCATAAAAAGAAAGGACTGTTCTCCAAAGAAATAGAATAAAATGTCTAATAAAAGCCAAGACTCGCTCTTCCGGTTGCAGGCGTTTCGGCAGCTGCCGGCTTTGGTAGATATATGGCCAAGTCCAAGAACCACACCACGCACAACCAGTCCTGAAAATGGCACGGAAATGGCATCAAGAAACCCTGGTCATAAAGATACGAATCTCTTAAAGGGGTAGACCCTAAGTTCCTGCGGAACATGCGCTTTGCCAAGAAGCACAATAAGAAAGGCCTGAAGAAGATGCAGGCCAATAATGCCAAGGCCATGACTGCACGTGCTGAGGCCATCAAGGCCCTTGTCAAGCCCAAGGAGGTCAAGCGCAAGATCCCCAAGGGCGGTAGTCGCAAGCTCAGCCAACTCGCCTACATTGCTCACCCCAAGTTCGGGAAACGTGCTCGTGCCTGCATCACCAAGGGTCTCAGGCTCTCCCGGCCAAAGGCCAAGGCTCAGACCAAGGCTCAGACCAAGCTCCAGCCTGCGGCTCAGGCTGCTGCTCAGGCTGCAGCTCTGGCTCCAACTTCCAAAGGAGCTCAAGTTCCGGGTCCCAAAGGTGCCCAGGCGCTGGCTCCCAAAGGTGCCCAGGCTCCGGCTCCCAAAGGTGCCCAGGCCCCCACAAAGGCTCTGCAGTAGAGGTCTCTGGCTGCTTATGTGAGGACAGAAGGACTGGTGTGACCTCTGGGCTGCTGTCTGTGTGGAGCTGGTGTCCTGTTCTGTTTGTACAAATAAACCTGAGGCAGGAAAAAAAAAAAAAAAAAAAAAAAAAAAGCCAAGACTCCTTATGTGGGTAGTATGACCCCAGAATCAATTCTCCAATTCTGGCATTTGGGAGCACCTCAGTGCACTGTCAATTTCAGTGACAGTTATAACTTGATAGCATTCTGCCAAGCCATGATATATTTTTCATCACCAGTTCATACCCATCATGTCAAAACATGAAAAGTGAACTTTGAATGACATGTATTTAAGGCAAAGTGAAGTGTGGATTACAGGAAGTCCTTGGGTTTATGGCAGTCTCAACACAAGACATTTCACATTTATGATGGTAACTCCCATAAAAACTTTAAAAATTGAGATGTGAGTGTTTTGGCTTATGTTGTTAGCATTGTACTTATGGACTACTTGGACGAACTAGTTTGGTTATCTGAAGCGGAAGAATATGCAGTAACACGTATCCTAGGGATCAGTCCCTATAACCTAGTATCTCCAGCACCTTCTTCTGCAGGTTCTATTGCCTCTCCAGCTTCCTCTTTCCTATAGGTCACTCTCTCCCACCTTGCAATGTCTCTTCCAGTGTGCAAGCCAACCACAGGGATAAAGGTAAGAATTTTTTTCACACTCATTTTTTGACATTTTTTCCTGTTACTACAGTATAGTGTACAGTACAGTATATTTATATACTTTCCTTTTTCTGTGGCTTAGTTGTGTTTTTATGTTCTAGATCAGGGGTCTCAAACTCAACTCAGCATGTGGGCCGCAGAGCAAGATCACAGCCTTTCGGCGGCGGGCCGCACTAGGTCTACAAAAGGCAACTGTTACGCAACACTTTTCAGTGTCACAAAACGACCAGAAACTGTAGTTTGCATCACAACTGCTGTTAACTAAGCTAATATCTAGCTAGGATGCTAGAGAAATGAAAAATACAAGTAGGCCCCTAGGCTTACTTAATTTTATCCAAAATATTTTGAACTTTGTGGATTAGTCTGTGGGCCGCACAAAATTGTTTGGCGGGCCGCATGCGGCCCGCGGGCCACGAGTTTGAGACCCCTGTTCTAGATTATGATTTTACAACTGTGTTGGAATAGGTAAGTGACTTAGGCTAGGGTGTGTTTCAACTTACATCAAAATTCGGGTTACATCATTGTCATAGGAAGAGAACTGTATCGTAACCCAATGACCCCTATACTTTATTGTTCAATTAGATGGCAAAACATTGTGGTGGTTATGTAACAATACTTCAATGCTTAAAGAACACCATATATGCCTAACCAGGTGGTGGCGCAGTGGATAGAGCGTTGGACTAGGATGCCAAGGACCCAGGTTCGAGATCCTGAGGTTGCCAGCTTGAGCGCGGGCTCATCTGGCTTGAGCAAAATTAAAAAAATGCTCACCAGCTTAGACCCAAGGTCGCTGGCTCAAGCAAGGGGTTACTCGGTCTGCTGAAGGCCCGCGGTCAAGGCACATATGAGAAAGCAATCAATGAACAACTAAGGTAAGGTGTCGCAACGAAAAACTGATAATTGATGCTTCTCATCTCTCTCCGTTCCTGTCTGTCTGTCCCTATCTATCCCTCTCTCTGACTTTCTCTCTCTGTCCCTGTAAAGAAAAAAAAAAATTAAAAAAACACCCACCATATATGCCAACATTAAAGTATCAAAAATTCATCACAATAGTCCCAACTCAATAGTTAGAAAAATTCAAAAATTTGTAACAAAAATATCACAAGAATTCTTTCTTCACAAAGATAAAATGCAAAAATGAGATTATAATCAAAGTAAGTTTCCAAATGGGTCACTTGTTGGCCATCAAAAAAAGCTGAGGGTGCATTAATGAAATCCTGTTTGATTACAGTGGTTGAGAAAGTGGCCAGAGAAAACAAAGTTATTAAAGATAACCGGCCTTTTGGAAAGAACAGCTGCTTACAAACATGAGGAAACTAGGAGAAACTTCCACAAACAAATAAAAAAATAAGACAAATGCTATCAAGTGGCTTTCCTTGGCTCTTGATGAGTTGACAAGATATTATTGATACTGCTCAGTATCAGTGGGCTCTAAAGATAAAACAAGAAGCAAGATGTCTATCTCTACACAATTTTTTTTTTACTGAGAGAGAAAGGAAGGGAAAGTGGGAGGGGAGAAGAATGGAGGGGGGGAGAGAGAGAGAGAGAGAGAGAGAAAGAAACATAGATTTGCTGTTTCACTTTATTCATTCATTGGTTGATTTCTTGTTTGTGCCCTGACTGGGGATCAAACCCCAACTTTGGCATGTTTGGATGACACTCCAATTGAGCTACCCGGCCAGGGCATCCACACTAATTTGCAGCAGGTATGTTTTCCAGGCTCAAACTACTTTCTCCTGTCAGTGTTTTTCAAACTTTTAAATGCAAATGAAAAGAAAAATTGCATTTCAAAATCCATTTAACTGTGCAGCTGAAAAGTTATCAGCTAACCTTAAAACAGCGTGATTAACCTTCAATGTAACACCATGCTAAAAGACAAACTTGAAGAAAAGCATCTAATAAAGTTCTACAAATGCCACCCAAGCAATAAAAATGCCCAGTGAAAACCATGCTGTAGACTGGCAGCACCTATCTGTGGTGAAAAGACATCTTCAAAGATGGAAAGGTACAGAATCTAATTACAGATCAGTATTAACAGAAAAATCTTTGCAATCAAGTTTGATAGGAGCACTAACTCCAAATTCCAATTAAGCAAAAAATTATTCCAAAAAGAAGAATCTCATTTTCTCACTAATGAATCTGTATTACAAAAACTCAATTATTATTATTATGTTGACTTATGTCGATAAAAAAGTTGTGGAAATTTGTTTTATCTTTATCATTATATTGGTACCTACCTATGTTATAGCATCAATTTTGCTCTTGGCCTGCAAAGCCTAAAATACTTGCTGTTTTGTCTTTAACATAAAATGTTTACTGACTCCTAATGCAGAAAATAAGACAGAAAAAGGAGAAAACTGATCCAGAATACTCAAATATAATTCAAGGGAAAAAAGGACTTAAGAATAAAAAATAAATACACAAAACTATTCAAGATGGTATTATATTTTTTAAAATGCTAGAAGGCAGCAACAAAACAGAACAATAAATAAATATTGAAAAGTTAAATTATGATTTATGAAATAAAGATAAAGAGAACTAGAGGAAATTTCTTAGAATATAAAAGACAATAAATGCAAGACAAGATATGCCTCATATATAAAGGGTATGAGTGAATAGTCTCGCCAACTACTAAGCATATTAAATGAAAAAAATTCACAATCTTTAGGAACACCAAAAAATAAAGAGAAGAACCTACAAGTTTCTAGAGAGAGCAGGATACTTACAATGGAACTAGAATCAGATTGGCAACACTTCACATTAGCAACACTGGATAGAAGAAAATAGAGCAATAACCTTAAGTTTGATTTGATTTATTAGGATAAATTCATGATATTTCCAGAAAGATTAATAGGAACTAAAGAGTTTAATCCCATGCATTACTATATATGCCAGCCAAATGAGAAACCAACATAAAAAAAAGATGTGATTGGCAATAGCCTCACCAAACACCTAGCAATAAATCTAAGAAAAGGGGTATGAGATGGAAGACATCTGCCAAGGTATTATAAAACACTGTTGAGAGGCCCTGGCTGGGTAGCTCTGTTGATTAGAGCATCATCTCAATACACCAAGGTTGTGCCACATACAAGAATCCCTGGTTGCCTGACCTGTGGTGGCGCAGTGGATAAAGCGTCGACCTGGAAATGCTGAGGTCGCCGGTTCAAAACCCTGGGCTTGCCTGGCCAAGGCACATATGGGAGTTGATGCTTCCAACTCCTCCCCCCCTTCTCTCTCTCTCTCTCTCTCCTCTCTCCCTCCCTCCCTGTCTCTCTCTCCTCTCTAAAAAAAAAAAAAAAAAAAAGCCCTGGCCGGTTGGCTCAGCAGTAGAGCGTCGGCCATTATGGTAAAGCTAAAGATGCTTAATCCATTTATGCTGGAGGTTGAAATTTTTGAAATTCAGTTTTTCAAAAATTTTTCAAAAATTCACATCACTTTTTGACAAGCTTCCAGCATGCCAGTATCTGAAGCAGTGACTGTGCATACCCCCTCAGGAGGCAGATGGGTGAAAAATCAGACCTCGGCGATGACCTTGAGCAGTATGATATAAATAACTCCATCACTACCATTCCAATGATGGGACATGAAGCATAAGAAGTTCCACTCCTAGGTAAATGCAGAATAGTTGTCCCCACTTAGCTGTTCCAAGACCCCCACTGGATGCCTGAAACTGCAATGGTATCAAATCTTATATATATATATACACACACACACACACACACACACACACACTATATAGTTTTTTCCTATAAACACATAGCTAATAATAAAGTGTTTTTTGTGTGTGTGTATGACAGAGACAGAGAGAGGACACATAGGGACAGACAAACAGATAGAAAGGGAGAAAGATGAGAAGCATCAATTCTTCGTTGCAGCACCTTAGTTGTTCATTGACTGCTTTCTCATATGTGCCTTGATGGGGGCGGGGGGGGGGGCTCTCCAGCAGAGCGAGTGACCCCAGGCTCAAGTCAGCGACCTTGGGCTTCAAGCCAGTGACCTTTGGGCTCAAGCCAGCATGTCTATGGGTCATGTCTATGATCCCACATTCAAGCAAGCCACTCTGTGTGCTCAAGCTGGTAAGTCTGTGCTCAAGTCGGTGACTCAGTAATTTGAACCTGGGACCTCTGCATCCCAGTCCGATGCTCTATCCACTGCACCACTACCTGGTCAAGCAATAGAGTTTAAGTTGTAAACCAGGCACAGTAAAAGATGAATGACAATAATTAATAAAATAGAACAATTCTAACATACTTGCTATAATAAAAGTTATGTGGGCCCTGGCCGGTTGGCTCAGTAGTAGAGCGTCGGCCTGGCGTGCAGAAGTCCCGGGTTCGATTCCCGGCCAGGGCACACAGGAAAAGCGCCCATCTGCTTCTCCACCTCTCCCCCTCCTTCCTCTCTGTCTCTCTCTTCCCCTCCCGCAGCGAGGCTCCATTGGAGCAAAGGTGGCCCGGGCGCTGGGGATGGCTCCTTGGCCTCTGCCCCAGGCGCTGGAGTGGCTCTGGTTGCGACAGAGCAATGCCCCGGAGGGGAAGAGCATCGCCCCCTGGTGGGCAGAGCGTCGCCCCCTGGTGGGCGTGCCGGGTGAATCCTGGTCAGGCGCATGCGGGAGTCTGTCTGACTGTCTATCCCCGTTTCCAGCTTCAGAAAAATACAAAAAAAAAAAAAAGTTATGTGAATGTGATCTCTTTCTCTCAAAATAGTTTATTGTACTGTATTCACACCTTTTCACTGAGGAAGCACCTTTCAGTTTCTCTTTGGCATGTCTGAATTGCCAGCATCACTACATTTGCACTTTGGGGCCATTATTAAGTAAAATAAGCATCACTTGAACACAAGCACTGTGATATCACAACAATTGGTCTGATAACCAAAATGGCTACCAAGTGATCAACGGGCAGGATGTGTCTACAGTGTGCACAGGCTGGACAAACGGACACTTCACATCCCAGATGGAATGGAGCGGGATGGCATAAGAGTTCATCACTCTACTTAGAACAGTGTGCAATTTTAAACTTATGAATTCTTTCTGGAATTTTCCATTTAATATTTTCAGGCCATAACTGACGGGGGCTAACTGAAGCCAAAGAAAGCAAAATTGTGGGTAAGGGGGACACTGCACACGTGTAGCAGGATACAAGTGGGAATGTAGCAGTTGCCCATAACCTCCAAAAATGGTAATCAGACCAAAAGTCTACCAACAATAGAATCTACTATGTTCAAATAATGGAATATAAACAAACAAATATACACCATCCAATCTATGAATCTTACAAATATAACGTTAAGAAAAAGAACATGCACAGCACTATTCTATTTCTATAAAGTGCAAAAATGGGCAAGAAAAAACTATTCTTATGGATGATAGCCTTTGTAAAACTAAAGAACAAGGAAGTGATTAATACACAAGTTGAACTGTACTTATCTCTAGGAAGAAACAAAGGGTATGGATGAGAAGGGAAGTACCAGAGGCTCTGATGGTAATGATTCTTCTTGACTTCCAATGTGCTGATCTGGGTGTTCTCTTTTCAATTAGCTGTGATACATTCACATTCTACATGCTTGTGAGTAAAGGGCCTGGGCTAAAGCAAACCTCCTTAGGAATAATCAAGGAGTCCATCTTCTTATAGTATTGTTTCTTAGATAATCCTAGAAGGTTTTACTTCCCTATCTCCTGTATGGGGTTATATATGGATTAGGGCAGTGGTCCCCAACCCCTGGGCCACAGACCAGTATCGGTCCGTGGGCCATTTGGTACTCGTCCGCAGAGAAAGAATAAATAACTTATATTATTTCCGTTTTACTTATATTTAAGTCTGAACGATGTTTTATTTTTTAAAAATGTCCAGATTTGGCCCTGGCCGGTTGGCTCAGCGGTAGAGCATCGGCCTAGCGTGCGGAGGACCTGGGTTCGATTCCCGGCCAGGGCACACAGGAGAAGCGCCCATTTGCATCTCCACCCCTCCGCCGCGCCTTCCTCTCTGTCTCTCTCTTCCCCTCCCGCAGCCAAGGCTCCATTGGAGCAAAGATGGCCCGGGCGCTGGGGATGGCTCTGTGGCCTCTGCCTCAGGCGCTAGAGTGGCTCTGGTCGCAACATGGCGACGCTCAGGATGGGCAGAGCATCGCCCCCTGGTGGGCGTGCCGGGTGGATCCCGGTCGGGCGCCTGCAGGAGTCTGTCTGACTGTCTCTCCCTGTTTCCAGCTTCAGAAAAAAAAAAAAAAAAAAAAAAAAAAAAAAAAAAGACCAGATTCCCTCTGTTACATCCGTCTAAGACTTACTTTTGACGCTTGTCTCGGTCACGTGATACATTTATCCATCCCACCCTAAAGGCCGGTCCATGAAAATATTTTCTGACATTAAACCAGTCTGTGGCCCAAAAAAGGTTGGGGACCACTGGATTAGGGGACTTTAAATGGGCATGCAGGACTGGGGCCCAAATGACTAAAATAGTAGAAATAATTTGTGGTTTTTCCCTGTCGATTTTGGCTCTCATCCATAGCAGCCAAACATGCCCCAAAGGGCAAAAGATGTCATATACTTGGGTAGCTGAGAGGCTTCCTGAGGAGCTGACGATGCTGTACCTGCTGTATTTTCTGTCTTATATACTTTCGCAAAGCTAAGAAGAGTATCATAGTAAAGCCTATTTGTGTCGTTAGTCTCGCTGCCAGTTAAAACCCATTCTTTTGTAGTGTGTTAAAATTCATAATTAAAAATAAAAAGAACAGAAAAAGAGGCAAGAGAGGAGCAGAAACTGGCTTTGTTATGGGTTAAGAATGTCCTCCCTAGCCTGACCAGGTGGTGGCGCAGTGAATAGAGCATCAGACTGGGATGCAGAAGACCCAGGTTCGAGACCCCAAGGTCGCCAGCTTGAGCGTGGGCTCATCTGATTTGAGCGAAAATTCACCAGCTTGGACCCAAGGTCGCTGGCTCAAGCAAGGGGTTACTCGGTCTGCTGAAGGCCTATGGTCAAGGCACATATGAGAAAGCAATCAATGAACAACTAGGGTGTCGCAATGCGCAACGAAAAACTAATGATTGATGCTTCTCATCTCTCCGTTCCTGTCTGTCTGTCCCTGTCTATCCCCCACTCTGACTCTCTCTCTGTCTCTGTAAAAAAATAAAATAAAATAAATAAAAATAATTAAAAAAAGAATGTCCTCCCCAACTCTCAAGTTGAAGTCCTAACTTCAGTATCTTAGAATGTGACTTTGTTTGGAAACAGAGCCATTGTATGTGTAACTAACTTAATAAGGTATAATAAGGTATTAGGGTGGGCTCTAATCTTATAAGACCAATATCTTTATGAAAAGGGGAAATTCAGACACAGACATGTACACAGGAAGAACACTATTCAAACATGTAGGTAAAGATCAAGGTGATGCTTCTGGAAGCCAAGCCAGGGAACACCAAAGATGCTAGCAAACCATCAGAACTTATGAGAAAGGCCTGAAACAGATTTCCTTACACAGCCCTCAGAAGGAACCAACCCTGCCAACACCTTGATCTCAGACTTCTAGGCTCCAGAACCATGAGACCATAAATTTCTACTTCTTAAGTTACCCAGTTTGTGGTATTTTGTTATAGCAGTCCTAGCAAACTAATACATGCTTTAAGCTTTACGGTATTTCCCCACGTGTAAGACACACCTTAATTTGGGGGCCCAAAATTTGAATTAAAAAAAAGTATTACATAGTTACTGAACTCAAGTTTTATTTATCATAAAATTCATACAACTCCTCATCACCGTCTTTATATATTGACTCATCCTCAGTTCCATCTATGGCATTTGAAATGCCACACTTCTTAAATGACTTGACAATGGTCTCAATCTTGATATTATCCCAGGATCTTTTCACCCAGGTACAAACTTCTCTTATAGTTGGTTTCTTCACTCTTCCTGCTGGTGTCAAATTGTTCCCAGAAGACTTCATCCATTGGTTCCATTCCTCTCTCATGGCAACTTTGAAGGGTTTGTTAATACTGACATCAAGTGATTGGAGCTGGAATATTAAGCCTCTAGGTATGATGGCAAGTTTTGTTTTTTGCTCTGCAGCAATCTTCTTTGTGTTTTTTGTTATGTATGTCCTGAACTGACCAAATACCAACAGGGCAGGTCTGTGTAAGAGCCCACCTGGTCTCCTTCTCCAAACTTTCTCAAACCAGACTTTCATCCCATTCTGATCCATCCAACTCTTGTCATGAATGTGGACAATCACTCCTCGAGGAATGTCTTTTGAAATTGTTTTGCATTTGAAAATCAGCAAAGGAGGCAGCTTGGTTCTGTAGGCACAAGCTAGAACAACTGTATAATGGCTCTTTTCATGTCCGCTTATCTTCACAGTTACAGTTTTCACTCCCTTCTTATCAATAGTTCTGTTACTTGGGACATCAAATTGAAGGGGGACTTCGTCCATATTTGCAATCCATCCCAACTCAAACTAATGCATCTTCTGACATCAAATGACAAAACGATGAAATTCAAGGACCTTCTGCTCACAGCTTTCAGGCATCTTTTGGGCAAGTCTGGTGCGTGTACACATGCTTAATCCATTCTGTTTCATGAACCTGAAGCACCAATTGTGTCCTCCTTTGAAATCAGTAACTTTTTTTTCATCAGCAATTCTTCTTGCTTCATGCTGAACCATCTTTGAGGACACAGGAAGAATTCCAATTGCCCTTTGCTCTTCAATCCGTATCTTCAATTCCCTCTCTAAATAAGGCCATTTTGCTGACTTGCCTCTCATGGACTTCTTTTGACATGGTGCTTTTAGTAGGGTTTCTTCTTCCCGTAGCCAGTCTCGAATTGATTTCTCAGTTGGAAGAGGTCCAAACTTATGTTTAGCAGCACGATTTCCATTCACTTTTGCAAACTGGATCACTTTAAACTTGAACTCAGCACTGTATGAAAATCTTTTCTGAGCCATTTCTGGGCAGAACGTGGCAAAACATAACCTACCATAATATACCAGTAACAAGTGTGAAAAAGTGGGAAATGCAAGTAAAAAAATCTACTACCACTGTTTAAGACGCACCCAGTTTTTAGACCCCAAATTTTTTGAAAAAATGGTGCATCTTATACATGGGGAATATGGTAAGTCACTAAGGTTAGCCAAGTTAGCAAATCAAGACCCTTAAAATTTTTATCTAATTTGAAAAGAGGTTTTTGAAACACTTCACAACCTATTTCAAAAGTAGGAAAAACAAAAATAAAAGCAATGTATTAAAAAATGGTTGGTGTTAAATGACAAAGTCCTTAAATAACTTTTTAAAAAGCATAACCAGGTCTGATATAAGTAACTTGGTCTCTAATGCTAATTTAATTGAGACAAACAGGATCCCTAAAAAATTCCTTGTACCATGCCTATCTGTTTTCCCAACATGCCAACTTAATCTTACTTTTTTGGGAATATGCTCACATTCCAGTTTTACTTCCCATTTTATTTTCTCTTCTTGTGTTTCTTCAACTTCTGTATCATCTATTTCATCATCGATTCTGTAGCAAAAATATCAAATAACACAAGAGGATTTTTTAAACCTGAAAAGGGTCCATACCACAGCATTAAAACCCACAGCTTTGGCTTATCTTCAATTTGTCCTCAAAGTAATTCCTAATTAAAACTCTACTCCAAATACTCTAGAGAAATATTGTACAAATTATGATGAGCAGCAAATGGCAACATGTTTATGAGTAGAAAGTAAAGCTGAAATTTTAGATTATATAACCTTGATGCTCAAGTAGTAGCATCTTTGTAATATACCCATTTATTCATCATTCCATTCACTCAACAAATACTGAGTATCTACCATATACCAGGCTAAGGGCTTTAAATCCTAGGATATAATAATGGACAAAACAGATCTTGTCCCTGCCTTCTGAGAACTTTCTGTTTGGGAGAAAGAAGGAAAGCAACTTTAACATGGTATGATAAGTACAGGTATTTATATGAAGAACACAATCTCGATTTGGGGGACAGAGGTTTTCTGAACCTAGAAGACATGCGAGAGTTAGCAAACAGCCTGACCAGGCAGTGGTGCAGTGGATAGAGCGTCGGACTGGGATGCCGAGGACCCAGGTTCAAGACTCCGAGGTCGCCAGCTTGAGCATGGGCTCATCTGGTTTGAGCAAAGCTCACCAGCTTGGACCCAAGGTCGCTGGCTTGAGCAAGGGGTTACTCGGTCTGCTGTAGCCCCACGGTCAAGGCACATATGAGAAAGCAATCAATGAACAACTAAGGTGTTGCAACGAAAAACTAATAATTGATGCTTCTCATCTCTCTCTGTTCCTGTCTGTCCCTATCTATACCTCTCTCTGACTCTCTGTCTCATAAAAAAAAAAAAAAAAGAGTTAGCAAACAAAGAGGGATGAAGGGAGAAGAGTCTTTTGGGTAGAATGCATGGATCTTCCCAGGTCAGGAGAGCCCCAGACTTATATTCAAGTGGGAAGATGAAAAAGAGAAGTTCTTTCCACACTGAGAAACTGAACATGCACACACTGTCTGAGACAATTACCTGAGGATATTCCAGCAAAACTAAAAGTGAATCCAAAAAAATATAAAAAAGGGAAATGCAAAAAACTGGTGAGCAAAGAAGCCAATGAAATTTATAGGTAAACCTAAATAACGGTTGATGCTCTAAGTATGGGGGCATTGAACACATCTTGTTTCAGAAAATAGTGACTACTTAAAGGTAAAGATATGTGCTACACGCCAGATAACGGCAAGGACCAAACAATGTGCATCTACTCAAAACAAAATATAAGAATGTGAATAATGGCTTTGTGCTTCTTTCCAAGTTACAGGAGGAGTTCAGGTTTCACAGTTCCATCCATTCCAACAATTTACCACTAATCTGTCTCCAGTCAGAGCTTCAGAGTTATACCCATCAGATAAGGTACCAAGTTTTGGGCCTTCTAAATAAGCTACATTGCAAGAGCTAATAGACCAAATACTGTGGATCTTCATTGTTCTGGTTTTCAGTAATAAATCATGGGGAGCACAGCAGTTACAGCAACAGCTAACACTTGCATTATGATTACTCTGTGCCAAGTACTGTACCATACACATTACATATATCTCAACCCTATGACATACATACTACTGTTTAAAACCCTGTTTTACACACAAGAAAACAGAATTACGGAAAGTTTATGTAACTTGTCACAGACCTAGTAAATGGAGGTCAGATTGGACCCCAGGCAGACAGAGCCAACTCTCTATTCACCATATCCACCTGGTATCTACTAGACATAACCTTAATCTATCTAAAATTGAACTTTGATCTAATCTTAAACTGCAACTCCAATCTTCTAATGATATTGACCAAAACCCCTGCAGTTGACCTTGACTCTTCTCATATTCCCCATCCAATCCATGAGGACATCCAGTTTATCTTCAAAATTTATCCATACTTGACCACTTCTTGCCACTAATATTTATACTATGATGAAAGCTACTCTTTCCTCCCCACATTCTACTTTCAACACAAACAGAATGACCCAGCTAAACTGTCACTCTCTGCTGAAAACCTTCCAATGGTTTCTCACCTTATTCAGGGTAGAAGCCAGTCTTTATTACAACACCTACAAATCCCTACATGATCCATCTTCTCCCACCCTACCCAACACCACTCAAGTCTGACTACTCTTACTCTATTCCAGTTGTCATTCTGGCTACTTTGCTCCTACCACCCAATGACATTAAGGTTACTGCACCTCAGGACCTTTATATGGAACACTTTCCTGCTACATATCAAAGCTCCCTCACCTCCTTCAGGTACCTACTTAAATATTACTTTCCAATGGTATTAGTAAGACTTTGTTTAATTACTGTCTTTAAAATATCTACATCCTCCCCACTATCCCATCCTCCCTTCTTATTCAACCGCCCTTCTTTTATTTTCTCTATGGCATTGATTATCACCTAACTTACCATACTGTACGTCCTCACTTAACATCATCCATAGATTCTTGGAACTGCGGTGAAGTGTATAAAAAAACCAATTTTACTACAGGCTAACTGATAAACACAAGGAGTTAGGTTCCAATGCATCCCATCAAGGTTAAAACAAAATGATGCTGAATGAAATGACATTACTTAAGGACCTGTTGTTTATTTACATATTGTCAGAGTATGAGATTTTTAAAATCTCTTTAATTTATTGCTATACCCCCAGGGCCTAAGTCTCTAATATACAGGTGCTCAATAAGTGAGTAGTTCCATAATAAAATTACTAGGAAAAAAGTTCCAGAAACCATATAAGATTGACTCATATGACTGCACTTAAAACAAACAAAAACTTGAATGCATTGAAAATAACATCATAGGCAAAGTCAAAAGACAACAAATAGTAGGTAAAATATCTGCATACTAGAGATACTAGAATTTTTAAGAGAGAGATAGACAGAGGATAAAAATAACAGTTCACAGATGTTCACCATAACCATCATGCAATAACATTCTTCCCTGACATTTTGGCAAAATCCAAGTGTCATAAAAGAACAACATAAAAGTAGTTCAGTAAAATTTTCAAACTATTGGCTATTATTGTTTTTTTACATGTTGCTGTCTCTTCTGTAGTGATTCACCATACTGATTTCTCTTAAGTATTTTAATAGTTTAATCGATTCCACTTCTTTTTCTTTGTAGATGATATGCAAGTAATTAGTATCTTTGTCTCTTTTTAAGCTTTACAAGTCTTATTTTAGTCATGCCTCAGAAGCATGGAGAATACATCATGGATCCTAGGGTTAAGACTAAGTAATTTAATCCTAGTTTTGTCACTTACACTGTGTATCTTGGCAAGTTATTATCTCTGTGCACCAACTTTCTCATCTACAAAAATGAGGATATCTTCTCTTAAAGGTTGTAAAAATTAAATGACATTTTGTGTAAAGCACTATAGCGAAGCTCTTGATGGTAGTCTGAATTAAAGCAATAGTTCCATTTAAGGGATGTGAGACAGAGAGAAATGAACAGCCTTGAGTAATACTGAGATAAGTCAACCAGAACAAGATTTATCAAGGATGAGAGAAATAAAGGAATAGGGAAACTGGGGCAAATACGCAGGTTTAGAAGAAAGATGAGTTTTTAGCATTTCAAAGTCACAGGGAGAAGAGTTAATGAATATCTGAATGTAAATAAACTATATACATTATTCAGGTCTCCAAGAATGAGATGAATAAATTAGTGCCCTTCGGCCAGCGGCCTCAGTTCCCTTTTCAACCTAAAGGAAATATACCCAAATGATGTTTGCTGCTTTCTGATGGTTTTTAGGGTCTTTTGATGCTAATTAGCAGTCTAAAAGCAGACTATTCACTCCCTATCCTTCATCTCCTGGTGAACTCATGGATTCGCAGTTTTTACAGAAAAGTGCCTAGCACGTGTCAGTGAGAAATGACAGATGACCTCTGTATTCCAGGAGCTCGCATGTTCTTTAGGGACAAAGACGGCTCTTGAGAAATGGGAGCATCCCTGCGACCCCTGGCCCTGCCCAGACCCCGCACCTCCGGCGTCTAACCGCGTGCCCAACCGCACCATCGCCCCCAGCGACCTGCAGCCCCAACGCAGCCGGCGGCTTCCTAAAGGTGCCAGGGGGGCGGAACCCGCTGGGGCCCCGGCTCTCAGAGCAAGAAAACACGGGGCATCACCTGTCATCGGAGTCTGTGGCGTCGGAGTCCGTGGCCGGTTTCCTGCCTAGGGCCGGGTTGGGGGGTTTGGAGAAAAGATTCTCAAAGTCCATCCTCGAGTCCAGAGCTCCCCAGCTGCCTAAGGACAACGGCCAACCAGGGAGCTGAAAAGGGAGGAACCCGGAGCCACGCAGGCCGCCTGCGCATGCGTCGCTTGACCCCTCTGCGCACACGCTTGTCTCCCCACTGCGCACGCGCTTTCCCATTTCCCCGCGCCTCCGCGCGGATACCGCATGAATTTATGCTTCTTGGTGCTGTTTGCAGCCTGTTATCTCAAATACTTACTTTAGCTTTTAGGCTTGATCCTTAGCATTCGGCTTTGGATCGGAAATCCAATGTTTCTAAGAAGTGCTGGCAGCAACTAACACTGATTTGAGCGCTAGCTGAACACCAGGCATATTTCATATTCAGCCCACCTAATGCCCACAAGAGCCCAGGATACTACTGCAGGTGCTATTCCATATTTTCTAGTTGAGGAAACAGATGTGGGTAGTTTATGTGATCTGTTGAGTGTTGTTACCTAACGGGATTAAACACACCTCTTGGGCATAAAGTTCATTTTTAAGTACCAAGAACTAAGAGGTTTCACGTAAGAGAAGACAACCTGTGGTTGGGAAGTCTTGAAAAGGGCATATTTCAGCTCAGCATTGATGTCATTTCCACAGCAAGAGATGAAGCTAGGAGTGTAAATGGGCTCTGGAGAATGGCAGTTTTCCAGTCCCTTCATGCATTAGACTCAAAGGTAAGATAAGGAAGGTGCATGAAATCCACTGGTGGTGGTAGATTAGGGGAATGGGGGAAAGCAAAGCATCGAAATCATTAGAATTGGGTAAAAGGCAAAATAGATAACTCCTTTTACTTGGTGGGCATGGGATAATTAACATTTACCATTTACAGTAAATAAGCAGGTAACAAGATAACAATGAGAAATTTCATGATCTGCTTTGAAGCAGTGGAGGGTTTGTACCAGTTTGGCAGAACCAACACAAATTTTTTGTTTTCCGCAAACCAGTTGTAAAAATGGCACTTGTAATCAGGGTTCTCTCTGAGGGGGCAGCTGCCCAATTCACAAATTTACATTCCTTACTCTTAATGTTCGTCTGCACAACAACGTATTCTAAGTGCCCATGTTATAAAGTACCGCACCCCAGATTCTAAAAGGCACTGTTCCTCATTTCATCAGGTTCACGTAGAGACACTGTTGGGCAGATAAAATATCACTATATTATGCTCACTTTGTTAAAGCTGGCGCTGCCCACGTGGAAGCCATTGCCCAGGTGATGTTAATGTGTGTTGGGGGTGGGCTCTGGGCAGGCAGGATCCTTGTAGCCTGGAGCTTGGTTTTAGGACTAAGCCTTTCCCACCCTTTTTGATGTGGGGTGGTACAATCCCATTATGCCTCAGATAAGTGACTTTGTATTAGAGCAGGGGTCCCCAAACTTTTTACACAGGGGGCCAGTTCACTGTCCCTCAGACCACTGGAGGGCCGGACTATAAAAATACTATGAACAAATCCCTATGCACACTACACATATACTATGAACAAATCCCTATGCACACTACACATATCTTATTTTAAAGTAAAAAAACAAAATGGGAACGAATACAATATTTAAAATAGAGAACAAGTAAATTTAAATCAACAAACTGACCAGTATTTCAATGGGACCTATGCTCCTCTCACTGACCACCAATGAAAGAGGTGCCCCTTCCGGGTGTGCAGGGGGGGGGGGCGGATAAATGGCCTCAGGGGGCCGCATGTGGCCCGTGGGCCGTAGTTTGGGGACCCCTGTATTAGAGACTTCCCTATTTTGTATATTGGATTAAAGGTTTTGATTTCTACACTATAAAATGGGGGCAGAACAGGAGCTTGCACTCTTGGTTCTTGAGATTACCATTAGAGAGCAGAAAGCAGAGAAAGGCCACGTGAAAGAGGCCAGGAGAAGCAGCCAAGATGGCGGAGTGTTGAGTGAGAAGCCAGTTTGGGCAGAGTTTGTGCAGGGAGAAGGAAGAAGATGGGAAACAGAGGTCAATAAATCTGGTGAGCCTGACCAGACGGTGGCGCAGAGGATAGAGCATTGGACTGGGATGCAGAGGACCCAGGTTCGAGACCCCGAGGTCGCCAGATTGAGCGCGGGCTCATCTGGTTTGAGCAAAAAGCCCACCAGCTTGAACCCAAAGTTGCTGGCTCCAGCAAGGGGTTACTTGGTCTGCTGAAGGCTCGTGGTCAAGGCACATATGAGAAAGCAATCAATGAACAACTAAGGTGTTGCAACGTGCAATGAAAAACTAATGATTGATGCTTCTCATCTCTCTCCGTTCCTCTCTGTCTGTCCCTGTCTATCCCTCTCTCTCTCTCTCTCTGAAAAAAAAAAAAAAAGAAAGAAAGAAAAAAAAAAAGTCTGGTGAGCTAGAAACCTTTGATTCTAGGAAACTCTGATAAGTCTGTGGCTTTGTGAGCACTGAATGAGTGGGTTTTGGAGTCCAGTGTGTGTTTTTACCTGCCCGCCGGGTGCAAGCTAGGATTAAAGATGATGGCCCATCAGTTTTCGGCTCCGTTGTTTCTTTACCGACTGTCTGAATCCAATGTGAACCTGCATGGGCCAGGCGGCTGTGATGGTGGCCGTGGATACTGGCTTTACAGACACCCAGTCCAGATGAATTTTGAAGGGTTTTATTAGAGGAGGAGATTTATTAATATGCCGGCCGCATATGGCTGACACAGGGCATCTGCAAGCCCAAAAATAGTTCAGGGGCTGCTTATATGCCCTTGGTCACACATAGACTGGGGAGAGCATGACGTCATGGTACAAACTGGCAACAATTGTTAGGGGATACACAGAAACATTAAGACTTTTAAGGTAACACAAAGATGTTTACAAATCTTTCAGGGTTCATGTTCCTTTACTAGCCTAGAGGTATTTTACCCTCAAGCTTCCAGGAAGGGGGAGGAACTACAGTCAATGCAAGGTGGTATGTAAATTCTGCCTCCTATTGAAAGAGAAGAAGTTTCTCGGTTAATCTTTATTTTAGATTTAAAACTGAATGACCTATTGTTCTTGCAAGCCAGAAACTTCTACATTCTTCTCCCTCCTCTCCCTAAAGCAGAGGTCCCTAACCTTTTTTGGGCCAGGGACTGGTTTAATGTCAGAAAATATTTTCACGGACCGGCCTTTAGGGTGGGACGGATAAATGCACAAAATAAAATTATGTGACCGGCGTAAAAACTGTGGTATTTTTAAATATAATTGTCGAACTTACAAGACAAGCGTCAAGAGTGAGTCTTAGATGGATGTAACAGAGAGAATCTGGTCGTTTTTTAAAAAATAAAACATCATTCAGACTTAAATATAAATAAAATGAAAATAATGTAAGTTATTTATTCTTTCTCTGCAGACCGGTACCCGTCCGCAGTCCAGGGGTTGGGGACCATTGCCCTAAAGGAGGGATGGGACAGGAAAGCCTGATAGGAAAGCCTGATCTTTCCTCCCAGAATATCAATATCAACTTTCAGCTTTTTGGTACCTTACAACACCCATAGTGACGTTCATTTCGTCCATAGGTGAAAAAAATTGCAAGTGAAGACATCAATCAAGAAGTAATATGGAAATATCTTAAATAAGAGTTTTATTGCTTTTTATCGGGTATTATTTAATATTTTTTCATTAATATTTTAAAACTCAACATTATCTAGTTTTGTGTACCTCTTTTATTGTTCTTATTTAAGTATAAGTACATGAAATAAACTACCTTGTGATATGCCTTTTTTTATACTTAAAATGGTCATTAGGGCAGAGAACCGGTTCTTAAATTATTTGAATCCCACCACTGCACTGGAGAGGTTGGAAAATTACCCAGATCTTTCAAGTCTGTTATTCCACATGCATAAGAACAATGGGCAGGCCTGACCAGGCAGTGGCACAGTGGATACAGCATCAGACTGGGATGCAGAGGACCCAGGTTCTAGACCCTGAGGTCGCCAGCTTGAGCGTGGGCTCATCTGGTTTGAGCAAAAGCCCACCAGCTTGAACCCAAGATTGCTGGCTCCAGCAAGGGGTTACTCGGTCTGCTGAAGGCCCACAGTCAAGGCACGTTTGAGAAGGCAATCAATGAACTAAGGTGCTGCAACGCGCAATGAAAAACTAATGACTGATGCTTCTCATCTCTCTCCGTTCCTATCTGTCCCTGTCTATGCCTCTGACTCACTGTCTCTGTAAAAAATAATAAAAATTAAAAAAAAAAAAAAAAAAAAAAGAACAACGGGCAGGACTTAAGACAAAGAGTGAAATTGCTAAGGAAGCTAACAGACCCGGAACTTGACTACTTGCCATGACCTGCCCAGTTAGCAATTTGTGGTCAGACCATCCTGGGTCATTACTCTTGGTCACCCAGCCTGCCAGGCCTACCATGTGGCTCCCTGAGCTTGTCTGACCCTTTTCCTTCACAATAAGCAAAGACAAAGGAAGTCGTATTTGGGAGGACCAACCATCAAGTCCATCCCTTTACTAAAAACTAAGGTACTCCCTTCAGAACTAAAACCAAGTTAGTGTCAACAAAACATGATTCTGAGCATTCAATATTACACAAAGAGGCTTGCTACAGCCTTTAAGGAGAAAGTACTGTACATTTCTCCATCATTTAAGCAACAAAAGTTAAAAAATAAAATAAAACCCACGAGTGAACAGTGCGCCATCTTTATCACCCTAGACAGCTCCACACCGGGACAGCTTCACATTACGTTTGTTAGAAGCCTCCCTACCCTTCCGCGTGCAGAGTCCCGCAAACTGCACTGAGACACCAGACACAACGAAGATCGCCTGCCCACCCTGAGACGCCTCTGCCGCTCCGCGGCCAGGTGACCCACCCCTACAGGTTATTGACGGCCGTACCCTCCAATGGCCGACGCTCTCGGGTCGGTGGGCGTGGCACGGCGGGGCTCGCGGAGGGATATTGCGCCGCTAGTCCCGGGTTGGTGCGCGACGCCATCTTGTCGAACGCCGTCCCGGGGCCGCCATGTCGGTGAGGAGCAGTCACCGCCACGGCCACTGTCCAAATCCGCGCGTCCCGGCGCGCCCGTCCGCCCACTCCCGAGCCTCGGCCGCCGGCGGCGAATAGAGACTAGCGCGGAGGCGCCGGCTGCGGCCGCGCCCCGTGTTTGCAGAGAGCCCATCTCTCTGGCGTGGTTGTTAACAGACTGGAAAGTCTGTGTCTGTGTCGCTCACTAGTAACCGTGAGTTTTTACCGCCTCGTCACGGCGGGCGGCTGGGGTCCCGTGCCCCGCAGACCGGCCCGCAGCCCCGCCCCGCTCCTGACCAAACATGACAGACTGTGAACACGCAGGGCGCGGCAGGTCGGAACCTTGTCTGTCTGTGTGTCGGAGGAGAGGGCTGGGCGGGGGCGGGCGGGCCCTGCATGACCGAGGCGTCTCCGGGCCGCTGCGCTGGACGGCGCCCTGGGAGGCGGGCTGGCGGCCGCGGGAGGCTGGCCCCCTCCCGTCCTGCCCGCCGCGCGGGTCCTTCCGGCCTCCCGCCCCGCCCGCCGCACGTGCGACCCTCGCCCCGGGCTGGGGCTGCGACAGGGCCAGACAGGGCCCGCCGCGACTTGGTAATAACAGGTGTTGTATTTGACTGGTTCCCTAGCACACTCCGAAAAATAAACATGTTTGGGTTTTTTTTTTCCTTTGCTTTCTTTTCTTAGGAAATATTTAAGCAACCCGGAAGGTCATCTATTTGAAATGGCAAGTTTCAAGTTTAAAATGTTAACACAAATACTTAGGCTTTTGCCAACCTTGGTGTAGCACTTAGTGGAAACTCCATGGATTAGCCCATTTAGCCCAGTGTTCTAAATACTATATGTCACTTGAACATTTACCTGAGATTCTGATTTTTTAATTTTGCTGTACCTTTACTCTTGGTTCCATTTAATGGTTTGGGGCATTTACAGAGTTTAAATAGCGTAAACAGCATACGGAAGTTTTAGTTTTTTAACTTAAGAGTGGTAAGTGGGGGAAAGGACGTTTGGATCAACAATGGACCAGAAAAACCATGGAGGTCCTATAGGATTACACAGGAACAGACCTGAAAATTTCCTATCGCCCAGTGACGTTTAGCTGTTCTAACATCTTAGCACAAGGCATTATTCACGTGCTGTGGTGATGCTTCTGCAAGTAGGCCCACTCTGTGCCAGTCCTGTGCAAGTATAGCAGTACAATTACAGTAGTAGGCTGCACCATCTAGGTTTGTGTAAGTGCACGGATGAAATTGCCTAACCACGCATTTCTCAGAATGCATTCCCTTTTATAAGCAGCAAATGCCGGTGCATTGATATCTTAATGATTAAGGAAAAGAGAGCTTTCCTTCTTTAAAGTTACTTTAAATCCACTGTATGTGATTACAAGGTCCATTGCATCTGATTCTTACATAGAATATTTGAACCTAGCAATCACTCCTTTGGGATAAAAGGTAATCAAAAGTATACATTGTACAATTATATACAAATTGTTGAAGTTCTGCCTGTGAAGTAATGTGGTCTGCTTTTATTAAAGCATTCCAAACACTTAAAAAAACAACAACCCAGAAGCAGAAATTACAGAAACTTGAAATATCTTTACATCTGGCAAACTTGAGAGGGATAAATATGATATTTTGACAACTTTGGTACTGTAATAATAAAAGTAGATTTTCAGAAAGCATTAAATGTAAACACTTAAAAATATGAATACACAAGCTTAGCTTGCACTTGACATATTTTCCATGATTTTTTATTTTTTACATTGTTACTAAAATGAGGAAATTCTTGGAGTGGATTAAGTAACATCTTGAGAAGTTTCCCATCTTCATATCTGACAAACTAATGATGAGGCTTTGCTGATGGGGACTAAAATTCATTTTGTATGTGTGTGAAAGGAAATCTGTTCTATGTAGTTAAGAAACCATGTTGCCAGGGTCAAGTGTCACAGTAATTTTGTTAGTATGGAACTGTGACGACAGACTTTAAAAATAATTTGAAATTATAAAACACTGAATCAAGTTCAAAAAGAAATTTTACAGAATTCTTTGTAAGATCTTAACAACTTAGAAGGAACTAAAGATTAAGTAAGTAGTCTTTATAGTTTTATATTAGGACTAAGAAAATATTTTCTGGTTTATGGAGCAAAAAGGTTAGCTCCATCATATTCAGTTGTTAAGTTGGCAGTATTATTTTAAAGCAATAAGAAATGGTTTATCTTTTTCACACTTTTTTTTTTGTCAACCTACATGAAAACCAAAACAGCTACATCAGAAAACAAAGTGAACTAGGAGTCAGAAGAAATGGTTCTAGCTACAGCTTTGGTACCATTTAGCTTTGTGAACTTGAGCAAGCATAGTTTCTTTATTGATAAGAAGGTTCTACAGGAATTTTTTAAGTTCTGCAAGATCTGATTCTCACCCATCTGGGGAGCATTTTAAAAGTTGTTGATGTCATCTCCATGTCTGAACCTCAGCCTGGGTTTTAAAGTTTTTAAAAGCTCAAGGTATTCTAATACTTGCTAATTGAGAATTATACTAGATCAGTGTTTTCTAGACTTGAGGAATCAAAACTTTTGTCCGGCATAGAGAAACTGAATCAGAGTCTTTAGGGGAGAATTGTGGTAATCTGTATTTTTAATAGGCTCCCCATATGATTCTTAAGAAATTTAGGGCCTGACCTGTGGTGGCACAGTGGATAAAGCGTTGACCTGGAAATGCTGAGGTCACCGGTTTGAAACCCTGGGCTTGCCTGGTCAAGGCACATATGGGAGTTGATGCTTCCAGCTCCTCCCCCTTCTCTCTCTCTTCTCTCTCCCTCTCTGACTCTCTCTCTCTCCTCTCTAAAAAGGAATAAATTAAAAAAAAAATTAAAAAATTAAAAAAAAAAAAGAAAAGAAATTTAGGAAAAAGTTGATCTAATCTGTGGAATCCGCAGATATTGCTTCTATAGTAATTTTATATGTAACAGAAGTTTCTGTAAATTACGTGATGAAGCTATATGAATTCTGATATTTGGAGGTAGGCATTGTCTAGGATATTCTTCTGATACTCTTAAAAATAAAAGTATATTGTGAGTGCAGGATAAAACATCTATGATTTTTATAACTGCTTTGATTATATAGATTAAAATATTACTCATAGTTTACATGCAAACGAGATTCTAAATGGAAATGGAAATACGTAATGTACAGTTTTTTTAAAAAAAAATGTTTTCTTGCACATTTTTTATATTACAAACAAATCTTTGCACAAGATTTGTCAAGTGAGTTAGCTTTTTAAAAATCTACCCATTTGGTGTACTTTCTCCTCTAAATATTTTAATGCCTGGAGCAAAATCATTGTATTTTTACAAATAAATGTATTGATACATAGAACATTAGTAAAAGCCTTCTGCCTAGGTCTTTAGAAATTCTTGTTTCATTTTTTATTCAGTTCTTTCCATCCATCCAGTTCCTTTAGGCACAACTCCAGCCACCTAGCTTTATTTTACAGTGGAATATTGACCCAATTAAGACAATTCACAAACAACTCTTACAGGCCAAATACTTAGGCCTTGCTTTGGACACATGCAGTAGACTAGGAACAATAAATATACATCCAAGTAACTATTGTGTATTTCCTGAAATATGCTAAAGATAGAAAGTTTTACAGGGCCCTCACTGCGGAAAACAGTTTTAACATGAATAGTATAAAGAATTTATGATTCTTAGAGTCTATTGATAGGTATGGATAATCCTTTCTTTTGGGAGGAGGTTATTGCCTATTGTGTACAACCTTTCTACCTTCTTTTCCTCTTCTGCTTTTCTTCCTCATTGAAAACAAGAACAAGGCCTGACCTGTGGTGGCGCAGTGGATAAAGCTTCAAACTGGAAATGCTGAGGTCGCCGGTTCGAAACCCTGGGCTTGCCTGGTCAAGGCACATATGGGAGTTGATGCTTCCAGCTCCTCCCCCCTTCTCTCTCTCTCTCTCTCTCTCTCTCACCCTCTCGCCCTCTCTCCTCTCTAAAAATGAATAAATAAAAAATAAATAAAAAAGGAAAACAAGAACAAGAGAACGCCACATAAAATAATAGGGGTTTATATCTCTCCCCCATCTCCATCTTCCCCACAGATTGATGGAAACCTTGCTGAGGGACTTAGAGAATCTGGAGGAAGGAGGGTGGAGGAGAGGATTACTTTCCATTTGTATTAGGGCTTTCATTTGATTCTCACATTAATCCCATGAGGGAGTTAGCATTACAATGGTCATTTTTGTTTGAGCTCTCACTGATAGAACCTAGATAAGAACCCACGTATGCAAACTCCTACCTGAAGTGTTATTTCACTTTCCATTAAGTTTTCACAGGGAAGTAATGCAGTAAGTGCTTGGCTTCACTTTGAATGGTTTGGGATTGTAATGTGCTGATATTTTAAGAGAGACTTGCATTCTGAATAAAACCTGGGTTCTGATCCTAGTTTTTCCTTTCACTTGGTTAATGTTCTTCTTTTTTCCATAATTATTTTTCTTATTTGTGAAATCAGGTAGTTGAACCAGATTATTTCTAATCTCCCCACTTTAATTAGTCAGTAATTTTAATTAAATTGCAGATGTAGTTCCTTACATCAACAGTTTATTTGATGCTCTGCACCAGTGATGCTCTACAGCATTTTCAACTGCTAGTCCAAGGACTGGCTGCCAGAAATTTTGTGCCAGTCCAAAAGAGTTAACAACCCTGATGTATGAAGACTATAGACCCAATGATCTTAGTCAAATTTGCTTATGCTCATGGTGATTTATACTTTAGGGATCCCTGAAATAAGTCTATTTTTACCAGTCTGCCAAGTGTAAAAGGTTGAAAACCACTACTCTATACAATATCTAGTTTGTAAATAGTATGTTTACTGAAGTAAATGACTTTCCTTACTAGGCCATTAATTAATTTTATTCTTAATTGTGGTAAAAATATATATAACATAAAATTTACCATCTTAACCATTTTCAAGTGTACAGTCACTGGTATTAAGTACATCCATATTGTGCAGCCAGTCTCCAAAATTTTCTTTCCTCTTACAAAACTGAAATTATTATCAATTTATTTTTTATTCCTAAGTCTGCTGATTTGACTGTTATTAAATCTATCAGATGAGGCACACAGGAGAAGTGCCCATTTGCTTCTCCACCCCTCCGCCGCGCCTTCCTCTGTCTCTCTCTTCCCCTCCCGCAGCCAAGGCTCCATTGGAGCAAAGATGGCCCGGGCGCTGGGGATGGCTCTGTGGCCTCTGCCTTAGGCGCTAGAGTGGCTCTGGTCGCAACATGGCGACCCCCAGGATGGGCAGAGCATCGCCCCCTGGTGGGCAGAGCATCGCCCCTGGTGGGCATGCCGGGTGGATCCCGGTCAGGCGCATGCGGGAGTCTGTCTGACTGTCTCTCCCTGTCTCCAGCTTCGGAAAGGTGCAGAAAAACAAAAAAAATAAAAATAAAAAAATAAATCTATCAGATGAGTTTTTCTCTAGAAGAAGAAACAAATTAGACATCATGTTCAGATTTGATGTTGGAAAGCACTTTGTCTCAGGAAGACATTTTTATTCTTTTAGCCCCTTGTAAACAAATTATTTGATTCACTTTTAAATTTTTGCCATTAATTTTTTATTAAGCAGACATTTATGTGCCAAGTATAGTTAAGCCCTGGGGAAATAAATCTTGACTACAACATCACTGAACTTGCTCTCCAGGACCTCATCCAGTAGGAGAAACAAATTGGTAAATGCACATCGATGGCACCACATATAATGGAGTTGTGAACTGAGAGCAGTGGTGGCACAAATGGTCATGGCAGGGAAACATCGTGGAGTAGCCAGGTCTGGAGGGAGAAAAGGAGTTTTGGCTAAGCAGTCTACCAGGTGGTGGCTCAGTGGATAGAGTGTTGGCCTGGGATTCTGAGGACCCAAGTTTGAAACCCCAAGGTCGCCAGCTTGAGTACAGGCTAATCCAACTTGAGTGTAAGGTTGTGGCTTGAACAACGGATCATACATAAGACATCATAGTTGCTGGCTTGAGCCCAAAGGGCGCTGGTTTGAGCAAGGGGTCATTTGCTCAATGGCTTGGCTGGATCTGCCTGGTCAAGGCACATATGAGAAAGCAGTCAATGGACATCGAAGGTGCCACAACTGTGAGTTGATGCTTCTCATCTCTCTCCCTTTCTGTCTGTCTGCCTCTCAAAAAAAAATTTTTTTTTGGCTAAACAGAGGCAGGTATACATGGAAGAAATGAATACATAATAGATTCAAGAATGGTAAAAGTATTAGTATATAGAGCATGTACAACATAGTTTGGGCAATGAGGAAAAGACTTAAATGAATTAAGGGTCAGCCCCTGAAGGATGTAAAGGTCTCTTCAAAGTTTTTTAAGCGGGAGAATGATCAGATACATTTTTGGGTGTGATATTCTGGGGGCTAGGACAAAGTGGACTACTGAAAGAGATCAGTAGGTGAAGGTAAGTTTAAAAAGCTTTCACAGTCACTTTTATTAACTATCAAGCACCAATTTAATATGTATTGTCTGGGCTCAAGGAAGATAACAGTAAAGAAAATAATCCTTTACCTAATGGAGCTTACATTTTCTTTGGAGAGAGATAATAAACGTGTAAAACAAATGTGTTAGATGATTATAAAGTAGAAAGGGAGATGGGGCATCCTGTGGGTGTGGGAGGCTATTTCTATTTTAAAGATGGTGTTTAGGGAAGCACTTACTGAAAAAGTAACATTTGAGCAAAGCTCTGAAACAAGGGAGCAATCTAGGCCAGTATATATGGAGGAAGAGCATTCCAGATAACTGGAACAGAAGATGGAAAAACCCTGGAGCCAGCAATGAGCCTTGTGTCATTTAAGGAAAAACAAGGGAGCAAAGTAGTTAAGAAAAGAACAAAAGGGGGAGTGCAGTAAGAGATGAAGTTAGATGGGCAACAGAGCAATTGTGAAGGCTTTGTAAACCATTGTGAGGAACTTGGATTTTACTGAATGGGATGGAAGCCACTGGAGGGTTTGAACAGAGGAGGGGTTATGCTGTAGTAAGAGTGGTAACAAGAAAGCTACTGCAGTAATCTGAGTGACAGGTTATCAGAGTTTAGGCCAGGGAGGTGAGAATGGTTGGATTTTGAATATGGTTTGAGGTGGCACTAGTAGAATTTGCTGCTGTGTGCAGGTTGAGCATGAAAGAAAGGATTAAGTCAAAGCTACTGTAAAAGTCTAAAAATTGGGTAAGAACTCCTGGTCAACAACATTGGCAATAAGAAAGCAGACAAAAGTCAAAATTTGTGATATATTAAAGTTGATAGAACTGGAAATAAAGATCTAGGAGTTTTCAGCAGACATGTTAGTTGAAATGAGCAAAAAAGAGGAAGTTTAAGAAAGGGCTGATCACAAAGTAAGTAAAGGAAAGTAAGAGTATACTAAATTAGGACATTTAAAACCTTTTATGAGAGAATGCAGCAGAATTTGCAAACAGGTGGACTTCAGGCCTAAAATCTGCCCACATTGTGGATTGCCTGTTTTGTTTGAATGCCATCAGACTTAACTTGTGTTCTCCAACCTCAGTACTGTCACTCATACTTTCTCCACAAGTTCTGCTTCAGTTAATAGGTGGCTTGCCTAACCACTTAAGAATTTGAGTTTGTGACCCCTTGTTACACAGTGAAGTTACGTTTCCACCTGGGCAAACTGGCAGTCTGGCTAGCAAAAACCTCACAGAGATGGTGACTGAATTCACCAGGTCAAGTTTTGACTTTAAGGCTGCCAGCCATAGTCTTTTGTTCATAGATGCCCCCTAGAATTGTATAACACAGCAGCCCTACTTTAGTTTTCCAGACTTAGAAACTGATCATTCTCAGAGCAGAAGACTTGGAGATTTTAATTTATGCTCAAAAATAATAACTGGCTAACATTTATCTGGTGTTTACTATATGACAGGTTCTAAATACTGTACATGAATTATTTCACTTATCTTCATAACAACCCTAGGAAGTATTTCCCATCTTTGCAAATTAGGAAGGAGACACTAAGAAATTGATAAATTTTCTAAGGTCATAGATTAAATCAAAAGGAACTGAAATAATCTGAAAATTATCTGACTTTAGAGCTCAAACTTTCATTGGAGGGTAGACATCCCCCATTGAGAGAGAGTGTGTATGTGTATCAGAATATATATAGATAATCAGAATGCTAATGTGTGTGCATCAGAATATATATAGATAATCAGAATGCCAATTTGGTCATGTAAAATGAGGATTAGATGTTTGGATATTCTCATGTAGAATGATATTTGGAAAACCAAATTATTAAAAGTTGCCTAGTAAACAAGAGCATGGGATTAGAATAAGGTAATTGAGTAAATGACTATAATTTTAAATGGTATCAGGCTCTGATAAAGTGATATTTCCATCTCCATAATATATCTGCCAAGTAGATTCTTGCATCCATCTGCATTACAAGGTATCATCTCTCCTGGGCAGTGCTTCCATGGGCACTGGCCACATTTGTGTCTCCATGTTAACTTTTTCATCATTTCCATTGCTAACCACCCCTCCTTTCTGATGGATACATTGCTTTTTATTGCACGTTAATACCGTTTTTTTAAAAAAAAATTATTAATTTGTTAGAGAGGAAGGTAGAAAAAGAGAAAAGAAAATATCGATTTGTTCCACTTACTTATGCGTTCATTGGTTGATTCCTGTATGTGCCCTGACCAGAGACTGAACCCACAATCTTGGCTTACCCAGTTGATACTCTAACCAACTGAGCTACCTGCCTAGGGCTGTTTATTATCTTAAATTTAGTTATCTTTTATTTGGTCCTGTGTATCTGACTTCCTAATTTCTGTTCTGGTTCATCTTGTTTTGGTTTTATGGTTGAAATTACTGAGGGCATTCTTATTTCCAATATCTTTATTGAGATGTTTGGGACCTGGAAGTTACTACTTACCACTGATGCCATGTACCAACTCATGCATTAGGATGACATTAGCACAAGCAACTTCAAAACATGATTATTACTCTTGGGAAAGAGCAGCCTTTCTCTATTGTAAAATTATATGTGTGTGCGTGCACATGCTTTGCTTTGTTTATAATGTGCTTACTACTTTAAATAAACTGTTTTAATACTTAAACTTTCATAAATCATAGCCACATTCTTGAGTGGCAAATAAATGACCAAAGCAAATTCCAAGAAATTTTTAGAGAGAGTCCTAAGTTAATTATCATTAAAGTTATACATAAAAACCATTTGAAAATCACTAACAATCTTTTATAAAAGTGGTAGAAAAATAAAGAACCTAGGTTTAGCTCTCATGATATTCAATACTTGATATATATTGCTGTTCATAATTCATATACATTAATTTATTTGGTCCATAAGACAGAATAGATATTAATATCTTAATTTTATAGTTTAGGAAAACAGATTCAGAGGGTAAATAACTTGTCCAAGGTAACTAAACAGCTGAATGAAAACTGTGGCATTTGGTTTCAGTACTCTCCATTGCTTCCATTGCCTCATACTGATGGTAAATCTGGTATCAGATGCTGGGTTGGGTTTTGGACACTTAAGAAGGTTTTCTTTGTTTTTGTTTTGTTTTTTTGAAGTATTACTTAATCATAGTCAATTTCATCCTAGTTCATTATAAATTCATATTATATGACAGGCTTATTCTCAACCTAAAACATTAAAAATGGAATTTATAAAGAATATTAATTTTTCACGTATTTTAAGAGAATATGGAATAAGTTAAGTTTAACTGACTTACATCTGCAAATTTTTAGCTATAAAAAACACAAGTGTCAGTCTGTTAAGGGAATTCATTAAAAATGCATAGAGATCAGAAGAACTGATACTTCTTTTGCTTATATTTTCCTTGCTTACTGGAAGTTGACAATAAAATGTTAGGTCACTGGTACATGTGTAGGGTTGAGTTCTTTATAACCTTTACTCTTTAGCTCATAAAGGAAGTGGTGAGTTGATTTGTATGCCTGTGGAGAACATAGGAGTCTGTTTAAAAATTATAGTTTGGGTAAGCAAATGAAAGTGAATAATGCATTTAAATAAGAAATACCTACATCTTTTGGCTATATAAATATATTGCAGCAAATATACAGTTTTTTGAATGCCAAGTGTCCAAGTGTGAAAACCAGTATTTGACCAAAGCTGGAGCTGAAAGCCAATATTCTCATCACATATTAAACTTCTGGAATATGTGAATAAATCTTAAATATTCTTCAAATTATTATTATTATTAGACATTTTAGTGTTCTAATTTAAAAATAGGACATGACAGTACAGTAACAGTTTTCAGCACTGTCTGTTTCTAAGTTACTCCTGTGATTACTGTAGTGCACGTGATTGATACTGAATGAAGGGCCACTTTCAACTAAGATTGTAGAATAAGATAGTTGGAACTTTAATTCACTAATATTTTTTTATGTTTTTAAAGCATCTTTAGTAAGAATGGTTGAATATGTTGCACTAACTTTGGAGCGTTTCTCCTTATGAAATTTTGAGGTAACAAAGTTAAAGTTAACTTACTGTTTTTAATTTATATACAAAAGATACGAATTCCCAAATAAAATTTTTCTTGAAAGATTTATGGAATTAAATAATTAAAAATTAAACATTGTCTTTAGAAGTTACTTTGTTGAATGTTATAAATACCAGTATGCTAAATAATTGAACAAAGTTAGGATTATGACAAAATTTATATTATTCAGCTTTGTATATTTCATTTAAATTTTTAATCATTTATCAGCTCAAGGATATATTTTTCCTGAAGTCTACAGTACTCTGTTTTTTTATTAGTTGATAATTTTAAGTTTGTATTCTTTATAAAGTAGCTCTTATAGTCATCAATTGCAGCATCTTTCTCTTGCATTAATGTACATTTATACTTCATCTAACCGATAAGATGTATGTATAAAAGCACATATGCAGATTCTCATTCTAAGTTGTACTTAAAACACCTTCTTAACTTATAAAATGAATGTGCAAATACAGTAAATACAAAGGGCATGGCTTTTTCATATATAACCTTGTTACACTGATTGTATAATATTGAACTAATAATGGTCATGCAATTTCTTACATTGTCACACTCAGGGGCACCAAAAGTGACTTGAAGCCAGCCAGGACATAATGGAGAAATATTCTTTAGCTGTATACTTAAGCCAAAGCCTAATTTTGGAACATCTTTTAAAAATAATAATCCCATCACACTCCCCAAATTCTAAAGTCCCAGTATCTCATGTTATAGTTAACCAGTTAATTTAGGAAGTTGGATACATACAGACCAAGTGTCCTTTGTAGATACTGGGTCAGAAGCACTTGCACTAGGCATAGTGTAGATTGTTCCAACAAGACTTTTTCAACTTTTCTTTGACATTGTGATACCTAGAAGATTGCTTTCTGGCTTTCAAATTCTAAATGTTTCTGTAGACTTTCTAGCTTCTCCTGTCTATACTGAAGAGCCTAAATCAAGAGGATAAATTGAAAGGGAATGAAAGCAAGTGAATTTTAGCTTAGTGAGGTATCTCAGACAGTATACGAAATATAAAGAGAAGAATTTCTAAAATGTAGTTTCAAAAAAAAAAAATCTATGGCAAGTGTGTTCACAGTTTTGTTTTGAGTTATGTAATAGTCTGTCTCTGCTTATGGCATAAAGGATGCTTGACAAATGGAATTCTTTTCCTTCATATCAACTATCTATGCAAATTTAAATACATATACATATATATGTATTTTAGAGAGAGAGAGGAAGGGAGAGAGATGAGAAGCAGGAACTTGTAGTTGTGTCAGTAGTTGTTCACTGATTGCTTCTCATACGTGCCTTGAGGGGGGGGGCCTCAGTCTGAGCCAATGATTCCCTTGCTCAAGCCAGTGACCTTGGGTTCAAGCCAGTGACCTTTGGGATCAGTGACCATGGGATCATGCCGATGATCTCACACTCAAGCTGGCGACCCATGCTCAAGGTGGTGAGCCTTTGCTTATGCCATATGAGCCCACACTCAAGCCTACCCTCAGCGTTTCAAACCTGGAACCTCAGCATCACAGGTTGAAGCTTTATCCACTGCTCCACCAACAGTTAGGCTAGGATATATTTTTATTTTTTATTTATTTTTGTCACAAGTTGCCTAATATACAGCAATCTCTTCTGTCTGGCATTGAATGGGAGTGGAGAATTAATAACATTTTATGAGAAATGAGTTTATTGTCAATATTTTCAAAGGAACTCTGTAAATAAAATACATGGTGTGCTTTCAATCTTACTAGTTATTGGTTTATCCTTTTCTAAGTTACTTTTGGGTCATCATAAATCTGTTGTCACCATAGTTACTCTGAACTCAAGATGTTACATTCCATATGGTGTTTTGTTGTTGCAGTCAGGAGACTTTGGAAATACAGTTTTCACCCACTGTTAAGTGTTGCTTAATGATAGTAGAAATGCCCTCATGAAAAGACTTCAAACTTGGTGCGTGTTAGCTTCCTTTTTGCTTTTCCTTATTTTGTATAGTTTTTCATTGTTATTTATTCTCTGAAGGAAAATAGGTCTCTTGAATTTTTAACTTTCCCCAATTTCAATGAAAGTACTTGTAGTCTTACATACCCATTTTATTCAAATGCATCTGTTTCAAGTAAATCACAAGAGGAAAGGAAACTTTAGTTGAAGGCTATCTGCTAGGTACAGTGCTGAGTGATTACCTAACTTGATCTCACTTATTCCTTAACTCGGCAATGGTGAATTAATTAACCCTTTGAGTAGTGAGTTTCTTTCATGCTCACTAGAGTTTTTTTCATGCTTGCTAACATGAAAGTTAGCGAGTGACTTTTTTTTTGAATTTTTTTATTTTATTCATTTTTAGAGAGGAGAGAGAGAGAGACAGAGAAAGAGAGAGGGAGAGAGAGACAGAGAGGGGGGGAGGAGCTGGAAGCATCAACTCCCATATGTGCCTTGACCAGGCAAGCCCAGGGTTTTGAACCGGCGACCTCAGACTTTTTTTCAAAAAATGAAATTAGTTTCAGTTCCAGTTTTATTAACTTAAATCATGTTTGTTTGATAACCAATTTATGAAAACAAGAACATACATTTGCCTTTTTTTAATGTTGCCTTACACATTTTTAAAATAAAAATTTTTGTTATCTGGATGGTCAGGAGGCACGAAGACATACATGAACGTTCGTACTACTCAAAAGGATTAATCCCATTTTGTCGATGAGAAACCGGGTATTGGTTGTGAGATAATTTGTTCAAGTTTATATAGGGTAGTATAAGACAGGGAAGCAGGACTTGAACCCAGATCTTACCAGCTCTAGAGCTTCTGTTCTACCCTACTATGAATGATGTTTCTTAAGTATTCAGTTTTGTTTTTAGTTTTTTGTTTTGTTTTATTTTTGATAGAGTCATAGAAAGGGACAGATAGGGACAGACAGACAGGAAGGGAGAGAGATGCAGAAGCATCAGTTCTTCATTGTGGCACCTTAGCTGTTCATTGATTGCTCTCTCATGTGTGCCTTTACTGGGAGCTACAGTAGACCGAGTGACCCCTTGCTCAAGCCAGCAAGCTTGGTCTTCAAGTCAACGTGGGCTAGCAACCATGGCATCATGTCTATGATCCTACACTCAAGCCAGTGACCATGCTTCAAGCGGGATGAGCCTGCGCTTAAGCCAGCAACCTCAGGGTTTTGAACCTGGTTCCTCTGCGTCCCAGTCTGACACTCTATCCATTACGCCACTACCTGGTCAGGCATAGTATTCAGTTTTAACATGCCATAAATTTAAAGCATTAATTAGTCTTTTTAATAAATCTGTTGTTGGTTATTGTTCTTGTTTAACACTCCTCCTTTAACTTCCAGTGTCAGGTGACTTCACTTTGCCAGAACCCTGAGTCCTCATTAAATAACAGGGTTGTTTTTTTGTGGGTTTTTTTTTGAGGGTTTTTTGTTTGTTTCTTTTTTTATTTTGAGTTTTCTTTAACTTTAGGTGGAAGTTGCTGTTCTGGCAGCCTTATTAATATTCACTCTGTAATCTGAATATTGGTGCTTAGCTCCTTTTTGTTTTAATTAAATGGCAAATCTTAATAATAACAATTTTCACTTCTTCCAGCATTCTCTTTCCCTTTTCTGACTTTGATATGTAGGCTTTCACCCAATAGGTTGTTACCTTCCCTGCACCACTCTTTATCAAATTGTTTGAGATCCTGAAATGAAATAGGAAGACCTATTTTTCATCTCTGCATGATTTAAATCTTTTTACCTCTTTTAAAATATATCTGTACAATAAAAATTTTGACTAAAACATATTTTTGACTGATTTTCTTTGAGCATTTCAAAAAATACTGTCAAGGCCGTGGCTGGGTTGCTCAGTTGGTTATAGCATCATCCCTATAAGCCAAGGTTGGAGGTTTGATCCCAGGTCAGGGCACATACAAGAATCAACCAGTGCATGCATAAATGAGTGGAACAAGTTGGTATTTCTTTTTCTCTCTCTCTCTCTCCTTCCCTGCCTCCCTCTCTCCCTTTTTCCCCCCTTCCTCTTTCTAGAATCAAATTTTTTTTTGTATTTTTCTGAAGTGAGAAGCAGAGAGACAGACTCCTGCATGCGCCTGACGGGGATCTACCTGGCTCGCCCACTAGGGGGCGATGCTATGCCCATCTGGGGAGTTCCTCCGTTACAACTGGAGCCATTCTAGTGCCTGAGGCAGAGGCCATGGAGCCATCCTCAACGCACTATGCTCCAGTGGAGCCTTGTCTGCTGGAGGGGAAAAGAGAGATAAAGAGAAGAGAGGGAAGGGTGCAGAAGTAGTTGGGTGCTTCTCCTGTGTGCCCTGGCCAGGAATCAAACCCGGGACATCCACACACTGGGCTGACACTGTGCCACTGAGCCAATTGGTCAGGGCCAGTCAATTTTTTAAAAAGAGAACTTTATGATAAACACCCCCGTGTTCTATCAGTTGATGAGATTCTTAAGTAATCTTTACATCAGCTGCTATAAGATGATTTGGCTATTTGCCAGATTCTTCCCAAGAACAGACGTGTGTAGCTATTACAGCAACATGGTTAAAATGATGGACCTGGGAATCAGAGTACCTGGTGTTTGGGTTATAGCTTTGCCATCTGCTAGCAGTTAATTAAGCTCTTTGTCTCCTTTCTTCACCTGGTTAATGGGGATAATAATAGTATTTCATAGAGTTCACATGATGATGAAATGAACTGATCCAACATGCCTGGCAACATAGTAAGTGCTTAATAATTGTTAATTATCATCACACTAGTTTTTACATTCTTTTTTTGTTGTTGTATTTTTCTGAAGCTGGAAACGGGGAGAGACAGTCAGACTCCCGCATGCGCCTGACCGGGATCCACCCGGCACGCCCACCAGGGGCGAAGCTCTGCCCACCAGGGGGTGATGCTCTGCCCCTTGGGGCGTTGCTCTGCCGCGACCAGAGCCACTCTAGCGCCTGGGACAGAGGCCAAGGAGCCATCCCCAGCGCCCGGGCCATCTTTGCTCCATTGGAGCCTCGGCTGTGGGAGAGGAAGAGAGAGACAGAGAGGAAGGAGAGGGGGAGGGGTGGAGAAGCAGATAGACGCTTCTCCTGTGTGCCCTGGCCGGGAATCGAACCCGGGACTTCTGCATGCCAGGCCGACGCTCTACCACTGAGCCAACCGACCAGGGCAGTTTTTACATTCTTACTGCAAATTTGAATTGATATTATTTTGCTTCAGACTATAATTCTATTATGAATACAGTTGGAATCAAAGATAGACAAATAATGAAAGAATTAGATAATAAAAATGTAGATAAATATTGTTAAGCATTGTTTTTAAATTATTTGTTAAAGTCACATATCTATAATCCTCTGATGTCCCCAAAGGTTTTAAAGGTTCTGTTCCAGGCAGTATTTGGCCTTTGTGGGGGAAAACAGCATAGTTAACTTGTCCTCTTTTAAAGGCATAACAGAAGTGGAATTATTTACATTTTCTATTGTTATCTATATTAGAATGACTGTAGGACTACTGAGGTATGACAGTGAGTGGTGGATGATTATGCCTCTAAAAAGTAGCCTGGAATTTTATCTACATTTTCTTTTGTTTTTTTTATTTTGTTGATTTCTGTCCTTATAGTTATCATTTTCATTCTTCTTGTTCTTTTGGGTTTGCCCATTTTCTTTCTTTTTTTTTTTTTTTTATGATTATTAATCAAAAGCTTTTATTCCTTTTTTTTTTGTATTTTTCTGAAGCTGGAAACGGGGAAAGACAGTCAGACAGACTCCCGCATGTGCCCGACCGGGATCTACCCGGCACGCCCACCAGGGGCGGATGCTCTGCCCACCAGGGGGCAATGCTCTGCCCCTTTACGACCAGAGCCACTCTAGCACCTGGGGCAGAGGCCAAGGAGCCATCCCCAGCGCCCGGGCCATCTTTGCTCCAATGGAGCCTAGGCTGCAGGAGGGGAAGAGAGAGACAGAGAGGAAGGAGAGGGGGAGGGGTGGAGAAGCAGATGGGCGCTTCTCCTGTGTGCCCTGGCCGGAATCGAACCTGGGACCTCTGCACGCCAGGCCGATGCTCTACCACTGAGCAAGCCAGCCAGGGCCCATGGGTTTGCCCATTTTCAAGGTTTTGTTGACTGTATGTATAGTTCATTTGTTTTTAATCTTTTTTATTTTCTGAATGTGTTTAAATAAAAGTGTAAATCTTTCTCCAAGGACTCTTTTCTTTGTTTAAAGGCCTTTTATAACTTAATGGTATACTCTGCACAAAATTTATACTGGTAAGTCCACCAGGAGGTTACTTTGCTTGAATTTAGATGTTTCATTAATATATTACTTGTATATTCATATGTACAGGTATATGTATACATATTCACATTGAAAAATTTGAGGCTGAAATGATTATGATTATTTACTGCTATGTTACAGAAAATTAATTCATTATTCATTTATATTCGTACTATTTTTAAGGAAAATCTTGACCCTATTAAAAGGAATGGCCTCAGCAGTAATAATGAAGTAAGATTTTAAAGGTATAAATCATGGGAATGTTAGTAATATTCATGGAGGATTACCTTTACGGATCATATCCTATTTATTTTATTAGTTGTTTTTAACTAATTTTTATACCTCAACACTGTTGGGGAAAAAAGAGTTCCCATCAGTGATAGTGGGTGTATCTGAGTGGATGTGTCTAAGTGTCAGAATCTCCATGTCTATGCCTTTTCCTTTGGGCTCTCATCTGGATTTTTGTAGTGTGTCCCAACTGGTTCCCTATACCTGTTCTGTTCCTTCTAGATTTGTTTTTCACTCTCAGTCAGAATGGAAGCCTAATTACATCACCTCCTTTCCTGCTTTTTCATTTCTCTGAGGATGCTCAAAACTGCATGCTCTAGTGCCACTCCAGCATAATTTTGAATCTTCCTCCCCCCCCTTTCCTTTATGATCCAGTGATACTGGCCTTGTCTTGGTTTCTATCTCAGTTCTATACACAAATTTTGCTCATCCTATTTTCTGTTTGCCAGAGGTCCCACTCTAATTCTTCATCTCTCAGGCGAACTCCTCATCTCAGTTCATTCATGACCTCCTCAGGGAAAGCCTTCAGACTTTCCTCTACTTTGTATGCTCATAACACTGTTTTATCTTTCTTGTACACTTGTATGGTTATTTTATTTTTGTAATTCTTTGATGTCTGTCTATCTCCCCTACCACTAGATGGAAAACTTAGAGAAAACTATGTCTCTTTCTTTTTTCCTATTGTATTCCCACTGAGAAAGTGGTGAATAAATATTTGCTATCTGAATGAATTGCTATTTGGGGGGGAGGGAAGGCAGAAAATTCTTATGTACATAAAGTTTTTTAGAATTACTGCTCTAGATTCATCTCTGGATTATATCAGAACATGGGCACTTGTTTATTTGAATAATACCTTGTTTCTTCATTTAATTGTTTTTTCTCAATTGAACTGTGGCAGCATGTCTTTGGTTTACACTGAGGTATGCATTAAGTGATAAGCTATTGAATTGGCTCTAGGGACACTATTAATGATAGTGCCCATTGTATCAGATAGTAGTGTCTTCATAAGGACTCAAAGGACAACTATCTGATCTCACTCCCAGAAAAATTGTACTTCTCTTGAACAAGTGGTCTGTTTTTATCCTGGAAGCACTTTGTCTTACACTTAATTCTTGTTCCTTGGCTCAGAGCCAAGTTTGCAGCTCACATCTGAAAATTAGGGATGTCTGCAGTGTCCCTTTGAAAACTAATTTTAGCGTCATCTTAATCTTTATTATTTTATTTTATTTTTTTATTAAGTGAGAGATAAGGAGGCAGAGAGACAGACTCTCACATGTTCCCTGACTGGGATTTACCCAGCAAGCCTACAGGGTGATGCTCTCTGCCCATCTGGGGCCGCTGCTTCGTTGCTTGGCAACTGAGCTATTTCAACACCTGAGGTGAGGCTATGGAGCCATCCTCAGCACATGGGGCCAAGTTGCTCAAACCACTGGAGCCATGGCTGTGGGAAGAGAAGAGAGAGAAGGGGAGAAGGGTGGAGAAGCAGATGGTCACTTCTGTGTGCCCTGACTGGAAATCGATCCCAGAACTTCCACACACTGGGCTGGTGCTGTACTGCTGAGCCAACTGGCCAGGACCATCTTACTCTTTCGAATTTTAACTGTGCTTTATTTATATTTTCTATAGCTTTATAAATAGCTTTAAAGGGATGATAAAACTCCACCAGAGTTTTATTTTTAAGTTAATCATCCTGCTGGGTAAAAAATGAGTTCATTGTGTCTCTCAATGCTAAAAAGTGGAGAGGATAAGAGGAAAATGAAAAGTATATTACATGTTAGGAGGAAATAAAAATTCTCTTGATTTTTTTTCTGTTTATGTAACAAAAGCACAGGCATTGCTATATAGAGATATCTGAGGAGGTATATGAGAATTGTCTGCTAAGCTCAGGGATCTACAATTAGCACCTTTGTGTGCACATGCTGGGAACAGGGCAGAGTTCTATTTTATTTTATTTTTTTTTTGTATTTTTCTGAAGCTGGAAACGGGGAGAGACAGTCAGACAGACTCCCGCATGCGCCCGACCAGGATCCACCCGGCACGCCCCTGGGCGATGCTCTGCCCCTCCGGGGCATCGCTCTGTCGGGACCAGAGCCACTCTAGCGCCTGGGGCAGAGGCCAAGGAGCCATCCCCAGCTCCCGGGCCATCTTTTTGCTCCAGTGGAGCCTTGGCTGCGGGAGGGGAAGAGAGAGACAGAGAAGAAGGAGAGGGGGAGGGGTGGAGAAGCAGATGGGCGCCTCTCCCGTGTGCCCTGGCCGGGAATCGAACCCGGGACTTCTGCATGCCAGGCCGATGCTCTACCACTGAGCCAACCGGCCAGAGCCTCAGAGTTCTATTTTAACTGTCCCCCCTTAGTCCTACTCACATAGAGCAGCAGTTACATGTTCACATTTCTGTGGGAGTTCTCATCAAAGATCTTGCTTGATATTTGGCTTGACTATCACAGTCCCTTTGTTTTCATTCTGTTGCAAAATAAAATTTTGTGCCAGCTGACGAAATGACAGCTATGCAGTAGCATATCTGGCTCTGGAGACCAGGCATTAGAGGACAAGTAAGAGCAGCCATGACTATTATAAGGAAATACTGGAAGGATTTTAGAGTGATAACTAAAGAGTTCCCTTTTCTGACCAGGAGATCAGATCTTAAGACTTTCTGAGTCTACTTTTGATGGCCAAGATTTCTTTTCTTTGAGTATAGACTGGTCAGCTTTCCCTGTGGCATTCATTACTCCGTGGGCAGCAGCAAGTGTGGTTAGAATTGTTTCAGAGATTTCTCTTAGCTGCCAGCAAGAAATCTAGGGCTATGCTGTTACCTACCACCAGTTGGATCAATGACTTTAGTTTGTTGTACTGCTAGCATTTTATAGTCAATTTTTGATAAATTGAAATTCTAAGTTATGTGACTCCCATAATTGAAAATAGACCTTCATGACCTTAGCCAGCTAGCTCAGTGGTAGAGCATCGGCCCAGCATATGGATGTTCCCGGTTTGACTCCCAGCCAGGGCACACAGGAGAAGTGCCCATCTGCTTCTCCACCCTTCCCCCTCTACTTTCTCTCTTCCTCTCCCCCAGCTGAGGCTCCTTTGGAGCAAAGTTGGCCTGATCGCTGAGGGTGGCTCCATGACCTCTGCCTCAGGTGCTAGAATGGCTCTGGCTGCAACAGAGCAACACCCTGGATGGGCAGAGCATCGCCCCCTGGTGGGCATGCCCGATGGATCTCTGTTGGGCGCATGCGGGAGTCTGTCTCTCTGCCTTCCCGCTTCTCACTTCAGAAAAATACAAAAAAAGAAAATAGACCTTTAGGATTCTAGCATAAAGTGAGTAACAGTTTCTTCTCCAGAAGATCACTGTCTCTTTAGATACTCCTAGAGAAGCATGGCCTCCTGAAGGACATGGGAAGGAAATACCTATAATTGTCTAATTATTACATGTTAACCCATAACTGTTATTTGTATATGCCAGTTAGGTTTTGATGGGGCAAATATGAGTAAGTATGTTGATTCAAGAAATGAAGACAATAAGAGCCATATATAGTTGTAAAAACAAAAAGGTTTTACTTATACCAGGTCCCATTCCTGAAGGAATTTGTATTTGGCTTGAGGCTTTGACAAATTCCAATATTGGCTTGAGGAGTAAAACAAACCAAGTAAAAATCTCCATGACTGTAGACTGTCAAAAAGGCATAAACTGAGTTTCAGCCAACCAGATACCATCTAGGTGTCAAAATGTTTTGGATAAAAGGTAAATACAAAAGCACTTTGAAGATTGTAGATACCCAAATTTTACCATTGGTGGTTTGTAAAGAAACTTTTTTTTCTGAAACAAATATAATAAGCCATCTAGGATGTAAATGTGCAAGGCCAGTTGGGGATAAACAGAAAATCACAGAGGCTCATGTCAGGTAGCTCTGTCATGACCTCAGTATGATCAGCCAGTACTTGCCTTCAGGATAAGTACCTAGTTTTGGGGAGGTCTTAGGTAGAGAGTTGAGTCACGATTTAATCAAGACGATGTCACATGTAAGCTATATTGGTTAAGGGAAAGATCAGGGCAGGTGCAGATGAAGCCTAGACCCAAGCAACTTTCTTTGAAGCCTGCTTACAGATTCAGCCAGTTCATTACTTACATAGACAAGTGCAAGATCTTCATGTCCCTCATCTAACAGAACTCTGAAACCCAAGCAGCCAGATGGTCATAAGTAACACAAAGGACAGTTTGTATTGTAGCTAAGCATTTTTTTTTTTAGCCTGAGGTGTAGCGTAAGGAGTGGGCCAGATGGATGAGAACCTGCCTCCCTGCAGCCTCCCATAGGGCAGAGAGGGGGGTGAGAAAGTCTTGTGGCAGCACCACCAGGACTACCTATCTTTCCATACTCTGGGGGCACAGGGTGCTCTGCCAGGGCTCAGGTCATCTATGGTTGGGTCTGCCTGTGTAGCTGATGTGGAGACATAAAGGTTGCAGGGTGCTGGTGCAGAGAAGCTCTCCCCTACACAGAAAGAACCGATGACAGAGTAGATCAGGACAAGGCTTGAAGACAAAAGTGGTAGAGCCATAGTCCAACACATAGGAAATGTGTGTCCATTGGTCTCAGAATAAGCCATCTCTATATTATCTGCTCCTGGACTGTGAAGAGATCCTGGATATCCTCACACAGTCAGTACATTCTGAAAAATGTTTTTGTAATCATAGCAGTTTATCCCAAGAAGCTTGTGTTCATGAGTAGTGTCTTTGTAGTGTCATCCATCAGGAGTACTGGTATTGTCTTTCATTGAGGCTGTTAAAGATTCAACATCTGGTTTGTAGTTTGCAACAGGAGCCTTTGGGCAGCATGAAGAAGAAGCAGAAACTGTCTGTGGAGGTAACACTGAGTGGTTCAAGTTAATTTATTTTACTAGTCAACCAAACCAGAATGGAGAAAAGTAGGCTTGTATGCCAAAGCATATCAGCTTATGAGGATTTAGTGAGTAATGATATCAAAATGGGAATGTATCAATACAGAGTATACTGACCAATTTCAGTCTTTAGTTTATACTATAGAATGTTATAATTTTCTTCAGTTGTTTCCAATATAGATATTTAAATCAAGAGATACAACCTTCTTTATTTTATTATTTTTAAAAATGATAGCTTTATTCAGACAAAATTCACCCATTTAAATTAAGCATTCAATTAATTGGTTTTTAAGATACTCACAGAGTTGCACAACCATTACCACTGTCTATTTTTAGAACATTTTTATCACTCAAAATAGAAACGCATCCCTTTGGCAGTCATTCCCCATTCCTCCCTCTGCTCTACCTGGCAGTTCCTAATCTCCATTCGGTCTATGGATTTGCCTAAGAGATAAATTCTTTTGAAAATACTTTTATTAACTGGACAATTATTTACATGTCTGTAAACATAAATATGACTAAAAAGGACATAATCACTTACATTAATAAAAAGTCATCCATATGTAATTAACCTAGGAACTTTTTGATTAAATATTTAAAATTACCTTGGGTTTAGTAAAAAATAAAAACAGCTTTTGTGATAGTGTTGAGCTAATTTAAACTCTAGAGAATGCATGCAAGCACCCTTGACTACTTATGTTAAGTCTTTCATTTTTTTTTCCACAGAGATTAGTGTCTGATACATCTGTAGGTGTCAATTAATAAAGCTTTTTTATTCTGGTGACAGAGCTAGTATTAGAATCCAGCTTACCTCCCATTAAGTCTCTTCTTTCTATTACGCCGCACATCCTTTCCATATGTGTTCAAAGCTGATTTTTTAAAAAACGTTCAGAAGCAGTTCATAGACATATGGGTCATTATTCTTTATTTTCTTTTTTGTAACCAGGCATAAAATCACAAGTTTAAATTTGTTATTGTATGAATGCAGAAATAATAAATAGGCTAAGGGAGAGGGAAGAAAACTAAAAACTTTCAGTGTTTTATGTCTAATAAAAATATAAATGCCCCATATTTCACAGTGAAAGAATTTATACAAAGTAGGAGGACTTAAATTGTATGAAGCAATTTCAGCTTGAGTGTATTATGTATTTAAATGACTATTTAAAATGCTGAATATGAATTACTGTTTTTAAGATATAAAAATGTATATGTGTAGATAGTAATCACCACATAGATAATACACAGAATATCTCAACACCCAGAAGACTCCTTAGTATCTACCTGATATTTGTTGGTTACAATCTTCCAGGAAGTCATCACTATTTTCACTTATGTAAACAAAGATTCCTGGTGCATATGAACAGCATCAAATGAGTCTTTTGTGCCTGGCTTCTTCTGTTTATAATTATGTCATAAGATTCATTCATATTGTATATAGCAGTATTTAGTTTTTGCTTTATAGTTTCAGTTATGTTTCAGGCTTGGAAAGTGAAGAAATTGAGAGTAGCTGGGTAAGCAGGGGGACTCGATGATAAAGAGCCTTTTGGTAGTATTGAGGAGTTCTGACAAGCTCCTCAGGTCATTGATACTGCCTTTTTATCATGGAAAACTTGACCTGTAAAAAGAGAAGAGTAGAATGAACCCTCATAAACACATCCCACCGTCCAGCAATCACAGCACATGGCCGGTCTTATTGAGGCCACCTCCTCTATCCCCAGTGGATTATTTTGAGGCAGATGTGAGACATTGTGACATCACTAAAGATTTTTAGCAGGAGAGTGATACGATTAGTTTTGTATTTTAGAAATCACACATTTCTAGTAATTTGAAAGTATCTTAAATTCTGCCAGCATAATTTGGGTGATTCTCATTTGCTTTCAGTTACACAAAGACATCTACCTTTCTGGAAAAACTACCATCTACTATTTGTAGTTGCATTTTTTTCAAACTGTATGGAAGCAGATTAAATGTTAAAATTATTTTATATATGTATCTTCCCATGAAGACCAGTTGGTTAATTTGCATATAAAATACTATTAATGAACATTTTGATTTCTATAACTATGGGAATGTCAATCAATATAAAAGTTTATTTCTAGGATTCAGCCTTTGTAATAGCAAAGATTACTGGTATTTAGAAAGTAGAATGAGATTTATGGTTTTACTATGAATATTTTCTATAGATTTAAGTTGAGGAATTTACTGTTCTGCTTTTGTGGCTAAGGTTTTGTTATTTGTCTACCTATTGAAATTTGCTTGTTGAAGTTTACTTTGATGGTAAGAATTAATATAGATTGCTTTTATTTTAAAACTATTATAACTGTCTATAAGTCCCTAAGTTAAAAATCCCTTCCTGTAGTTAGAGTGTTTTATTCCTAAGGTGTTTTAGTTTCACATTTTTAAAAGATATTTTAGTGGATGGTAACTATTGCAATATGTTGGGATGGTACTGCATCATGCATTTATTTTGTGAGAGTCAGTAATCTTAATCTAAATCAGAGGTTGACAAAGAAAAATAGCAAGAACAAAAAAAACAAAAAAATAAATCAGAGGTTGACAAACTTTGGCTGCTAAGACTGGTTCTTATATTTTTGAAGGGCTATAAAAAAACAAAACACATTGGCCTGCAAATTTAAAATATTTACTATCTGGCCATTTATAGAAAAAGTTTGCCAACCCTGATCCAAGTTCATGTAATTTAAATTCTTAGTACTTGCTTTTTTTTTTTTTTTGGAAATGTTTCTGAAAATTTGTTTTAGAATTAACATTTGAAAATTGAAATGGTCAATCTCTTCTACAGAGAAGATGGTGAATTAGAAGATGGTGAAATAGATGATGCAGGATTTGAAGAAATACAAGAACAGGAATCAAAAGAAGATGAGAAGCAGAAAAATGAGAAAGCCTACAGAAAATCAAGAAAGAAACACAAGAAAGAAAGAGAGAAAAAAAAATCCAAAAGGAGAAAACGTGAGAAACATAAGGTTTGTTAGAATCTACTTTTTATTTTGTGGTAAATTTTTATGAAATGTAAAATACTGAAAATTAGAAAGCATAAATTATTGCCTATTTTCTTAGAAAACATGGAGTTTATATTTCTACTTATTTAATTAATGCATTTTGAACATGAATATTATATGAATTATCTTAAAGATTTAAAAGAATCAAGATAGCTCTGATGCAAATTAAAATATACTTGGTAAATTGTTTTAGTTGATGGAAGTTTGTAGGATGCTGAAGCTTAACGAAAGAAAGTTTCATTCTCTGCAGATGTATATTAACAGCACTGGCATTGCCCATCCATTAATTTTTTTTTTTTTTTTTGTATTTTTCTGAAGCTGGAAACGGGGAGAGACAGTCAGACAGACTCCCGCATGCGCCCGACCGGGATCCACCCGGCACGCCCACTAGGGGGCGACGCTCTGCCCACCAGGGGGCAATGCTCTGCCCCTCCGGGGCGTCACTCTGTTGCGACCAGAGCCACTCTAGCGCCTGGGGCAGAGGCCAAGGAGCCATCCCCAGCGCCCAGGCCATCTTTGTTCCAATGGAGCCTTGCTGCGGGAGGGGAAGAGAGAGACAGAGAGGAAGGAGAAGGGGAGAGGTGGAGAAGCAGATGGGCGCTTCTCCTGTGTGCCCTGGCCGGGAATTGAACCCTGGATTTCTGCACGCCAGGCGGACGCTCTACCACTGAGCCAACTGGCCAGGGCCGCCCATCCATTTATTGACACATATCATGTGCTTTCTGAGGAAATCTCTGTGCCGTGTGCTGGGGGTTATAATAATAAGTAAAGAGGTCTCTGTTCTTACAGAAATTACATTAAAAATGGAAGGAGAGAGGCAATAAACCAATGCAAAACAAATGCTAATAAGAAAACAGTGCTGAATAGATAATGGAATTGGGGCGGAGAAGAAGAGAAACCTAAAGTGACAGAGAACTTGGGATGGGTTCGTTTTTTGAAACTCCTGGAATTTCCCCCATAAAACAAAGCAGTTAAGATAGCAAGCCCAAAAACTCTTTGGCAACATCTACATATAAATGAAGCAACAGATTATCTCCACAAATGTCAAAAATACAAATGGATAAGATAACCACAAACTACTATGTAATAAAGCAGAGGGAAGGTCAAGGAACTTCCAGAAAACTTCAAATGGCAGAGTCCCCAGAGAACATGGAAACCCTGTGGGCCAGACTGGGAACAGCAGCAGAAGCTGAGTGGGGCTTCGTAGTCCCATTTCACATGTGAGTGTAAGAACACTACATAAATTGGATATGCTGGAATGGTCTGGGCCTGATGAACTCCTAATACTCACCAACCCAATCTCTTTCCTAGGACAGAGTCCCACACTGAGGAGGTAACTGCTAGGAGTAGAATCTAAACTGAGAGGACAAGCACACAGGGCCAAGGAAAGAAATAGGGGAGGCGTATATTAGAAAACACACAGCTATATTTTGTAATGCTTCATGCTAACAACAGAAGGAGCTAGGAAAGCTTTCTGGCCCATTCTTTTTTTTTTTTTTTTACATCTGAGCAACAGGATAGGGCCATGATTATATTTCCATACAAGTTATATTATAAAAGGAGAAAAACAGAGAGAACAACAGTCTTCCAGAAAAGAATGTTCATAAAACACATAAAAACTTTAACCTAATATTTCAAAGTGATAAAAAATTTTTTAAGAAAACAATACAAATTATGATCACACAGCATAAAAAGAACTTGGGAGAATGTCACTTGGTCATCTAGGAAAAAATATCAAATCCCTTATTAAAAAAGAAACCAGATTTATATAAAAAATTTTGATAACATTTTATGTCAGAAAATAATGTAAGCCATTTTAGGTAAAAATAAACTAATTCATACTTTACCCACGTTCTAGGGACCCTTTTTGGTGATGAGAAACCTTTATTTCCTTTAAGATTAAATTACACCTAAGATCTCTTTAGAGCAGAGGTCGGGAACCTATGGCTTGTGAGCCAGATGTGGCTCTTTTGATGGCTGCATCTGGCTCGCAGACAAATCTTTAATAAAAAAATAACATTAAAAATATAAAATATTCTCATGTATTACAATCCATTCATTTCCTATCGCTCATGTTCATGGTTGTGGGTGGCTGGAGCCAATCACAGCTGTCCTCCGGGACAATACCAAATTTTTATTAGATAATGTGTAATGTATATGGGTCGTTGTGAGGTCAGGAAGTAAACTTCCCTCCTTTTAATCAAGTAGTCAGCTAGCTAATTGCAGAAACCCTTTTGACGAAGAAGATGGCTAAAAGAAAAAAAGGTGAGGAGTATTATACTTTTCAGCAGGAATGGACAGAGGAATTCATCTTTGTGGAGAGAGCAGGTTCTGCAGTGTGTCTAATATGCAATGATAAAATTGCATCAATGAAACAGTCAAATATAAAGCGGCACTTCAACACATGCCATACTACATTTGCATTGAAATATCCAATGGGGGACAGCAGGAAGAAAGCATGTCAAGAGCTACTGTGCAGAGTGCAAGCTAGTCAGCAGCAACTCCGTGTTTGGACCCAACAAGTTGACTGGAATTCGGCTAGCTTTGCTGGTGCTTTAGCAATTGTGAAAAACGGAAAGCCATTCACAGATGGGGAGTATGCCAAACATTCATGCTTGATGTTGCCAATGAACTTTCTGACGACTTTTCGGATAAAGACAAGATAATCAAACGAATAAAAGACATGCCTCTATTGACAAGAACTGTTCACGATCGTACTATCATGATGGCAAATCAAATTGAGGCAACACAAGTGAAGGACATAAATGCAGCACCATTCTTTTCTCTTGCTTTGGATGAGTCAACAAATGTAAGCCATTTATCCCAGTTCAGCGTGATTGCAAGGTATGCTGTTGGTGACACACTACATGAGGAAAGTCTTGCTGTTTTGTCTATGAAAGAGACAACAAGAGGGGAGGATTTAGTCAAGTCTTTTATGGAGTTCGCTAAAGAAAAAAATCTACCGATGGATAAACTTATTTTGTTGTGTACTGATGGTGCTCCATGCATGGTGGGGAAAAACAGAGGATTAGTGAACATGAAAAGAGACCCATCCTAAGTTTTCACTGCATCTTATATCAGGAGGCGCTTTGTGCTCAGATGTGTGGCGAGCAGCTTGGTGAGGTGATGTCGCTGGTCATTTGGGTGGTCAACTTTATTGTTGACCGAGCTTTAAGTGATCGCCAGTTTAAAACACTGCTGGATGAAGTTGGCAGTAATTATCCTGGTCTGCTTCTGCACAGCAATGTGCGTTGGTTGTCAAGAGGGAGGTGCGAAATGGCTTGTCTGAGCGAAATCCGGACTTTTCTTGAAATGAAAAACATCGAGCATCCTGAGTTAGCTAACACTGAGTGGCCCCTGAAGTTCTGCTATCTCATGGACATGACTGAACATTTAAACCAGCTCAATGTGAAAATGCAGGCGTTGGAAATACAGTCTTATCCCTTCAACAAGCAGTGTTTGCATTTGAAAACAAGCTGGAACTCTTCATCGCCAACATTGAAACAGGTCGTTTACTACACTTTGAAAAACTGGGAGAGTTTAAAGATGCATGCACAGCAAGTGACCCTGCTCAACATCTTGATCTCCAGCAGCTAGCGGGCTTCACATCTAATCTCCTGCAGTCATTCAAAGCGCGCTTTGGAGAATTTCGTGAGCACACTTGTCTTTTTTTTTTTTTTACAGAGGCAGAGATAGACAGGGACAGACAGACAGGAATGGAGAGAGATGAGAAGCATCAATCGTCAGTTTCTCGTTGCACATTGCTACTTCTTAGTTGTTCATTGATTGCTTTCTCACATGTGCCTTGACCGTGGGCCTTCAGCAGACCGAGTAACCCCCTGCTGGAACCAGCGACCTTGGATCCAAGCTGGTGAGCTCTTTGCTCAAGCCCGATGAGCCCGCGCTCAAGCTGGCGACCTCGGGGTCTCGAACCTGGGTCCTTCCGCATCCCAGTCCGACGCTCTATCCACTGTGCCATCACCTGGTCAGGCCACTCGTCTTTTTAAGTTCATCACCCATCCATACAAGTGTGCAGTGACAGTGCTGACCTGAGTTACATACCCGGTGTCTCCATCAGAGATTTTGAGCTACAAGCTGCTGACCTGAAGGCTTCAGACATGTGAATGAATAAGTTCAAGTCACTGAATGAAGATTTGGAAAGACTTGCACGACAGCAAACAGAGTTGGCGAGCAAACACAAGTGGGGAGAAATGAAAAAACTTCAACCCACGGACCAACTGATTGTCAAAACTTGGAAAGCACTTCCTATCACATACCACACACTGCAACATGTGAGTATTGCTGTACTGATAACGTTTGGCTCTATGTATTCATGTGAGCAGTCTTTCTCACATCTAAAGAACATTAAGACCAACCTACAAATCACATTTAACGGATGGAAGTCTCAACGCCTGCATGAAGCTTAACCTCACCACGTATCAACCAGACTACAAAAGCCATCAGCAAAACCATGCAGCACCAGAAGTCGCATTAATGGTAAGAAGTACTTTATTCATCATTGGTTAGAACATCATTGGCATAACAACATTATTAAAAAGAATTCAGAGACTTACTGTACTTTAAAAGTGTTGGTCTTACATAAAATGCACACATTTACTTGTATTTAGTGTTAAACATATTGTATGGCTCTCACGGAATTACATTTTAAAATAGGTGGCATTAAAGGTTCCCGACCCCTGCTTTAGAGCATAGAGGTTTAGTATTTCCTGTTTGAAATCCTTGGACCAAAGGGATTAGGAGGAAAAATGCTGCCTTGAAGTCTCAGAGATGAGGGGAAGATACACTTTTCCTCAGAAAATTATGGATAAATTGGAGTGGTAGTGGCCTTTGGAGCAAGAAATTTTCAATTAACACTTCAGAACTTACTAGGATAATGTATCTATTGGTTAGCCCCTCTGGCTAAAGTAAGCTTATCTAGTTACTGGTTAAATATTCAAATAATGCAAATGTAAAATATTTGTTGTTTTTCTTCTTTTAGCATAATTCTCCATCTAGTGATGACAGTTCAGACTACAGCCTTGATTCAGATGTTGAACATGCAGAAAGTTCCCACAAAAAAAGAACTGGTTTTTACAGGGATTATGACATTCCATTTTCTCAGGTATTGCCTTTTTTATTGTAACAAATATACATAACATAAAATTTACCATTTTAGCCATTTTTAAATATGCAGTTCACTGGCATTATGTATATTCATAGTGTTGTGCAACCATCACCACTATATACTTTCAGAAATGTTTCATCATCTCAAACAGAAGCTTTGTTCTCATTAAGCAGTAAAACCTCATTTCCCTTCCCCCGACCCCTGAGAACCACTGTTCTCTCTGTCTCTATGAATTTGCCCACTCTGGGTACCTCATGTAGGTGGAATCATTTGTCCTTTTAATATCTGGCTTATCATACTTATAATTTCTTCAAAGTTCATCCACATTGTAATGTAGCATATGTCAGAATTTCCTTTTTAAGGCTGAATAATATTCCGTTGTATGTACCACATTTTGTTTGTCCACTATTCTTGGGTTGCTTCCACCTCTAGCTGTTCTGAATAATGGTGCTATGAACATGGGTTTATATTCAGAGGAGTGGAATTTATAGATGACCTGGTAATTCTATGCTTAACCTTTTGAGGAACCACCATACTGTTTCCCACAAAGGCAGTATCATTTTACATTCCCACCAACAGTGCTTGAGGTGTTCTGATTTCTACACATTTTTGTCATACTTTTTTTATAATAGCCTTCCTAATGGGTATGAAATGGTATGCATTTCAATGGTGTTGAGCTATTGCTTTTTTAAAAGTGGAAAAAATTAAACTTTGAAGTTTATTCTTTGCTTCTTGATATTTATGCTTTTTTTTTTTTTTTGCGAGAGGGACAGGCACAGGCAGAAAGGGAGAGAGATAAGAAGCATCAATTCTTCGTTGTGGAACCTTAGTTATTCATTGATTGCTTTCTCATATGTGCCTTGACTAGGGGGCTCCAGCAGAGTGAGTGACCCCTTGCTCAAGTCAGCGACCTTTAGGCTCAAGCCAGTGACCATGGGGTTATGTCTATGATCCCACGCTCAAGGGAGCAACCCCGCATTCAAGCTGGTGAGCTCATGCTCATGCCTGCGACCTTGGGATTTCGAACCTGGGTCCTCTGCCTCCCAGTCTGATGCTGTATCCACTGCATCACTGCCTGGTCAGACTATAAGATATATGCTTTAAAATATCATACATCATGTATTAGTGTGCTTCGGCTGCCTTAAGATAATAATATAGCCTGAGTAGATTAAACAACAGAAATTTATTTTCTCACAGTCTGGAGGCTGGAAGTTCAAGATCAAGGTGCCAGCGGGTCATTTCCTCTGAGGTTAAGGGAAGGAACTGTTTAGGCCTTTCTCCTTGGCTTGGAGATGGCCACCTTCTTGCTACAGTGGCCATCCCTCTGTGCACCATGCACCCCTGGTATCTCTCTGCAGGTCCGAATTTCCTCTGATAAGGGCATCAGCCATACTGGATCAGGGCCTACCCTAACAGCTTCATTTTAACTTAATCACACTTTAAGGGCCTGATCTCCAAATACAGTCATATTGTGAGGTACTGGGAGTTAGGACTTAAACAGAGTTTTGTGACATCTATCTCTTGAAAGCAAAAATTATTTGAAGTGTTTTAAACAAAACATTTTAAAACAACACGATAAATGTATCTTTCTTAAGTATGTTGCTGTATGAACAAAGTCTTCGGTTTAAAAATTAGTTTGTACTAGAAAGATCAGGATACTCTCAGGAGCACTGGGGAGTGTTCAGGTCATTGTGCTCCTATTTGAAAAACCCCAGACTTTTTAGGTTTAGTTTCTGCCAATATGTCTGTGCTTGCTTGAAAGTGCTGTATTTTTTCACCTAATTCGGTTTTCCAATCTCTTGTGAGCGTAGAAAGTACATTACTATGTCTATTAAGAGTTCTTTCTGTTGTCTTCAATTTCTCTACTGCTGTCTTTTTAGTTGAGGTTGCTCCATGACCATTGAATAAACAGGTTTTAATAAAATTTTCTTCTTTTAAACTTTGAAAAGAATTATACCCTTGTTAATAATTTTATCTAGTTAAGTACATATGTATTAGAATACATATTTGTATATGTATACGTATATACTTAATGTGTCTAGTGATTTTGGAGTGAATGGTACTGCCATTTCTCAGAACATGTAAACAATTGTTCATTAGAATTATTTTTACTACTGACAAAATTTTTAAATTAGTCCTAATTCAGCAAACACTGATATGGTACCTAAATATCACCGTTTGCAGTTGGATTTATTTTTTACAAATAGTCTAAAGTCATTTGGAGACTCTTCTAATGAATGAAAAATGCTCTGGATGGGCATTGCTATTTCAGAAAATATCAGGTAATGAGATTTATAAGCTCTTGATTCATAAGCTGTCACTAAAAGTAATCTCAAAAGAGGAGATACAGAATATTTAAAACAGTGGCAGAAGTACTGTAATAAGGACACAGCCTTCTCTGGGACCACTGTAAAGGACAGGAGCAGACTGTATGTAAAAACAAGAGTATATTTACTTTAAGTGATTCATATTTTCTTAAACTGTATAGTTATTGTCATTATATTGACTACTGTATATTCCTACAGTTACAGTGTAATTATTTTATTTATTTATTTATTTAGTATTTTTCCAAAGTTAGAAGTGGGAGGCAGTCAGACAGATTTCCACATGCACCCGACTGGAATCCACCCAGCATGCCCACCAGGGGCGATAATCTGCCCATCTGGGAGCCACTCTGTTGTGGCTGGAGCCATTCTAGCGCCTGAGGTGGAGGACACGAAGCTGTCCTCAGCGCCTGGGCCAACTTTGCTCCAATGGAGCCTTGGCTGTGGGAGGGGATGAGAGAGGCAGAGAGGAAGGAGAGGAGGAGGGTGGAGAAGCAGATGGGTGCTTCTCCTGTGTGCCCTGACTGGGAATTGAACCCGAGACTTCCACACGGCTGGCCAATGCTCTACGGGTGAGCCAACAGGCCAAGGCTGTAATTATTTTTGTTTCAAGAATTCAGTTAAGGAAATTAAGAAAAAGGATGATTGTTTATAGGTACCCACATTTCATTTCCATTGCTCTTCTGAGTGTCAGTCTGGTATCATTTTCTTTTAACCTGAAGTACTTCACTTTAGTCTTGTATTAGCATTTCTTATAGTGCAGGTTTGCTGTCAATAAATTCTCTCAGCTTTTATTTATTAGAAAATTGTTTCACTCTATTTTAATAACTTTTATTTTGTCATAAAGGCTTTTAGGATAGCTGCCAGCATGGCACTCCTGTGTGTCTTTCACCCAGGTATTTCCAGTGCTTAACATTTCACTGCACGTACGTTGCTTTGTCCTTCATCTCTCTTCTCTCCTCTTCTCTTCAGAGGATCTAATTTACCTTTAAGCCCATCTGTTAGGTTACTCATTTCAGTTTTTGTATTTTCCAGTCCAGAAATTTATTTGATTCCTTTTCAGATCTTCAAAATAATTTTTATAGTTTCTAGTTCCCTGCTGAAATTCTCATGTCTTTTAGTTGAATGTTAACAAGCACAGATATTTTAATATATATGTCATATAAATTCAAATATCTGGAGTCTATATTTCTACAACCTGTTGCTTTTGTGGTTTTCTTTCATGAGATCATGTCTCATATGCCTGGGTTGTTATTTCTTTTGTTTTGTAGTGTGTGCTGATACGATGCATTTTATAGGGATCTTTTCAGGCCTTAGGATGATGTTCATTTCCTCCAGAGAGGCTTTTCACTTGTTCCTGTTACTTCCTAGTGGCCTGTACAAACTTTATTCCAGTGTCAGGATTTGAGAGTTTTTTGGGCCACTTAATGAATTAAGGTTGGACTGCATGCAGCCTCTGAATCACATTTTGAGATTCTCCTAAAATTAGAGGATGGGGGGGGACGTGGTAAGACTTCTGCTTTTTCCAGACTCTGGACTCCCTTTTGTTTCCATGGATCAAAAGAATAATCAGAAATGCTGTTGGACCTTTCAGCTGGTATTTCATGATAGGCTGATGCTCTCAGAGCAATAATAGCTGCAAATGCTGCTCACTTGGGTCTGTCATCTGCTCCATGGATAACAACCCATACACTAACTGTTAGCTCTCTGATGGCTACAATGGACTTGAAAAAAATATATGGTCTATCATTTCTATGTTTTTTAGGAGAAAAATTAATTGCTCTAAATTAATTGCCTAGTCTGCCATTAGGAAAAGAGAAAGTTCAGTACCATTTATTTCATCCACATATGCTTTATATGTAGTTGACCTGCTAAGATTAGAAAATTCCCTAAGTACATCCTAAAAATCCCTTTTTCTTATAAAACAGGTATCTATTATATGTCTATAAATTCACAGGCCAAAAATAGAATATAGTATTAACATTGGAGGATTTAATATATCTTCCCTTTTCCTTATCTTTGTCCAAGGCCTCCTGGTCCCTTACTTCATGTTCACAGAGATTGCCATAGGCCAGTTCCTGTTTGGCAGAAAAGAACATTCTGGCAGTGTAAATGGCCTAACAATCAGTCAGCACAGTGGTAGAAGAAACTATATCCTGTGGTAGAATTTATAGTCTTTGTCATTTCTATTTTTTTTTTCAGGAGGGCTTTAAAAAACACTTGCTAGATCCTTGCTGGTGAGTGTGTTTTGTTCATTCAGGTGATGAATGTGTGCAGCATAAGGAGATATTTTCCTATAGCACTAATGGGGCTACACTATAGCCAGCTTGGACGGCATTCTGACCCTCAGGAAACCACATTAGAATTCCTGTGTGCAAGGAGCCCTGAGACAGGATGTTTGCATGATTATGGAGCTCTTAGAAATATTTGCAATTGGAAAAACTAGGGAAGGGATAAATTGAGAGCTGAAGATTCTATTTTAAAACTAGGAATATGAAGATTATGAAAAATCAGAATTGAATTAATAAAAGCTTTTGTGACAAACATCAGATCTTTTTTTTTAATTTTTTTAATTTTTATTTATTTATTTATTTTTACAGGGACAGATAGAGAGTCAGAGAGAGGGATAGATAGGGACAGACAGACAGAAATGGAGAGAGATGAGAAGCATCAATCATCAGTTTTTTGTTGGGACTCCTTAGTTGTTCATCGATTGCTTTTTCATATGTGCCTTGACCGTGGGCCTTCAGCAGACCGAGTAACCCCTTGCTCGAGCCAGCGACCTTGGGTCCAAGCTGGTGAGCTTTTTTGAGCTCAAGCCAGATGAGCCCGCACTCAAGCTGGCAACCTCGGGATCTCGAACCTGGGTCCTTCCACATCCCAGTCTGACGCTCTATTCACTGTGCCACCACCTGTTCAGGCACAAATATCAGATCTTTAGGGAAAAATTCATACTCACCCAATAAAAGTAATTTTTAGTCTTAAAGCATTGGAATATATTATCAAAGCATTAATTAATTATATTTTTATAAAAGGAAGTATAGGCAACATTAAACTAATTAATCTTTAACTTAATTTAAGCAATTATTTTTTGTTTTATTTAATTGGTTTTTTAGAAAATATCAGAAACACTGCCTTTTGACTATAATTTTGATTCCACTTCTAAATTTCTGAAGTGCTAGACTGAGAACAGTTTATAAACTTTAGAAGTAGTAATTAAAACAAGTGAAAATCTAATAGAGTATCTTCAAAATTTAAAACTGATGAGCTAATTGTTTTCTTGATTGCATTAGTTACATATTTTTCTTTATTTTATAATTACTAAAAAGATCTTAATATTGCTCTGCATTTTATTAAAAACACATGGCCCCATGATGGTGTTCCACCAGGGCAGTATTTACATATCACATTTTAAATGTACTAAGCTGAAGATGAATGATGGTCTGGGTTTTTGTGGATTCTCAAGTGTAATTATATGCAATCTTTTTCTTGCTTTCTTATAAAAAATTGACAGAAGATTTGCTAGAACTAATTAAAATGTTTCAGTGGATAGAGATAGGCTTGGATACTATCATTAAATAAACTTCGAGGACTAAAGTGTGTTCTTTGTTTTCATATGCTTTAGTAAAAGAAGCAATCAAGTTAATGTATATTGTAATAGTTCCTACTAAGCAATTTATTTACTATGTATATAGACCTCAGATATAAACATTTTCTTTTTATAAAATTTTCCAAACATACATCTTTTTATTAAATATAATATGCTTAAGCATGTAATTAGAGAATTTTTCAATATTAGGAGATTATATATATATTTCCTACCCTTCTCCCAAGCTATTTTACTATCTTTTCCTTATTTTCAAAAAGACCTTTTATATTATTTTGGAAAGGGAATGAATTCACATATGATGGTGTGGATATTTTTTTGAAGTATCCTGTGTGTACAAATGTTGAGACATGGGACATGGAAAGCAAAAAAGTGATTAAAACATACCAGCAAGGATTGTTGAACATTATGAAATTTGATAATATCTGAGTAGGATTTATTTTTTTAACTTAGTTTTACTTATTTATTTTTACTTTTTTAAATGTTTCTTTTGTTGATTTTAGAGAGAGAAAAGGAGAGAGAGAGAGACAGGAACATTGATCTATTCCCAATATGTGCCCTGACTGGGGATCAAAATAGCAACCTCTGTGCTTTAGGAAAAGCTATAACCAACTGAGTGGTGTAGCCAGGGCTGAACTTAGTTTTAAATAGTATGCTAGATGAGTAGTAACCAAGAAGCAGAACTAATAACTATCTCCTTTCTCCTAACTTTCTGGGGGAGAAAGATGTCAGTTTCTGTATTGCACTGAAAAATCCTAATAGTGTTGTCCATTTTCACTTAGCATGGACATATATCAGGAAGCTACATGACATCGAGGAAGAGTCAACAAAACAAAAAATTTAAAAGTAAAGAATATGGTGAGTACAGTACCTACAGTGATGACAACTTTGGTAACTACAGTGATGACAACTTCGGTAACTACAGTCAAGAAACAGAGGAGGATTTTGCCAGTCATCTGAAACAGTACAGACAAGCTAAAGAACCCTCCAGTATTGCTTTAGGATCATCATTTTCTAAAGAAACAGGGAAAAAACCAAGAATGAAAGGAATCCAGCAAGGTAAGTGAAATTGTCAATCTTTTTGAATATGAGAGCTTATTAAAAAGGTAGCTGTGGAATGAAAGCTTCATTGCTTAGCCTCTTCTCAATATCAGCTTATTCTTGTGGTTCCTGAATTTGTTTTTATTTATTTTGTAGGCCTTGAGGTCAAGAATCTACAAATATTTCAATCTGTATAATATTTTAATATTTGAATTTAAAACATAACTTAGAATTTAAAAAGTATATAAAAGTATAAAATAGTTTTCCTATTATGTTTTTCTCTTCCCTTCTATATGTTATCAGTATACTGTTAAAAAAAATAATCTACCTTTTCCCATTGTCTCTGTTGCTCTTAGTATATATATTACTTTATAGTTTTTAGACCTATAAGGACAGAATTCTGGGAACCATTCTTTTGTTAGGCTTTAAAATATGGTGATTGTTTTTGCTATGCAAGTGTACTTAGGACTATGGATATCCTTTAAAATTGGAAATAAGAACATAATCTAAACAAATTTATGGTCATCACCTATTCATCTGCTCTGTTGAGACATATCCCTGGAGAGATCAGGGCAAATTGCCATAAAAACTGTGGGTCACGTAAGGGTCAAATCAAGCTTAAGAAATGTCCAGTCAGTGTATCTGGCCCAAGAAAACTGGAGGAAGATGGTGCTGAAGATAAATAGTGGGCACCCAAACTCTGTGTGCCCATCCTTTTATTATTGTTGAGAAAAGGAGTCAGCTGTAAGTAAATTTGGATATTTCTATGTTTTTTAAATTTTGATTTCCTAGCATAATTCCTTTGAAAAATAATGAAGCTAGGCTTTGCTGAGCTGAAGAGAAAGGAATTTGCCTGTGCATCTGCTACTGTAATTATGTCCATTCCTGGAGTCAAACAGTAGTGTGACGATAACTCCACATGAGAGTAGCAAGAATGTGGAGACCTCCTCATCCCTTCCTACTGGGGTTTTTCTGTCAGGCTTTATCTGTTTGTGCTGTTAAAAGAACTGAGTGCTGCGTCTTATTTTTGACATTTATTTTCCCCTGGATTATGACAGGAATGTATGGTCAAATGCAGAAAACATTTTCTGTGTGTAGACAAGATAACCCAGTAAAGATCAAAGATAAAATAATTTGAATTCTTACATCCAGAGATAATTACTTTAACATTTTTGGTGTACACTTGCAGAATTTTTCTGACAATTTTTTTTTTTTGGAAAAACTGTTGATACTGTGGTAATTTGGTGTTTTCTCCCTTAACTTCAAATTATATCTCATTCTTGTGTTAATGAGTAGATTTTAATGCCTGCGTATCTATTCAGTTAAATAGATATACAATAATTTGTCTAACAAATTGATAGGTTTATTTGATAGTAATTATATGAGATTTAAGCTGCCCCCAGTTTTTTAAAATTTCTGTCATTCATATTTATATATATCTCAGAAAACATTTTTGTAAGCATTTTTTCTTTTTAAAAATTAATTTCTTAAAGCAAGAGGAGGAGAGAGAGAAAGAGGCAGAAAGAGAGAAAGAGAGATTGATTTATTGTTCTACTTATGTATGAATTCATTAGTTGATTCTTGTATGTGCCCCAACTGGGGATCAAATCTGTAGCCTTGGCATGTCAGGATGAGGTTCTAACCAACTGAACTACTTGGCCAGGGTTGGGAAATGTTTCTCTCAAGAATAAATTTTGAAATATAGAATTGAGTCAAAAGACATAGACACACATTTGAAGATTTTTGATTCATATATCAAGTTTATATCCAAAGAGGTGAGGTACCAGTTTTATAACATACTGCTAGTGTGTGAAAATACTAAACTCTCTAGTCCCTACTCACACTATTCTTTGAAATGAATACTGGTATGTTGTTGTTGTTGTTATTATTATTATTATTTAGCACATGAGAGACAGACAGGAAGGAAGGGAGATGAGAAGCGTCACCTCATAGTTGCGGCACCTTAGTTGTTCATTGCTTGCTTCTCATATGTGCCTTGACCAGAGGGCTCCAGCCAAGGCAGTGACCCCTTGCTCAAGCCAGCAAACCTGGCTCAAGCCAGTAACCTTGGGCTTTAAGCCAGTGACCTTTGGGTTCAAGCCAGTGACCATGGAATCATGTCTATGATCCCATACTCAAAGCAAGCAACCCTGTGCTCAAGCTGGTGAGTTCATGCTCAAGCTGGATGAGCCTGCATTTAAGCCAGCAACCTCAGGGTTTTGAACCTGGATCCTCAGTGTCCCAAGCTGATGCTCTATCCACTGTGCCACCACCTGGTCAGGGCTGGTATGTTATTTTTAAATTTTAATTTATTTTAATGAGGTAAAACATTTTTCCATGTATTTATTGATTTAAGTTTTTCTTGTAGATTTAAGATGGTTAGAAGATGTATTAGTTCAATTAGAAGTCATTTTTTAAATTAGAAGTCATTAGTAAATAAGAAGTCATGTTGTCATTTAACTTCCTACCCTATTATATAATTTTTGCTATTTGAGTATCTTTTTAGATACTTTTAAATAACAAGGGGTTCAAAAGTAAAAGACAAGTACAGTATAAATTTTACTTGGAGATATATGTGTTATATACTCAAAATTATCAATAGAAACTCAATTCACTATAAATTAACCACTGATACCTACAAAATCTTTCATAGAGATGAATATAATATTTAAATCTCTAAAAAAGAGAAAGCCTTATTAATTGCTTGTTCTAAGAAAATTTGAAAAGTGTGAAACTGAATTGAGTTCTCTAGCCATGTACATCCTTGTTTCTTGCCTTCCTTATGTTGTTAACATCCTTTATGAAGGTAGTTGGTTAGAGCATCATCTCCATAAGCCAAAGTTGTAGGTTCAGTACCTGGTCAGGGCACATATAAGCATCACCAAGTGAATGCATAAATAAGTAGTATGACAAATCGATGTTTCCCTCTTCTCTCTCTAAAATCAATAAATAAAAATATTTAAGGAAATAAAAGAATAAGACGTACCCATGAAGTAAAATATAAAGATTGAATTAATTTTTTTAATTGACTTTAGAGGGAAGGATGCACTGTACATTGTAGACTATTAAAATAAGCTGTTTTCTATAAACTAATATATTGAAAAGTATGCTGTTTTTCTGTAATATTTGAAGTACATTTTAACTTCTATAGGTATTGAACAGAGAGTTAAAAGTTTTAATGTATGTCGTGGACGAGTTTTGCCGAAGAAAATCAAATGCAAAGACCGTGGCGGAAGAGTCAGTAAAGGGTCCAGTATGTTTTCAGGAATGGATGACTTTCAAGAGGTACTGAGAGTTTATACATAATGAGGAGAGTAGCCTCTCCATCTTTTAACCTATTGGGCTACAAAGAAAGTATGATAATTTTAATGCTACTCTTCTAGTAAATGAAACATTCCCAGTTCAGGATCAAATGAATATAAATAAATTAAAAAAAAAAGAATTACTTTTTAGTCATGATTCTAACATAGAGATATAAATTTAGGTGACTTCAGAATAATATAGGTATGTTTGAAAGCAGAAATGTGTTCTCTCTTTCCTTTCCTAGGAGTCATCTTCCCCAGATGCAATGGCAATAGAATGGTAATAGCTCAGTATGTGGCAGGGCCAAGAAAGGAGAGAGTGGTAGATTAATTTACTAGAGTTGAAAGCATTGAAAGAAAACAAAAGGAGATACAAATAGTTGGAAATATGAATTTATGAACCATGTGTATGGTAGATATCAAATAAATATATATTGAATTGAAATCTAACATATACATTTTAATTGTGTAGCAATTCTGTATTCTGCCACAGTTCCAGGGAAGTCTGATTGAATTTACAGAACAAATATGGGTTATAAAGCTGCAAGCTTGTTTGAGATTAAGGGCATAGCAATATATTGTACTTATAAATGCTTGGTTTGCTGATCTCTGGGCTTAAAGGTAATGGGTGAAGGTTTCTTTATATGTACTCCTTAATATACTGTTCAGGAAAATGTTACTAGGTTTGGCCTGAAAAAGGAACTGCGGGCTCAGATGAATTTGTGAAACATAGCACGACACTCTTCTCATAGGGTTTCTCAGTCAGCATTAACATGTTAAAAGCTCTGGGCAGGTTAGGCACAAAAAAGCCTGTTTCACATTCCATGGAATAGCAGCTTGAAATAAGTCTAGGATTTCAGGGTGATTCTAACCTGCCTGCCCATCTTCCTATACCAGTAGACTTCTAGAATGTCTTGCTCTCCCTAGACCAAATTAGTATGAATACTTTCTTTTACATGCATTGAAACTTCCAGGAAAGCATGACTTCAGGCAAGTTGCTTCCTGTCTGTGAACTTCAGTTTGCTTAATCAGTAAAACGAGAGCACATTCGGTATTCAATTAACTCTTAAGGGCCCCTTCAAGCACTAACATTTTTACAAGTCTGGGCTGCAACTAAAAGATTCTTTATTGTGTAATAGGAAATCAGAAAAAATTATTTCTTTTGCATTAATTTGATTTAGACTATCTTTTATTTATCAAGATTAAAACAGGTCATCAACTATGTCAGATTATGTGTTGTCATGAGAGAGTTCTTGTGACCTTGGCGGAGAGTGCTCATGTTCAGGCCCTTCCAGGGTCAAGTGGGCATGCTGAGTGGCCAGCACAGATCCATTTCATCCTGGCCTTCAGGGAACAGAAGAGCCCCAGAGGCCAGATAAATTCAGGGATACCTGCACATCTACACTAATTTCTCTGAAAATTCAAGGGTAGTCACAGAACAAGCAAACTTTTAACAGATTTTAAAGAAATTAATTTTGTTGGCTATAAAATTCTTAAAGTTTTTTTAGTCTTTAGAGTAGGCATTAAATTTTCTTAAATATGTGTTCTTTTCTTGGCAGATCCTTCCATTTCTCCTTACGTACATATTTTAAATCGTTTATGTTCTTGTTTCTTGTGCCAACATAATACATCCTCTAGAGTAAATAAAGCAAAATGACCCAGTAGTGGTTTGGGTTTTCCTCTTTCCCTCCACCTTCCACTTCTCTCTTTCTTTCTTGATATGTGTTTTCTTAAGATGTGTGTGAGAGTACAGAGTTCTATCCTGACTCTGCTAAGTTCTCTCAGTAACTTCTTTAATCTGCAGTTTTCATGTTTGTCCAATGAGGGTGACGAACCAGATTACTTCTGTGGTTCTTCCAGCTCTTACATAATAAGAGGACATTTGTCGTTCTTCTGTAGGCTCAAACTTCAAAGATCACATCTTCTAGGCACTCAATTTTGTCCTAAAATTTTGTTAAAGTTGCTTATATTTTCTAGAATGCCTTTATTATAGTTAGGTTTCATAGTTATGGATACTGAGATACTTTCTACTCATTTAAGTAGAACTAAGCTGTGAAAAAAACCAACAAACCATAATCCTATATTAAAACACTGAAGCCTGACCAGGTGGTGGCGCAGTGGATAGAGCATTGAACTGGGATGCAGAGGACCCAGGTTCGAAATGCCAAGGTTGCTGGCTTGAGCATGCGCTTACCAGCTTGATTGCAGGGTTGCTGGCGTGAGTGTGGGATCATAGACATGACCCCATGGTCACTGGCTTGAGCCCAAAGGTCCCTAGCTTGAGCCCAAGGTTGCTGGCTTGAGCAAGGGGTCACTTGCTCTTCTGTAGCCTCCCTAGTCAAGGCACATATGAGAAAGCAGCCAATGAACAACTAAGGTGCCGCAACGAAGAATTGATGCTTCTCATCTCTCTCCCTTCCTGTCTGTCTGTCCCTATCTATCCCTCTCTCCGTCTGTCTCTCTATCTCTGTCACACACACAAAAAACAAAACACTGAGACATATCATTAGAAAGTAATATAGACCAACAAAGAGTAAGTTATTAATAAAACGTAGGTGTACTTGGTGCATTTTTCAGGGGATTTTTTGGTGATAATCACCAGATATTTTTACTGTTTCATTTCAGAGTTACACAGCTCAAGTTGGCTCACTGACTTTGCATAGTGAACTCTCTTTGGCTATTTTATTACGGCCACAATTCTTGGTACAGACAGTGTATGTGAGCTGGTCATTTATATCTGCTTTTCTATGTGAGCCTAGATAGAGAAAATGCTTGTAAGTCAGATTTACATAGATTTAAGATATTTAAAACAATCCTATAAGAGTATGTATAAGCGATTTTGTTGTGCTTTCCTGGGGCAATTTAGGTATACTTATATTTTTTAAAAGATTCTCTAGGATTAACTGTGCTTTTAAAAGGAATTCTTATTGTAAAATACCTACTTAAGTTGTGAGCACTGAGGATCAGATCTAAGTCTAGCCATCTGTTATCCCAAGTGTTTGCTGTAAGGCAATTTCTATGTTCAGTAGGTTGTGCAACATTGTTCTCTGTCTTCTAGTAAATTGAGAGAGAAGGGAAAACTGGAATCAAATCAGAAGAGCAAATAGTCACTGTGCTTCTATAGTGCTCCAGGCACTGCATGCTGGGTGCTGGAGAACAGTGCTATTTTGTGGCCTCACGAAGGACAGTCCTTAGCATGGCCAAGCACCATGCCATTGTGCCTCAGTTGTCTCAGTCATCTCAGGCTGAGGGGCTGAGAACCAAGGAAAACAAGAAAGGCTGCGAGATTTTCCATCATATACATTTTTCCCTTCATTTTTAAAAAATTTATAAATTAAAGGTAATATATCCTTACTGAGTTTTATTTTTCTAAAGAAAGTACAAAATACCCACACATCCAGAAAGTCCATACGTTTTTAGAGATTCATCTAAAGACACATACTGTTAAAAAAGGAGGTATATTCTTTGTTCTTTTATCTTTATTATTATAAAATTGGGATCGGTTTTGTATGTATAGGATGTTTGTAGCTTTTTGTTTTTTACTATTTAAGTAATTCCATAGTAGTTATTGTTATGAATAAATATTTGCGAGTCTCCCCAATAAGTCCTTTGGAATAATTCTATAAAGTACAAATTCTGTGTCAAACCATATGGATATTTTAAGTCTTTTATAACATACCTATTGACACTGTGAGAGTGCATATTTTATTGTTCCTTTGCCTAAACTGGGAATTATTGTTCATTTTTAAGCTTTTCATAATTTTTTTAAAAAAATGTATTTATACATCCTCATTAAAATAAAATAGGATTCTTTGCAAACTAATAGCCTCAGAATGTCTCTTCTTGACCACTTTTAATAGTTTGTATGGCTTTCCAGATCCAATTGCTGGACATTTTAATACCTAGTTAATATTTTATATGTTGCCTTAAATAATTTTTTTTTCTTGCAGTATAATAAACCAGGGAAAAAATGGAAGATAATGACTCAGGAATTTATTAATCAGCACACAGTGGAACACAAAGGAAAACAAATCTGTAAATACTTTCTGGAAGGGAGATGTATTAAGGTAAGTTCATGAGGGTGATAAGTCATTTTACTTCCAAAATACGCTTTCAAATTAAGCCTTCTTGGGAAGTAGTTAGTTTTTTCATTTGTCATTTAGTTGTAATAGAACTGATTCTTCAAAATGTATCTTGATGGAAATATATCAGAATTCATTTAATTATATTTTAGGACAATACTATAATTTGTTGAAATTAGATTTTATTTAATAAACACTATGCTGACTCTGTTTCAAGTACTGTTCAAAATGGATTACTTATATTACATGTATTAAACTTCACAGCAATCCCAGGAAGTAGTTACCATTACTGACTCACTGTAAACATGGCTATTCCAGAGAGTTAAATAAGTCCCTGCAGTAACTCAACTAGATGTGGTAAGTGGGAAGAGGCCTGTGAGGCCAGGCACTGTGCTGCCTTTCCACATAGCCACACCTACCATCTTGAGCAAAACACTAAGGAATTGTTCTTGACTTATTATTAGCTCATTATTTAAAGACTGAAGATATATCCATAATTCTACAATGAAATAAATGCCATGAAGAAATTCATTTCAATGTTTCTTTTTTCCCTCTTTGTTTTCTCCTTTCTTTTCTTTTGTGAACAGGGAGATCAATGTAAATTTGATCATGATGCAGAGTTGGAGAAGAGGAAAGAGATATGCAAGTTTTATTTACAAGGATATTGTACTAAAGGGGAGAACTGCATTTACATGCATAATATCCTTTACTGAAAATACATTAACCAAAATACTAAGGTTTGAAAGCATAATTGAGGGTTTTAAAGATCACAAGTACAACCTACAAAGCCTAGTTTGGTCTAAATTTAAAAAACAGCACATGACAGAATAAGGCTTGGCAGCCTTTGTACTTTAAGAGGGCACAGAGTTTTATTCTTTAGGAAAATGAAATAAATAACATTCTTTTGGGGAAAATCTGTGAAGTAAATGTACTTTGTGTTTAACATGCTCAGTTTAGAGATATTTCAATAGCATGTGCTTCCTGAAAGAGTAGTTGGAAAAATAATTTGTTTTATGATAATTATTTTTCACTTAGGTTCATAAGTAATAGATTATTGTTGAATATTATAAAATCAAAAGTCTCATCAAATCTTACCCTCAGGCCCTGTCTAGTTGGCTCAGTGGTAGAAGGTCGGCCCGGCATGTGAATGTCCTGAGTTCGATTCCTGGTCAGGGGACACAGGAGAAGTACCCATCTGCTTCTCCACATCTCTCCCCTCTCCCTTCTCTCTCTCTCTCTCTCTCTTTTCCTCCCCTCCTGCAGCCATGGCTCGATTAGAGCAAGTTGGCCCCACCGCTGAGGATGGCTCCTAGGCCTTTGCCTCAGGCGCTAAAACATGGCCCCAGTTGCAAAGGAGCAAGGGCCCCTGATGGGCAGAGCATTACCCCCTGGTAGGCTTGCTGGGTGAAACCCAGTTAGGGAGAATGCAGGAGTTTGTCTCTGCCTTTCCTCCTCTCACTAAAAAATAAAAAAATAATAAAAATCTTACCCCCAATTATCACTGTATATTCTTCCCCACTTCTTCCTTTGGAAATCTGTATATCTAAATTGTACTCCTGCCGCCACCCAAATTGGTATTTCACTATATGTTTATAGTCCTAAAATACACACACACACACACACACACACACACACACACACACACACACAATTCTAAAATAGATATAGTCTATTCTTCTATGTTAACCACCCCAAAAAATATCTAGCTGGTTTTTCACTACCACTGATGACTAATGGAGCCTTCCCCTGACCCTGATATGAAACTCCATCTTTATCATGATGAAATATTATATATATGTTTTTGTTCTAGAGTTTCTGTTTGGCACCATGGTCTGTTTGTCTTCATACCTGTGCTGCTTTGCTGTGATTGTTGCCATCTCGCCTGCACACTTGATATTTGGTAAAATCTCACTTTTATTTTTCCAGATAAATTTTAAAATAGTCTTGTGTAGTTCAAAATTAATGTAAAACAAGAAAGTAAAAAATCTCTGTTTTTACAGATCTAAATGTAAAGATAAAATCATACAAATACCAGAGGGCTTTTTGAATGGATTCCTTTATAATCTAGAAGAGAGATATGACTTAAAATCCAGAAGCAATAAAGAAAAAGACTGAAAATTTGACTGTATAAAAATTTGTAAATTTGCATAACAAAAATATGACCTACACAAAGTAAAAGGCAAATAACAAAATGGGAAAAGTTGTTTGCAACTTATATCACTTACAAAAAGGTAACAGCTTGACATAAAACTTTCTAAAAATTGAGAAGAAAAATAGGGCAAGAGATAAAGATAATTCATAGAAATGCCACGGCCCGAAACATATGAAAAGATGCTTAATCCTGCTTCTAATAAGAGAAATGTAACTTAATTTATGCCCAAGATACCATACTGTACAGCCATCAGATTTGCAAAAAAAAAAAAAAAAAAGACAGTAAAGTTTGTTAGCAAAGAAGGCTGTGAAAAAAATGGCCACACTCAGACCTTGCTGGTGGGAATGAAGAGTGATGCACCCTTGCAGAGGGGAGTTGGGTAGTATTGGCAAAATTACACACGAGTTCACTCTCTGAAGTAGCAGTCCTACCATTTTGCAAATTCTGATGAATTAATGGATTTCAGCAATAATTACTTATGGCTGTTAAAATTATTAGGTGAAAAGTTGATGAGAAACTTTATAATTGATGAATTGGGCTGACAACAGCTGCACCAACTGATTAGTCTTAGCAGAAACAACTAGACATTAGATGTCTCTTTTTTATTATTATTTATTTTTTACAGAGACAGAGAGTGAGTCAGAGAGAGGGATAGACAGGGACAGACAGACAGGAATGGAGAGAGATGAGAAGCATCAATCATTAGTTTTTCATTGCTCATTGCAACACCTTAGTTGTTCATTGATTGCTTTCTCATATGTGCCTTGACCGCGGGCCTTCAGCAGACTGAGTAACCCCTTGCTGGAGCCAGTGACCTTGGGTTCAAGATGGTGGGCTTTTCCTCAATCCAGATGAGCCCGCACTCAAGCTGGCGACCTGGGGTCTCGAACCCAGGTCCTCTGCATTCTAGTCTGATGCTCTATCCACTGCGCCACCACCTGGTCAGGCTAGATGTCTCTTGATGTGATAGAGTAGGGAGTATTTCTTCAAACACCTATGACAAATATTAAAATTAACATGATATAAAAATCAAAGGAGAGGGGAACCTCTAGAGATCAATAGAGGGATTTGAGATGTATGTTAACTAGATGCAATTTGTAGATCCTGATCTCAACAAAGCAATTATAAAAAGACCTTTTGTTGTAACAGTGAATAATTTATGTATTTACAGGTTAGCAGATGAAATTAATGCATTAATTTTTCATATCAATGATAAGGAAAGTATTCCTTATGTGTTTGAAATAAACATAGTGATATTCACAGATTAAATGTATTTGGAATATGCTTTTCACACCAGTGTAATGTATTCACACCAGTGGTTTTTGAGGGAGAGTTGTGAGGAGAGTATAGATCTCACAAAATTGCCAGATGATGAAATTGTTGAAGTTACATGGCCAGCATGGGAGTGCTGCTTGTATTATTCTCTCTACTTTGGTATATGTTTGATCATTTTCAAGCTAACTTAAAAAACTCTAAGTAGTCTCACTCTTTAGGAATAATTATGCTAACAATGTGGAATAAAGTCTTTCAGATTATTTTCTATGCTAACGTTTGTAAGTGGATGCATACATTTACACTAATTTTTATAAAAATGTGATTGAGCTATGATTGTGAAGGTTGTATTTTTACTTAACATTTATATCTTTACTTCATATAGATTCTATTTTAATATATGATGTTCAGTAAGGACCTAATTATTTCCGAATTGGTTAACTCATTGTGTCATATTCAGTGATTTAAAATGGCACCTCTACCAGTTCCTACATTTTCCTATGTGCACAGTTCAGCTTCTATACAACTATGCTACACGGTGCTAGTTGACCATTCCCCTCTTTAAAAGTATATTTAATATTTAGTAGGGCAAACAATCCTCCTTTCTATTTTTTTTTCTTTTCCCATGTCCACAGCTAAACTTATCCCCGGGTCCCAGGGCAGGAACCCAGAGCCCATGAGTGGTGGAGCTTGCTGTAGCAGCCATCTGGGCCAGCCCCTGCTATGGGGGGAGCAGGGGCTGAATTTGACTTGGCTGCAGAACAATCCTCCTTTCTTGACGAAAATGTTATAGTAAATTTGTCTTTTTCAAGAAATAAGAACAATTTCTTCAGATTTGACATATTTCTGTAGAAACCAGATACCTTATTAAACTGTTTCTGAAAGCTTTCAGTTTATCTTTACATTTTTTCCCACAGTCGTGCCATCTGTGAATAATAATTTTACCTCCTTTTTTAATTGTATTGGCTACATGTTCAGAATAATGTTAAATAGTAAATATTGTAGCAGACATAGTACACATTTTAATGATGTCCTTTTGCTTTAGTTTGTGGCTATAATTTTAACAGTTTTTTTTAAATCAAGTTAAGTATATTCTTATTTAACTATGAGTTTTTTAAATCAAAAGAGGATTTTGAATTTTACCAGTTGCCATTTGTACTTGCTAGGATAGCTGTGTAATTTTCCTCTTTTGACCTTTTCAGTGTGATGACTGCAGTAATAATTTTCCTGAAACCATCCAGGAATTCTCTCTGAACATACACCATCTAAAAATGGTGTATTTTTCACCATACTTGTAGGTTTAACATATTTTTTTAAAAATTTGTCTCCAAACCTTAAATGAGACTAGCTTTTAGGTCACACTAGCCTGTAGCTCTCGTTGTTGGGTTGTTTGACTTTAACATGACATATCAAGCCCCTATTCTTCAGAGATATAAGTTCTTGCTACAAAAAATTGTTGATCTAAAATTTTATTTTTTGTGGAAAGTAACAGGGCTTACATAACCATTAAACATAACTGTTAAATATTTTTCTTAAAAAAATGTTTTGCCCTGGCCGGTTGGCTCAGTAGTAGAGCATCAGCCTGGCGTGAAGGAGTCCCAGGTTTGATTCCTGGCCAGGGCACACAGGAGAGGCGCCCATCTGCTTCTCCACCCCTCCCCCTCTCCTTCCTCTCTGTCTCTCTTCCCCTCCCACAGCCAAGGCTCCATTGGAGCAAAGTTGGCCCAGGCATTGAGGATGGCTCTGTGGCCTCTGCCTCAGGTGCTAGGATGGCTCTGGATGCAACAGAGCGACACCCCAGAGGGGCAGAGCATCGCCCCCGGTGGGTGTGCCGGGTGGATCCCGGTCGGGCGCATGCGGGAGTCTGTCTGACTGCCTTCCCGTTTCCCGCTTTGGAAAAATGCAAAAAAAAAATAATAATAAATAATTTAAAAAAAAAGAAAAAAAATGTTTTGTAGCCTGACCAGGCGGTAGCACAGTGAATAGAGCATTGCACTGGGATGTGGAAGACCCACCAGCTTGAGTGTGTGGTTGCTGGCTTGAGTGTGGGATCATAGACATGACCCCATGGTCGCTGGCTTGAGCCTAAAGGTCACTTGAAGTCCAAGGTCACTGGCTTGAGCAAGGGGTCACTCGCTCTGCTGGAGCCCCCCCCCCCATCAAGGCACATATGAGAAAGCAATCAATGAACAACTAAGGGAGACTAAGGAGCCACAACGAAGAATTGATGCTTCTCTTCTCCTTCCTGTCTCTCTGTCCCTATCTGTCCCTCTCTCTCTCTCTGTCACCAAAAAACAAAATTGTTTTATAGTTTTAATAGAGTAAGAGATTTAAATTTTTTTAATGTTTTGCTGCATAACTAACATTTAATATCAGAATAAATTATCTGATGTGATTATAGAAAATTTAATATATAATTAGAGAGTCTTATTGATTCAGCAGTTACATTTTTTGGTTTAAAATATTAGAGTTTGATTTTATTTGGTCTATTCCTTAACATTTTTATTTACATGAATTTCCATGCAAGTTCTATCATAGTGGAGCAAAATGTTACCAAGGAGACAAGTGTAAATTTTCACATGATGATTTGACTAAAGAAACGAAGAAACTTTTGGACAAAGTGAGTAATATTTTTGTATCTTGGTTATTTGTAAGGTCTCTTTACAAATTCATTTGACTTGAATCATATTTTATAAAAAAACTGTTGAGAAGTCAAGGATTTGTTATTTCATGTTTCATTAATTCAGTGTGTTATAAAAACAGAAGTATTAGACTAGGAATTAGGACTCTTTTATTCTTATCCTTGTTCTGTCACTAAAAAGCTAATATAGTTTGAGCCTGACCAGGTGGTGGCGCAGTGGATAGAGCATTGGACTGGGATGCAGAGGACCCAGGTTCGAGACCCTGAGGTCGCCAGCTTGAGCGTGGGCTCATCTGGCTTGAGCAAAATGCTCACCAGCTTGGACCCAAGGTCGCTGGCTCGAGCAAGGGGTTACTCGATCTGCTGAAGACCCGCGGTCAAAGCACATATGAGAAAGCAATCAATGAACAACTAAGGTGTCAAAACAAAAAACTGATGATTGATGCTTCTCATCTCTCTCTGTTCCTGTCTGTCTGTCCCTATCTATCCCTCTCTCTGACTCTATCTTTGTCCCTGTATTAAAAAAAAAAAAGCTAATATACTTCGAGAAATATCCTTTACCTGTTTGAACCTCATTCTCTTTATCAAAAATGAGTTAGCTGGCCCTGGCCTGGTAGCTCAATGTTCTAATTAGAGCATGGTTCCAATAAGCCAGGCTTGCATATTTGATCCCCGGTCAGGGCACATAACAAGAATAAATCAATGAATTCATAAATAAGTTGAACAACAACTTGATATCTCTCTCTCTCTCTCCCCCCACCCCTTCCCTTCCTGTTCCTTTAAAATCAATCAATAGTTTTAAAAAATTTTTTAATGAGTTAGCTATGACCCATTGCAACTTAATATTTTTCTATTAATAGAACTAATCTACTAAAGTCTTCACAGTTTTAAATGTGAGGAAGAAAGTTTGTTTTAATGTGATAATCTTTGCCAATTATTATAGGTGTTGAATGCTGAAGAGGAATCCACAAATGAGGATGAAAGAGAGTTAGAAGAACTTAGGAAGCGTGGCATAACCCCTCTTCCCAAACCACCTCCTGGGGTGGGGCTCCTGCCAACCCCACCAGAGCACTTTCCCTTTTCTGATCCTGAAGATGATTTTCAGACAGATCTTTCTGATGACTTCAAGAAAATTCCATCTCTTTTTGAAATAGTTGTAAAACCTACTGTGGATTTAGCACATAAGATTGGGAAGAAGTAAGTTAAAATTTTCAAAAATGGCAGCATTTTCCCCTTAGAAATTCTTATTAAGAGACTAACTTGTATCTGTGTTAGTCATGCAAGTAAGCTCAGGCAGAGATGGCAGTTGTCTGGTGTGCACCTCCTCCTCATGTCCCTGCCCTCTACTGCCTCCCATTGGCTTTTTCACAGAACCCTTACTCAGCTTCGAAACCTTCTCCCCACAGTAATGAGGACTAGAAGAGAACCTGTCAAAACATTTATCTCTGGGTGGTGGGATTGGGGTGGTTCTTATTTATCCTTGTACTTTCTGTATTTTTCAAAATATCAATTATGGGTAATTTTTAGAACAGCCATTAATAAACAGCAATTAAGAAAACTGGGCTAAAATGAAGGCAAGTGCACATGTTGGTGCTTTTAGTTAATAGATAATATGGAATAAATGGCTTCTTAGAAACAAGAGTATTCCATGTAACTAATATCCATTTAGAAATGTGCATTCTTGTTCGCCTCTTTTCTTTGAACTAGTAAATATTATTCTTTCTGTCTATAGGCCACCAGCATTTTATAGCAGTACCTCACCACCAGGACCACAATTTCAGGAAGGCAGCCCGCATCCTCAGCATATCTATAGTTCTGGGTCCAGTCCAGGTTCTGGACCTAATATGTCTCAGGGACATAGTAGTCCTGTGATGCACCCAGGCTCCCCTGGACATCATCCATGTGCAGGACCTCCTGGTGTACCAGTGCCACAGAGCCCACCTTTGCCACCTGGTCCACATGGAGTTGTAGGTTCTCACAGCCAAGCTGGAGTACTTGTTCAACCAGATGCACCTTTGTCAGCACAAGGTATGAGTGGTACCTACCATTGCCCAGGATTTCCAGAACACATGATGAAAGGATCCAGAGAGAATCATTGTTCTCCAGGATCATCACACCTGCAAGGTTCTGGAGAAATGCAGCTCAGCACCAGTTATGAGTCCCTACAAAACCCAGCTGAGTTTTATGATAATTACTATTCACAGCATGCTGTACCTAATTTTCAGCCATCCAATAACTCTAGTGGTAAGTATACCTTTCAGAATAACTCATTTCTAATTTTAAATATTTAAAGTCTTATTTTTTATTGAAGCATAAGAAAGTATGTTTTAAATAAAGCTAAATAAAATGTAATGAAATTGAGACCTTATAATATGTTTTAAATTTAACCAAACATTTTTAACAATAGAACTTTAGATAACTTTTTAAAATATTTACAACCACATAATTTACTAATCAAATGTGATTACTATTAGAGTGTCAATGTCTTATAACTCAGTGGCACTCTGTAGTGGAGTTTTGGGCTGAATCAATGTCTGTCTCTTTCTATGTGTGTAGATGGGATGTGGCCTAGTGACTTTGCTCAGCATCAGCCTCCCATTGTTCAGGACTCACCTAACTGTGGGAGTGGGGGTGATGGCAACAGCAATGTGAAGGGCCAAGACCCCCTGCCCGCACCAGGACTCCTCCCTGCGGTGCAGAGAGCTCTTTTTGTCAGACTTACTCAGAAATACCATGAAGATGAAGAACCAAGCAGCACCCATCCTCACAGGGCACCCAGCAAGGAAGAAGGTACGTCAGGTGTTTCACTAGCATCTCACCTATTTGGATCACTCAGTTCCTGAAACAATCTTGAATAGGTTCAAGTTTGAAAAATGAATTCCTCTGAACTGTCTGTCCTATTTCCAGTTTACTTTGTAGCTCCTCTCTTGGGGATTGTCAGGTTTCTGGTGCCATGGGTGTATTAGCAATTAATTCAGAGGGTTTGACTTGAATCAATGATTAGATCTGAAATTAAATGTGAGGCCTAAATGAACATATTTGCTATTAAGACTTTCTGCTTTGGAAGAAAAGAAATAGAAAAGGAATGGGACACCTTCCAGTTCAGGAATTTTAACTTCCAGACCAAGTTTAAAATGATTCAGTTACTAGAGAAATTTTTATGGGCATAGACTATATACTGTTCTTATGAATTACAAAATTGATATTTGGCCATTCTTAAACATAAAACTTATGACTAACTATGTAAAACTGTATACTACTAGGTGGCTATAAGCTATTATATAAACATTATTTGTTATCTTTTCAAATAAGGTAGCATTAACTCTTCACTTATTTAACATCACAGGGAAATAAGGGCTTCCTGATAACTTAATTTCCTATACAATTTATGTTTATTCCTTTAAATGCCAAAACTTATTTTTAAGAAACAACTATTTAATGGTAAGCTTTCTATAAAATCTTACAGAGCTTTATGTTTTCGTAAAAATAAAATCAAGACTTTTCTATGTGATATAAAATTTTATACTATAATATTATATAATTGGTGATGTTTTATGAGGGTTGTTTTTGTTTTTTGTATACAGGAGAAGTCTTGGCCAGCTTGGGGGTTTCTTGTGTGTTTATTTTTATAAATGTTAATGCTTTTGTAAATCTTATCTTTCCTTTGATAAAACGCTGTTAACTATAATTTCCTATCTAATATCTGCTTTCTGTTGGCCTTTGCTGTTCCACTTTCCTTCTGTTCTATATTCATTCTCATTCCAAAAGGGATTTGACTGTCTATAAAATATATTGATATGAAATTGTTACCTATTTGGGTCAGGTAACAAATTCTATGAGGAGTGAAGTTACTTTACAGAAATACTTAAAGTGAATTGCAAGCCCCACTCTAGGCTTCCTAGAGGTCAGCTTGAAGAAAGAAAGAGAGATAGTGTTTAGAAGTCATTTTCCCAGATCCTGAGATATCAGTAAAATCTTTACCATTGTGTGTTCTCTATTCAACTACATCTCTACCCTAAATACCAAAGCTTGTTTTATGGGCACTGCTTGTATAACACTAGTGTTCCATGTAATAGAATCACATTAGTAAAGCAGTACAAGGGGGTAAAATGAGAATATTTATTATAATGGTTTATTGATCTGGGATATTCTAGAGAGAGTGTGTGTGTGTGTGTGACCAACTCAGAGTCAGCCTGTGTGTATTTTAATGGAGAGGAAGGAAGTCACCCTATCATACCTTCTATTTAACTAGACAGTGGGCCTCTGGGAGTTGAGCTTCTTTTTTTTTTTTTTTTCATTTTTCTGAAGCTGGAAATAGGGAGAGACAGTCAGACAGACTCCCGCATGCGCCCGACCGGGATCCACCCAGCACGCCCACCATGGGGCGACGCTCTGCCCACCAGGGGGCGATGCTCTGCCCATCCTGGGCGTTGCCATGTTGCGACCAGAGCCACTCTAGTGCCTGAGGCAGAGGCCACAGAGCCATCCCCAGCACCCGGGCCATCTTTGCTCCAATGGAGCCTTGGCTGCGGGAGGGGAAGAGAGAGACAGAGAGGAAAGCGCGGCGGAGGTGTGGAGAAGCAAATGGGCGCTTCTCCTGTGTGCCCTGGCCGGGAATCGAACCCAGGTCCTCCACACGCTAGGCCGATGCTCTACCGCTGAGCCAACCGGCCAGGGCCGGGAGTTGAGCTTCTTAATGTTGTGTCTGACACCTGAGGGATAAACAGACTTTAGGAGTTAGGCCCAGAATGGTCTCATAAAAGTCAAGTATATAAACTTTCGGGTGTTCATTTTGTTTGTTATTTTTAATTTAATGCTTGAATAACTAATATAGTAACATATGGGTCAAACATCTAAAATCTAGTAAAATATAAGTTAAATGTCTCCACCTCACCCCTCAGTTCCCATTGCTTTCTTAATTGTTATTATTAATGGGTTTTTTCTTTCCAAATATATAATTTATATCTATCTCTTGCTGTCTTGATAAATTTAGAGCTTAAGGATTGATTGAATTAAAGAGATACAAACTGTTAGTATGTATCTAATTTTGTATCGTGGATTTTTTGCTATATTGCGGGATTTTGTGATATATTACATATTTTTATATAATATTTATTATTTTAATTATTTTTGTGGTAAAATAAGCAAAATAAGTGTGGTAAAGGTTAATAATAGTGTGGGAAAGGTTTATAAGAGTGTGGGGAGGGTTTATAAAGCCTTAAAATATATATAAATAATAAAATAAATATAAAGTCACTACTTCATGGATTTTCGCCTATCGCAAAACCTAACCCCCGCAGTAGACGAGGGACCACTGTATTCCTTTCCCAGGGTATTTTCCCTTCTCTCCAAACTCTGCTATACCACATACACTCTGAGTTCCCTCTGGCCAATTGGAATGAAAGGCCCTGACTTTCTCTGGCTGGAAGGACATAGAGCATGTTCTAATGTCACAGCTCTGTCTCCTGGACGAGTTAGAGTAACTGATTTGATCATTGTCATACTACATCCTATCTTGTTCCAGTGTTGAAACCCTGCATTTCTATGATACATTGTCTTGAAGTTAGACTACACTTATTTTAGAAATAACATGTGCTTTTTTTATCTTAATTAAGGCCAAATCTGAATGTTTCATTTTTTATAATTTTTTGTCTGTATTTAGATGATACTGTTAACTGGTATTCCAGTAGTGAAGAGGAAGAAGGGAGCAGTGTCAAGTCAATACTGAAAACATTACAGAAACAGACTGAAACTTTAAGGAATCAGCAACAATGTTCCTTGGAACTGGGCACTACTACTGATCCAAGACTTGCTAAAGAAAAGAGTAAAGGAACCCAGGTTGTTGACCCTCGACTTCGGATCATCCCAAGGCAAGACATTAGAAAATCTTGTGAGGCAACTGCGCAGGGTCTCAGACTTGTGTGGGACCCCAGGAAACTAAGGGGGCATGGAAGTGGGCACATGGGCTCTGCTGGTGCAGCCAAGTGTGATTTACATGCACATGCCAGTGCTAATGTCAGACACAAGAGAGGAGAAGAGGAGGAGGAGGACACGGAAAGAGAATTGAGAGAGAAGGCTTCCTTAATCCCTCTGGACTCGCCCCCTGGGGCAGTGCTCCAGGACCCGAGGTCGCAGTTGAGACAGTTCAGTCATATTAAAATGGATATTATACTCACCAAGCCCAACTTTGCAAAACACATTGTGTGGGCTCCGGAAGACTTACTTCCAGTCCCTTTACCGAAACCCGACCCTGTATCTTCAATCAGCTTACCTCTGCCGCCCCTCATAGCTGACCAGAGGCTCAGCAGGTTGTGGAATGAGAAGAGTGATCTCCATCAAAGCACAGTGCCCATCGATTCAAAATTAGCAGCCAAAGTGAAAATTAACACAACAAACAGAGAAGGCAATCTGGAACAATTTGGGGACTTGCACAGTTCAGCAAGTAAATTAGGGGACCCCAGGCTGCAAAAAAAAAGTGATCCTAGACTTCACAGACTGCACAGTACAGCGCCTCAGCAAGCAGGTACAAAGGAGTCACGTGCATCAAAGGGACCCCCTCACTTAGCCAGGTCAAGCCCTGGAGCACCGCAGCCCTCGGTAGCAGTAACCAGCAACTCTGGGCCTGGGGCTTTGCCTCCATATGCCCCGAAACTCTCATCTTCAGCCAGTGTTTCACTGGGGACTCCCAGTTCAGTCCTCAGTGGTATCAGTTTGTATGACCCTAGAGAGCATGGTTCATCATCTACACCAGAGCTAGCAACAGATAAGTCAGAGAACCAGAAAAAAGGTGGTGGTTTAAAAAGTAGTGACAAAAATGAGCCTTCCCCTGGAGAAGCAATCCTGCCACAGAAAACCACTCCAGATGTGGAAGTCACTGTTGACGGGCCAGCCGACCCACAGGCAGATGTTCTCAGGAGCTCCTGTGCAGCGCAGGGCCCTGCAGTGCACAGCCTTCCTGTTCAGGCGTTAACGGGCTTAATTAGACCCCAGTACAGTGATCCACGACAGTCAAGGCAGCTGGGACAGCTGAGCCCCACCCCAGATGATGACCCCAGTGGAGAAACAGATGACAAATCTCTGAAAGATGTTTTTAAAACTTTTGATCCAACTGCTTCACCATTTTGCTAGCCGCTGTATAATTAAGCAGTTCTTTTCAGTCTTGTGACCATTGCAGTACTCTGCTGTTTTGTACCTGGTTTACCTCTATAGTTTATTTATTTTTAAATTATAAACACTTTTCAGCTGCTAGTGTCAGAACCACATGAAGTTATATCCTCTAAAGCCTGTGGTATTTTATATAATATTTTTTATAAATTTAAGAGACTGTAGCAATTGACATAGAAACATATATATCATGTTAGCTTCAGTAAAAATACTTTTATTGTAAATAAACCATCATGAATTCAACACTCTGCCTGAATATATGCCAGTTGTCTTTCATAATCAATGTTTGGATAAATGATTACACTTTTATATGGTTGTTCGTTTCAAGCAATATGATGTACATTACTTTTGGGAAACAGTATTTTGACTAGGATTCTCTCTATTTGTCAACACATAACTGATTAATATGTAATGCTGACTGCAAACAAAAATGTAAAATGAAGTAAAACATTTTTTAATCACAATTAGTAAGGCAGTTTATGTTTAAGGGTATCACTTGTTAGTGTGGGCAATATTGTGTAAATGAAGCATTTGAATGTCATATCTTTTAAAAGTATTTTACTGTATCATAGAAGTTAGAGATATATAAATAGATTGTTTTGCTAAAGTGAAAAATTCCCAAGTTCTCTAATATAACTTTTTAAATTTAATTTTTCATATTAAATAATTATCAGTTACTTTGTCACATTGTAATGTTTATGTGTTTCAATGGTTTTTGTCTTTAGCAGCATAATTTATATTACTTTTTAAAATGATGTAGCCACAGTACTTGTGTTCATCATGACCTTGGCAATTTTTACAAAATTCTAAAAGATCTAGTGAGAGTCTGTAGTAGTTATTGCATTGATAATGTCCAGGTTCCTTTTTTTTTTTTCAATAGCAAGAAAACACAGAGATGCTGTGGTCAGCTGTGTGGCTACCAATAAAGGATTTTTCAGATCTCACATGACTAGTGTTCTGTAACTGAGGAAATATTCCATGTCCTCATAGTTTGGAAATATCCTAAATTGATTAGAAATTGCATTATGAAAAATAATTTATATTTGTTCTTGTGTATTTATTGCAGTATAAAATGAGGCAGCCTTATTTGTTTTATACATTTATTATTTATAATGGAAAACAAGTATTACACTAATGTTCATGTCTTGAACTGTAGGATTATGACAGTTTGCTGGTAACAGTTCCAGGAAGTAACTTGAAAAAGAGCATTTCATCATAAAAGATAATGAAAGTATAAGAAATCAGTCTTTGGGTGAAAACAGCTACCCCTGAGAAGTGATGGTAGATATTTCTGTGGGAACCTAAATATATATTATAATTCATTAATGCAAATTATAGTGTTCATTCACTCAGTATCCTTGAGTCCCTATTACATCAGCTAGGGTCCTTAAAGCTATTTTAATAAGAAAATTTGGACTTACTTTCAAATTTAACAATGTATTTTATATGAAAATGTCTTATTTATGTTTAATGATTTCAATTTGTGATGCTTTTTTAATTGTGATAACATTAGCTTAGGGGATATTCTGTTATATTCTGTCAACCTGGATTATTTTCATATCCTTTTTTTCCTGTTTTCTCACCAGAATTTAATAAGAATTATTTTCCCCAATGAATAATTTCCTCTTTAAGGTGAATTGGTGTTTTTAGAATCCATGTAATTTGATTTACACTATACTACACCAAAAAGTATGCTATGTCCCTGTTCTTAGAAGCCAAACATTTATACATTACAAAAGTAACTTATGTTTTAAAAGAGTCTGTATAGATTTATTGGTTGAGATGTGACATAACCATTCATACTGGTTTGTGACAGAAGTTTTATCCCTGTTCACTTTGATGTGGAATAGAGGAGGATATGTGAGGATGTAGATTTCCAATACCTAGATGATCATAATTTAGATAGAACAAATGTTTTCTCACGTCTTTTTTAGTTTTTGCTCCAAACTCCTGTCTCTGGAGCTTTCCCAGTTAGGACCTCATTCTGAACCTTGACAGTGAACCAAATGTTAGAGTGATTGCAAACTCTGTTTCTGTAGGACCACTCTGTGACCAGCCGTACATGCAAAACCCCAGAGTTAGGCTGCAACCAAAGCAGCCTACATTTGAAATGATGTTGGGTTAGGTTTCTGTTTGTCTTTTGACTTTCATAGGACTTCAAATGGTAGTTGTTTCCTTAGTTCTACTTATTTTAAGACTGGGAGAATGATTGGTTAGTAAATAAATCCTCTGTGAGCATTCATATTAGCCACTTTGCTGATTTAATTAGAAGGGAAAGAGGGAGGATAGGAGAACTTATGAGGGCTGGAAGTTTAAAGTCCATGAATTCATATTTTTGTTCTGATATGATTTATAGGCATTTTATCTCATATCTAGTTCCTTTTCAATGAAATGGGGATAATTTTGACTGCTCACAGATTAGATTTAAGGAATGAATGAATTATTTTAAAGTATTTGTAAATATAAAACTGTTTTGTAACTTTCATACACATAATCACTCCCCTCCCATTAGAGTAACAAAGCCCAAATTACTGCCTTTTTTGGTAAGGATATGGGCCTAAGAAAGGACATTAAGTTAACATCATCATAATATTTAGACTCTAATTTTTAAAGAAAAAGCACATTTTAAACTGTGTCTTTCGCTTTTGAAGGCAGGACCCATATGTGTCTCCTTACTTTTCTGTTTCACTGCAGCAGCAAGCCTAGTTCTGGGCACACAGTGGGGGCTTTGTTAACTGCTTCCTCATGGCTTCCCAGCATCCACCCAGGCTTAGGTTTCACAGGTGCTGTCAACTATTCGTGCAGACATGGCAAAGCCATTCTGTGATTGCATTAGAAAGTGCAGTTCATAACTTATACCTCTTCCAGGAGACACAGGGCACCTGCCTTCTCCCTTCTTCTCTGTCTACTGAACAATGTGAAGGTAAGGCTGTGGCAGCTTTACTTAGGAGTTAAATGTTTCTACAGTAATTCACAACTCTTAAGAGTCCTCCAGACCTACAAGATAACTTGACTACTTAATGGTGGAGGTTTGATCATATCAATAATTTATTCCTATAGAGGTACGAAGGAATCCCTTCTGTAACCAGAAGGGATTGCATAACCAGAATCTTAATGTTTTTATTTTAAATATATTTCCTAATTTTCCCTTTTGTTTCTCCTCAAAATATCAACCAAAATTATGAAGATATGCCTAATCTAGTGGGTTTCCAAGAACTAAGACATTTTTTTTCTTCTAACACCATGAACAGGAATTTACCCTTTCAAGTCATGGGTCTCATGTCTGGTCCCTAAACACCCCTAATTCCTTGGGAACAGAAAAATCACTTGCTACAGCTGGCAAAATCATTGTGGGCACAATGGAACTCAGTTTCTTCAAATATGATTGTGAGTGCTTGGAATAGTATTTTATATCATACTTTTGTTCATCCTTGAACCTGTTGTTTTATTTAGAATTTATTTTGTTAATATACAGCTAATTAGCATATTAGAAAAAAGTCAGCTCTGTGAATTATCGGGCCCCATACTTCTGGGCTCACTACTCTGTGAGTATTGAGTTGTCTCCAACTCCTGGTGACATCATGAACAAGTGATGTCCATAGTGTTGCGTCCTCAGTAGCCCCACTCAGCTCCTGTAGACTCACACCTGTGGCTTTTTTTATGGAGCCAATCCATCTCATATTTGGTCTTCTTCTTTTCCTGCTGCTTTATGTTTTCCCCAGAATTATTGTCTTTTCCAAAGAACCCTGCCTTCTCACAATGTGCCTGAAGTAGGACAGTTTCAATTTTCTCATTTTTGCCTCCAGCGATGTTTCAGGCTTGATTTGCTCTATGACCCACTTGTTCGTCTTTCTGGTGGTCGGATATCTGTGAAGCAGTTCTCCAACACTGTGGTTCAGATGAATCAATTGTTTTCTATCATCCTTCTTCCCTGTCCAGCTTTGGTATCTGTACATAATGATTGGGAATACAAGGGAGTGGATGGTCTCAGCCTTGGTCTCTAATGACACATCTTTGCTCTTGCTGAGCTTTCCTTTCTTCCATTGCTGCCCTTCCTAGTCTCAGCCTTCTCTTGATTTCTTGGCTACAGTCTCCATTGGACTTGATGACTGAGTGTATCAGCCAGTATTTTGTCAGGGCTCTGATACATCGTTTATTATAAAGGAATTAAATAAATAAAGACCCAACTTTTTAAAAAGATTAGTCATGCTGTTTCCCAAGCCTCCATTACAAGCAATAGCTGAGGGTTAGTTGTCAGTGATAGGCTGTACATTGTATATGCTTTTTAAATAGAGAAATAATAACCTAGCCATTATTACAGGTAAGAGGTTTTAGTCCCTCTGTATTACAGGAGTTTGTCTCTAGATGTTTGAGAGGGAAGTCAAATAAGATAGGAGAATATCTTTTCAAGAGGTAGAATGCTATTTCCTTATAAAACTGACAATCAAGAAATAGTTGTTTGTATACTTAACTTGCCAAAGTTTTAAAATACCTTCACTCTTTGCCCTAAACCCACTGCTCCCCACCATGATTAGAAAGGGCTCAGCATCAAGCCATGGTGCCAGGGCCCAGGTCACTTTGTTTTAGGTCTAGGGTTTCTATGCCTGCATGTGACAAGGGTACTGGTGGCACTTGTGTCCCTAGATGCAGTGTGTGTGTGTGTGTGTGTGTAGGCGGGAGCTGTGTCCAGACTTATGATGGCCTGTTTTCTGTCAGATCTACAAGCACCATTATGGGCTGAAATCCAAGTTAAACCTAGTCAGAATGAAGTTGGATTTTTAAAAATTTCCTCGTGTTGTTATTTCAGTTCCCTGAGTTGTGTGTCAGATGTTGGGGAAATGTCACCCTGATTCTTTCTCTTTGGCAGGTTTTAGTAAATACCAATTTATTAGATTAATTTTTTAATCTTCTCTCTGTTCAAAAAATACCAGCAATGGGTCTATTTTGCTGAATTGATAAATTATTCTGCTTAAGGAGGAACAAATCACATGGTAACATCAGGAAAATCTATTCTTTCTTCTCCTTTACTAATAACTTTTCCCAGGTTATGTTCTGTTGTTGCAAGTTTCTGTAATTTTTTTTCTGTGACACCTTTCTATTGCCTGACTTTAAATAAAATGTTTCTAATAATATCTGTCTGGCAGTGCATTGATTTGCCTTAATAAATATTCATTATTTAAAGACAGAATGTAGAAGAGTCATGTACTCATATACAAGCTTTTAAATGGAAGCCCCTCTTGGCCTTCCTGAAAGAAGAAGGTGGCATGACCCTGTCCTTCAGTGCACCCTTACCCCCCAGAGCTGTGCCGTGCGTACCCCCCCAGAGCTGTGCCTCATACCCCCCAGAGCTGTGCCGCACATACTCCCCAGAGCTATGCCTTGTACCCCCAGAGCTGTGCCACGCGTACCCCCAGAGCTGTGCCGTGCGTACCCCACAGACAGACTAATAGCATTTAAAGCCCCACTTCCCGACACTGCCTTTGTTCTGGAGAGCAGCTCTCACATGAGCCTTAATTAATTTTTGATTAGAGGATCTGAACCTGAGAGGTTGCTGGCAAATGTGCTGCTTTTAGAGCAGAGCTGGAACTCCAAAATAAACTAGGATCTCATCGTAGGAAAGGCTATAAGAGAGCCCAGCCATTCTTCCCCCGGGATCAGGAGCAACAATGAGGTGACTCATGCTTCCCTCAAAGGTCAGGAGGCCTCATTAGAAAATGTTTTCTGGCTTCTCTTCTTGGATGTTTAGTCTTGAATGAGGGAGTCTAGTCAGTGACTTGATTTAATTGTCCAGCAGCTCTGAGTGTGGACACTTCATCCCTGAGAGCCAGCACAGTCTCCCCTGTGCAGTGTGGCAGTGGACCTGGCAGGACATTGCTGAGCATTGCTTCATCCCAGCACAAGGACTCATAACTTCTTTTTTATTTTATTTTTATTTTTTAAATGAGAGGAGGGGAGATAGTGAGATAGACTTCTGCATGAGCCCCAACTGGGATCCACCCAACAACCCCTGTCTGAGGCGGAGGCTGGAGTACCAAGCTATTTTTAGTGCCTGAGTCTGATGCACTGGACCAACAGCTATCATCAGAACCCAGGGCCTGCGCTTGAACCAAGTGAGCCACTGGCTGCGGGAGGGGAAAAGAGAGAAAAGAGGGAAAGGGGAGGAGAGAAGCAGAGAAGCAGATGGTTGTTCATGTGTGTCCTAACCAGGGATCCAACCCAGGACTTTGCATGCTGCGCTGATGCTCAATCCACTGAGCCAACCGGCTAGGGCCTTATCATTTATTTCAAATATGGCTTTTGAGCATGGAGCATACGCTACAGGTGTTGAGTTATACAGATGAATAAGATGGACTGTTTTTTCAGTGACTTACTGCAAAGTGAATGAGATCACACTGCTTTGTGGTGAATATCACATGACCCAAGTACACAGGACACATTTTAGAAATTCTAAGGAACAAAAGAAAAGTATGGTGAACATAGTGTTACTTAATCATTCAAATCTAACCATGCTATTCTCTAACCCTCTGCTATTCAGAACCACTGGAGGTGGTTCTGCCCCTTGACTTCATCCTCCACACATGCTAGTTGGGTGGTGGAAGTGTGCTGAGGACTGGCATGTATCATTTCACAATTCATCAGCAAGTATGCATTCAGGGCGCACCTATCCTCCAAGAAAGCAGGCCCTCATCCCCTTCGCAAAGATGAGCAAACAGTGTAGAGAGTATTGCTTGTCTGAGGTCACCCAGCTGTCAGTGCTAGGATCACACAGCTGCCTGGGCTGAAACTCATGGTCTTCACAACAATGCCCTGCTTTCCAGTACTCAGCTAAGGAATGCCACAGCCACTTAAATTGGTGACCCCCTACTTGGGTTCCAATTCTCAAGACCTTATTCCATTGTCTGCAGATGCCTTTTGGTAGGTGTTTATATTGATTGTTACTTAGTTCAGACTTGGTTTCATTTTGCCAAACAACTTCCCAAGCAATGGTGTTCTCGTGTTTCACAAAATGAGAACTGGGAATGACCAGGCTCCTTTCCTGGGCTTCAGAATCACATTCTGTGTTTAGTGGAGTGGATGGTAAGTAGCTCCTTGGCCAACTTACTACTTGAGAAGGGGACACACTACCTTTCCTAGGAGGCCAATTAGGATCCATTTCAGGTGAGTGCACAGGTTCACAGGCTTTCCAAAGAGTGTTACCTACAGCAAACTTTCTGGTCACTCAAGACGTTATTTCCAAGCAGAAAAAAAAAAACAAACTTTAATTTTATGTGAATAAGAATTAAAATCATGGTTTTTGTTTTGTTTTTTGTACTGTTGAAAGGGACTTCAGACAAGACATCTTAAACACACCTGTTTGGTAATCAAGGTTAGAAAAGATAGAGAACTCAAAGTTTACACAAGAACTTACCATTTTACTTTAAGCTAAGGTAAGGGACCGGCTAGCCAGATTAATTCTATCAAATAAATACAGCCCAGCACCAGACATCATTAAACACAGTGACATTTCCATGCAGGCTACTTTTTTTCACTACAATAAATCCTTGGAAACTCAATCAATAAAATGCTCAATAAATATTTGACTGAATAAATTACTTTCAACTTGGAAAAGCTCACAAACATGCAGTTATCTTCTAATGACATTGAGTGCGCAGAACACCTAATGAGTAAGAAAAAAAATGCTGATAGTTCTTTTCCTGGGATTTTCAAAACAGTAAGTCAGCTGCTGAAGTTGGAGTCAGAGTAGTGAGATCTGGGCACTGCTGTCCTGGGGATGGCACCCAAGGAAGTGACAAGACTAACATGTTCTTATAGAGCAAAGTGCAGTTCCAGTAGAGGATGTATCAGCTATGCCTGAAGACGAGCAAGTGTTTCCATTGGTCTTACAGGCATGCAACCCAGCAGGTCTTGCAAGAGTCCCTAAGTGTCCTTACCTAGTCTTAGGAGCACTTTCCCAAAAGTGAGTGAGGCCTCTCTACATCTCTGGCCCCAAAGTAGCATCAGATATAGTCATTAGAAGGTGTGTTATTTTAAAGATTATAATGGACTTTCTCTTTTTTCTTTCTGAGTTTACAAACTATTGCCTTAACTGCTGGCAACATCCATCCAATGGGGACAGTAGAAGAGAAAGAGATATTAGAGTTTGTTACAAGGGATAGTGTAAAAACAGCTGCATTAGGCTTGCTTGCTTACACTTTGCATGATTAGTGCATGAGCACATGGCAGAGCCACATGTGTATAGTCTATGTAAGGCTACAGGTGCTTTCCCTCAGCTCAGATTGCTTGCCTGTCACTGCAAGGGGCCCTTTGGCGGATGGCTTGGCCACTGCCATAAGAAGTGCTTTTCCTCCTGCCTGTTTGCTTGCCCCGTCGTTGAGAGAATCTAATAAATGGGAATGGCCCAGTGCTTTCCGGTTCCACAGTTCCTCTGCCATCTGCCTGAATCCAGTGTGGACCTACCATAATCTCATTTGAAATGATTGTCTAAATTTCCTTATCCTCCCTTCAATATATCATTACTGGAGTTTTACGTAAAGGACAGCCAAGCAGAAGAGGACAGGGCTGACGGATGGAGTAAGGTAAAGGACTCTTTCCTGTCATCCCTGAGAATCCTGATAGTGAATCAATCAGCTGTGTGACCAGATTGTCTTCTTGGAGTCATGGGTAGTGCAAGCTCTTGTTCCCCATCTCAGATTCAGGGTAGAGACTAGTACAGAGGCCCCATCACTGCTGTGCAGCAGCTGAGCTCACATGAGTGTATTTTTTCAACATCCTGATTCTCCAGGGCATTCTCAGTTCCTCCATGGCATGGGTGCCTTCTGGCAAAATGAAGTGACCATGCAGCAGAAATCAGGGAAGGACCCTCAGTGGTCCTGAGCCATTAAGAATTAAGGAGAAACAAAGTCAGTGAGGGAGGTTTCTTGGTAGGTGTTCCCAGGGAGTACAACCACAAATGGGCTACAGTGTACCCACGTATAGACATAACACGAGAGGCCAGCAGGTGTTGTCGTCAATGATTGGAATAATGGGTATCAACAAGCGGTCAGCCCAGGACCAGCAAAAAAGCTACAGTGTTCCCTACCCCTTCTGCAATGCCATCAAGGTATAAAAACCACTCCTTTCTACATCTGAAATGTGAGCTAACTCCGCAGCCCCATAGACCCTTGTAAGGAGTGGCCTACATTCCATTAAGCATCTGGGGTTTGTGGTGCCCAGAGCTCACCACGGCAGACCTGTCAGTGTTTACTCTGAGGCCTTGGCTCCTATCCACCAGATGTCCCAAAGGGTGTGCACTTCTCATACACATCTCAGGATTTATTGAGGAGCTATCTCGTTAGATATTCTAGAAGCTGGTGTCAGTCATCCTCTTCTAGGAAGGCAGACACTGGACATGTGGCAACGCATCGCCCCAGAGTGAAAGGAAAAGAGTGACATGAACAAAACTGAGCCAACATGGATGCAGATAGATTAGATAGAAAATTAACTGCAACGAGCACCCACCTAACACACCTGTCACCTTGTGTCTCCACAAGCTGATCCCTATGGGTGACCAGAGTCTCAAGGCCAGCGCCCACATCAACAGACAGCTTGACTTGGAGACTTTCTCAACTTTTATAATGCTTCCTGAACCAGGGCCGCAAGTGTCGGAGGCATTTTCGTGCTTGTTTTCCGCAGGCCCAGCTCATCGCAGTCCAGGTTCATGGCTACCTGAAGTCGGTGCTGGAGCAGATCCCTTCTCCACTGTGTGCAGAAGGCAGCAACTTCCAGTTCCTCCGGATCTGAGGACAGCTGCCTCAAACCCTGGGGAAGAGAGAGCTAGTTAAGTCATGGGTGATACCATGCATGCTTTCCCAATGTCTGCTGACCCGAGCTCTCGGGGGATTCCTCTGAATGGCTGGGCTGGTATTCTGATGTTCTGGCCCTAATTTCAGGGAGCTCAAGGAATAGTGTTTGGAGAGGTCCTCTGGGTTGGTACCCACTCATTTTTACTTATTTTTTATTTATTTTTTTGTGTGACAGAGACAGAGTCAGAGAGAGGGACAGATAGGGACAGACAGACAGGAAGGGAGAGAGATAAGAAACATCAATTCTTTGTTGTGGCTCCTTAGTTGTTCATTGATTGATTTCTCATATGTGCCTTGACTGGGGGGCTACAGCAGACCGAGTGACCTCTTGCTCATGCCAGTGACTTTGGGCTCAAGCTGGTGAGCCTTGCTCAAACCAGATGAGCCTGCACTCAATCTGGTGACCGTGGGGTCTCGAACCTGGGTCCTCTGCATCCGAGTCCAATGCTCTATCCACTGTGCCACCACCTGGTCAGGCAGTACCCACTCATTTTTAAAGGAGAAGCACAATAAAATGTTTTAAGAATGTAGTCAATTTTATTGATTGATTTTCAAAGAGAGAGGAAGGGGAGAGAGAGGAACATTGATTAGCTGTTCCATCTATTTAAGCATTCACTGATTCATTCTTGCATGTGCCTTGACTGGGGATCAAACCCACAACCTTGGTGCATCAGGACAATGCTCTAACCAACTGAGCTATCCAGTCAGGGCTGCAATTAATTTTTAAAAACTCTCTCTTTACCTCAAATTCTGCTTCTTTTTCAATTGTGTCTTATTCATTTTGCTTTATGAAAACTGTCCATGGGTCTGACCAGCAGCCTGAGCAGAGGCCGAACAAAGGTGTACACTTGGCTTCACTGTCAGATTTACTTGCACTTAGATGGCCTGGAGACTGGGACATGGGAACTGGCTCAGCCTCAGCTGGCACTGCAGGATCAGCAGGAGGCTGTAGGTTGTGGCTGCTTGAGGGAGGGACACTGCTCTGTAGTGGCCAGGCCTAAGCTTTTCTCTCAACCTTCTTTATATTCAAGAAACTCTAGAACTTATAGCTAAAATATGCACATTTTTCCAATGCTTTTCACTAGTTGTGTTGTGCAATGAAAATTCTCCCTTTATGCCCTCAGCACCTCCATGCACTAGCCCACCAGTCTGTCTGTGACTTCATGGAGATTACATTCTAATGAAAGAGCCAGACAAATATGAAATGCAAGGGAAAAAACAGACAAATATGTAACTACAAATTGTGATAAATGCAAGGCATTAGACCAGAGAAAACTGAGTGTGATTTAGTTTAGATATAGAGGGTGTTTCTTTCTTCTGAGGAGGTGAAATTTAAGTTTGGGTCTAACAGATAGTAGAAGCCAGACATGGGAAAATCTGGCAGAAGTTAAGGAGTAGGAATGCTTCTCACAGGTAGAATAACACCCATGTAAGCCTGGGTCAAGGCCCAGGACAGGTGTTCTTTTAGGCATTCAAATACTTCCTATTTCCAGCCTCCACTTAGGACATAGAAGGCTGGAAAGAGTTTTGCTCCCACTATAACAACAAGAAAGTCAGATAATTCACAAAATCGTAACTTTTTTTGAATTCATTAGAGAGTGGAGGTTGGAGGGCATTTAACTAGCCTGAAATCTAAGAAAAGATGGCCACTTCCAAGTAGAGTCAGGGACACAGCACTGGATTGTTTAGGACAGAGCATAGGAGAAAGATGGGCTACCAGAAAATCTGATAAGAAAACTTTAGCTAAAATTCTTAACAAATTGCTAATGGCCAAGTATACACTAGCATGAGTATATAGGACCCATGAGACCCATGAACCAAGAATAATCCATGCCTGTTCTCGGACTTTCTCTAGGGCCTCCCCTGGGTCATGAGAAGGATCTGGGACAGGACAGGAGATTGGGATGACTCCCTTATAGTGGGGAGGAAGGCAGCCACCACTGTGACAAAGGCATGAAGCCCTGCCTACATTGTCTCGTTATGGAACAGAAGCCCAAAGTCACTGAGAGAAGGAAAGCAACCCTGTCACTCCTCGGGCATTGTTCAAGACCACTGCAAGTAGAGAAAGGGCCATAATACAGGCCTCTACCCTGAAAAAAATATATAAAATCATTCTGAATTCATGAGCAGGATCACTGAGAAAGGCCCAGCCTCTAGACCCAGGACAGTGGGCCTGCTTATAATTGAGGCTGAATGAGGGAGACAATGAATGCCACCACCTTCTCCTCTCCAGATACTGAGTCAAAAGTGACAAGCTATGGGAGAGGCAAGAACCTGGAGAAGAACAACATGGAGGTGTACATGTACTAGGCAAGCCTCGAGCTGAAAGTGGCGCAGGAATGTTAATAAAAACTTAAGCCCTGAGATTCAAAGATGACAGCAGAGTAGGCAGACACACAGACTGTCACTTCTCAGGACCAAACTGGATTACAAATTAATTTAAGAACAATCATTTTGAAAAACCAACTTGGACTAAAAGAACAGGGCTCAAAAACCAAGGAGCACAGAAGAAACCACATCAAGCCTGGTAGGAAGTGCGGGGATGTGGTGGGGACTCCCCCAATCCCAGGAGCGAGGGGAGGATGAGGGTCCAGAAGGTTTCTCATAGTGAGGAGAGAGACCCTGAGAGGCAGGGGTCCTCATTCCCAGGACTGGAGCCCCAGCCTAGAAACCAAGAGACTAGAGGAGACAGCCTGACAGCATTGAGTGGGGAGAAGAGTGGGATTTCTGTCTGTGGAAAATGGCTGGTGAAAAAGTTGCAGCCTTTAAGGGCCAGTGCAGAAAATATCACTCACAGCCACTTGCCTGGGGCTCCAGTGGTGTGGAGGGCTGAGAGGACTGGTCTTACATGAAGAAAGTGGGGAGATCGAGGCATGGGGACACAAATGGAGACAGGGAGAAGAATCCCTGAGCTGAGTCATTCTCCAGTACTGATGTGGCCATAGCTAGGGGGTCACTCCCTTCATCTGTCCAGCATAAGCCTAGCGTGGAGTTAGTTGACCCACCTCCATGAAGCTCCCAGCTCCAATCAGCATGAAAGGCTATTCAGAAAGGAGGAAGTAAAGGGGAGGAGCAGTAACTCAAGTTTCGGGGAGACCTGAGCTATACCTTCCTCTTCTTTTTTTTTTTTTTAATAATTTTATTTTTTTAATGGAGTGACATCAATAAATCAGGATACATATATTCAAAGATAACAAGTCCAGGTTATCTTGTCGTTCAATTATGTTGCATACCCACCACCCAAAGTCAGATTGTCCTCTGTCACCTTCTATCTTGTTTTCTTTGTGCCCCTCCCCACCCCCTTTCCCTCTCCCATTCCCCCCTCCCCCCGTAACCACCAAACTCTTATCAATGTCTCTTAGTTTCACTATTATGTCCCACCTACATATGGAATAATACAGTTCCTGGTTTTTTCTGATTTACTTATTTCGCTTCGTATCATGTTATCAAGATCCCACCATTTTGCTGTAAATGTTCCGATGTCATCATTTCTTATGGCTGAGTAGTATTCCATAGTGTATATGTGCCACATCTTCTTTACCCAGTCATCTATTGATGGGCTTTTTGGTTGTTTCCATGTCCTGGCCACTGTGAACAATGCTGCAATAAACATGGGGCTGCATGTGTCTTTACGTATCAATGTTTCTGAGTTTTGTGGGTATATACCCAGTAGAGGGATTGCTGGGTCATAAGGTAGTTCTATTTTCAGTTTTTTGAGGAACCACCATACTTTCTTCCATAATGGTTGTACTACTTTACATTCCCACCAACAGTGTATGAGGGTTCCTTTTTCTCCACAGCCTCTCCAACATTTGCTATTACCTGTCTTGCTAATGACAGCTAATCGAACAGGTGTGAGGTGGTATCTCATTGCCGTTTTGATTTGCATTTCTCTAATAGCTAAAGAAGATGAGCATCTTTTCATATATCTGTTGGCCATTTGTATTTCTTCCTGGGAGAAGTGTCTATTCATATCCTCTTCCCATTTTTTTATTGGATTGTTTGTTTGTTTGTTGTTGAGTTTTATGAGTTCTTTGTATATTTTGGATATTAGGCCCTTATCTGAGCTGTTGTTTGAAAATATCATTTCCCATTTAGTTGGCTTTCTGTTTATTTTGTTATCAGTTTCTCTTGCTGAGCAAAAACTTCTTAGTCTGATGTAGTCCCATTCATTAATTTTTGCCTTCACTTCTCTTGCCTGTGGAGTCAAATTCATAAAATGCTCTTTAAAACCCAGGTCCATGAGTTGAGTACCTATGTCTTCTTCTATGTACTTAATTGTTTCAGGTCTTATGTTTAGATCTTTGATCCATTTTGAGTTAATTTTTGTACAGGGGGAGAGACTGTAGTCCAGTTTCATTCTTTTGCATGTGGCTTTCCAGTTTTCCCAGCACCATTTATTGAAGAGGATTTCTTTTCTCCATTGTGTGTTGTTGGCCCCTTTATCAAATATTATTGGACTATATATATGTGGTTTTATTTCTGGTCTTTCTATTCTGTTCCATTGGTCTGAGTGTCTATTTTTCTGCCAATACCATGCTGTTTTGATTGTCGTGGCCCTATAATATAGTTTGAAGTCAGGTATTGTAATGCCCCCAGCTTCATTCTTTTTCTTTAGGATTGCTTTGGCTATTCGGGGTTTTTTATAGTTCCATATAAATCTGATGATTTTTTGCTCTATTTCTTTAAAAAATGTCATTGGAATTTTGATGGGAATTGCATTTGTATATTGCTTTGGGTAATAGAGCCATCTTGATTATATTTATTCTTCCTAGCCAAGAACAAGGTATATTCTTCCATCTTATTATATCTTTTTCGATTTCCCTTAACAATGGTTTATAGTTTTCATTTTATAAGTCCTTTACATTCTTTGTTATGTTTATTCCTAAGTATTTTATTTTTTTTGTTGCAATCGTGAAGGGGATTATTCTTTTGAGTTCATTCTCAATTGTTTCATTGTTGGCATATAGAAAGGCTATTGACTTCTGTATGTTAATTTTGTATCCTGCGACCTTACTGTATTGGCTTATTGTTTCTAGTAGTCTTTTTGTGGATTCTTTGGGGTTTTCGATGTATAGGATCATATCATCTGCAAAAAGTGATACCTTTACTTCTTCTTTTCCGATATGGATGCCTTTTATTTCTTTGTCTTGTCTGATTGCTCTGGCTAGAACCTCTAGTAACACATTAAATAAGAGTGGAGAGAGTGGACAACCCTGTCTTGTTCCTGATTTAAGGGGGAAAGCCTTCAGTTTAGTGCCATTTAATATGATGTTAGCTGATGGTTTATCATATATGGCCTTTATCATGTTGAGATATTTTCCTTCTATACCCATTTTGTTGAGAGTCTTAAACGTAAAACTGTGTTGTATTTTATCGAAAGCCTTTTCTGCGTCTATTGATAAGATCATGTGGTTTTTGTTCTTTGTTTTGTTAATATGGTGTATTACGTTAACCGTTTTACGTATGTTGAACCATCCTTGAGATTCTGGGATGAATCCCACTTGATCATGATGTATTATTTTTTTAATATGTTGTTGTATTCGATTTGCTAGTATTTTGTTTAGTATTTTAGCATCTGTATTCATTAGAGATATTGGTCTGTAGTTTTCTTTTTTTGTGCCATCCTTGCCTGGTTTTGGTATGAGGGTTATGTTGGCCTCATAAAATGTGTTTGGAAGTATTGCTTCTTCTTCAATTTTTTTGGAAGACTTTGAGTAGAATAGGAACCAAGTCTTCTTTGAATGTTTGATAAAATTCGCTGGTATAGCCGTCAGGGCCTGGACTTTTATTTTTGGGGAGGTTTTTAATGTTTTTTTCTATTTCTTCTCTACTGATAGGTCTGTTTAGGCTTTCTGCTTCTTCTTGACTCAGTCTAGGAAGGTTGTATTTTTCTAGGAATTTATCCATTTCTTCTAGGTTGTTGAATTTAGTGGCATAAAGTTTTTCATAGTATTCTACAATAATTCTTTGTATATCTACGGTGTCCGTGGTGATTTCTCCTCTTTCATTTTGGATTTTGTTTATATGAGTTTTTCTCTTTTTTCCTTGGTAAGTCTTGCCAAGGGTTTGTCAATTTTGTTGATCTTTTCAAAGAACCAGCTCCTTGTTCTATTAATTTTTTCTATAGTTTTTTGTTCTCTAATTCATTTATTTCTGCTCTGATTTTTATTATCTCCTTTCTTTGGCTGGTTTTGGGTTGTCTTTGTTCTTCTCTTTCTAGTTCCTTAAGGTGGGAAGTTAAGTGGTTCACTTGGGCTCTCTCTTGTTTGTTCATATATGCCTTAAGTGATATGAACTTCCCTCTTATCACTGCTTTTGCTGCATCCCATAGATTCTGATATGTCGTATTGTCATTTTCATTAGTCTGTATATATCTTTTGATCTCTGCACTTATTTCTTCTTTGACCCATTCATTTTTTAAAAGTATGTTGTTTAGTTTCCACATTTTTGTGGGATTTTTTTCCTCTTTTTTGCAGTTGAATTCTAGTTTCAAGGCTTTATGATCAGAAAATATGCTTGGTACAACTTCAATTTTTCTGAATTTGCTGATGTTGTTTTTGTGGCCCAACATATGGTCAATTCTTGAGAATGATCCATGTACACTGAAGAAAAATGTATACTCAGTCACTTTGGGATGAAATGTCCTGTAGATGTCTATCATATCCAGGTGCTCTAGTGTTTTGTTTAAGGCCACTATGTCTTTGTTGATTCTCTGTTTGGATGACCAATCTAGAGCTGTCAGCGGTGTATTGAGGTCTCCAAGTATGATTGTGTTTTTGTCAGTTTTTGTTTTAAGATCAATAAGTAGCTGTCTTATATATTTTGGTGCTCCTTGGTTTGGTGCATATATATTAAGAATTGTTATATCTTCTTGATTCAGTGTCCCCTTAGCCATTATGAAATGGCCATTTTTGTCTCTGAGTACTTTTGCTGTCTTGTAGTCAGCAATGTCAGATATGAGAATTGCTACACCTGCTTTTTTTTGGATGTTATTTGCTTGGAGTATTGTTTTCCAGCCTTTCACTTTGAATTTGTTTTTATCCTTGTTACTTAGATGAGTTTCCTGTAGGCAGCATACAGTTGGATTTTCTTTTTTAATCCATTCTGCTACTCTGTGCCTTTTTACTGGTGAGTTTAATCCGTTTACATTTAGTGTAATTATTGATACTTGTGAGTTCCCTATTGCCATTTTATATCTTGCTTTCTGTTAGTTTTGTGTCTTGTTTGATCCTTCTCTTTCGTTTTTCTATCTTTTGTTTTTATTTGGTTGTATTCCATACATCTTTCCTCTGTTGCTATCTTTTTTATCTCATGTGCTTCTGTGGTGGTTTTTTCAATGGTGGTTACCTTTGAGTAATGAAAAGGGTCCCTACCCTGTTCATTGTAGCGAACTATTTTGTGAGTACTTTTGCACTCCATCGTCCTTTGCTACTGTTAATCTCCATCTTCTCCCCCTCTTTCTTTTTGTTGTTGTCACAGTTTAAATTTGGTTTTATTGTGTTCTTCTTGGAGCTTTTACTTGTGGCTCTGTTTTTTTTTGTTCTTTGTATCTGATTGGAGAATCCCCTTTAGTAATTCCTGGAGTGGGGGTTTTCTGATGATAAATTCCCTCATCTTTTCTGTATCTGTGAATGTTTTTATTTCTCCTTCATATTTGAAGGATAGCTTTGATGGGTATAGTATTCGTGGCTGAAAGTTCCTCTCTTTCCGGACTTTAAATATTGGGGTCCACTCTCTTCTAGCTTGTAGAGTTTCTGCTGAGAAATCTGATGATAATCTAATGGGCCTTCCTTTATATGTTGTATTCTTCTTTTCCCTGGCTGCCTTGAGAATTTTTTCTTTGCTGTTGGTTTGTGTCAATTTCATTATGATATGCCTTGGAGTAGGTTTGTTGGGGTTAAGAAAACTCGGAGTTCTGTTTGCTTCTTGAACTTGAGGCTTTAGTTCTTTCCACAGGCTTGGGAAGTTCTCATCTATTATTTGTTTGAGTATGTTCTCCATTCCATTTTCTCTCTCTTCTCCCTCTGATATACCTATTATTCTTATGTTATTCTTTTTGATGGAGTCAGAGAATTCTTGTAGGGCTATCTCATTTTTTTTTAATTTTTGAGTCTCTTTTTTCTTCTCTCTGTTCTGCCTCAAGTTGCTTGTCTTCTATTTCACTAATCCTCTCTTCTATCTGACCCGTTCTATTAGCTAAGCTTGTTACTTCGTTTTTCAGCTCGTGAATTGAGTTTTTCATCTCTGTTTGATTTGTTTTTATAGTTTCAATTTCCTTGGACATATATTCTTTGTGTTCATTGATTTGTTTTCTGAGCTCCCTAAATTGCCTTTCTGTGTTTTCTTGTATATCTCGGAGGATTTTTAGGATTTCTATCTTGAATTCTCTGTCATTTAGCTCCAAGGTTTCCAATATATTAAATTTTTTCTCCATAGATTTTTCCTCATCTAGCTGTGTTACCTCTCTTTCTTTTGTATCCATGATATTTGATTTTCTCTTCCTTAATGGCATCTGAGGGTGGTTTTGTTGATAGTATTAATGAGATTTAATAAAGAATAAAAAGTTAAAAAATAAGAAATCAAAAAGAGTTGTTTTTTTAAAAAATAATTAATAATGAAATAAATAAAAATAAAATAAAAATTTTAAAAAAAGGAAATTATTCCCCCCCTCCTTTTTTCCTCTCCTCTCCTCTCCTCTCCCCTCTTTCTTGAGAAAATCTTGTGGTGAACTGTGAATTATAACAAACAATGCCTGTGATGGAGGGCCTGAATTGGGGAAAAGTAATAAAGGGGCAAAAAAAAAAAAAAAAGAAAGAAAAAAGAAAAAAAAAAGAGCGTATGGACCCACAAAAAGCAAATAAGGAAAAAATTTGGGTCAAGAATAAAATGATTTGCTTTTAGGTGTTGGTTGTCTAAGAGTTATGATGAGAGGAATAAGAGGAAAATGAAAAAATGGGGGGACAAATTAAAAAATTACTATTGTATTTAGTGGAACAAGAACTAGATAAAATGGAGAGCCAGGGATGGGAGCACTGCTAGTGAGTTAAAAAGGTGAAGTAAAAACCCCCCAAAATGCCACAAACATAAGTTTGAGTCCCAGATAAGATAATTTGTTTGTTATTGAGGTTTGAATGAGAGGAGATGTAAAGGAGAAAGGAAGAAACTAATATAGAGGGAGAAAAGAAAGAGAGAGAGAAAAAAAGAGGGAACCACTAAAAGAGGAAAAAAGAAAGGAGAGAGAGAGAGAGAGAGTTAAGGGTTTTGGAGTGCAACCCTCATAGAGAGAAAGGAAGAGAAGAGAAAAGATAATGGGAGATGTAACACTTATGGGTAGTGTAGTTCAAGGAGAGGAGAGAGTAAGACCGGCAGAGAGTTAATCGGCCAAATTGGAGGAGGAAAAAAAGTATCAAGAATGAAGATAAGAGAAACAAACGAACAAATATAATAAAATGGGATAGCTTATAAAGTCTGCAGATTATTCTTGATTTTGAGAGGTTATCTTCTTGCTTTTTCTTTTCTCTCCCTCTTCCTGGTCGGTGACTCTGTACCCTGGGTTCTGCCCCTTTGTCACGCTCAGGTAGAGGTTTGCAGTTGATAAGTCTCTATGGCAATGTCATGTATTGTGCTTTAGTCTCGTTGGCAGTCGAGGCTCATTAGCATTTATAGGCTCTGACAGTGAGAGAGTCCGTGTTCCTGGAGCCTTTCTCCTAGTCTTTCCTTCCTCAATTAGTAGCCTGATAATCCAGCTATGGGGTTGCTGCTGCCTCTGCCTGGATAGTAAGAGGCTCAAAGAGCTGGCAACTCCCCACTCTATTTCCACTCAGCACAGGGCTCTGGGTAAGGCTCAGTCAGTCAGAGCTGCTAGCATAATCAGGCGGGCTTTCTGCCCACTCAAAGACCTCTGGCTCTGCCACTCTGTCCGGTAACACAGGCGGGCGCCCACTTCCGGGGCACTTGGAGGAAACTCTCACTCACTGTCTGCGCGCGCAGACCAGGATATCCGGCCAGCAGTCTCACGCTCTGAGTGAAACCCCCAACCGCAGGGAAAAGTTGCAGCGTTGGAATTGAGTCTCGCTCCGTCCCCGTGCGCAGCTTTTGCAAGGCGCTGGGGTGGCCCGAGATTCCGCTTTGGCCCACACAAAGGCCCCTGACTCTGCCCCTTTGTGCGATAACACGGGCGCGCACTGCCGAGGCACTCGGAGGAATCTCTCATTCACTATCTGCGAGCGCAGACCAGGATATGAGGCCAGCCGTGTTTCCCTCTGAGTGAAACCCCCTCCAGCACAGAAAATCTCCACCGTTGGAATTAGTTCTCACTCCCTCCCATGCGTGGCTTTCCCAGGGCGCTGGGGCTGCCCAGAGACTCTGCCCTCGGCCCACAGAAAGGCCTCTGACCCTGCCTTTCCGTGGGGCAACACGGGCACCCACTCCCGGGGCCTAGGAAGAAATCTCTCTCCCACTAACTGCGCGCACGCCGACCAGAGACTGGGTAAAATGGCCGCCCCGCTTGTCTTTCTTTGTCTGGGTTTGGCACGAGTGTTAGCTTGTATTGCTCGGGTTGCCACAGGATCAGTTTTTCCTCGGCTTGGATCTCCATGCCACAGCCTGGTTCGGCCGTTTGTGCCGCGGCCTGGATCTATTCACCCCCTTTGCCCGCCTCAGTTTCTATATTCACAGTTACCAGAGAAAGCCGCCCTGTTTAGGTTAGTGAGGAAGGCGGAGCATTTCTTACTCCCTATTTCCTTTGGGGTTTGGTTATATATTTAGCCAATTTTTCACTCGACCATACCTTTGGGTGTATTGCGAAGCATCTGGAGGCTCCAAGTATAGGTTTTTCTGTTTCTGGTTGAAGATCTTGTTGAGTTTTGGGGGAGATTTATCGGTATCGCTTCCTACCCTGCCATTACTCTGACGTCATCCCCTACCTTCCTCTTCTGATATGGAGAATGCACCCCCCAGAGAGCACCTGGGAAGACCACACCTTCTGGTTCTCAGAGGTCACACCCATCACATTCCTGGATAGAGTTTCAACTGGTGTCAAAGAACAAGATATGCCCACTACCCCCATCCTAAACACAAAAGCTCCCTACTGGGTTCAGCAAACACAGAAGCTCCCTGCTGGGCTCAGCAAACAAACAGCAGGGAAATTAAGACTTTGAAATTGCTCTACTAGTTATGGAGAGTTAAAATCTGAAAAACCAGCAGAGGCTAAGGCAGGGGTCTCAAACTCAACTCAGCATGTGGGCCACAGAGCAAGATTACAGCTGTTTGGTGGGCCGCACTAGGTCTACAAAAGGCAACTATTACGCAACACTTTTTAGTGTCACAAAACGACCAGAAACTGTAGTTCGTGGATTAGTCTGTGGGCCACACAAAATTGTTCGGCGTGCCGCATGCGGCCCACGGGCCGCGAGTTGGAGACCTCTGGGCTAAGGGATAAAGACTTGGAGAAGAAGCTACATTCCATATACCAACCTCAGACCCACAGCCCTAACAAGCTTGCAAACCACACACAGAAAACATAGGAAGACAGAGGAATGTAATTCACATAAATCAACCACAGATATCCCCAGAAAAAGAAAAGTATGAGATGGAAGTAACCAAATTACCAGATGCAGAGTTTAAAATAATGATAGTTAGGATGCTTATGAATCTCAGAAATACAATAGATGGACTTAATGAGCACCTAAATAAAGAAATTGCAAACATCAAAAAGGACACTGAGGCCCTGGCCGGTTGGCTCAGTGGTAGAGCGTCGGCCTGGCATGCGGGGGACCCGGGTTCGATTCCCGGCCAGGGCATATAGGAGAAGCGCCCATTTGCTTCTCCACCCCCCCTCCTTCCTCTCTGTCTCTCTCTTCCCCTCCCGCAGCCAAGGCTCCATTGGAGCAAAGATGGCCCGGGCGCTGGGGATGGCTCCTTGGCTGCTGCCCCAGGTGCTAGAGTGGCTCTGGTTGTGGCAGAGTGACGCCCTTGAGGGGCAGAGCATCACCCCTTTGTGGGCAGAGCGTCGCCCCTGGTGGGCATGCTGGGTGGATCCCGGTTGGGCGCATGCGGGAGTCTGTCTGACTGTCTCTCCCCGTTTCCAGCTTCAGAAAAAATACAAAAAAAAAAAAAGACACTGAAATCATAAAAAGAATCAAACAGAAATCACAATTACAATATCAGAAATGAAGACTACACTAGAAGGAATCCACAACAGGCTGAATGAAGCAGAGAATCAAATCAGTGACTTAGAGGACAAAATAAATAAAAACACAGAAACAGAACATCAAAAAAAAAAAAAAAGAGGCTCAAAGAGTCTGCGGGAACTATAAGAGAACTCTGTAACAATATGAAGAGAAATAACATCTGCATCATAGGGGTTCCTGAAGGAGAAGAGAAAGATCAAGGGATAGAGAACCTGTTTGAAGAAATCATAGCTGAAAACTTTCCTAAATTGATGAAGGAAAATGTCAAACAAGTTCAAGAAGCACAGAGAGTCTCAGTAAAGGGAAACCCAATAAAGCCTACATCAAGACACATCATAATTAAAATGCCAAAGTTAAGAGATAAAGAAAAAATACTAAAACTAGCAAGAGAAAAGAAGTCCATTACCTATAGTTGAGCCCCCATTAGAATGACATCCAACTTTTCAACAGAAACACTTGAGGCCAGAAGGGAATGGCAAGAAATATTTAAAGTAATGCAAAACAAGAGCCTACAACCAAGACTTTTTTATCCAGCAAGATTATCATTTAAAATTGAAGGAGAAATAAAAAGTTTCCCAGACAAAAAGAAAAAAACCTCAAGGAATTTATTACAATCAAACCAATGCTGCAAGAAATGTTAAGAGGCCTGTTGTAAACAGAACAAAGGGGGAAAAAATCTAGTAAAAGAGAAATGTAGATTTAAAGAATAAAATGGGAACAAACAACTACATATCAATAATAATCTTAAATGTAAATAGATTAAATGCTCCAATCAAAAAACATTGGGTAGCTGCATGGACAAGAAAACAGGACCCATACTTATGCTGTCTACAGGAGACACACCTTAAAACAAAAGATACACATAGACTGAGAGTAAAGGGATGGAAAAAAATATTTTATGCAAATGGAAAGGAAAAAAAAGCTGGGGTAAATAATAATATCTGACAAAATAAACTTTAAAACAAAGGCTTTAAAAATTTTAAAGGTCACTACATAATGAGAAAAGGAGCATTACAACAGGAAGATATAACTATTATAAATATATATGCACCTAATATAAGAACACCTAAATATCTAAAACAGATTTAGATGGACATAAAGGGTGAGATCAACAGCAATACTATAATAGTAGGGGATTGTAATATCCCAATAACATCAATGGATAGAACCTCCAGGCAGAAAATTAACAAAAAGCAGCAGCCTTAAATGGCACACTAGATCAACTGGATTTAATAGTTATCTTCAGAACCTTTCACCCCAAAGCAGCAGAATATACATTCTTGTCAAGTGTTCACAGTATATTCTCTAGAATAGAGCACATGTTAGGACACAAAACAAGTCTTAATAAATTTTAAAAGATTAAAATCATATTAACCACCTTCTTTGATCACAACGGTATGAAACTAAAAATCAACTATAATAGAAAAACTGAAAAACATTCAAACACTTGGAGACTAAATAGCATGCTATTAAATAATGAATGAGTTAACAGTGAGATAACTGAAGAAATAAAAAATTTCCTTGAAACAAATGAAAATGAATATACAACAACTCAAAATTTATAGGACACAGCAAAAGCAGTCCTGAGAGGGAATTTCATAGCATTACAGGCATACCTTAAGAAGAAAAAGCTCAAATTAACAACTTAACTCTGCACCTAAAAGAACTAAAAAAAGAACAGCAAGTAAAGCCCAGAGGGAGTAGAAGGAAGGAAATAAAGAGCAGAGCAGAAATAAATGACATGGAGGCAAAGAAAAAACCCAAAAAAACCAATACAGAAGATCAATGAAACCAAGAGCTGGTTCCTTGAAAAGTAAAAAAATTAATGAACCTTTAACCAGACTCACCAAAAAAAGAGAGAGAGGGTTCAAATAAATAAAATTAGAAATGAGAGTGGAGAAGTAACAACTGACCAAGCAGAAATTCAAAGGATTGTAAGAAAATACTATGAAGAACTGTATGCTCAAAAATGGGACAACCTGGATGAAATGGATAAATTCCTTTAAAAATATAACAATTCAAAAATCAATCTGGAAGAATCAATCAGAAAACCTAAACAGACTGATTACACCAAAAGAGACTGAAACACGTATAAAAAAAATCCCAATAAACAAAAGTCCTGGGCCTGATGGCTTCACAAGTGAATTCTACCAAATAGTGAAAGAACTAACTCCTATCTTTCTCAAGCTATTTCAAAAAATTGAAGAGGAGGGAAAACTTCCAAACTCTTTTTATGAGGCAAACATAATCCTCATTCCAAAATCAGGAAAAGACACTACAAAGAAAGAAAACTATAGGCCAATATCCCTGATGAACTTAGATGCTAAAATTCTCAACAAAATATTAGCAAATCATCCAGCAATACATGAAAAAAATCATACATCATGATCAAGTGGGATTTCTTCTGGGGAGGCAAGGCTGGTACAATATTTGCAAATCAATCAACGTGATTCATCACATAGACAAAAGGAAGGATAAAAACCACATGATAATATCAATAAATGCAGAAAAAGCATTTGATAAAATCCAGCACCCAATTATAATCAAACCTCTCAGCAAAGTGGGAATATAGGGAACATACTTCAACATGATAAAGGCCATCTATGACAAACCATAGCCAACATCATACTCAATGGGCAAAAAATTTAAAAAATCCCCTTAAGAACAGGAACAAGGAGAGACCTGAAGATCGCAGCGGAGTAGGCAGATGCACAGACTCCCAGCTCACACCACCGAACTGGATTACAAACTAATTTATGAACAATCAGTGTAAAAAACCAACTCTGGACTACAAGAACAGCTCTCAAAAACCAAGAAGCAAAAAAGAAGCCACAACAAACCTGGTAGGGAGCGCCTGAATCTCCCCTTCTTACAGGAACGGGGGGGGGAGGGGTTTGAGGCTGAGAGCCCAGAAGGGCTCTCAATCCAAGAAAAAGAGCAGAAAATACTGCTCACAGCCACTTGCCTGGTGACCAGGGAACAAGGTATGTTGAAAGGGCCAGCTTGTCTTCCAAAAAGAAAGGGGAGAGAGAGAGACAGACCGTGAGGGGCAGAGGAATGCAGGAGACGACCTCAGAAGCTGACTCATCCAGTGCTGGAGGCGGCCATAGCTGGGGGTGGGGCTGACCCTTCCACAAAACATAACACTAAAGTACTTCTGGGTCACAGATCTCCAGACATCTCTCCAGCTCCAATCAGCACAACAAGACACAGCTGAAAACAAGAAGTGGGAAGGAGGGGCAGTATCTCAGGTCTCCATTGAGATCTGAGATACACCTCGCCCTACTGAAGCTGGGAAAACACCCTGTCCCCAGAAAGAGTAACTAGAAGAGGAGGCCTTCAGAGTCTCAGGTTACACCCACCGCATTCCTGGATACAATTTCAAATAAGCCCCCTGCTGAGATCAGTAAACAAGACTATCACCTGTTAAGAAAACAAAAAAATCAAGACTTCAAAGCAGCCCAAATCCGAAAGTGGATTACAAATAATAGCTGATACCAACCCAAGAAGACCTAGAAATAACACAACTGAAAACTGGAGGCAGACAACACCAAGCCTAGACTCAACCAGCTCTACAAACAAAACACCCAAACACACAGACATAATGAGAAGACAGAGAAATGTAATCCAAATGAAACCACAAGAGAAACATCGAGGAAATGAACTGAGTGATATGGAAATAACCAAACTTCCGGATGCAGAGTTCAAAATAATGATTGTAAAGATGCTTAGGAATCTTAGAACAACAATGGATGGTCATTACGAACACCTAAATAAAGAAATAGTAAGTATAAAAATGATATGAAAATATTAAAAAAGACCAGTCGGAGATGACAAATATATATACAATATCAGAAATGAAGACCACAATGGAAGGAATTAAAAACAGGATGGATGGAGCTGAGGATCAAATCAGCGAGTTGGAGGACAAGTGGAATGAAGGCATGAAAGCAGAGAAGAAAAAAGAAGAGAGACTCAAAAAGTCTGAGGAAACTCTTAGAGAACTCTGACAACATGAAGAGAAATAACATCCGCATTATAGGGGTTCCTGAAGAAGAAGAGAAAGAACAAGGGACAGAGACTTTGTTCAATCATATCATAGCTGAAAAGTTACCTAAATTAATGCAGGAGAAACTCTCACAAGTTCAAGAAGCACAGAGAACTTCATTAGAGAGAAACCCAAAGAAACCTACACCAAGACATATCATAATTAAAATACCAAAACTAAGCAATAAAGAGAAAATATTAAAAGCTGCTAGAGAAAAAAAGGCTATCACCTACAAAGGAGCCCCCATAAGGATGACATCAGACTTCTCAACAGAAACACTAGAGGCCAGAAGGGAATGGCAAGAAATATTCAAAGTAATGCAGAACAAAAACCTACAACCAAGACTACTTTATCCAGCAAGGCTATCATTTAAAATTGAAGGAGAAATAAAAAGCTTCCAAGACAAAAAAAACCTCAAGGAATTTATTACAACCAAACCAATGCTGCAGGAAATGTTAAGGGGCCTGTTGTAAACAGATCAAAGAGGGAAAAGAATATAGCAAAAGAGGAATAAAGCTTTAAAGAACAAAATGGCAACAAACAACTACATATCAATAATAACCTTAAATGTAAATGGATTAAATGATCCAATCAAAAGACATAGGGTAGCTGCATGGATAAGAAAATGGGACCCGTACATACGCTGTCTACAAGAGACACACCTTAAAACAAAAGATGCACATAGATTGAAGGTAAAAAGGATGGGAAAAAAACCAGTTCATGCAAATGTAAATGAAAAAAAAGCTGGGTAGCTATACTTATATCAGACTAATGGACTTTAAAACAAATTCTATAGTAAGAGATAAAGAAGGTCACTACATATTGATAAAGGGAGCAATCCAACGGGAAGATATAACTATTATAAATATCTATGCACCTAATATAGGAGCATCTAAATATATAAAGCAGACTTTGATGGCTATAAAGGGCGAGATCACCAGCAATACTATAATAGTAGGGGATTTCAATACCCCACTAACATTACTAGATAGATCCTCAAGAAAGAAAATTAACAAAGAAATACAGGACTTAAAGGACACACTAGATCAACTCGATTTAATAGATATCTTTAGAACCTTTCACCCTAAAGCAGCAGACTATACATTTTTTTCAAGTGCTCATGGTACATTCTCTAGAATAGACCACATGTTAGGGCACAAAAGTGGTCTCAACAAATTTAAGAAGATTGAAATCATATCAAGCATCTTCTCTGATCACAATAGCATGTAACTAGAAATCAACCACAACAGAAAAACTCAAAAATTCTCAAACACATGGAAACTAAAAGCAGGTTGTTAAATAACAAATGGATTAGAATGAGATCAAAGAAGAAATAAAAAAATTCCTAGAAACAAATGATAATGAGCATACAACAACTCAAAATTTATGGAACACAGCAAAAGCAGTGCTGAGAGGGAAGTTCATAGCACTACAGGCACACTTAAAGAAGCTAGAAAAAGCTCAAATAAACAACTTAATCCTGCATCTAAAAGAACAAGAAAAAGAACAGCAAGTAAAGCCCAAATGTAGCAGAAGGAAGGAAATAATAAAGATCAGAGAAGAAATAAATGACACAGAGGCTAAAGAAACAATACAGAGGATCAATGAAACTAGGAGCTGGTTCTTTGAAAAGGTAAACAAGATCGATGAACCTTTAACTAGACTCACCAAGAAAAAAAGAGAGAGAACTCAAATGAATAAAATTAGAAATGAGAGTGGAGAAATAACAACCGACACAACAGAAATACAAAATATTGTAAGAACCTGACCAGGCGGTTGCGCAGTGAATAGTGTCGGACTGGGATGCGGAAGATCCAGGTTCGAGACCCCGAGGTCGCCAGCTTGAGCGCAGGCTCATCTGGCTTGAGCAAAAAGCTCACCAGTTTGAGCCCAAGGTCGCTGGCTCAAGCAAGGGGTTACTCGGTCTGCTGAAGGCCCGTGGTCAAGGCACATATGAGAAAGCAATCAATGAACAACTAAGGTATCGCAACGAAAAACTGATGATTGATGCTTCTCATCTCTCTCTGTTCCTGTCTGTCTGTCCCTATCTATCCCTCTCTCTGACTCTCTCTCTGTATCTGTAAAAGAATATATATATATATATAGTAAGAAAATACTATGAAGAACTGTATGCCAAAAAACTAGACAACCTAGATGAAATGGACAAATTCCTTGAAACATACAATCTTCCAAAAATCAATCTGGAAGAATCAGAAAACCTAAACAGACCGATTACACTAAATGAGATTGAAACAGTTATCAAAAAACTCGCAAAAAATAAAAGTCCTGGGCCTGATGGCTTCACAAGTGAATTCTACCAAATATTCAAAGAACTAACTCCTATCCTTCTCAAGCTATTTCAAAAAATTCAAGAGGAAGGAAGACTTCCAAGCTCCTTTTATGAGGCGAGTATAATTCTGATTCCAAAGCAGGCAAAGACAACACAAAGAAATAAAATTACAGGCCAATATCCCTGAAGAATTTAGATGCTAAAATCCTCAACAAAATATTAGCAAACTGGATCCAATAATATATGGAAAAAATTATGCAGCATGATCAAGTGGTGTTTATTCTGGGAGGCAAGGCTGGTACAATATTCGCAAATCAATCAATGTGATTCATCAAAAGGAAGGAGAAAAACCACATGATAATTTTAATAGATGCAGAAAAAGCATTTGATAAAATCCAGCACCCACTCATGATCAAAACTCTCAACAAAGTAGGAATACAGGGAACATACCTCAACATGATAAAAACCATCTATGACTAACCCACAGCCAACATCATACTCAATGGGCAAAAATTAAAAGCAATACCCTTAAGATCAGGAACAAGGCAGGGGTGCTCCCTTTCACCACTTTTATTCAACATAGTCCTGGAAGTCCTAGCCACAGTAATCAGACAAGAAGAAGAAATAAAAGGCATTCAAGTTGGAAAAGAAGAAGTAAAAATATCATTATTTGCAGATGATATGATATTGTATATAGAAAATCCTAATGTCTCAGTCAAAAAACTACTGGACCGGATAAGTGAATTCAGCAAAGTGGCAGGATATAAAATTAATACTCAGAAATCAGAGGCATTTTTATACACCAACAATAAACTGTCAGAAAGAGAAATTAAGGAAACAATCCCCTTCACTATTACAACCAAAAAAATAAAGTACCTAGGAGCAAATTTAACCAAGGACACTAAAGACTTGTCCTCAGAAAATTATGAAACATTGATAAAAGAAATCAGGGAAGATATAAACAAGTGGAAGCATATACTGTGCTCATGAATAGGAAGAATAAACATCATTAAAATATCTATATTACTCAAAGCAATTTATAAATTCAATGCAATACCAATGACATACTTTAAAGATATAGATCACATATTCCAAAAATTTATATGGAACCAAAAAAGAACATGAATAGCCTCAGCAATCTTAAAAAAGAAGAATAAAGTGGGAGGTATCACACTTCCTGATATCAAGTTATAATACAAGTCCAGTGTACTCAAAACAGCCTGGTACTGGCATAAGATCAATGGAACAGAACAGAGAACCCAGAAATAAACCCACAGCTCTATGGACAACTGATATTTGACAAAGGAGGTAAGGGCATACAATGGAGTAAAGACAACCTCTTTAATAAATGGTGTTGGGAAAATTAGACAGCTACCTCCAAAAAAATGAAACTAGACCACCCACTTACACCATTCACAAAAATAAACTCAAAATGAATAAAAGACTTAAATGTGCCCTGGCCGGTTGGCTCAGCGGTAGAGCGTCGGCCTAGTGTGCGGAGGACCCGGGTTCGATTCCCGGCCAGGGCACACAGGAGAAGCGCCCATTTGCTTCTCCACCCCTCCGCCGTGCTTTCCTCTCTGTCTCTCTCTTCCCCTCCTGCAGCCGAGGCTCCATTGGAGCAAAGATGGCCCGGGCGCTGGGGATGGCTCTGTGGCCTCTGCCTCAGGCGCTAGAGTGGCTCTGGTCGCAACATGGCGACCCCAGGGATGGGCAGAGCACCACCCCCTGGTGGGCAGAGCGTCGCCCCATGGTGGGCGTGCTGGGTGGATCCCGGTCGGGCGCATGCGGGAGTCTGTCTGACTGTCTCTCCCTGTTTCCAGCTTCAGAAAAATGAAAAATGAAAAAAAAAACAAAAAAAACATAAGACTTAAATGTAAGCCGTGAAACCATAAGCATCTTAGAAGAAAACATAGGCAGTAAGCTCTCCAACATCTCTCACAGCGATATATTTGCTGATTTATCTCCACGGGTAAGTGAAATAAAAGACAGGATAAACAAATAAGACTATATCAAACTAAAAAGTTTTTGCACAGCCAAAGACAACAAGAACAGAATAAAAAAACAAACTACACAATGGGAGAACATATTTTACAATATGTCTGATAAGGGGTTAATAACCAAAATTTATAAAGAATTTGTAAATCTCAATACCAGGAAGACAACCAATCCAATCAAAACATGGGCAAAAGAACTGAATAGACACTTCTCCAAAGAGGACATACAGATGGCCAATAGGCATATGAAAAAATGCTCAACATCACTAATCATTAGAGAAATGCAAATTAAAACCACAATGAGATATCACCTCACACCAGTCAGAATGGCACTCATCAACAAAACAACACAGAATAAGTGCTGATGAGGATGTGGAGAAAAGGGAACATTCCTGCACTGCTGGTGGGAATGCAGACTGGTGCAGCCTCTGTGGAAAACAGTATGTAGATTCCTCAAAAAATTAAAAATCAAACTGCCCTTTGACCCAGCTATCCCACTTTTAGGAATATACCCTAAGAACACCATAGAACTGTTCCAAAAAGAGAAATGCATCCCCATGTTTTTGGCAGCATTGTTCATAATAGCGAAGATCTGGAAACAGCCCAAGTGTCCGTCAGTGGATGAGTGGATTAAAATGCTTTGGTACATATATACTATGGAATACTACTCAGCCATAAGAAATGATGACATCGGATCATTTACAATAACATGGATGGACCTTGATAATATTATATGGAGTGAAATAAGTAAATCAGAAAAAACTAAGAACTACATAGATGGGACATAAAAATGAGACTCAGAGACATGGACAAGAATGTGATGGTAATGGGGGTTGGGGGGTGGGTAGAGGGTGAGGAAGGAGAGAGGGCATTTGGGGGGGAGGGGAGGGGCACATAGTAAACCAGATAGAAGGTGATGGAAGACAATTTGACTTTGGGTGAGGGGTATGCAACATAATCAAATGTCAAAATAATCTGGAGATGTTTTCTCTGAACATATGTACCCTGATTTATCAATGTCATTGCATTAAAATTAATAAAAATAAGATAAAAAAAGAACAGGAACAAGGCAGTGGTGCCCCCTTTCACCACTCTTATTCAACATAGTTCTGGAAGTCCTAGCTATAGCAATCAGACAAGAAGAAGAAATAAAAGGCATCCAAATTGGAAAAGAAGAAGTAAAACTTTCATTATTTACTGATGACTGTACATAGAAAATCCTAAAGTCTCAATCAAAAAACTACTGGACCTCATAAATGAATTCAGCAAGGTGGCAGCATATATAATCAATATTCAGAAACCAGTGGCATTTATATACACCAACAATGAACTATCAGAAAGAGAAATTAAGGAAACAATCCCCTTCACTATTGCAACTACAAAAAAAAATAAAGTCCCTAGGAGTGAAGTTAACCAAGTAGGTTAAAGACTTGTACTCAGAAAATTATAAAACATTGATAAAAGAAATCAAGGAAGATACAAACAAGTGGAAGCATATACTGTGTTCATGGATAGGAAGACTAAACATCATTAAAATGTCTATATCACCAAAAGCAATCTATAAATTCAATGCAATTCCTATTAAAATATCAATGTCATACTTCAAAGATATAGAACAAATATTCCAAAAATTTATATGGAAACAAAAATGATCATGAATAGCCTCAGCAATCTTGAAAAATAAAAATAAAGTTGGAGTATCATACTTCCTGATATCAAGTTATACTACAAGGCCATTGTACTCAAAACAGCTTGGTACTGGCATAAGAACAGGCATACAGATCAATGGAATAGAACAGAGAACCCAGAAATAAACCCACACCTTTATGGTCAATTGATATTTGACAAAGGAGGTAAGATCATACAATGGAGTAAAGACAGTCTCTTTAACAAATGGTGCTGGGAAAGTTGGAAAAATACATGCAAAAAAAATGAAACTAGACCATCAACTTACAGCATTCACAAAAATAAACTCAAAATGAATAAAAGACTTGAATGTAAGTCGTGAAACCATGATCATCTTGGAAGAAAACAGGCAGTAAGCTCTCCAAAATCTCTCACAGCAATATATTTGCTGATTTAAGTCCAAGGGTAAGTGAAATAATTGACAGGATGAACAAATGGGACTGTATCAAACTAAAAAGCTTCTGCACAGCAAAAGACAACATGAACAAAATAAAAAGACAACCCACACAATGGGAGAACATATTTGCTAACATGCCTGATAAGGGGTTAAGAACCAAAATCTACAAAGAACTTGTAAAACTCAACACTAGGAAAGTACAACATTCAATCAAAAATTGGGCAAAAGAACTGAATAGACAGTTCTCCAAAGAGGACATACAGATGGCCAATGGGCATATGAAAAAATGTTCAATATCACTAATCATTAGAGAAATGCAAATTAAAACCACAATGAGATACCACTTCACACCTGTTGAATGGCGCTCATTAACAAAACAACACATAACAAGTGCTGGCAAGGGTGTGGAGAAAAGTGAACCCTCCTGCACTGCTGGTGGAAATGCAGACTGATGTAGCCACTGTAGAAAACAATATGGAGATTCCTCAAAAAATTAAAAATTGAACTGCCTTTTGACCCAGCTATCTTACTTCTAGGAATATATTCAAAGAATAACAAATCACTGATTCAGAAGAAGAAATGCACCCCATATTTATTGCAGTGTTGTTTACAATAGCCAAGATTTGGAAACAGCCCAAGTGTCCGTCAGTAGACAAGTGGATTAAAAAGATGTAGTACATATACACAATGGAATACTACATGCCATGAAAAAGAAGGAAATCTTACCCTTTGCAACAACATGGATGGACATGAAGTATATTATGCTAAGTGAAATAAGTCAGGTAGAGAAAGAAAAATACAATATGACATCACTCAGATGAGGAATCCAATGAACAATGTGAGCTGAGGAACAGAAGAGAGGCAGAGAAGGAATCAAAGAGTCCAGAGGGAAAGTGGTCAGAGGGAAAGGGGATGAGAGGAGAGGATCAAAGAAGGAAAGACATTAGTGAAAGTATATACACATAACACAGAGAGATAGCGGGTAGGATAGTAAATCATGGAAAGAAAGGGAAGGTGGTGGGGGGGTGGGGGGCAAAGGGATGATCAAGGAGAACATGGGGTGGGGAGGGAAGGAGATATATTTGAGGGTACACTTGTAACTATGTAAACACAACAAATTAAAATCAATAATAATAATAAATCTCTTGTGGGGAGATAGATGGTGATGGAGGGAGACTTGACTTGGGGTGATGGACAAAACAACACAATATACAGATGATGTATTATGGAATCACATGCCTGAAACCTGTATAGTTTTATTAAGCAATGTCACCCCAACAAATTAAATTAAAAAAAATTCCCCATTGATCTTAGGGAAGAAAATGACTTTGCCTTTCCAATGTAAATTCTTGCATGTGTGGACACCAAATTATGCTTTGTACTTGGGCTTCTCACCCCTGACGAGGCCTTTACCCATGAGATTAAATATTAATTTAAAATTAAAAAAACCCCAATTCCCAACTATACATAACAGTAATGCTAGAAACTCTGAAGCTGGTGGTGCATCAAGGATGCCTATAACAATAATAGCCACACTCAGCTCAAATCTAGAAGACCTAAAAGAAGGGGGGTGCCCATTTCAGGTATGCGTATTATTCAGTTTACTTCTACCAGTCTACACACAAAGTCCAGTTTTCAATGGAATATTATCACACACACACACAGAGAAAAACAATTCACTGTCAAGAAATAAGAAAACAACTAATCCCAGACTCAGATATGAGCCACTTGCTAAAACTATCAGGAAGTTAAAATGAGTATGGTTAACATATGAATGACTTTAGTGGGAAAAGTAGACCAAATACATGAACAGATGGAGAATTTTTAGCAGAGAGACAAGAAAACTATTAGAAATAATAGTCTGCAAATGTTAAAAATAAGAAAAACATGGTAAAAGAAAGAATACTGTGACTGGCTCATCAGCAGACTGAACATGGCTTATGAAAGAATCAGTGAAGCTGAAGGCAGGTCAGCAGAAATGAACCAAACTGAAACACAAGCAACCAGGTAGCAGGTTCGGGGACAGAATCAAGTTGAATTTCACAACTAAGAAGAAGGTAGGGTTTCCTCATGAATGTGTAAGTTTATCATGTTCCTCTCAGACTGTGACCCAAGATGCAGTGCCACACACATGCCCTATGCCTGCACCTGCTCTCCAGATCAGCACTTACCCTGAGACTCGCGGCTTCCGTGGCCCTCACGGTCTTGGAAACGGCATGGAGGAGCTGCTGTGCATTTCCCAGCAGAAGCTCCTCAGAGGACTTGCTTCTTGCTAGGGAGGCCTTCACACTTGGGGTTTACAGGAAGAAAGCAGCTGATAGTACACTAGATACGAGGTGCAAACTCACATAACCAGATACCAGAACATTAAAGTATGAACCTTTGTGGGGACTATTCGGAGAAAGAATGTTCAAATGGTGTAATTTGACATTTTAAAATAAAAATGTACATTTGGATACTAAGGAAGTATGACTTAGGTAGTATCTATAAATTAACAAGAAGTATATATATATATTTTATTTTTTATTTATTCATTTTAGAAAGGAGAGAGAGAGGGAGAGAGAGAGAGAGAGAGAGGAGAGAGATAGAGAGGGAAGGGGTGGAGGAGCAGGAAGCATCAACTCCCATATGTGCCTTGACCAGGCAAGCCCAGGGTTTCGAACCGGTGACCTCAGCATTTCCAGGTCGACGCTTTATCCACTGCGCCACCACAGGTCAGGCAACAAGAAGTATATTTTTAATGAAAATAACTGAAGAGAGGTACAGAATAAATACCAACATCATTATATAATGTAAGGGCACAGGACATTTTGTATAAAATTGTATTCAGGACTTAAAAGTTCTAATCAAAGATCAGGCTGGTACTTCCTGATTGAATTACATACCTCAGTGATATTTTAAAAAACTGAATGTAACTGAATCCAGGAAGACAAGCTGTTGACCATTGAAAGTGAAGATGCTGTGAAACTTAGGTAATGAACTTTGGTAAACTCTCAGGACTTTCAGATCCAGGTGAAAGGACTGAAGTTGATAAATATACCTATATGAATTATGCCCTTTTCTTTTCTGTATTCTGATGGACTGACATCTCAGGGGCTTGCTGATCTTGGAAAGTCTGCCCCTTGGAAAGGGTAGCCAATTCCTGGAGGTAATGAATGACTCACCTGCAAGTGCACCTTCCCTATGCAAATTACCCAACTCAAACCTCACACCCACCACCTCCTGTGAAGCTCTTCCACTCGGTCACTGTTCCCTGCCCTGATCACGCTAGGGGACAACTAGGGACAACTAGGGACAGCCTCTGTACTGCAGAGCCCACTAAGATTATTCAGACTAACCAATCCTAAACCCAGTTAGCCTCCTCACCCTCCCCTGCCTATTCCTTCCCACAAAAGGCACATAAGTCTCTCACCAGTTCCCTGTCACTGTGTCTGCTTTTGACTGATCCTATATGGCCCCAAGTGGCCCTGCATGGCATCCTGTTCTAGGAACCTATAAGGGGTCTCCTTCCTTTATGGCAGTCATTTCCACGTTTGTGTGTCTTATCATACCTGATTTAAACAAACCCCAAGTACCCTTACAACAATACCCATACCTGAAATGCTACAATTAATTACACAAACTAAATTCCTATAGTTTAAGTAGAGAACTTTGAGTAACTACTCTTGAAATGATCATGTGCCTAAAAAATTATTTCCTAGATATAGAAACCAGGTTTTATTTTTAGTTTGAAAACAATTTATGTGACCTGATCCTGGTGATGTTATTTTTGATGCCTCACAATAATTTATAACAGTTTTAACTATCAGCTTTTCCATAATATCAGAATATTACTAATAAATGTCATTACTGATCAATGTGCACGGCAGGTACTAAGGCACTCAGGTGAAATGAAACCGGTCTATGCTTATATGACAATGTTCTGTATTATCAACATGAAGGCTGCGGTAGGAAGACAGCTAGCAAAGTTGGCTCAACTCCAGAGTTTGGGCACCTTAAATGAATTCATCTTAACATAATCTATGTGCTGGCACCATTTTTCTTAGGCAGATAACACTGGAAATGCTATCATTTTCCAATTAATGTATTTTTAGAGATAATTGGCTTTTTTGGTTAGATATAATTAGTATAGAAACAAATAGAAACTAATGGCCAAAATTTAAACATGATTATTAGGCGGAATTCAGTCCCTTGTGTTTGTAGATCGAGCCTCATGTGTGAGCACTGGTGTGCCTGTGCCACGTTGTGCAGGGAGGAGGGAAATGTCACCGCTGAAGGAGTTGGTTTCTAAAACTTCCATATGGTTGATTCCTTCATGTTCTCAACCACTTGGGACCGAGTTTTCCATGTTAACTCTTTTTTTCTTTCTTATGTACATTATTTGATATATTTGTCATAAAATGAGAAACGACAGCAGTTTAAGTGTATTTTCGGTCCTTTGTATTAATTCTGTATATTTTCAACATTTGAAATTCCTGAAATTAATGTAAGCTCTTGGAAGAGAAAACATGAAAAGGAGTATACAAGAAAAAAAAAAAAGGAACTTCAAGCCCTGGCCGGTTGGCTCAGTGGTAGAGCGTTGGCCCTGCGTGTGGAAGTCCCGGGTTCGATTCCCAGCCAGGGCACACAGGAGACATGCTCATCTGCTTCTCCATCCTTCACCCTCTCCCTTCTATCTCTGTCTTCCCCTTCCGCAGCCATGGCTCCACCGGAGCAAGCTGGCCCAGGCACTGAGGATGGCACCATGGCCTCGCCTCAGGCGCCAAAACAGCTCTGGTTGCAACGGAGCAACGGCTCAGATGGGCAGAGGATCGCCCCCTAAGGGGTTTGCGGGTGGATCCCAGTCGGGCGCACGTGAGAGTCTGTCTCTCTGCTTCCCTGCTTCTCACTTTCTCAATTAAGAAAAATACAACAACAAAAAAAGGAACTTCATCCCCACCCCAGGCCTCTTATCGGGTCCCAAGACCCAGAGGCCAGCTGTCCCCACAGCTGGCCCACCGCAGTGTCTACCTGGAGATGATGCGGAGCTGGCTGCTCATGGTCTGGATCTGCTCCACAGCGCATGCGAGCTCCCGTGAGCACCTTTGGTCTACGCAGTTCTTAGCAACGATGCCGACGAGCCTGGCAAAGTTCTGTCCAGCAGTCGCAACTTTCCTAGCAGAGGCAATGAGCTGCTCTTTGGTCTGTATCAAAAGAAAGGACAGAGTGAGGAGTAGGTAAACAGTGCTGTCACAGTGTCCCCTAAGAAATCGGTGGCAAGTTGTAAAGCATCCAAACTGTGCCTACCGCGACTTACTCTAGCCCCAGAATGAACACTGCTTAACTTGGTCCTGAACCTCATCCAAAAACGTCAAGAGCTGCCACTCCTGGATTAGTAAGAAGCTTTTGTCCTGAAAGCCAGCAGAATGAAGCAGCCTGTCCCATCTCTCTGAGGGGGTGCTGAGGGCATGGCGGCTAGCCCCTGGTCATGATCTAACCCTTCCTCACAGGAGCCATTGTCTGCATTGGGCTCAGAGTTGTTTTTCAGCAGGCCCAGGACAGAAATGAGACCCCTAAGAAGGGTCAGAAGTGGGGGTCTTGGCTGGAGCAAAGATGTGGAGGAGGACTGTCACAGGTAGAGCTTCCCAGGAGGGGACTGTTAGTTAATGAATGGGCTGATGGCAGAAGCCACCTAATAGCTGACTTGAAATTTTAATCTTTCACCTGACCTGTGGTGGTGCAGTGGATAAAGCGTCGATCTGGAACGCTGAGGTCACTGGTTTGAAGCCCTGGGCTTGCCTGGTCAAGGCACATATGGGAGCTGATGCTTCCTGCTCCCCCCAACCCTTCCTCTCTCTCTCTCTCTCTCTCTCTCTTTCTCTCTCTCTCTCTCTCCTCTCTAAAAAAATGGATAAATAAAAAAATTAAATCTTTCTAGGCCATATTTTTTGTCATTTAAAAAGAAAGACTTGGACCAGATCAGCAGTTTTTCATTTTTTTCTTCTTGTTTTAAGCCACAGAATCCATTATTTAATTAAAATCTTAAACATAATGGTGAATATTGAGACAAGATGGGCTGTTCTCACCTGCTGGTCTGGGATGAATAGGTAAAGTGGCCTTTCAAAGGCTCACAGGAAAGTGGACATTATTTAGAAGCAGGAAAACCAGAAAAGGCCACAAACCCTCTGTTACAGCCCTTTGGTAAAGGCAGGATGGACCCCTCTTCCCAAAATTTGGTTCAGATGTCCAGGCAGATGATGCCACCCACGGATGAAGCAGAGGTTTATTACTCACATAATGAGGTTTCCTGGGGAGAGCAGAGCAGGCTCCCAGCCAGGTAGGAAAAGGCTGGACAGCAGAAAAGAGAGTGGTGTAGGTGGGGTAGGAAGTGGTCAGCCGACATTTAAAATGAAGTTGGACTTGTTCTTGTAACTGCCCAGTTGAGGGACTCCTAAATGCCATGAGGAATGGGCACTATGTTAATGGACAGAGCTTGATGTTTCTGGCCCCTGGCCATTCTTTTTGTGACATCTCGCTCTGGTTGGGAGCCACTTCCAAGCTTCTTCTCCTTTCTGAATCATGAAGCCATCTCAGCATCAACAGTATTTGCTGAACGAACAAAGACTTGAGATAACATGATGTTGTGGAAAGTCTCCAGTGTGGAGGAGAAGGGCTCAACTTGAAGAGGTCAAGCTGGCATATTCCAGAACTCATAATCCACATCTCAACGGTGCCAGAGAAAACTCAGACCACAAGAGCATAGTCTAGTGTAGATCTCTGCCTTTCGGCTTCTCCAAGGGACACCCACTCTGGACTTCCTGCCTTCCTCCAGCTGCGCTGCCCTAACGGGTACCTCAGTGGGTATCACAGAATTTCCCAACTCTGTCAGGAGTCTGGGATCCCCCACCCCGTGCAGCCTGTCACCCTCTAACTGCCATTTCAAACTCTTTTCTGTTTTAACTCGAGAGCACCAGGCACTTAGGTGCTAAAATCCAGTTGTTAGGAAGATGAAAATTTGAGAGTTTGGGGGAGAATTCTTCACATCACTCTGTCTTTCCAGGCATGAGCCTCACTATTAAAATTATCCTTTGGTTTTTCTTTAGGTGACATTTCCCAGGAAACCCCTTGGGGTCCAGGGTTTGCATATTCCTGGGCCCTCGGCCATACACCACAGCTGGCATCCAGGGCCTGGGTGAACTGGCTATCAGAGATGCTTGGGGAAAGACTGGGAGTCAGCACAAAGAGGCGACACTGCCAGGTCTGAGGCAATGACCTTGGGTCACTGTTCCAGGGAGAAACTGGCTGGTTGAACTAGGCAGGAGTGGGGAGGAGGGATGGGGCGATGACAGGTCTGGGCAGCAGGTGTGGTGGGGCTGCCAGGTTTGGCTGGGCAGTCACCTGGTTGGGGCACTAGCCTTCTCGTCTGGACCCATCTTCCACACAGAATGAGAAACGGGGCCCCACAGAGCCTGGTCACGGGTTTAGGAGCCATTTGTAGCTAGCAGACCTATATGGGAGGAGTTTTCTAAATGGCTGTGGTGTCCTTCTAGCTATTGCTTCTGGTCCCCACTCAGTAAATGAACTTCTTTTAATTTTTTCAGTGTTGGTGTGTTGATGTTAAACAATGCTTAGCTAAAAGAATCAAGATGAGGGCTGGAGGAAATTACAGGTCACACAGGATGGAAGTTGCACCTCCCCCAAGTGGAAAGCAGCCCCTTCCCCTCCAGGCTGTGCTGGCCCTGAGCGGCTGTCCCTAGGAGGCTGTCACCTTGCCACCTGTATCTGGGGGAATTATAAAAGATGTAAATGGCTCTCTTAGTTCATCCTTCTGGGGTACAAATGAGTTCTTGATTTTACTAAACTGCACCTCTGACAATTATCTTCCGTGGTGGAATAAGACAAAACTATAGTAACTGAGCCCAAAAGAGGAGGGTGTTAACGATGCACCAGATGAAGGAAGAAGAGAGCGTATAAAAAAGCTAAGTGCCAAGCAGCGAAATGTGGCTCTATGTCCCGGGAGCCCGGCTCTGGAAGGCCACAGCTGGGCATGCTTCCCCCGCAGTGCCTAGTCCTCCCACCACCACCGCCCCCGAAGGCCAAGTACCAAGAGGTGTCCTCTCCTCAAACTCTGAGCCATCAGGAGCACCTCCTGGGCCATCTCTTGGGTCACCTGAGTGATTCTGTTCCCACCGTCTGTACTGCGGTCCTCCTGTGGAGGCTGGTCAGCGTGTGGCCAGGCTGAGCAGCTAGTGGAGCGGGAAGGGGTGTCACCAGGCTGCTGCTGCAGAAAAGAGACAAAGCGAGTGAGCTGCCGGATGCTCAGACTGTCCGTTTACCATGGGGACATCAATGGCCTTCTCATCATGTTTTAAAGAAGAGAAGGAACCAAGAGGTTTCCCGACTCCCCACGCACCAGCTACTCTTAGCATCTTCTCCAAATCCATAGGAAAATAGCAAGAAAAGGAAATAGTAAGTCCCTGTCACTCGGGCCATGCATCCAGAATTTGCATAGACTGAGCCCTGACATGCTCAGATCCCAGTAGAGTTGAAATGTCACCTTTTCCCTCAGAATTGGCAGGCCTTACCTGGGAGAAGGGAGAATCTACAGCTTTTTGAAGAAATTCAGGAATCCCTGCATGTTCCAACTTTGGGGACACAAATACTTGCACATCAGTTGTTCTACATGAAAGAACTTTACAGCTCTGCTGTGAATAATTACGACCACCCCTACCCGCCATTACCTTGTTTTCTCCTACTGAGAAAAGAGGCAGTCCCCACCATCCAGAAGCCAGCGGGACACTCACTCCTATCTGGCCCTAAGTGAAGCCTGCCCAGAACCTCTTCCCGACTCAGATCCACACAAGTTGTTCTGCACTTAGCAGTCAATCTAGTGACCAAGTTCACGAGCGGCTCTGCCTCACCAGTCAGGTCTCAAGCTCCCTAGGGCAGGGCTGGTGCCCGGATTCGAGTGGGCAAGAGGCATGATGGGAGCAGCTTCTGAGCCCGCCTGCGCCCACACTGCCTTCAGCACCCCATGCTGTGTACTAAGGTCTCAGAAGGGGCACAACTCAGCTGTTGGAAGAGCACGAGGTCAGAAACGTGACAGTAAATCCCACATCAGTCAGGAGCTTTAAGTTCATGATCCCACTTGGTCTAAGGCTGCACATGTAGCCAGAGGCAGATTTAATGGCAGGTGCACTGGGCATGCCGGGCATGCCAAACTGAAAGGCCCCACAGAACCCTAACTTTATACTTTTTCTCTAATGACACCAAGTTTGGTTTCATATGTGCAATTTGAACATTAATAGTACATAATATTTTTATTTATTTAAAACTATGGTTAACATGTATTTTTATTTTCCCTGTCGCTCTCCTTTTTTTAAAGGGCCCAATATTTTCTTCTGCGCCCAGGGCCTCAACCGACCTTAATCCACCTCTGCATGTAGTAGATACTCCACCAGGAGAGGAATAGAAGTCAAAGGGTTGCCGCTCCAGAGCTGTTGGCAGAACTGCTTGTGGCCTGCATCCTGTCCTCTGCCCCGCCCCCTCCATGGGTGTGTCCAGTGTTTGTCATGCTCCCACCACACAGGAGGCTGGAAGGTGCTGCAGCTCCCCTGTGGCATCAGGACACCAGTGGCCCAAGGCAGGCTGGGATGAACTGCACCCTACACCTATAGAGCTCATGTGGGTGTTTAAGTGAGCAGTTGCCATGTAGCAGACAAAGGGACCACAGAGGTTAAGGTCTAGGTGACCCACCCTGGGGTGTGGGCGGGCTCCACATTAGGGGTCTTGACTTCAAGCTGGCCAGGGGCAAGCAGGCCTATGGAAGAGTCCTGACAGCTCAGGGTCAACTCAGAAGTTGTCCAGATGTCAGAGCAGCACCAGCAGGTGGGCGACTGGAGGTGGGACAGGATGCTCACGGGAGAGGGGGGGACACCTTTACTTCAGGTTGGTTTCCTCTACCTCGAGAACACCTGCTCCATTCCCCCTCCCCTCTGCCATGATCATTTTGCCCCAAACCTGAACCTCTTCTGTGCTTCTTAGCTATTTTTGGCATCCTAGCATGCAATCAAAATCACTGTATGCCTGTGATGCCCAGACACTGTGCTTGGCATGAAGGATCTAAAGACAGGTAGGGCCTGCCCAGGCGGTGGCGCAGTGGATAGAGCATCGGACTGGGATGCGGAGGACCCAGGTTCAAGACCCCAAGGTCACCAGCTTGAGCATGGGCTCATCTGGTTTGAGCAAAGCTCATCAGCTTGGACCCAAGGTCGCTGGCTTGAGCAAGGGGTTACTTGGTCTGCTGAAGGCCCACAGTCAAGGCACATATGAGAAAGCAATCAATGAACAACTAAGGTGTTGCAACGAAAAACTGATGATCGATGCTTCTCATCTTTCCGTTCCTGTCTGTCTGTCTTTATCTATCTCTCTCTCTGACTCTCTCTCTGCCTCTGTAAAAAAATAAAATAAAATAAAAAATAAAAGACAGGTGGGCAGGGTCGCTGAGCTTCACTGCTAACAGTCATCTTTCTGAGCTAGCGCACACTGACAGGTCGCTTGGCATTGCTATTGGTTTTTGTTTGGGCTTCTTCAATTAAATCACACCTCCCCCCCCCTTCTGAAGCTTGCTCACTGGCCTTGTTCCAGACAGGCTGCGATGTCCTCTGAATGCTGGGAAGGTGGTGGAAGCTTTTCTGGACAGGGATCAAATGACACCAAGGGCCAGCATGCTCCCCAGGTGGGCCCGAGTAGGTGAGAAGGAGAGAAGGGACAGGACTCTTCTGGGACTACAACTCAAACGCAGTGACTGAAAATGGAGAAGATGGCAAGTGTGTGACTTGATGGCCCTTGAGCTAAGGGTTAGGAAAGTAGGAAATACTCTTTTCAACTCACATCTCATATTTAGCTGTCAGGGACCTGAAGCTTTCAAAGCTAGAAATGTCTGCAGGCTCTTCTATGAGGCAGAAGCCTGGGGCTGGGTTGGAGGCCCTGTCATTACTTTGACTGCTTGCTAGAAATGGAGCATGTCCAGGTTGTGACTTATAAGTGCCCACAAGGCGCACAGACCCCTTAGCTAACCACGTCCCCTCAGCAGGTTCTGGCAGGTACCCATGGTTCAGATGCTGTTCTGGGCTGTACGGAGTGGTGTCTCTGCCCCCCATGAGCTCCAGTTAGTGGGAGAGTGGGGCTGACACAGCATGGAGGCTGAGTCTCCTTCCCCTGCCTCTTGTACCCTCACACAAGGGGCTCCGAGGTATAGCCTTTGTCCCTTGTGAAACTGGAACTCTGTGTGGAGGAGTGCCTCGTGGAACAGAAACCTGATGTGAGAGGCCTTGTCCTCCACCCAGGGACTCCAACCTGCAGCAGGAGAGATGACACCCTTCACGGGTTGGTGGGGGGTGCGGGGAAAGATGGGGGCTGGCAAGCTTGCTGGGTGCGGCCTCCATCCCAGTGCCGCTGAGCTGTGGGCAGCCAGCAGTCGTGTGATGTGCTCCTGTGCAGGTTTTGATGAGAAGGGGAAGGTGTCAGGTGAGCCATAGACACTGAATGTGTTAGTCAGTTGGGCATAAAGCATGTGTCAGAAAGACCTTGTGGGAAAACAGAAAAGGAGGAGCCCCACAGGGCATCGGAACCGATGGGCCCAAGGCCTGTGGAGTGAGGAGAGCCTAGAAGTCGGCCAGGACTGAGCAGAGGGGATGCAGGCTGCAGGGAAAAGGGCACTGCTTGCCCTCCACCCAGCTACTTTGGGAAGGGGCCCTTTCTCAAGGAAATAACATTGTAATGAGAAAGAAGAAGTAGAGAGTAATGGAGTGGAGAAACACGCGATCTGGTCAGCTTTATCTCGGGAGAGGACCCAGTGGAGGGTTTGGAGGGTCTGGGCACAAGATCAAAAAGGGGACAGAGCAGGTTGGGCATAAAATGCCTACCAAGCCATCTGCTAGGGAACTTCTTGGACACAGCCTACCCACTGTCTCTTTGTAAGTAAATCAAATGTTTGGGACCTGCAATGCCCCACTGTCCCAGCTGTTGCCCTGGGAAGACTGACTGTGCCTGGAGCATGTTCCACAGCCCCAGCACGCACACTCCCAACAAGTCCTTTTGTCTTCTCTGATTCTACTTGGATCCCTGCCACTTGGAAAGAGAAGAACCTTGATGGAGCAGTGTGGTCAAGGTGGCCTAAGGAGCCAGAGCCAGTGGTTTTCAAACACTGGTCCATGGTTGAAATATAGAATCTATAATCATTGGGTCTATAGTCTTCATACAACTTCAGGGTGGTTAACCCTTTCATGGACCGGCATGAAATTTTTGGTGGACCAGTCCATGAACCAGCCATTGAAGAACACTAGCCAAAGCCACAGAAGGACAGACGTCAGTCACAGCAAGGAGACCTGCTCCAGCTGGGACAACCAGGAAAACTTCATGGAGGTCAGTAATTATGGCCACTACGCATAAGACATTTACCATGTGTCAGGCAAGTGCAATTTACATGGACACTTTCATGAACTCTCTGCCAGGAGGGTATCAATGCTCCAATTTTCTAGACTAGACTCTTGAGTCCAAAATAACTAAAAAGCTTCCCTGGGGTCTCCAAGCTGAGAAATGGTGGAGGCAGGCACAGCCCCGGCAGTCTGGTTCTCAACTCCAGGCTCTCAAAGGCTGCCTGTGCTCCTTTTGCCAGATGTGAATTATAGACATGGGCACTGGGATGGCTTTTTCTGAAACTTGGCAGTGGGTTTCGGCTACTAGAAAATGGGCTGAGGACAGAGAGGAGAAAAGATGCTGACTAATCTACCCTGTCCAGGTCTGCTGCAACAGTCCTGGCGCTGGCTGGCCTGGCAGTGCTGGTCCCTGCTGAGCTCCCTGGGGTGTCTCCTGCAGCAGCGCCCTGGGAAGACACACCGCCCACGGCTGCAGCTCCCGAGGCTCCTTCACCAAGTTGGAGCTGGGGCTTGGCAGGGTCCCATTCATCACCGGGCTTCAAGCAGCTGGCCAGGAGTCTGCAAGCTTTGGTGTGACCACCTTTCCAGGCCTGGAGCTGGGCCAAGGCATGGTGGGCCTTGGCTGCCCACTCCCACTGAAGCCAGTCCAGGAGGTGCATTCTTTCATCCTCTGGGCATTTCTGGAGCACAGGGATCCTCTGGGCCACCTCCTGGGTGAGGACAAGAATGCTCTCCAGAGCCACAAGGAGGTCTTCCTGGCAGGGCCCGGATTCCTGGCCTCCTACCACCATCGCCTGCACAGCTTGGATTCCAGACACCATTCTTTCCAGGGAGCTTTCTGGCCTGTAGGGTCTGAGGTTTGGGGTTTGGGGGTCTTCACAGACAGAGAGCTGTGGGCAGAAGGCATCTTGGAGGGCCTGTCTATAGTCTTCATTGATACTGCTGAGGTGGCCAGTCAGGGCCCTGGCTCTAAGGATGAGCTCCAAGCAGAGAAGTTCAAAGCGTGTGGACAGGCTGGGCGATGGTCTGGGGGAGGAGGACAGGATCTGTGCCACATCCAGCAGAGCATCCGTGAGCACGTGAACTTCCCTGCACAGAAAAGAGACCTCACCCTTTACCTGCTCATCCCCACATAGCAACCTAGACAGCCTGGCAGCCTCCTGGAGCCTCTGAGAAACGTCTGCAGCCTGAGCCAACCCTTCCTGCAGCCCCTGCTGGCCCTTCACAGCCTGTCGCAGAGGCTGTAGAAACAGTCCTTGCCTCCAGCTGAGCCTCTCCATGCACTGGAGCAGGTCTTGAACAGCTACTGACCATAGAAGGCACCTGTCTTCAAAGTTCTCTTCCCACGATATGGGGTCTTGAAGATCATCAGAGACCAGAACCTTGTCCAACAGCTGTTTAGCATAGGTTTCTGCCTCCTCCAATCTGTCCTGCATTTGTAAAAGTGCTTCTGGATGCCCAGTTGAGTCAGGGTCCTTCTTACCCCAATCCATGGGCCCACTTTTGGCTGCTAGTTGAGCCATAGAAACTAAATTCTGCTGAAGCTCCATGAACACTGTTGTACTCGCTGGAAGATCTGCTGCTGGGTTGTGACAAAACAGCTGTTGACACAGAGGGTACCAGTCACCAGCCATAGCTACCAAATCCTGCCTGTTGTTTCTGGCTCTCTGAGACTGCTGGAGAGATACTTCCAGAATCCCGGTGGCTCTAGCAGCTGTGCAATATGCTATATTCCCGGCTAGGTCAGTAACAGAAAGTGCCAGTGTTGGGATTTCTTGGAGTCCATTCATCCTCTCTGACCTTAGTGGTCCGTCCCCAGCCAGGGACCCTCGAGCTGCTTCCACAGCTACACCCCACTCCTGAGGGCTGGTGCTTGAGGACACTGCCTGGTGGCTACGGCTCTCTCTAACAAGGGCGAGCTTGCTGATGATGGGGCATGGAGGAGCCCTTCTCTGTGTACAGGTGTCAGGAATCAAGAGGCTGGAAAGACAGTCCCTGGGTGGACAGGAGGTGCCTGGGTCACTTTTCCCCAACTCAGACTCTCTATGGTGTGTCAGTTCTGGAGCTGGGGAGTCCTGGAGGTTGGGGAGAATATAAGACTGTCTCTTCGCCATGTCAAACCTTTGGACTTGGTGCCGAATGGGGCTGAGGATAGCAGGATGGTTAGTTCCATCCAGGCCCTTCTGGAGTCTCTGAGCTGCACAGATGAGATGTTTTGCTGCGGTCAGAAACGCACCTGTGTCCTGAGAGCTGAGCCCATCTGAACAGTGCTCAGCTGCCACACCCAGGACCAGGGAGGATTGCTCCAGCTGCTGGATCAAGATTCTCAGGCCATTCCGGAAAATGGGGTCTTGATCTTGGTCGACATACCTGTTCATCACTTGCACTATGTGTGAGGCCCGGCCCTGTAGGTATGCCACAAGTCTGGGAAAATGTCGGGAATCTCCACTCTTCAAAGCCCAAGTGAAGAAGTCCAAGTGCTTGGCCATTTCCTGAATGGATACACTCAGGAACTCTGGAATATTGAGAACATCATCAAAACATGCCAACAGGCGTTCAGACACCCTGGCCCAGGCCTGGAGCAGGGCCTGCAGGGCGGAGGGGCTGCAGTCTAGGCGGGACTCCTGTGGGTCTTGTGAGAAAAGCTGCTGCACTGTGACCACAAGTTCCCAGAGTCCTGACAGGGTGGTGTCCAAGTCTCTGCCAGTTTGTTGTCGGGGACAGCAAACTAAAACCAAGTGGCCCACCTGGAGCATCTGCTGGGCCTGCTTCTGGAAAGCTGCAAGAAGAAGCTGGAGGCTCTTGGGCACAGCCACGCTGCCGCATGGGGAGCTAACTGGTGCTGTTTCCAAGGCGACTTGGACCAGCCTTTGCAGAGGGCTCTGCGTGTCGGTGAACGTGTCCAGGATCTGGCGTAACAGCCCGAAACGCACCCCTTGGGACAGAGCCTCGGTGGCGGCCCGCAGCGCCGCGCGCTCCTCCTGTGGCTCCAGTCCCCGCAGCTCCAGGAGCCGGTGGCAGGGGGCCACGAGGCGCAGCCTCTCGGGCGGCGCGGCGCCGGCGGCCAGGCGCATGCAGGGCCACAGCACGGCGGCCAGCAGCGTTTCCAGCCCGCTCCGCAGGCGCTCAGGCCCGGGCGTGGCCCCCAGGGTGTGCAGCTGCCGCAAGTGCTGGGGGAGCGCGCCATGCGCACAGGCTGGGGTGGCCAGAGCGCCTGGCTCCAGCCGCTCTAGCAGCTGGCCCAGGGTCTCCCGGGCCAGAGAGAATAGGCGGCGCCTGGTGGCGTCCAGTGGCGGGCGCTGGGATTGGGCGCGGACCGCGGTGAGCAGCGCGGGGACCCGGCCCCGCAGCAGGCGTCCCCCGGGCCAGCGCGCGCCCAAGCGGCCCAGGCTCAGCAGCGCGCCGGCCAGGTCGGTCCAGGGTCCTCGGGGCGAGCCCGCGCCCGCAGCTTCCAGTGCGTCAAGGCAGGTCAGGCACCGGCCTGCCGCCCGCGCCGTGGTTCTCGCCGCCGCCGCATCCTCCAGGAGCAGCACCTGTTGGGACAGAGGAGGGGAGGGAATTTTGAAAAAACCTGCACGTTTCTGGAGCGACAGCAAGCTCTCCCCACCCCACACCGTTTTACAAACAAATGTACAAACATCCCAAACACTGAAGAGAACTGAATTTCAGCCCCTCCCTACCCCGCCCAAAACAAGTCAGCTAGGAGTGACATTTAAAGAAAAATCACCTAGCCCTGGCCAGTTGGCTCATTCGGTTAGAGTCTCGTCCTAAAACACCAAGGCTGAGGGTTCATCCTGATCAGGGCACATACAGGAGGACCAATGAAAGCACAACTAAGTCGAACAACAAATGAATGTCTCTCTCTCTTCCTCTATGTATCTCTATAAAATCAAGATAACATTTGGTGTAACTGAAAATGTAAGGTCTCCTAAATTTGAACTACATCTCATGCGGGATCCAGTCTGGGTTTGAGTGCCTATCTCCAGATTAAAGGAGACTATCAACCCTCAACAGGATAACGGCACGTAACTCACGAAACTGAGGAAACAGTGTGTAGGAAGAACTTACTGTTTGAATAAGCATGATGGGGCCTGGAGAGATGGCCTATCCAGGAAGCACCCCTGAGAATCTTTCCTATCCTGACCACCCCTGCCCTCCCCTTCCACAGAGCTGGTACCCAGATATTTCTAAAAGCCAGCCTTACCCCCTCTCTCCTCCTACCAGCAGGTGCCCAAGCCCCCTGGCTCTGTCTCTCATCTCCTCAATTCCATTTTATTTTAATAAGAGTTCTGTTAAATTACAAATATACCCCCCCCAGTGACCCACACTACTAAAGTTTTAATAATGAGCATTACTAATATTTGATATTTATGATATATGTTCCATCAGGGAGCATGTCCCAGATGTTGTGCCAGATGGTGGAATTCCAGGATGGAGAGTGGGGGCATTTGGAAGCTGAGGGGCTGTCCTGGCCCAGAGGTCCTCCCAGCTGTAAGCCAATGAGCAGCACTTTCATCTTAGAACCCAGTTTCTGTAGCTTCTCCCCATGGCTCCTGGCCAAGGGCAGGGTGGACAGTGAACCCCTTAGTGACACTGTTTTATTAGGGGTTTGTGGATAAGTGTGGGGGTAGAGGGGCCGCACATGGGTTTATGATCATAGAGTCTAGCTCAGTATGTCTACTCAGCTCCCTATGACAGCTTCCACACTTAGCATTTATATAATTGGTAATGAACTCTGTGCCTGTGATCTTGGCAGATACTTGGGCAAGTTTCTCTATTGGGAGAGTGTCCACTGTGGGAGTGACATGACTCATCCAGACCACCCTGCAATGAGCTCTCTGTCCAGACAAACCAGCCAGCTCTGACATCAGCCTTACCTTTGTGGTATCCAGCAGGATCTGCTGAGCTGTAGTCACTAGCTCTTCCCGGTGGCTCTGACATTCTGGCTGAAGACGGAGCTTCTCAGCTACCAGGACGATGTCCCTCCCAGACGTGATGAGAGAGTGGGCAGCAGGCCCCATTTCCTCCTGGAGCCACTCCTCCTCGGAGGCTCCGGCCAGCCTGCAGACACATTCTCACTCAGCATGTACTGACATGCGATATTATAACAAAGAAACACCACCAGGAAACTATGATACATAGAAGTTACGGAGCATGAAGAAGCCATTAAAATGCTGTAAATCTTAATCCCCTCACCCTAAAATAAGTCACAAAGTTGTGAGGTACAGCACAGGGAATGTAGCCAATAATATCATGATTACTTTGTACAGTGGCAGATGGTTCCTAGACTTACTGTGGTGATCACTTCATAGGGTATATAAACATCGCATCACTATGTTGTACACCTGATACTAATATTGTATGTCAATGAAAATTAAAAATAAATTGATTAATTTTTTAAAGGTAAAATAGGTCTATTTTTCATTTGTTTAAAAAAAAATTTTATTGATTGATTTTTAGAGAGAGACGAAAAGCAAGAGAGAGAAACATTGATGACCAGGGATGGAACCCGCAACTTTGGCATATCAGGCTGACACTCTTACCAACTGGGCTACTCAGCCAGAGCCTAGTGTAGGTCTGTTTCTATGATGACAGAAGTCTCTCCAAGATACTGTGTTGAGAAGATAAAATCAAATTCTAGACGAGTGTGTGTGGCAAGATCTTATTGTTCTCATTATGTGCAGATTTATATGGAGAACCATTTATCTAGACAAATAATCATCAAATGGGTTATATCTCAGCATTTTAAAATATGTTTTGTTCCTTTTTAGACTGTACTCATTTTCTCTGCAATGAACATGTATGATTACTATAAAAAAAGTAATCCTCTTTTTGTAGAGCAGAAATATGTAGAATCTTATTTCAATCCATGTTATCAAGAAGTTTTATGTAACAAAAATCCATTTCCGTGAACACAAATGTCCACAGCAACTGTTTTGTTCATGTGATTGCAAATATTCCCCTTTCAATAATAATCCCTAATCACACAAAACAAAGCAAGAGAAGTCGCAACCCTTATATCCTCCATGTTTATATAGGCAATTCTTTACAAATAAGGCTGAAGGCTGTGCCTTTGGAACTGTAGGCCACAAGATCACACAAAGTGCCAGCTTGAGTGGTCACTGAGAAGCTTCTCTCCTCTATGAACAGCAGCCAATTTCAATGCCCCACCCTGCCCCAGACATCCCAGCTACCCTCATGTGAAATGTCCCCTGAGCTTCCCATGTGCATTGTCACACCAGCCCAAACAGCTCAGCATGGCAAAACACTGAAACACTGGGAAGAGGAGGGTGGCAGAGAGAGAAGAACTCGTAACAGCTGTCTCCATCCCTTATTTTACTTTGAGCCCTTGTGGAGCATTTGCTCACCAGCTGCAGCTGACATTTGGGCCACTCAGCTCATAAATATGATGGTGCCACGTCCTAACAGCTGTTTGTTTGCAGAGTGAGGCCCGCATGCACACAACCTCGCTGCCTGGGTTTTCTCATTTCTTGGTGTTAAAAAGAGAAAAGGGAAACACAGCTACCAAGCATCAGGGTTATATGTGTGAGATGGGGTTGCATCGTCCAGTGTCTAGGCAAGTTAAGACTGTGTCCTAGTCTAACCTTGCTTATGAGGTACCCTATTTCCCCATGTATAAGATGATCCCCTATATGAGACATACCTTAATTTTGGAGCCCGAAATTTGGAAAAAAAATGTATTATGTAAAGTTATTGAATTCAAGTTTTATTCATCATAAAATCCATATAACTCATCACTGTCAAAACTCCCATCCATTAGTTTGTCCTCATCTGTGTCTGATGATGATGTTTTCAACAATGAGTGCAAAAACAAGCATGAAAAAGCAGGAAATGCATGTAAAAAAACAAACAAACAAACTACAACCACCGTATAAGATGCATCCAGTTTTTAGTCCCCAAATTTTTTGAAAAAAAAAAAAAGAAAAGTGCATCTTATAAGTGGGGAAATACGATACTTCATACAGAGAGAAACCCTCTGATGACCTGCTAGACTTTCCCACTCTCTTCTCTCTTCCTTGAGAGAGTTGGAACGCTTTTTGTTTTTCCTTTCTTTCCTCACTCCTATCTCTATGTTGAGATTTGAATGAGTTGATTCAATGTTTTTAACTTAAAGCGACAATTAGAATTTCCCTTAGCCCCGCGCCTTCTCTTTTAAAGACACATATTCTCCTTTCCAAAGGCCTTTTCTCCATCTTCTTTTTTCCTGAGGTCTCTGGTATTCGTGTGGGAGTTACAGTGTCTATCAATATCTTTCTTAGCTTCTTGAGTTGGGGTGCACAGAGAGATGGTCACTAAGTCCTTGCCCATCTGCATTCATGTCTCCCAGTAGTGTGCTGAATGATAAGGTGTCTGGATAGTACATTCTCTGTGGCAGGCCTGTCCCCTCACAGCCCACAGATTTGATTCCAGCACCTCCTGGTCCCCAGCATTATGAGTGCAAGCCCAAAGGTCAGTCTGTCTAATACCAGGCTAACTGAACTGCCTTTGTAAGTAGTTTGTTTTCTTTTGTCTGAAAGCACTGAAAGTTCAGGAATTTACCAACGCATGTTTTATGTGTATTTTTCCTTCACAATCTCATCTAGAACCTAGGAAGCAGTTTTTATGTACAGATTTGGGTCATTAATTGGCTCAGAGAAAGTTCTTGTGCTATTTGTTTAATTATTGCCTCTCCTCAATGTTTTCATTTTTCTCCTTCTAGAAGTCCCATTATTTGCAAATTGGATCAGTCTTACATGTCTACTATTTTTTCATGTATGATATCTATATATTTCTGCTTTAATCTGTGGTTTGAATGATAACTGTTGGTTTGATCTTTGAAGTCACTAACTTGAGTCATAGTAGTAAGTATTCTCATTTTTCTGCTTCAAGCCATGAGGGTATCAGACCAACCTTTTCACCAACAACACTTATAAAAGATAGATATAATGCTAAAAAAATTCCAGCTATTTTAAGGTTCTAGGGAACAATAAGGCAGCAGGACTTAATCCTAAGTAACACAGGCTGAGAGGCAAAAAAGCCATGTAAAATTGGCAGCTACACTGCAGAAGTCTCCAAGTGCTGAGAAAACAAGAATTAGGGTCTGAGTCTTGTCAATGTGGAGGGAACCTGGTAATCACTCCAGGGTTTCAGCTGATACCCCAGAGGTTACACTGTAGGAGTGAGAACTGGACGGAGGCATTTCCTTGGAAAGATTGAAACAAGTCATGAATCATCTCAAGGCTTTGATTGGATAAAAATGACCTCTCCCTAGTTTAACTGCACAGAAGAATAAAATTAAATTCCCTCTAGAAGGAGACAATTCTATCTAGAAGCACTACAATTTTGCATACATAATGTACCATATTCAGAGTTTTAAAATTACATGAAAAAATAATGTTTACTTGGTAAAGTCAGACTTTATAATAAATAGTGTTGGGACAACTCAGTTGTCATCTGGAAAAATATAAGGTGAGTTTCCTATTTTAGTCCATACACAAGATTGAAATCTGAATGGATTAGGGAATCTAAGTGTAAAATCAAAGTCATACAAGAGCTTGACCAGGCAGTGGTGCAGTGGATAGAGCATCAGACTGGGACATGGAGGACCTGGGTTCAAAACCCTGAGGTCACTGGCTTAAGCAGGGGCTCACTAGCTTGAGTGTGGGGTCACTGGCTTGAGTGTGGGATCATAGACATGACCCCATGGTTGTTGGCTTGAGCCCAAAGGTTGCTGGCTTGAGCAAGGGGTCACTCATTCTGCTGAAGCCCCCGGTCAAAGAGAAAGCAATCAATGAACAACTAAGGTGCCACAACGAAGAATTGATGCTTCTCATCTTTCTCCCTTCTTGTCCGTCTGTTCCTCTCTCTGTCTCTGTCTCTCACACTAAAAACAAAACAAAACAAACAAAAAAATAAACCCCAAAAAACATACAAGAAAAGATGAGTGAATTTTTCTTTAATCTTGGTATAGAGAAATCTTTGTAACTATGAGTCTACGTCCAAAGGCAATAAAAGAATAGGTAGATAAATTTAACTCCATAAGAATTTTAAAATTTGAATGACAAAAAAAATTTAAAAAGTCAGAAGACAGATGGCAAACTGAGAGAAGGTATCTGCAATATATATAACAGACAAAGGACTAAAACCTTAATGCATAATATATTTCAATATTTATAAACCTGATAATATAACTATCCCCTATACACTTTGCTTTTATCACTTAATACCTGTATGTATTGGGTTAATAATATAGCCCAACATGTATTACAAAGGATTAATAACTTAATACATATTTAACCCAGAAATCTCATGACTAAGAATCTACCATCCCCAACAATTTGAAAGTACATATGCACAGGATTATTTGTTGCAAAATTGTTTATAATTTCAAATCCTGGAAACAACCTAGCCGCCCACTGATGGGAGAATGGTTGAATAAGTTGTTGTGCATTCATACACATAAAGGCATATTATGCAACTGTATAAAAAGGTAAGGATATTTCTGTAAAATGATATGTGTTATTTCCAAGATATATTGTTAAGAAAAAAAGGTGCACAACAATATCTGTAGTCTATTCCCCTAGGCAAGAAAGAATATATCAGAAAATAAACCCAGAATGTAAGAACCCCCAAAATGAATTAGGAAAAGTGATAAATGACTCTAACTAGTTATGATAGATGGCAAAATTCTAAGATGGCCCCCAGGTTCCCATCCTCTGGTGTGCACATGCTGTATGTACAAGGGTCTCTCCTGCTCTGTGGGTCAGACCTGTGAATTGGATGGGATTCTTTGATTATGTTATGTTATATGAAAAAAGGATTTTTTTCCAGATGTAATTAAGGTCCCTAATCAGTTGGCTAGAGTTAGTCAAAAGATGGTCTTGAGTAGGCTTGGCCATATCAGGTAAGCCCTTAACAGAGGGAGAAGATTCTTTCTGAAGAAATACTAACTATTGGCCTTAAAGAAGCAAATTGTCACATTGTAGAGAGGGACACATGTCAGGGTCTCAGTTCTACAACCCCAAGGAGCTGAATTCTGCCAACAGCCAGTGAGCGTGGATGTATACCTGCCCCTCAGATGAGATTGCAGCCTGGTCGACACTGGGCTTACCCAGGTCTCCCAGCCTGGTAAATCAGTGAACCAGCTACCCCACACCAAGACATTGTGGGATAATAAATGGGTGTTGTTTTAAGCTGCTAAATTTGTGGCTATGTATGATACAGCCATTGCAATGTATGATGAATACCATTGCAAATGCAGGAAGAACATGATAGCACTCGGGGGAAGAACTAACCTAAGTAACTTTGGAGAACACCATTTTTCCATGATAGGGTCAACCTAAAAACAGTAAAAACTGCATACAACCTGCCCTCTAGTCAGTCAGTCTCTGTCTCGGGTGATTACAGGTGAAGTCTGCAACTTGATGCGTGTGCTAGCATTGAACAGTAAGTGGATCTGTTGTGGATCATGAGAGTGAGAATTCCCACGGTTGGGGGGAAAAAAGCTGCAAATAAAGAGAGGGAATGGAGAGAAAGAATGTATAGTGTTGGATTGAAATGGAAGATACCAGTATGATTACATATATATGAATATTACATATGAATATGAGTTCAGATACATAGAGGTAAGTATCAAGGAGTGTGTGTCCATGGATTGGCATATGTACGTATATTCTTGACTCTGTCTGCTGAAAGGCCCAAGGAGCAATGACCCCTTGTAGTCATGAGCATATTTAGAGCCCACTTCTTGCTTCCTAAATACTATTCTTCAGTAAAGAAACCAGGGTTCTTTGGGGAAGAGGTTGATTCCAGGGTTTGGGCTGGGAAAGTACAAGATGAGTCTGGAAAATAAAGAAGTACTTTAAAAAAATGGAGATGTGTCTAAAGGACACAGGAGCCGATGGAAGGAGCCCCTAGTGACCAAAGCAGGAATGAAATGAACAGTAAAATAAATAATAACACTATTGGATTAAAACCCATAAAATGAAATAAATATCCATGAGTCTATTATGTATGAATAACTGAATAAATATAATTGAATTATTGTATAAACAGGAGAGAAATGATAAACTTTCTGTACAGAAGAATTTCAATTAATAAGTGTAGAAGGAATGAGGGAAATAAAATATTATCAGTAGGCAAACATTGCAATAACAACGCTTGCAAGCAAGATGAAATGATGGAAGCTAGTGGCAATGCCTAAAGTTTGAAAAGAAACATGCAGAAGTTACTTTAATATACTCACCAATTACAAAGGGAAAAATAGTGGAGATATCTCTTAGTGCCTTAACCAAATGTTTGAAATCACCAATAGTAAGACATGTTAATATGATCGAGTGCATAACAAGAAACACAACATCACTTCTAGGATATCCCTGACAAAAACATGTAACCTCAATCGAATCATGAAAAAGAATCATGACAAACCCAAATTGATAGATATTCCACAGAAGAACTGAGTCCTTATCATAGTGCCAGAGTCATAAAAAACAAAGAAAGAATGAGGAACCATCACAGGCTAAAATAGCTTATGAAGCAATCACAGTGAGAGATTTTTATCACACTTCTCTCAGAAAAAAAGTCTATTGGGATGTACAATCTGAATCTGTAAATTCAACCTAAATGACATATAGAGAGAACACTGTACTACATAAGAGAACACATGTCTATTCAAGGGTATATGGCACGTTTACAAATATAGACCAAATGCCAGGCTACAAAATAGGGCTCAAAAGTCATAGAAGCTTTAATAAGCTGCAGTTCAATTATTCTAGAAATCAGAACTGAAAGAAAACTGGAAAACACCAATCCCTGTGGTCCAGGAGAGACTGATGTTGGAGTGGACCAGGGAGATGTGTTAGCACCATCTTTCCCAGGGCTGCTGGGATGTGCTTGCTGACTCTGTTCTGTCACCAGACTCTGGAGCAAATGGCATCTCCCAGGAGGGGCAACCCAGGGGCTCTGCCCCATTTACCAATCAGTATAACTAATTTACATATCCATATCTATGCATGTGTATATATGTATATGTATGAGGCCCATTTACACATATATAGCCATGTATACACATGTGTATATATGTATATGAGTATGTATACACAGTTATTTATATAATTTTTTTTTTAAGGAAAAGGGACTGATGGGGAATAAAAAAGGATAAGAAGAGAGAGAGGGAAGGAAAGAGAAAGGGGAAATATCTGGAATAAATACAGTGTGTCTGTAAAGTCATGGTGCACTTTTGACTGGTCACAGGAAAGCAACAAAAGATGATAGAAATGTGAAATCTGCACCAATTAAAAGGAAAACTCTTCCAGTTTCATACCTATTCAGTGCAGTTCGATGTGGGCTCACGCACAGATTTTTTAGAGCTCCTTAGGTAGCTATCCCGTATAGCCTCTAGACTCATCACTGACTGATGGCCTACCAGAATGGGGTTTCTCCACCAAACTGCCGGTTTCCTTCAACTGCTTATCTCACCCAGTAATGTTATTCCTTTGTGGTGGTGCTTCGTTATAAATGCGCCGATATTCACGTTGCACTTTGGTCACAGACTCAAATTTAGTGAGCCACAGAACACACCAAACTTTCTTCTGTACCGTCCACATCTCGACTGGCATGGCCGTGGGCTGCTCCGCTGTATACACAGTGTTCCGTCATCATCTGCACACGCGCACATGCTGCCACATCATCCTACAGAAACTGGGAGGGTTTTCTTTTTCTTTGGTGCAGATTTCACATTTCTATCGCTTTTTGTTGCTTTCCTATGACCAGTCAAAAGTGCACCATGACTTTACGGACACACTGTATACACCCCAATGTTCATTGTGGTTATCTCTGGGTTGTAGGCTTATGGGTAATTATTATTTTCATTTTTATTGTCTAAATATTCACAATAGGATACATTTTTAAGTAAAAGGAAGCATATACTTGTGTTGGCCTCCTCTCATGGGGTCTTCCTGAAACCCTGTTTGCTGCGAACTCTGGTGCTGATGTGGCGAGCTCTTTCTGGCTCCTGGGAACTTGTGCAGCAGAGGGAAACACTGGAGCTTGCCCCAGACACTTAGCATGCTCCGTGCAGACTGCCTCCACTCGGCCCTTCCTGAGACCTGCTGCAGGAGCTGCCTGGAGCACCGGAGCCAAATCCAAGCCAGAACATGAATTATTTGCAGTCTTTCCCTGATTGATGGACTGGACCATTTCCCATGGTCATGAGCATGGGTAATTTTCTTTATAAATAATTTACTTGCTCGGAACAGACAATAGAACAAAGGCATTTATATTAAAACAGACAAAAAAGGATTTTTAACTTCTCTCAAATTTAGCATACCTGTTTTTTGTGATTACAAAATGCATTGCATTAGAAAATATAGAATGTACAAAAGAGTACGCAATCGGTATAAAATCACTATTCTCAAACTCCTAAGTTAATTAATATTTTGGCAAATTTCTTCCCATGAATTTTTTTCATTTTACACAATTGGGACTACGCCATCTACAGTCTCCCAGTTTCATATCTTTTGTATGTGTTAAAATATACATAACATTAAATTTACCATCTTACTAATTTTTATTTACTGATTTGAGAGAGAAAGAGGGGTGAACATCAATGTTTTGTTCCATCCATCCATGCATTCTTTGGTTGACTCTTGTATGTGCCCTGACACATACAAGATCACACCTGCAATCCTACCACATTGGGATGATGCTCTAACTGAGCTTCCTGGCCAAGGCATTACCTATTTTTAAATGTACAGTTCAGTGGCATTAAGTATATTCACAACGCTAAGCAACCATCACCACTGTTCATCTCCAGAACATTTTTCATCTTCCCAAACTGAAACTTTGTCCCCAGTAAACAATAATAACTCCCCATCTTAACCTGTACTCCCCACCCCAGCCTGGCACCCATCATTCTAATTTCTGACTCTATGAGAATTGACTACTCTAGGGACTTCATATAGAATTGTACAGTATGTTTGTCTTTCTGTGGCTGGCAGATTTCATTGAGCATTAAGTCCTCAAGGCTCATCCCTATTTAGTAGCAGGTGTCAGAATTTCCTTCATATTTAAGATTGCATAATATTACATTGTATGTGTAGAACACATTTTGTTTGTCCATTCCATTATGGATGGAGACTAGGATTGCTCCCACCTTTTGGCTGCTGTGAGTCATGCTGCTATGGACTTCAATGTGCAATTATCTTTTCGAGTCCCTGCTTTCATTTCTTTTAGGTATATGCCCAGAAATGGTATTGTATCATCATATGGTGATCCTAGTCTTAATATTTGAGTACTCATATACAGTTTTGACTCTTCTTTGTTTCCAAGTCACTTAAGTTTTGAACATGATTATTTTCAACAATATTTTTGTAACTTTTCATTTTTATATAATTTCAAACTTTCAAAAAACTTGCAAAAATAGTATAACAAACGTTGATGTATTCTTCCACTGGATTCACTAATTGTTCTCATTTTGCCACATTTACTTTATTATTCTCTTTCTGTACATGCATATGTATGATGTGTGTATGTGTGTGCATGTGTCAGTGTAGTGTGTGTCTGTGCATGTATCTCTGTGTGTAGAAAGTTCTAGATAGGCTGCTTCTTTATCCCAAAATAATTTATTGTGAATTTCCTATGGAAAGGACTTCCATTTTCATAACCATAGAACAATCAAAATCAGAAAATTAAACACTGACACAATACTATTATCTAATTCAAAGTCAATACTCATATTATGCTAATTGTCCACAGTCTCAGAACATGCATTACATTTAATTAAATCCTGTGGTGGGCAGTTCTAAAGATGCCCCGACCTCAAAATACTGACCTCCTGGTTAGTCAATCAAAATCCTTATCTGTTTTTGATGGAAAAGGACTTTGCAGATGGAATTAAGGTAATAATCAGCTGACCTTGAAATAGGGAGATGACCCTGGACTATCCAGGTTGGTCCAATGTAATCACATGAGCTCTTAGAAGCAGAGGCAGAAGGCAGGAGGAGACATCAGAGAGGTCTGAAGCATGAAAGGAGCTTGACTCGCCATTGCTGAAGGGGCCGCATAGAGTACATGCAAACTTGAAGAGCAAAGGCCAGCCTCTGGCTGACAGCCAGTAAGAAAGGGTTTCCTTGGTTCCATGAACACAAGAACTAGATTTGGTCAACAACCCAAAAGAACCTAGAAGCAAATTTTTCCCAGAGCCTCTAGGTAAGAGTCAAGCCTGTAGACACCTTGATTTTGACCTGTGAGACCCAAAACAGAGAAAACAGTCAAGCCCACCAACTCCTAACCTACAAAACTGTGAGACAGAGGATCCAAGATGGCAGTGGAGTAGGTGAAAGCTATACTCACCTCCTCCCAGGACTAAACTGGAATTACAACTAAATTTTAGAACAATCATTCTGAATAAGCAACTGAAGACTAGCTTAAGAGAAGTCTTATAACCAAGGATTCACATAAAAAGCCACATTGAGACTGGTAGGCAGAGCAGAGACATAAAAGGGCTGAACTCATACCTACAAGTGGCAGTTGAGGTTCCAAAGGGATATCTGAGCTGCAAAGGTTCCCCCTAAAAAGTGTGGGGTCTTACTTCATGCCAGGCTCTCCAGCCCAAAGCAATAAAGCTGGGAAGTGGTGCCCACATAACATCTGGCTGTGAAAAGCGGTGGGGATTCTGTCTGCCAGGGAGAAACAGGAATCTTCAGAGATACAGGCACCTTCTTAAAATGCCAATGCACAAAATTTCATTCACAGTCACTCACCCCAGGCAACTATGGAGGTAGGGCAGAGCAGACTAGAGTCATGTGAGGAGAATCTGGGGATTGTTGCTCTGGGGAGACAGCTGAAGGGACAGCTGCCAGGATCCCTAGGCTGACTCATTTTCCCATACTGCAGGCCCTCTCTTCAGAATCAGCCTGGGGAAAGCAATAGCCTTACCCACTGGATTCTCTGTCGCCACTCCCTGTGGAGCTTAGGCCCTGGTAAGGAGCACACCCAGAGATTCTTTTGGTGTCTGAGCCTAACAGGCAAACAGCAGGTGGAGGCAGATGTTAGGGTGCCTTTGGACTTTTGCTGACCTTCCCCCAGGGCCCAGGGCTGGTAAAAGCCAGCCTTGATACTCAGCTTGGTCCTTCCCATGCATACCCAGGCCCAGCAATGGTAGACACAAACTATGGAACACTTGTAGCTCAAAACAGGCTGTGTAGGGACAGTTACAGGCAGTATCTTGCATCTGGTTTGCACCAGAGTCCCTTCCAAGAGGCCAACTTCAGACAATTTCAGAACAGGATCCAATTAGTTTCACAAAAAGCATATCCAAAAGGGAGATCTTGACAGGCGCCAAACCTAGCTGAAGCAATTTCTGCTTCCTGTGGTCAGCAGCTGCACAGCAGCTGGCATGCCTTAATCCAGGTAGAGCCTTACAGTCAGCCAGCCTGAGGTCAGTCCCACACATGAACAAGCCAGTGGCAATCAAAAGTCAGTTACAAAAAAAGGGCCCACATAACCCATACAAGAGACATTCATGGAACACCCAGCTCAGGTAATCAAGGAAACTGCACCACTGGACCTCACAGAATACCTACATAAGGCCACTCCATGAAGACTGGGAGGCATAGCAGATTTATCTAATACATAGAAACAAACACAAAGAGACACCCAAATAGGGAGACAAAGAAACAGGCCCCAAATGACAGAACAGGAGAAATATCCAGAAACGAGCTAAATAAAATGGAGGTAAGCAATTTATCAAACATAGAGTTAAAGCAATGGTTATAAGAATGATCAACAATATGAAAAAGAACATAGAATCCATAACAAAGGACCAGTCAGAAGTGAAGAATACAATATGTGACATCAAGAATACACTGGAAGAAATAAACAGTAGGTTGGATGAAGCAGAGAACTGAATCAACAATTTGGAAGACAAAGCAGAGAAAAAAAAACAACAACACCCAATCAGAGCAGCAAAAAGAAAAAAAAGAATTAAAAAGAATAAGGATAGTTTAAGGGACCTTTGGGACAACATAAAGTATAACAACATCCCCACCATATGGTTACCAGAAAGAGAAGAGAGAAAGCAAGGGATAAAGAACCTATTTGAGCCTGACCACTTGGTGCATAGTGGATAGATCATTGACCTGGGACTCAGAAGATCCACGTTCAAAACCTGAAGTCACCGGCTTGAATGCAGGCACATCTGGCTTGAGTGTGGGCACATCCAGCTTTAGTGCAGGCTCACCAACTTGAGCACAGGGTTGCCAACTTGAGCATGGGATCATAGACATGATCCCATGGTAGCTGGCTTGAGCCCAAGGTTGCTGGCTTGAGCAAGGGGTCATTGGCTCAACTGGAGCCCCCCCCCCCCATTAAGGCACATATGAAAAGCAATCAATGAACAACTAAAGTGCTGCAACTATGAGTTGATGTTTCTTATCTCTCTCCCTTCCTGTCTACATGTCTCTTTCTGTGCCTGTGTCTGCCTCTCACTTAAAAAAAGAAGAAAAACATATTTGAAGGAATAATCACTGAAAAATTTCTTAATCTGGTGAAGAAAAAAAACACACAAGTCCAGGAAACACAGAAAGTCTCAAACAATATAGACCCAAAGAGGTCCAAACCAAAATACATCATAATTAAAATGGCAAGGTTAAATAAAAAGAGAGAATCTTAAAAGTCAGAAGAGAAAGACAGTTATCTACAAGGGAGCTCTCATAAGACCATCAGCTAATTTCTCAACAGAAACATTTTAGTTCAGAAGGGATTGCCATGAAATATTCAAAGGGATGAAAAGCAAGACATACAATTAAGACTAGTTTATCCAGCAAAGCTATCATTTAAAATTAAAGGTGAAATAAATAGCTTCCCAGAGAAAAAAAAGCTGAAGGAGTTTGTTACCACCAAACCAGGAAATGTTTGGTGTACCACCTTTCACAAGAAATGTTAAAGGGCCTACTTTAAAAAGAAGAGTCAGGAGAAGAAGGAGGAGGAGGAGGAGGAAGAGAAAGAAGAAATGCAGCAGGAGGAGGAACAAAGGCACATAGTGAAAAGAATAAAATGGCAATAAATATGTACCTATCAATAATCACTTTACAGCCTGATCTCTGGTGGTGCAGTGGATAAAGTGTCGACCTGAAACTCTGAGGTCACCAATTCAAAACCCTAGGCTTGCCTGGTCAAGGTACATATGGGAGTTGATGCTTCCTGCTCCTCCTCCCCTTCTCCCTCTCTCCCTGTCTCCCTTCTAAAATGAATAAAAATGAAAATTTTTTTAAAAAAAATAAAAAACCCTGATCACTTTATATCTAAATGGCTTAAATTCTTTAATCAAAAGACATAGGGTAGCTGAAAGGGTAATAAAACAAGACCCATATATATGCTGTGTGCAAGAGACCCACCTCAGAGAAAAGATATGCTCAGACTAAAAGTAAAAGGATGGAAAAAGTTATTTCATGTAGATAGAAAGGAAAAATGCTGGGGTAGCAATACTTATATCTGACAAAATAGACTTTAAAACAAAGGTTATAGTAAGAGACAAAGAGAGACACTACATAATGATAAATGGAGCAATCCAACAAGAGACTATAACCTTTGTAAACATTTATGCATCCAACATAGGAGCCCCTAAATGTGTAAAGCAAATCTTGATGGACTTAAAGAGAGAGATGAACAGTAATTAGTCATAGTAGGGGATTTTAACATCCCATTAACATCAATGGATAGATCCTCCAGATAGAAAATCAACAAAGAAACAGAGGGAGTAGAAGAAAAAAAATAATAAAAATTAGAGCAGAAACAAGTGAAATGGAATCTAAAAAAATACAAAAGTTTCAATGAAACCAAGAGCTGGTTCTTTGAAAAGATAAACAAGATTGACAAACTTTTAATGAACCTCATCAAGAAAAAAAGAGAGAGGACCCAAAATAATAGAATAAGAAATGACACAGAAGTAACAACTGACACCAAAGAAATACAAAGGATTATAAGAAAATATTATGAACAACATTATGCCAACAAATTGGACATTCTGGATGAAATAGATAAATTCACAGAAACATACAATCTTCCAAAAATGAATCAGAAAGAATTACAAAATCTGAATAGACAGAATACAGCTAGTAAAATTAAAGCAGTAATAAAAAGAAAAATCCACAACAAACACAAGTCCTGGACTGGATGGCTTCAAAGATGAATTTTTTCCAAACATTCATAGAAGAAATAACACTTATCCTTCTGAAACTATTCCAAAAATTCAGGAAGAGGGAAGACTCCCAGGCTCATTTTATGAGGCCAGCATTATCCTAATTCCAAAACCAGATAAAGACACTACAAAGAAAAAAAATTATAGGCCACTATTACTGGTGATCATATATGCTAAAATCCTCAATAAAATATTAGCAAACCATATACAGCAACACATTAAACAGATCATACTCTGTGATCAAGTGAGATTCATTCCAGAGATGCAAGGTTGATAGAATATCTGTCAATCAATAAATGTGATACACCACATCAACAAAATTAAGGATAGGCACTAACTGGTTGGTTCAGTGGTAGAGCGTCGGCCTGGCATGTGAAAGTCCTGGGTTCAATTCCCAGCCAGGGCACACAGGAGAAGTACCCATCTGCTTCTCCATGTTTCCCCTCTCCTTCCTCTCTGTCTCTCTCTTCCCCTCCCACAACCAAGGCTCCATTGGAGCAAAATTGGCCTGGGTGCTGAGGATGACTTCATGGCCTCTGCCTCAGGCACTAGAATTGCTCCAGTTGCAACAGAGCAATGCCCCAGAAGGGCAGAGCATCACCCTCTAGTGAGCTTGCTGGGTAGATCCCATTTGGGCGCATGCAGGAGTCTGTCTCTCTGCCTCCCACTTCTCACTTCAGAAAAATAAATAAATAAATAAATACTTAAGGATAAAAACCATATGGTTGCATCAATAGATGTAGAAAAAACACTTGATAAAATCCAGCACCCATTTATGATATATATTAAAAAATCTCTCAGCAAAGTGGGAATAAAGGAAATATACCTCAATATAATAAAGACCATATATGACAAACCCACAGTCAACATCATACTCAATGGGCAAAAATTACAAACCACAAGTGTTTCCCTTAAGGTCAGGAACAAGAGAAGAAGTATACACTTTCACCACTCTTATTCAAAATAGTACTGGAAGTCCTAGCCAAAGCAATCAGATAAGAAGAAGTAAAATTGTTGTTATTTTCAGATGACATGATACTGCATATAGAGAACTCTAAAGAGTCCATCAAAAAACTACCAGAACTGATAAATAAATTTAGTAAAGTAGCAGGATACAAAATAAATATCTAGAAATAGGTAGGTTGCATTTTTATACATCAATAATGAACCAACAGAAAGAGAAAATAAGAAAACTATCCCATCTACAAAAAGTTTAAAATACCTAGTAATAAATTTAACTAGGATGTAAAAGACTTGTACTTGGAAAATTCTAAGAAATTGAAAAGAGAAATTGGAGAAGATACAAATAAGTGGAAGCATATACTGTGTTTATGAATAGAAAGAATTAACATCATTAAAATGTTCATACTAGCCAAAGCAATTTATAGATTCAATGCCATTCCTATCAAGATACTAATGGCGTATTTCACAGAACTAGAATAAGTATTCCAAAAATGTATATGGAACTACAAAAAACTCCAAATAGTGATAGCAATCTTGAAAAAGAAGAACAAAGGTGAAGAAATCATGCTACCTGATAACAAACTATACTACAAGGCCATAGTAATCAAAACAGCATGGTACTGGCATAAAAACAGACATATAGATCAATGAAACAGAAAAGAGAGCTAAAAAATAAACCACACCTTTAAAGTCAATGTGTAATATTTGACAAAGGAGGCAAAATATACAATGGGGTAAAAATAGTTTATCAATAAATGCTGTTGGGAAAATTGGACAGATACCTGAAAAAAACCTGAAACTAGATCACCTTCTCACACCATATACAAGTATATAAAGTCATTATGAATCAAAGACTTAAATGTTAGACTCAAAACCATAAAAATCCCAGAAGAAAACATAAGTAGTAAAATCTCAGACATTTCTCATAGCAGCATTTTTTGATATATAACCTCAGGCAAGGGAAACAAAAGAAAAAATAAACACATTGGACTACATCAAACTAGAAAGATTTTACACAGTGAAGGAAACCATTAATGAAATGAAAAACAACCCACCGAATAAGAGAACATATTCTCCAATGATACATCTGATCAAGGTTAATATCTAAAATGTATAAAGAACTTGTAAAATGCAACACCAAAAATAAATAAATAAATAAATAAATAAATAAATAAATAAATAAATAATCCAATTAAAAAATGGGGAAAGACTCTCTCCAGTCCTCAACATAGGACTGGACGTTCTAGCCAGAGTAATCAGACAAGAGAAAGAATAAAAGGCATTCATATTGGGAAAGAAGAAGTAAAGATTTCATGTTTTGCAGATGACATCATTCTGTATATAGAAAACCTCAAAGACTCCACAGAAATGCTATTAGAAACAATAAACCAATACAGTAAGGTCACAGTATACAAAATTAATATACAGATGTCTATTGCCTTCTCATATGCCAACAATAAAATTTCAGAAAATGAACTAAAAAAAAATAATCCTTTTCATGGTAGCAACAAAAAAATAAAATACCTAAGAATAAACATAACAAAGAATGTAAAAGACCTATATTCTGAAAACTACAAAGCATTATTAAAGGAAATCCAAAAAGACACAATGAAATAAAAAAATATTCCTTGTTCTTGGATAAATATAGTTAAAATGGCCATATTACCCAAAGCAATATACAAATTTAATGCAATTCCCATCAAAATTCTAATGTCATTTTTTAAAGAAATGAAACAAAAAATCATCAGGTTTATATAGAACCATAAAAAATCTTGAATGACCAAAGTAATCCTAAGGAAAAAAAAACGAAGCTGGAGGCATTGCAATACCTGACTTCAAATTATACTACAGAGCCACAATCATTAAAACATTATACTGGCAGAAAAATAGACACACAGACCAATGGAACAAAATTGAGAGCCTAGAAATAAAACCACATATATATGGTCAAATCATATTTGATAAAGGAGTCAAAAATACACAATGGAGAAAAAAAGCCTCTTTAATAAATGGTACTGGGAAAATTGGAAAGCCACATGCAAAAGAATGAAACTTGACTACAGTTTGTCTCCTTGCACAAAAATTAATTCAAAATGGCCTTGGCTGGTTGGCTCAGTGGTAGAGCATTGGCCTGGCGTGCAGGAGTCCCGGGTTTGATTCCCAGCCAGGCCACACAGGAGAAGCGTCAACCTGCTTCTCCACCCCTGCCCCTCTCCTTCCTCTCTGTCTCTCTCTTCCCCTCCCGCAGCTGAGGCTCCATTGGAGCAAAGTTAGCCCGGGCGCTGAGGATGGCTCCATGGCCTCCTCCTCAGGCGCTAGAATGGCTCTGGTTGCAACAGAGCGACACCCCAGATGGGCAGAGCATTGCCCCCTGGTGGGCATGCCAGGTGGATCCTGGTTGGGTGCATGCGGGAGTCTGTCTGACTGCCTCCCCATTTCCAACTTCAGAAAAATACAAAAAAAAAATTAATTCAAAATGGATCAAAGACCTAAATATAAGATCTGAAACAAAAAAATTACATAAAAGGAAACATAGGCACTAACCTCATGGACCTTGGCAGTAGAGAATATTTTATGAATTTGACCCCAAAGGCAAGGGAAGTAAAGGCAAAGATAAATGAATGGGACTACATCAAACTAAGAAGCTCTGCACAGCAAAGGAAACTGAAAACAAAGCAGACAGCCAACTAAATGGGAGATGATATTTTCAAACAACAGCTCAGTTAAGGGGTTAATATCCAAAATATATAAAGAACTCACAAAACTCAGCAACAAACAAGCAAACAATCCAATAAAAAAAATGAGAAAAGGACATGGAAAGACATTTCTCCCAAGAAGAAATACAAATGGCCAATAGATATATGAAAAGATGCTCATCTTCATTAGCTATTAAAGGAATGTGAATCAAAACTACAATGAGAGACTACCTCATACCTGTTAGAGTAGCTATCATCAACAAGACAGGTAATAACAAGTGTTGGAGAGGCTGCAGAGAAAAAGGAACCCTCATTCACTGTTGGGATTGTAAATTAGTACAACCACTATTGAAGAAAGTATGGTGTTTCCTCAAAAAATTAATAGAACTACCATACGACCCAGCAATCCCTCTACTGGGTATATACCCCCAAAACTCGAAAACATTGGTACGTAAAGACACATGCACCCCCATGTTCTTCACAGCATTGTTCACAGTGGCCAAGACATGGAAACAATCAAAATGCCCTTCAATAGAAGATTGGATAAAGAAGATGTGGTACATATACACTATGGAATACTACTCAGCCATAGGAAATGATGACATCGGATCATTTACGACAACATGAATGGACCTTGATAACATTATACTGAGTGAAATAAGTAAATCAGAAAAAGCTAAAAACTATATGATTGCATACATAGGTGGGACACAAAACTGAGACTCATGGACATAGATAAGAGTGCAGTGGTTACCAGGGGGAGGGGAAGAGAGGAGAGGAAAGAGGTAGGGGAGGGGGAGGGGCATTAAGAGAAACATATAAGGTGACAGAGGATGATTTGACTTTGGATGATGGGTATACAATATAATCGACTGTCCAAATGATGTGGAGATGTTTTCTCTAAATCTACGTACAGCTAGTGCTTGACTTACGACCACGATTGGTTCTGACAGACCGGTCGTAACATGATTTGGTCGCGTTATATGTACAGTACTGTGAAATGATGCTATAAAAATCTTTAAGTCATATTTTATCATAATTTTCTTTCATTATTGTTATATATTTATATCATAATTTTCTCTGTTCATTTTATGCCATTTGTATCATTTCTACACCATTTTGTTTCTTATTTTTACATTCATCAGGTTTAAGTAAAACACTGCATTACCAGTACAACTGGTTTAATATTTGCAAAGACAATTTCCTCTTGGTAGACATCTTGGGAGAGGTTTGATGAAAAATATCCAAGACACAAAACACAAGTTGCTGAACCAAGTCTGGGATAACAGTTGAAATGGTGCACGCGGAGATGGTAGTGCTGCCGGAAGCTGGTCCGCACTGTTGTATGCCCAGCTGGGCAACGCTTGCGCTGCCAGATGCGGAGCAGTCGTGGCTAGCAATTGTGGTCATAAAGTCGAATGATCGTAAGTTGCATAGGTCATAAGTTGATCATTATTTGTACTCTGGTTGATCAATGTCACCCTGATAAATTTAATTGTCTAAATAAAAATAAATAAATTTTTTTAAAAATGGGGAAATGACCTAAATAGACATTTCTCCAAAAAAGACATACAAATGACCAATAGATATATGAAAAGATGCTCAACATCACTAATCATCGGAGAAATGCAAGTTAAAACTACAGTGAGATAACACTGACACCTGTCAGAATGACTATCATCAATAAATCCACAAACAAGTGCTGGTGAGGGTGTGGAGAAAAGGGAACCCTCATGCATTGTTGTTGGGAATGCAGATTGGTGCAGCCATTTTGGAAAGCAGTATGGAGTTATCAAAAATTAAAAATGAAACTGCTTTATGACCCAGACAGTCATCTTCCAGGCATATATTCGAAGAAATCCAAAACACTAATTTATAAGGATATACACACCCCTATGTTTATTGGAGCATTATTCATAATAGCCAAGATTTGAAAGCAGCCCAAGTGTCTATCAGCAGATGAGTGAATTAAAAAGCTGTGGGACATTTATATAATGGAATGCCACTTAGCCATAAAAAAAGAAAATTTTACCTTTTTTGATAGTATGGATGGAACCAGGAGAGCATTATGCAAAGTGAACTAAGCCAGTCAGAGAAAGACAAATATCATATGATTTCACTCATATGTGGAATCAAATGAACAAAATTAACTAACAAGCAAAATAGACATTCTCATACAGAGAGAGCAGGCTGACAGCTGTCAGAGGAGGGATGGAGGTGGAGGGATTGAGAAAAAAAAAGAGAAAAAACTCACTGACATGAACAACAGTGTGGTGATTGCCAGGGAGATGAGAGATGGAGGAGTGTATGGTGGGAAAATGGTGATGGACGGCGACTTGACTTGGGGTGGTGAACCCACAATACAGTGTACAGAGATGTGTTGAAAAATTGTGTATCTGAAATCTGTATATTTTGTTAACCAGCTTCACCCCAATAAATTTAACTTTAAAAATCTGTGAGATAATGAATTTATGTTGCTTCAGGTTCCTAATTTTGTGATAACTTGTTACAATAGCACTAAATATTTGGCTTTCCCCTGCCAATATAGTTATGTTTTCTTCTGTTTCTCCTTTGCTCCTGAGGACAGGGACTGTGAATGTCCTATTCACTGCTGTATTTCAGCACCAAGAACAGTGCGAACATCTAGTAGGTGGTCAGTATATACTGCTGCATGAAAGAGAGGAATATTTAATGAGACTCTTTCTACTTTAAAGATATGTCTGAAGCAATTATTCACTGCTATCATGCTCCAGGTACTATGACAGGTGTGGACTATTTTTTTAAAGTTTTTATTTAAAGAGAAAGGGAGGGGGAGAGAGAGAGAAACATCGATTTGTTATTCTATTTATTTATGCATTCATTGATTCTTTTTTTCCTTTTCTTTTTTTTTTCTAGGTAAGAAGAGAGAAGATAGTGAGGTAGACTCCCGCATGTGCTCCAACTGGGATCCACCTGACCGCGGCTCCTGGGGCCAAGGCCGAAGTACTGAGGTATTTTTAGCACCTGAAGCTGATGTGCTGGTGCCAACCAAGCTATCCTCAGCGCCAGAGGCCACGCTCCAACCAACAGAGCCACTGGCTGTGGAAGGAGAAGAGAGAGAAGGGAAAGAGGGCAAGGGGAGGGGAAAGAAGCTGATGGTCGCTTTTCCTGTGTGCCCTGACCGGAAATCAAACCCAGAATGTACATACACCACCAGACCAATGCCCTATCCACTGAGCCGCTGGCCAGGGAGCCACTGGTTGTTTCTTGTATGTGCCCAATCAGGGGGTCAAACCAGCAACCTTGGCATATCTGGACGACACTTGAACCAACCAGCCACCTGGCCAGGACTTGTGTGGATTATTTCTCATGCCCTGATAGCAGTTCTGTGAGGGAGATTTGGTTAGTACATCTACCTTGAGAGATGATGCACAGGCAGGTTTCAGAATTTAGCCAGACAACTGGTAAGTGGTGGGGTGGGACTCAGATACAGGAAATCTAGCTCTAGTATCTACACTAAGTTTTGGACCGTAAAAATGTAACACTTTTGTTACATGTAAATTGTATTTAACTTTCATTTATAGAGTTCAGTTTTGTTGTTATAACTAGGCCCTTTTCTATTAACCCTGAGATTGAAATTTAATATGGAAATAATTTGCATGCAGGTTTACTAAAAGAACCAGGTGTGATGCACTGAATGGCAGACATGAAAATGGTGTTTAGACAACTTTGAAAATTCTTCTCTCTACAATAGAAACAATCTGTGAAACAGAAATGAATCTAGAAACCTTTTGATGGAACATATAACTGCTTCTTAGTGGGAAACCCAGTCAAATAATTCTGAAATATATGCATGTTGAAATTATACCCCGACTAACAGCATATTAGGTAAGTTTGATTTAGGTTTTATCAGTTTATTTTTTACACCTCATTTGACTCCAATAAGGTTCCAGTGACTCTTCTTCTTCTGCAACCGTGTCAGTGTAAAGGGTTCAGTTTCTCTGAGATCATTACCTGTTAGCAATTTGCACAAACTGTTCGCTCGCCTGAGCCAGTTCCACTGCGGTCTTCTCCAAAGAGGCAAAGACCTCACTCCCCATGTTGTTCCTCTCCATGGCAATGATCAGATGGCAAAGCTGGACTGTCATTGGTGAGATGAGTCTCTTGATGACCTCATTCTGAATCATGGAGCCGATGTCATCAAAGACAAAATGCTCCATCTCTTCCTGTCTGTGAACAGAAGTGTGACAGGGTCACAGTTCATGCTGACTGACACACAAGAGTGTTTCTTTCTGACTTGATGTTCATCTAACTTTACTTCTACAATGGGGAAGAAATCTAAGAAATATTAAAAAGGATAAATATGGGTAATTATCAGGACCTTACAAATATAGAGTAGGTTGTGGCTTAGCAGCAACATGTGAAAAGTGTGACTAAGACAATGAGATCAGTTCAGAGAAACAGAATGGAAAATGGACCTACAAACTGAAAATGATTAATTATGAAACCTGACTGAGGTCTCCATTATTTGTAGCACTGCATATGTTGAAGGAATATATTCTGCCCAGCTTTCACTCTGGGAAGCTCCTCAGAATGAGGGATGAAAGCCATGTGGCATCTCACAGCAAAATTCTCGAAGATCCTAGGAGCACTATTAGTGGGATTAATAAACTTCCTTCCCCAGGTGGCTTGCAAAGCTGGGGACAACTCAAGGATATCATATAAAAATCTGAAGCACTGTGTGAGTAGACAGACAGATTTCCAATGCTGATATTCTGTGATGTGTTCAGTGGTATTCTCCCGTTCAAAACTTCCCTCAAATGAGATGAAAACAGGAACCTCAAACCTGCCCTTCTTGTTAGGATAAAATAGATTACAACAGGTCAAATATCCTGCCATCACATCTGGAAAAGTCAGATAAATTATATACATTGTATTCTAGAACAAATGAGATCGCTGTAGAAGCAAGAATCCTGAGATGGACTGAAATTCCAGAGGGGAGACATGAGTCAGTATCAATGACTATTTATCATCTTAGGGGCATTTGTTAATTCTGGGCACAGGTTGAGGAATAGGGCCTGGACTAGTAAGAAGCATTGTGTTGGGGGAAACAACTTTTGAAAACCTTTTATAATAAAATAATCCTACACCTAGAAACACTCATAGTCCAACTGCTGAAAATTGAACACAAAGAGAAAAATCTTAAAGCATCCAGAGAAAAAAAGGTATGCTATCTTTAAAGGAGCTCTATTAAATTATCCACACATTTCTGTGTCAGTACAATCTTATGTCAAAACCTCAGCACAAGCAAAGGGCAAGAGTCTTATCCAGTCACACAAAAATCTCTTTAAAGCAATGTAGGGTGTCCCTCTCAGATCCTTTCAATGAAACAGTAAGTGCTCTGGGAAGCTTAAGAGCTTGTTCCTCAGTCTCTCAGCAGGAATCCAGGATATTTCTTACTCTGAAGGTCCACAGCTCCTAGAATTAGGTCCTGTGTCCAGTCTTCATCTCTGTGGACCCCAGCTTCAGAAGAGAGGGGTCTTCACATCACACAGGAGGCCCTCAGACTCTTACACTTAGCTTTAATTGGGATTTGATTGCTCTGAGACCATAATTTTTCTCTCTTCAAAGAATCAATGATATTTAATAGCACAAAGAAGTCTACGACCCATTACTTCCCATTTCTCCTGCATCTCTAAAAACCAGGGGTATTGCATGAGGAAGTGCCTCTCCTCTGACTGTATCTTGTTTCAATTCATCACAACTGTAAGTTTTAGAAATCGTTCTGCTAAATTATGACATTTACATTTTTTATGGTGTTAGTTAGTACTAGACTTGTCAAGGTGATCATTGCGTAAGTTTTATAAATGTCTAATCACTATGTTGTGTACCTGAAATGGACATAATGTTGTATATTGACTGTGATTGAAAAATTAAAACAAATAATCTAAATTGTGACACTTTTATCAATACTCCACTTAGAGTGAGGATAGAGTACTCATTGCCAGTGGGCTGGTGAGTGACCCAGGTTCCGAGTCCTGGTCCTGTCCTCAGATCTGTTTCCCAAGACCTTTCCTGGTGATACTTTCTCAAGTTGGACTCCCTGAAAGAGTGTGTCATGATACAGGGGGCTCTGTGACACAATCGCCGAGGGAGTGAAGGAGGGAGTGTTGTGGTCTGCATGTTGTCCCCTAAAATTCATATGCTGACACCTATCCCTCATGGAATAGTAATTAAAGGTGGGGCATTTGGGAAGTGACTAGGTCATGAGGTTAGGAGCCTTAGTGAATGGGATTTGTCCTTATAAAAGACTCCAGAGAGCTCTCTTGCTTCTTCTTCCCTGTGAGGACATAAGGAGAAAACAGCTTCCTGTGATGCAGGAATTGGGCACTCACCAGACACCAAATCTGCCAATGTCTTGATCTGGGACTTCCAGCCTCCAGAACTGTGAGAAATAAAGCTCTCTTGGTTATCAGCTACCTTGTCTATCGCATTCTGTTAGAGCAGCCTGAAGGGACTAAGACAATAGGGAACGGGGTGGGGACGAGCAGTGTCTTGGCCTGATATATGAGGAGCATGAAACACATTGCAGACTTGCTCCCTCTAAGACAAGGTGCCGGCATTTTGTGCCCCGTCTTCGTTCAAGCTACTATAACAAAATACTGCTGCCTGGGTGCTTAAACAAGACACATGTATTTCTCTTTTTTCCAGAGGCAAGAAATCTGAGACCAAGGTGGCAGCAGATTCAGTATCTGGTGAGGACTCTCTTCCTGGTTTGCAGATGACTGCCTTCTTGTGTCCTCACGTGGTGGAGAGAGGGGTAGTGTGTCTCTTCTTCCTTTTATAAGGCACTGCCCATCATGAGGGTTCCACCTTCATGACTTAATCTAACCTTAATTATCCCCTAAACTCCCCACCTCCAATACCATTACCCTGGAGATTGAGGCTTCAACATATGGATTGGTGGGAGACACATTTAAGCCACAGTATTCAGTAGTTAGCCATTAGCCATGGGCTGCCTCCCAGTTCCCCTCCCTGTGCCCAGGCACAGGCTAGAGGGCACGTCTACACTGTGAACCAGGTGAAGTGGTTCCTGTGTTGAGGGAAATTCTTTAGAAAAGGGGTGCACTTGAGATTGGTCTCACAGCAGCTGGAGGTGGGTGCACTGACTTGATGAAGGGAGCCAGGTAGGGAAGCAGAACCAACCTAGGGCAGGGATGTACTGACAGATGAGGTATAACTCATGTGCCTACCATACACCCAGTGCTGGGATTGGCCCCCCCAACGACACAGACTAAAAGTGGGGGAGGATGATTCTATATAGAAAATCAGGTCCCTGTGGAAGGATACCAAGCAGAAAAAACAACAGATAGCACTACCAAGGAATTGAATACAGTACACATACATATCTGAGGTGATACACAAAAACAAAGTGCTTAGCCTACTATCTAAAGTAATTTTACTAAATTTATAACTCTGTAATTACATTAGGCAGAAAAAAATTGATTTAAAAAATTCCTTAATTAAGCAATGTCATCAATGACTTCATGTCTCAGAAGCATCACAAAACAAGGAACCTGTTCTCCAAAAAGGAGGGGAAAACCAGTCTCAGACAGCCCTGGCTGAGGTGAGCACAGACTCAGGGCCACACTTTGATTAAATCTGCACCAAACTGCCAAACAAAGAGCAACCCTCGCAAGGTGAGCTTCCAACCCTACAACTGCAGTCACATCCTCAGCCCAGTGCAATCCCACTTCATGTGGACCATTGACACTCACACATAAGCCCTCTCCTAGGCCATTAATGAGCCACTGTGACAGCACGCTTTTCCATCCTGGTCTGATAACGTGCTAATCAACTGACTCGTTTGGCCTTCTTCCACTGGTTAGCCCTGATTTTATATACATGTGATAGAAAATAAATAATTAGCCTGACCAGGCGGTGGCGTAGTGGATAGAATGTCGGACTGGGATGTGGAGGACCCAGGTTCGAGACCCCAAGGTTGCCAGCTTGAACACAGGCTCATCTGGCTTGAGCAAAGCTCACCAGCTTGAGCCCAAGGTTGCTGGCTCGAGCAAGGGGACACTCGGTCTGTTGTAGTCCCCCGGTTAAGGTACATATGAGAAATCAATCAATGAACAACTAAGAAGCTGCAATGAAGAATTGATGTTTCTCATCTCTCTCCCTTCCTGTCTGTCTGTCCCTATCTGTCCCTCTCTCTGTCTCTGCTACAAAAAAAGAAAATAATTATGTACTTTATGTATATATATGAACATGTATATATATAAAATACATAAACTTGTACATATATGAAGCAGAGGAATGGCTTCTTAAAAATGCAACCGAAAAAAAAAATGCAACCAAGATGCAAATCTGGACATAACACCCTACAAATATGAGATACTCTTATTCAAGATGTGGTGCACTCCTTAAATGAATGGCCATTGATTGGTGCTGTTCCACAGGGTAGACCACACTGATAAGAGAATCCCTAGTGGTGGAGGCAGGAGTGGCCTTTCTCACTGTCCCATTGGGTGGATTTGTGCTTCTGTTCCTTGTCAACTCTAGACTCTGAGTCTGGAAGCCTGGTACCCAAAGCAGGGATGCACCCATGGACACACAGGAAGGGTCTCACCAAACGGAAGGTAGTGGGTGCTGTGGGACCCAGGCAGACTCCTTCACCAGCCAGTGTACCTGATGCTCTGACTGTGCCCCCTCCCAGGGATTGCTCTGAGTTGGCAGACCTATTTCCCTGGAGAGTAATTCCTTTCTCTTGGGTTATGGTAGCCAATGACGGAATAATAGGGGGTATAAACGGCCAGGCCTCGTCTTCAGGGTCATATCCTGTGGGTCAGACCAGGTCAGATTTGATCACATTCTTGCCTCCCTCCCTCTCCAGAGGCTTTTCCTGAAGGGAGAGTCATCCCTCATGTGCCTCCAAGCCATGGACCCAGTTACTGCTTCTAGAGAAGCTGTGCTTAGACTCTTCCCCAGTCTGTCCAGTTAGGCGGAGCCCCAGGCTCTGTGCTTAGAGCTGCTGGCAGCTGTCTGCCCCCATGATGAGGGCCTGCCTATGCATATAGCCATCTCAGGGATGGAGACGGTGTGACCAAGTCCTAAAGGTGTTGCTTAAACCCTTGGCTTCAGGCAAAAAGTTATGCTCCAACACACTCATCTTTGTTTTGCTAAAATAATTTTGATTGGGTTTCAGAGGCACAGAGGTACACCTGGGAACCCCCAGAGGGATGGGTCCTTTTAGTCTGTACTACAGGTGGTTGACAATAGTGCTTACAGCTTAAGAGAGACAGAGGGAGGAGTTACATAATACTGGCCCACTGTCTAAATTAGCAAAAAAAAGAAGAAAGAAGGAAAGAAAGAAAGAAAGAAAGAAAGAAAAGAAAAGAAAAGAAAAGAAAAGAAAAGAAAAGAAAAAAATGGTTGTTATATCTAGTAATTTTTTTTTACTTTAGTGGATCTTCTCATTTTTAAATGGATAACTTACACTATGTATTTAGTGTGAACTCTGTTAACAAAGATGCATTATATTGTGTTATCAAATGAACCATTCCAGATAAAAAAAAAAAAAGTTTGACACATAAGGAGAAGGGGATGTGATTATCTCGGCTTCTGAATGCGCCAAAAATCAGCCAACACCATCTTAGCTCAAGAGCGTGAATAAATTGACAATCATGAGAGGAGAGCCACCACGGGAAACCAATAAAGGGGAATGTGACATTTTTGCTTACCTTGATGGGATGACACTTCTACACTTGAAGCCAAAGAGCAGGTGACAGGATTTACTCCTACTGTAAGAAATCCAGTTTGCTTTTTCTAACTAGCAACAGGAGTCTATTTACATCCACACTGTTGGTTAAGACAGTGGCATCCTAAACACCTGTCAGCCGACGCTGCTGCTGACGTCACAGGTGGTGTTGGTAACAAGCGAACTTCATAACTTATGCATGGACCTACCGAAGGTCTGCGGTTTCTGCATCACTGAAAGTCCTTCTTATTTACAGGAATAAGGACTAATTTAGAACATGAGAAAGAAGCTAAATATTTTAATCCATCAAGTCATAAAAAAAAAAAAAAAAAAAACCAAGAGAGAGACTCAACCATGGGTCTTCAAAAAGTTCTATTGTGGGGAATTGAAAGGAAATTAGGCACTGGGGCTAATGAAGACCAGATGATGATTAACTAAGCAGTTTAATTACCTTAGTTATTCATTCTTTTTAGTCCCTTGTGTGGATTTTCCCAAGAATTTGGTTTGAGTAACTATTTAGGCTGCTATCTTTTGGGAACAATAAAAGAAATGGGTCCTTAAACTGGGTGGAAAACAGACTTTAAGATGGATCAGGAATGAGCTGTGTGCCAGGTTTTCTCCCTACATCATCTCCCTTACTCCATAGAACAATTTAATTAGAAATGAATAGCTTCCCATTACAGTTGAGGAACCAAAGATGCGGTGTTTGAATGGCACCAAAGCTCTGAGAATTATTTCCTCTTCAAATTACCATCCATTCCTTAACTTGTCATAACTTGAGTTGTGTCTGGTCAGGAAGATGGAAGCCACTGAAAGTATTAAAAGCAAAGCAAATTTGATTCAAAGAATTAATGATAAAAGTGTTGGGAGGGGTTGTAATTCAGGCAAGATTGAGTTGAATTGTAGGAGACCCGACTGGTGTCACAAAGAATTGCTCAGTGTCATAAAGAATTTCAGGGGAAAACCTCAACACTTGGTGTCAAAGTGAAGTTTTCTGTGTGAGTAGTAAAGGAGACAGACTCACAAGAGAAAGAAACACAGGGAGGGAAACTGGTTTTTCAACTCAGACCCAAATCCACTTTTGTGGAAGAATGAGCAGCACTAGATGTACAAACTGGGCGGAAAGAGCCCGTGGAGAATCCGCATATAAAAAAGACCTGTATTGTTCATAAACATTTATACAGCAGGATATGCAAGAAGAACCTGCTGAAATTGATCTGTCAGAGAAAGGTGGCTGGAGCACTGTCAATTAAGTTCTTCTGCATGAGAATTTTTAACTTCATTTTTTAACTTTGTGGTTGTAAAAAAAAAACTATCACTGTTCACAATTAGGAACTTATTTTCTAATGTTTCTTGTTAATTTTTTTTTTTCTTCAGAAAGTTTTACCTATCGCGGGACAGGCCTTATGTGAGAGGCTGAGCTGACGAAGTCCTTGGCCTTGAGCATCAGGAGAAGAGCCATGCAGGCTCTCTGGAGCTAGACGGTATGAGTGGGCACTCTTCCTCAGGGAGGGGCTCAAAGGCTCCATCCATTAAAGGAAGAGGCAGCTCCACCTCCGAAGTGCCAAAGAGCAACCAAAACCTCAGGCTAAAGAGAGAATAAGTCTTATTTTATTTGGCATGATTGTGAGACAGAAATTGCTGGCTAACAAAAGGTTTTGATTACTAAGGACTTTATGATTCATCTGGGACATGGTTCATCAGTTTTGGAAGGTTAATAAAAAAATTAGCATTAAAACTACATCCGACCGACTTTCATTTGGCCTTGATGATGACCAGGACACTTCTAAGACTTTGGATGGAAGATATGGTCAGTGTGGCAGGAGAGACACAGTGGGAAGAAGACTCAACAGAAGTCTGTGAATTTGAAACCGAGAACTCTGCTTCAGTGACCATGGCCATTTTGATGTATAGGTAGATGTAATCAATGCTGTGTTTTGAAAAGATTAATTTGGTCATGATATTCATGAAACTAGAGATGTAAAGAGGCTAGAGCAAGAACAACTAGGAGGCATGAATGAGGTGATTGTGATGATGTCAAGGACCATGAGGAAAAGACAGTTTGGGGTTGTTTTGTGTCCAAGCATAGGACACAAAGACCAGAGAGAGGGGAAACGGGAGTTGAGGATTCTCAAACTAGTTTCTTAGGAGCATGATCCTTAGGCCATGTGAGATAGGTCCTGGCTTTAGAGACTTTCAATCTGGTCTTCCCCTAACCATGATCCTTCCTATGGATGAGATGTTTGTGATGTCCAGGACATAGGCACCCCTTTCTAGACTATGCCAGGTATCTGAAAACCAGAACTCACCATCTAAATAGCCCAGCCCATGTCCTGGACCTGTGTACCTGAAACAAACAGAATGAAATATGTCAAGTATATCTCAATTTTAAAAAGTGTATTACTGTATTACTTAAATTTCCAAACAGCTTAATTTCAGTGAGGTCAGAGAAAGTTTGTTTCGATCCTTTGACATTTGCTAAAGTTTGCTTTGTGACCCAGCATATAATGGGTCTTGGTAAATTTCTTACATCTTTTGGTTCCACTATTGTTATTGATTGTGTGTCCTGCCTCCAGGAGAGGGAGAGGGCATGCTCAGATTCTAAGGTTCAGACTAGAAAGAGATGCACATCACTTTGTTAGGTTTTGTCATCAAGAACATATATTTCCACATGGCCGGACCTAATGCAAAGGGGATGGTAAGGTGAATTTTTATAGGGTCCTCCCTCTGGAGGATTTCAAGAGAGCTGCAGGGTGTCTCACATGATCCTCCAGGTAGAAAATCAGATTGGCCAGATTTGGATCACTTTTCTATGTTAAACCAATCACAATGGCAAAGAGATGGAGTAGTCCTAATGGGCCTAGCCTGGTTCCCACAGATCCACCCAAGAGGTGAGGAAGCTGGGCACTGTCGCCCGACTAATCCCTCCCTGCTGGACAGAGGGTTGTGGGACTGGGAGCACGTGAGCCCAGCACTTCTGGGTCGTCCCCATTTCTTCTCCAGCTCGCTTCCCACAGCCAGTGAAGGCTTTGGTGGAGCTGGAGGCCCCTGCGTAAAACCGACACCTTCCCCTAGACACCCCTCTATCTCCGGAACGTAGGTAGAAATGGGAGAGAAGGGTGCCTTCACAACATTCGAGCTCAGGGAATGTGATCAGGAAATGTGACACATGACCAGGGAGCTCAAGTCGATGCGGAGAGGTCCCGGTTCTTGCTGTAAAGAAAAACAAATATGCGAGGCGCGTGGCTGATACGGATAATTTATGAGGGAGGGTAGGAAGTTTCTTTGTCCCACAAATGCACCAAAAATTCGAAGGGACTTTAAAGAACCACTCTCCCACTTAGAGGGGAAGTCAAGGTCCGGAGAAGGGAAAGCGATTTCTCAACGCCTGTCAATGGCGGGGTGGGCAACGGTGCCGGGCTCCTGGGGCCTGTAAGCGATCCAGTACTCCAGAGAGACCTAAAGTCACACCCGCCGAGCTCCACCCAGGGGGTCTCAGCAGGTGAAACGAGCCTCGACCCCCACAACCACAGCCGCCGAAACGCTCCGGGTTCTCTGCGGACCTAAAGCAGGGGAAAAAAAGGAAGCGTATCTTGGACACAGCTTGGGGCCTCAGAACTTTTGTTTTTATCTTTAAAACGTTCCGTTTAAAATAGTAGATAGAAAAATCCCTCTTCTGCTTGCAGCGCCCCCCGGATTGTGACCCTGAGCTCTGGAGGACGCGCCCCAATCCTCGGTCCCTGTCCAGTGTCCCTCCCTACGCCCCTTGCAGCCCCTGCGGCGGACGCACAGCGCCCTACCCTCCCTCCGCAGCGCGGGACAGCGGGACGGGTCTCCCTCGGCTGTGACCCTGGGCACGTGAGGGGCGGGACGGGATGCGGGGCGGGGACTCTGGGGGCGGGGACGAGCAGAGGCGGGGCACTGTCCGGGCGTGGAGGCCTGTGCTCCAGGCGGGGACGCGGACACTGGCCTGTGCGTCCGGGTTCTGGGGAGTCGGGCACGCGCGGGCCAGGGAAGCAGGGACGCGCGGAGGCGGGGCAGGGTTGGAGTTCCGTGTCCTGTGGCTGGACGGGGACGCAGGGACCCGGGCCTAGGCACTTCCCTAGCGGGTTCCAAGCGGAGCCGCAGGTCCCCGCGCCCTGCGCGGGCGGCCTCGCCATGTTCACCTTTGTAGTTCGCGACGAGAACAGCAGCGTCTACGCCGAGGTCTCCCGGCTGCTGATCGCCTCCGGCCACTGGAAGAGGCTGCGGCGCGACAACCCCAGGTTCAACCTGATGCTGGGAGAGCGGAACCGGCTGCCCTTCGGGAGACTGGGTGAGCGTCCTGCTTCCCGCCTGCGCCCCCTTCCTCCCGCCCCCCCCCCCCCTCGCTGCAGCTGGCGCTTTTGTGTTACGGCTGCAGATCTTTCTCCCGTCGCTCCTCGGGCAGATAAGACACGGACCCCTAAAGGTTTAAAACCATCGTTCTTAATGTCCCTCGTCTTCGGAATCGGATTCAGACCCTAGTCACCGAGAGGCCACCTGACAATGGGCCGTCCTGCAGCCCCCGGGACGTCGGCTGACCGCCCCCACATCCTCCCGGCCTATGTCCCTATGCTTGGGCCGGACGTCCCCCCAAACCCCCGGCCGCGCTTACTTCCATCCCAGGTCCGACGTCCCCAGTCCCGGGGCCGCGCGCCCCTCTCCCCATCTCCGGGCCGACGCCCCTCATTCCCGGCCCGACGCCCTCACCCGGCAGGTCCGCGGGCCGAGCTCGTGGCGGGGAGGTTTCACGGAGCCGGGTCACATCTGGCTGGAGGATTGCCCCCGGCCTGCTGTGGGTGCGGGAGGGGCACTTGTGAGTGGTGGAAAGCCCACGGATTCAGCTCCCTCAAGGCTCAGAAAACTGCCAGGGATTTGGAAAAGACCTGGATTCCAAAAGCAGAAGCTTCGGAAGGGAGCCCACGGAAGGGCGGGGTACGTGTGGTTTCAGACCCTGCTTTGGCTTCATCAAAGAACGTGTGTTCTCGTGGGTTCACAGTGGGGCGCTGCATGCAGATTTTACACGACGCTGGGTTCAGCCTCTTCCCTGCTTCATTCACATGGTTGGAGCTGGCTTGGTACCACCAAGTGCACGCGGACTTCTGTGGGAGGGGGAGGAGGAGCGGACCACTGCACTCCTATTCCGATGATGTAATCCAGAAGTCGTGCAGGGGCTTCTACTCACATCCCCCTGACCTGTCCAGGCCTCTCCCTGCTGCACAGTTACCAGGAAGTGCAGCCCCTGTCCTGGTAGCCAAGCTGCCTGCCAGAATTCCCTGGGATGGGGCCAAATCATAGGCCAAAGAAAGACCCAAACAGAATAAACAGTGAAGAAAAGCCATCTCTGCCTTGGAGGGCAAACAGAGCAGTGTTCTGTGTCCAGGAGAGGAAATGGTTTTAGAAATAGGTGTAGTCAGGGTTAGGGAGGTTAAAAGGCTAGAGACTGAAGACAGGCCATTTGGAACCAACTGCTACTGTGAGCTTAGAGCCTTTGACTGGGGCCATGTGCAATCGTGATGGTTTGGGGAAGGAAGGGTGTGGCAGCACAGCCTGACTGAAATTTTTTCTTTGAAATATTACCATGAACTGCTTTTTATGGTTATTACAAGTTTATGATGCATGGTGGGTTTGGCTCCAACCCCCAGAAATCTTGGAATGTGGGGAATTTGCCTGGAGATCCCCTTTTGTCAACTGTCTCCTCGGGAAGCCCTCTGCACAGAGAACACCTTCCCTCCAAGAAGAAAACCAGCTTAAAATTGGAAATGTTATTTTCCTCCTTTCTCCATCCACTTCCCAGCTTGCCTGACTTCCTCTCTGCAGAGCCTGGCTATACAAGCTTAGCTGGAATCCTAGCTTTAAAAACAGGGAAATGGTTCTGCCAGGCTGAAGCAGAGAGATGGCATTGCCATGGAGCTCAGGCCTGGGAAGAGGGAGCAGAACCACCCAGCAGGTCCAAATCCTAAACAGGCCCCACAGAGTCAGCAGAGGAATAGTAAACATTTGGTGTTTGCGGGAAAGAAATCAGCATCTCACAACCAAAATGGTTTTATGCCCTCACTGTAGGCGTATTTTCCTTTTGCTTACAGTTCACTGCCCAAACCCCAAGGAGAAGTCAGGTAGAGGCTCAGGATGCCGGGATCATGGGGTAGAAGGTAGGCAGCCCAGGTGTGAGCCAGGGAGCTGGTGACAGCCAGGTAGTGCCTGACACTTTTTATTCAATTATCTACTGTGCTTAGATCAAGTATTCTTACCTCTTGCAACTTCAACTCAAATTCCTTTTCTTTGACTTTACTTTTGTTTTTGTTGCTGGAAATTCAATGCATTTTGTTAGGATTTTAAGCAAAAATTGAGGCTTTTGTTTCTATTTGTATCCTTTCTGTTCTGATTTTATGAAAGAAGGGGCTTGCCATAAAATCTATTGAACATGACCTCTTCACTGTCTTCCTTCACCTTCTGGTGGCTTTCGTAGAAGCCTGCAGAGGCAGACATACTGGAGAACAAGGGGCATCCATTCTGCTGCCTTCCCTGGTGGCTATGGGGAACAAGGCTAGGAAGGTTAGGAGCGTGATGCTGCTGAAGTCTTACTGTACAGAGATAACTCATAAATCAGTATATTAAAGTTTGGGAGAGATGCGGAGGGGATCCGGGAGATGGGAAATAGGAAGTAAGTACCCCTCTACTCTAAGAACAGCGAAGGCTACAGTGGTCTCAGGCAGGTCCATGAGGTTGATATTATAATATTCACTATGCGGAGACTGAGTGTGCCAGTGGGATGCTGGAGCAAGGGGCAGTACAGGTGCAGGGTAGCAGAATTGTTCCTTTTCTTTCTTTTATTTTTTTATTCAGTGTGAGGAGGAGAGACAGAGACAGATTCCCACCTGCAGCCCAACCAGGATCCACCCATGTAGGAAAATGGCCAGGAATTAGACTGTTGTCCTGAGACAAGTCTTTGGTGCAGACTTTGGAACACCAAGTCCTGCAGGAGCAGAATGCTGCCCTGGCAAGCACTGATGAGATTGTTTTAGGAAACAGCTGATCCCTATAGCCATTTTCCTGCGTACCTGAAAGGTATTACAATAGTTCTGTACTGGAATCCATTCTAGACTAATTTGACCCAGGCTTTGCTGATTTGCTTGATGAGCAAAGACACAAATAAATACAATGAGGCTGCAGAGATCTGGGCTCTCAGTCCTAGAGGCTGGGAGTCCCCTGTACCCATCTTTTCTTTCTTTCTTTTTTTTTTTTTTTCTGAAGCTGGAAACGGGGAGAGACAGTCAGACAGACTCCCGCATGCGCCTGACCGGGATCCACCCGGCACGCCCACCAGGGGCGCTGCTCTGCCCACCAGGGGGTGATGCTCTGCCCCTCTGGGGCGTGGCTCTGCCACGACCAGAGCCACTCTAGCGCCTGGGGCAGAGGCCAAGGAGCCATCCCCACCGCCCGGGCCATCTTTGCTCCAATGGAGCCTTGGCTGCGGGAGGGGAAGAGAGAGACAGAGAGGAAGGAGGGGGGGGGTGGAGAAGCAAATGGGCGCTTCTCCTATGTGCCCTGGCCAGCAATCGAACCCGGGTCCCCCGCTCGCCAGGCCAACGCTCTACCGCTGAGCCAACCGGCCAGGGCCCCATCTTTTCTTTATGTTGTGTCTTGTGTGTGTTTTTTTCTTAAGTCCTGCAGTGCCTTCTTTTTGTTCACATCCATTGCTGAGCTGGTCTTGGTACACCAATCGAGCTCACTAGGGGGCGATGTTCTGCCCATCTGGGGCATTGCTCTGTTGCTCAGCAACCAAGCTCTTCTTAGTGCCTGAGGTGGAGGCCATGGACCCATCCTCATCACTGAGGGCCAACTTGCTCCAATCAAGCCATGGCTGCAAGAGAGGAAGAGAGAGACAGAGAAGAGGAGGGGGAGGGGTGGAGAAGCTGATGGGCGCTTCTCCTGTGTTTCCTGACCTGGAATGGAAGAGAGAGACAGAGAAGAGAGAGGGGGATGGGTAGAGAAGCTGATGGCTGCTTCTCCTGTGTTCCCTGACCTGGAATGGAACCCAGGACATCCACATTCTGGGCGGATGCTCTGCCATTGAGCCAGCCAGCCAGAGCCGAATTGTTCCTTCTTTAACCACCAGTCTGGAAAGGGAGAGAAAAAGCTGGGTGTGCCATGGCTGTTCACCATCTCTTGCACCTGTCCTGGCCCCCTTCTGACCTCCTTTTCCTCCACAGGTCACGAGCCTGGCCTGGTGCAGCTGGTGAATTACTACAGGGGGGCTGACAAACTGTGCCGCAAAGCATCGTTAGTGAAGTAAGTATTCTCTACAATCTGGTCTTGATTTTGTACATAAATGGTGTTAGCTTTGATCACGAAGCACTTAAGGGAAAATGGGTTATTTTTAAAAGGCAACAATACTTTCATTTTAAAAGCCAACACATATCGGTTCTGGAGCTTCTACTAAGCTACTTTGATTGCTATCCAGAACTCTACCACCTAGCACTCGATGAGGCCTCTCTGTCTCAGAGGTGAGAAGGCTACTAAAAGCAGAGCCGCGGTGAGCTTCTAGTCTAAGTGAGGCACAGGGGATGTATTTTGCACTCTAGCATTTGTCAGATGGGGGGGGGGGCATTTCTGGGTCTGGCTGGTCCCTGGAGAAGGGGGTGCACAGGCTCTTGGCTGCACTCTCACATCAGTGAGGGTTCCCTCAGAAAGGACACTTGGCCAGGCATAATTGCATCTGCTACACTGCCCCCCTCTGCAAAGTTGGGTTATGGCAGGTGTCATAAGAACAGTATCCTAAGGTAAAGGAAGCAACATTATCTGCTGATCTTGTAATCCCACGTCTTCCTCCTGTTAGTTTATTTTTAAAATTAATTTTAATGGGGTGACATTGATAAATCAGGGTACATATGTTCAGAGAAAACATCTCTAGGTTATTTTGACATTTGATTATGCTGCGTTCTCATCACTCAAAGTCCAATTGTCTTCCGTCACCTTCTAACTGGTTTTCTTTGTGCCCCTCCCTTCCCCCAACCCTCTCCCTCTCCTCCTCCCCACCCCGTAACCCCCACACTCTTGTCCATGTCTCTGAGTCTCATTTTTATGTCCCACCTATGTATGGAATCATATAGTTCTTAGTTTTTTCTGATTTACTTATTTCGCTCAGTATAATATTATCAAGGACTATCCATGTTGTTGTAAATGATCCGATGTCATTGTTTCTTATGGCTGAGTAGTATTCCATAGTATATATGTACCAAAGCCTTTTAATCCACTTGTCCACTGACGGACACTTGGGCTGTTTCCAGGTCTTTGCTATTGTGAACAATGCTGCCATAAACATGGGGGTGCATTTCTCCTTTGAAACAGTGCTATGGTGTTCTTGGGGTATATTCCTAAAAGTGGGATAGCTGGGTCAAAAGGCAGTTCGATTTTCAGTTTTTTGAGGAATCTCCATACTGTTTTCCACAGAGGCTGCACCAATCTGCATTCCCACCAGCAGTACAGGAAGGTTCCCTTTTCTCCACATCCTCACCAGCACTTATTCTGTGTTGTTTTGTTGATGAGCGCCATTCTGACTGGTGTGAGGTGATATCTCATTGTGGTTTTAATTTGCATTTCTCTAATGATTAGTGATGTTGAGCATTTTTTCATATGCCTATTGGCCATCTGTATGTCCTCTTTGGAGAAGTGTCTATTCATTTCTTTCGCCCATTTTTGGATTGGATTGTTTGTCTTCCTGGATTGAGCTTTTGATTGGATTGAGTTTTACAAGTTCATTATAAATTTTGGTTATTAACCCCTTATCAGACAAATATGTTCTCCCATTGTGTAGTTTGACTTTTTATTCTGTTCTTATTGTCTTTAGCTGTACAAAAGCTTTTTAGTTTGATATAGTCCCATTTGCTTATCCTGTCTTTTATTTCACTTACCCGTGGAGATAAATCGGCAAATATATTGCTGCAAGAGATGTTGGAGAGCTTACTGCCTATGTTTTCTTCTAAGATGCTTATAGTTTTACGGCTTACATTTAAGTCTTTTATCCCTTTTGAGTTTATTTTTGTGAATGGTGTAAGTTGGTGGTCTAGTTTCACTTTTTTGCAGGTAGCTGTCCAATTTTCCCAACACCATTTGTTGAAGAGGCTGTCTTTACTCCAATGTATGCTCTTACCTCCTTTGTCAAATATCAGTTGTCCATAAAAGTATGGGTTTATTTCTGGGTTCTCAGTTCTGTTCCATTGATCTATATGCCTGTTCTTATGCCAGTGCCAGGCTGTTTTGAGTACAATGGCCTTGTAGTATATAACTTGATATCCGGAAGTGTGATACCTCCCACTTTATTCTTTCTTTTGAAGATTGCTGATGCTTTTTGTGTTCTCTTTTGGTTCCAGATAAATTTTTGGAATATGTGTTCTATATCTTTGAAGTAAGTCATTGGTATTTTAATTGCTATTGCATTGAATTTATAAATTGCTTTGGGTAATATAGATATTTTAATAATGTTTATTCTTCCTAACCATGAGCACGGTATATGTATCTTCCCTGATTTCTTTTATCAATGTTTTATAATTTTCCAAGTATAAATCTTTAATCTCCCTGGTTAAATTTATTCCTAGGTACTTTATTTTTTTGGTTGCAATGGTGAAGGGCCTCCTGTTAGTTTAGACAAATATCCTCATCCCTCTAAGCTCCACGAGATTCCACATAGATGGTTGTAAGAATGGAATAGGTGGTGTGTATAAAGTATGGGGCACAGGGGTTCACAGGGACCATGTGATTCTGTGATTCAGTTTTCTTCTCTATAAAATGTGGATAATAATAGTAACTACCTCCGGGTTGTTGTCAGGTGTAAGGTAATTTATGTAAAGGCTTTGACTAATATCTGCCTCCTAGTTCACAGTGTATAAGTCAAAGATCTTATAGTTATTAATTATTATGATCATCACTGCTGGTGTTATCATTTCAATAGGAAAGGTGGATATTACCCCTAAAACCAGGGCAATAGCAGGTCTCTGGTCACTTCCATGATGACTAGTGAACATGAATGTGTAGCCAAACAAATCATTCAGGTGAAAAGACATGATTCAGTGCACCTGCTCTTTCCCCACTCACATTTCTTTCTAGACTCTAGACATTTACAAGATGAGTATTCATAGGAATATATCCCCCTTTTTGTTCAGAATCACTGGCACCAGTAACTCTGTATCACTCCTCTCAGTAATGGGTTTTCCTGATTTGCCAGCTGCTTCTAAAGGAGACCAAGGGTCTGCTTACATTTTTATTACATATTAGATGCAAAAGATTCTTTCACTAGAACTGAAAGTGAGACATGATTGCTTATCCAGTTTATTCATTTAGAAATTACTGTAAAATGTTTATTCAATCTTTTTTTTCTATGATTGTTTCTATAAAGATAGATTTTGATTTTATAAGTAGGAGCAGAGGATACTGTAAAACATTTTCTACATATTTGCATGTTTAGCAGCTAGACTGAGGTGGAGTAAGACGTACAGGACTGGAGTCATGAGTAGGTATCTGATCACCAGAATGCCGGACAGTGCCACACTGATTTCCAGTGTCCCATCTGTAAAATGGGGATGGTGGTGATCATATTGCTCTTTGCCCCTCAGTGACATGTGACACAGTCTGTGATGTCTTGACTTATGCAGGCTGGGCTTGTCCTCATCTTCATAAGTATCCTTTATTCTCTCAGGTATCCTCTGAGGAACTGTAGTAGTTCCAGGAGGTGATGGTTCCCTTTGTCATTTTGTCTCCCATAATTTTGCCTGGCTCAAAAGGGCTCAGGGAGCTTAAAAATGTCATCTTAAATGGCAGCTCACAGAGGACAGCTGGAGTGCCCAGGGCCACAGCAGTTAGTGTAGAGCCAGGATGGTTCTCATCTGTACACAGGAGACCATGGACAGTGACTATACATCCCCCAGAGGGTTCTGATGGGATCCTCCACTGGACCCTGTGCAGTAGGCACCTTCCTGCTATTGCTTCAGAGTGTCAGAAAACCATTGAGGCTCCAAGGCCAGAGGCTCAGAGCCCTGAGAGCTTTCCTCTGGCTCAGGTTGGGGACTCTTTTCCTCTTGTGAGCATTTCTCCCTTGTAGATGTAAATAAACCTCCACTCATGAATTCTTTCCAAATTGTCTTATGAGGAAATGGGACAAATGCAAGGAGCTTCCTATAAAAACTGGTCTTGTTTTTATACAAGAAACGGCTTCCAAATGCAGGTTACCCTGCAGGCCAGCGCTGTCCAGCAGAAATAGAATGCCAACCTCATGTATGATTTAAAATTTCCTAGCAGCCACATTAAAAGCAGTACAAAGAGCGGAGGACCCAGGTTTGAGACCCCGAGGTTGCCAGCTTGAGCACGGGCTCATCTGGTTTGAGCAAAGCTCACCAGCTTGGACCCAAGGTCGCTGGCTCGAGCAAGGGATCACTCGGTCTGCTTGCTGTATCCCCCCCGGTTAAGGCACATATGAGAAAGCAATCAATGAACAACTAAGGTGTCACAATGAAAAACTGATGATTGATGCTTCTCATCTTTCTCCGTTCCTGTCTGTCTGTCCCTATCTATCCTTCTCTCTGACTCTCTCTCTGTCTCTGTAAAAAACAAAACAAAACAAAAAAACAAAAGCAGTACAAAGAAACAAGTGCAATTTATTTTAATAATATATTTTAATCAGATAATTCAATTTATTATTTTGACATGAAATTAATATGAAAAACAATGAATGATATATTTCAGATTTTTTTTTCATTCTGAGTCTTCAAAGTCTCATGTATTTTACATTTATAGCACATTTTAATTCAGACACTAAATTTTCATTGCAGACCCCTCATTCTGTTTTTAGATTTTATAAAAATTTATGCTTGGAAAATAGTTAACATACCCAATTTGTTCTCATCTATGTAAAAATTTTTCAGTAACTGAATTGAATACCAAAAAACATTTTCCTTTAATAATCACATGCACATTGACAAAATGGGTTCATTTTATTAGAAGAATTGACTTGGCTTTAAAGCAAAAGCAGTCTAACCTTTGGTGGCACAGTGGGTAAAGCTTCAACCTGAAATGCTGAGATTGCGAGTTCAAAACTCCTGGGCTTGCCCAGTCAAGGCACATAGAGGAGGCAACTACTATGAGTTGATGCTTTCTTCTCCTCCCCCTTCTTTCTCTCCCTCTCTCCTCTCTCTAAAAATCAGTAAATAAAATTTAAAAAATAAAGCAAAAGCATATCATGTTCAAAACTACATCCAAGTTAAGTAACTTTACCAACTCTTGTGTTAACTCAGTAGAAGTACCCTCAAATTTAAAAGAGTATTAAATAAAGTAAAAAGAAACTGAATATATTAATATCAAACAAGTGTTCTTCAAATTTTTCCTAACTTTTTATAGCCAATTTTCTGTTACAATTAAAATCTGCATATTAATTGTTAATCTAATATAAATTCATGTTATAAAAATATGTAAAATTATTATTATTGACTTACATTATAAAGTTGGAACATAAATTCTCATACCTGTCTGGCTAGGTCATAAATAAGGTTTTCTTTTCCCTTCCTCAGAGCTTTAAAATTAGCTTGTTTATAGCAGTGTGAGAATTATGCTACCATTTTTAACCTTTGATTATTGAGTGAAATAATGAATTGTTGAAAATAATGATTTGAAAAGCATTCCTTTAATTTCAAGAAAACATTAATTGAATTAACTGTACACTAAATCTTTGCAAAACTCTTCCCTCTGACTATCCTCGGCAAAGAGCACAGCATCATTAAACACTGTCTTCTGTTCCTTGCAACAGTTCTTGCCTGGTGAATCATTGTAGCATTCCCAAGTACTGTATATCGCCACTGTATCCATGATACTGTCTGTGGTGTGGGCTTCAGAACACTGAATGCAGGTGTTTCCAGGATGTCTCAGACAGTAGAGTGAAGCAATAAAGGAAACAGCTGTCTTTTAAAATACCACTAAATCTAAATTTTAACCCAACCTAGCTAGAGTACTGTCTGTTGTATTAGAAACTGATTTTTCACATGTAAGTGAAACTCTTCTTTGACAGATGTAAAAGATTAAAAACTAGCTACACGAGTTTGATATTTTTTAGGCTGCAATTGACAATGTTTTTTTGCATATATTTGTAAATCCTTTGAGGGAAACATACCCAAAGTATTAATTGCACAATGTTTCTGATGTCACACCATTCATCTAAAGATCAATAAGATGTTCTAAAAGTTTCAAGTTTTGAATCAATCTTTAATTTTGTTAGAAACATTTTGTACTCTATAGGCAATTACTTAACTGGCTTCACTAAAAATTGTTCACTTTTTGTAAAAAAATTTTTTTAGTCTTTTTCTTAAAATAATTTCTTTTACCACATTTCCATCTAAAATTATCTTCCTTCCTCCCTCCCTCCCCCCCTTCTCTTTCTTTCTTTCTTTTTCTTTCTTTCTTCCTTTTTTTTTGGAGGGGGGAATCCAAATCAGTTTATAGCTGACCAAAGTTACAAGCACAGATCCTATTAAAAATTTGTTTAAATATTTTGTTGAATATTTAATTTGGATTTCAGTCACTTATTTCATTGATTCTTTTTTGATTGTTGAGAAAAAGATACTTATCGAAACCATTTTGTATTTGCTGAAAATGTCTCCTGTACAAGCAATGCTCATTTTACTCTGCCACAACAAACTGCAGTTGTCATTCATTATAAAATTCATGGCATACCTTCTTCTAGGGCTTTCCCCCCCTAACTGTTCTGGTTGTAGTTCTAGCATCTGCATCCCTATTGAATTTGGCTGCATCTGTAGTATGCCTTTATTTTAAATTTAAAGCTTATCCATACTTTTTTTTAACTAGAAAAATAATTATATTTCACTTTAGTTACCAATTGTGATTTACCTAGTGATCACTGTAAATCATGTTGTCTGCATAATAAACACATTATATTGTTTCATAAGTGCATGAAAAAATCCACATGAACTGAATCAATCCAGTGTCCCTGAGTGGAACAGTGATGTGTTTCTGTGTAATACTAGTAACAACAAATGCAGCTGACATGCATGCTGCGATACAGCAAATGTTGCAGATCACGCAGTGGTTAAAGCAAAATGTCCTCCTACCAACACAATGATGTTGTACTTAATGGACAAATAGTTCACAATGCTTTGGCTTTTAAATGAAAACTAAACTAAATTTAAGATTCTGTTCCTGAGTCACACTGGCCACATTTTAAGTGCTCAGAAGTCACATGTGACTGGTGGCCACCCTGTTGGACGATGTGGGTAGAATTGAACATTCAGTGAATTAGAAATACGTTTTTTTTTAGCTCAAGGAACTCAAATCCTGTCATATTTAACTTTAAAATAACTTTATTTTAAATTTTAATTTTTCCTCATTATTTTTGCCATTTGCTCATAGACTGGGTTTGCAGGTGAATTTTTCTAAAGGTTTTATTTATTGATTTATTAGAGAGAGGAGACAGAGAGAAAAAGAGGGGAGGGTGGAGCAAGAAGCATCAACTTGTAGTTGCTTCCTATATGTGCCTTGATGGGGCAAGTCCGGGGTTTCAAACCATCCACCTCAGCATTCCAGGTTGACAATTTATCCACTGTGCTGCCACAGGTCAGGCTGCAGGTGAATTTTAACATAAGCTTAATATGAACAGTTTTGTAGAAGAGGGAGCCTGGCTTAGGGAAAGCCTGTGCATGTGTTTGGTTGCTCCCCAGCTCTGATTACTGGGGAGCGAGGTCGGTGTAGGGTTAGGACTTGAGGGCTAGGGGACTTGTATTCTGCTGTGTCTTACAACCTGTGTGATGTGGGAAATGTACTTATTTCTCTGTGACCGAAAGCCTGGCCTATGAAATATGATGCTGGTGCCTCCCCCGCAGGGGACCAAGTGGAGAGTAGATGAGGTGGGAAGCCCTTCATGAGCCCTGCTGTTTATTAAGTGCCTTGTCCAGAGCATCTCTTTATCTTCTGTTGTGTCATGTTATTTGGGGGGCAAGAGGTATGTGTAGTTATGACCACTGGAGTCTTTTGTGTCCCATTAAAAATGTTCTTCCTTTATTCAGTCTCCGAAGCCAGGAAGGTATTGGCTCAGGATTATTTCAAGTTAAGTTTCCTTAGAGATGCATTTTAAAAGGAGCTGAGGTTCTGGACATTAGGTCCCTTTTGAATCAGCTGACACATGCCTTTGAGGTTGCATGTGTAGCTGTGTGCACCTGATAGTGCATTACAGGTTGGCCCAAGGAGGCCAAGAGCAAAGACTGGGTAGGATAAGGAGAGCAGCCTCTGGCTCCCAGTTACACCCTGCCTCCCTGATGAGCTATAGAGGTAGCACTGGCTTTTCTGAATAGAGTGACAGAGTACTAAAAAGGGAGATTGACTTTCTGTCATCTGCCAGGCTAATCAAGACAAGCCCAGAACTGGTCGAGTCCTGCACATGGTTCCCCGAGTCCTATGTGATTTATCCCACTAATCTCAAGACTCCAGCTGCTCCCACACAGAATGGAATCGACCCACCGATCCATAGCTCAAGGACAGACGAAAGGGAATTCTTCCTGGCTTCTTATAACAAAAAGAAGGAAGATGGAGAGGGCAATGTTTGGATTGCCAAGTCATCTGCCGGTGCCAAAGGTGAGTTGGCATTGCTGGCTCTTCCACCCATTCCTGTAGGCCTCCCATTCCTGTAGGTTCACAGTGCTTTGTGAAAATTGTGTGCTAGATTTTAATGATACATTGAGATGAGCGGCCCTTCTACTCTGAATCCTTGAGGGTAGATAGGACATCTAGTTACATAGTCTTAAATATTTATCTACATTCTGATGACTTCTACATATACAGCGAGGTCTCTCCCTGTAAGCTCCAGGTCCTTTTGCACACTCTTGGGCATTTGTGCCGTATAAATGAAAACATGTCCACACAAAACTGTATGTGATTGTTCACAGCAGTTTTATTCATAATAGCCCCAAATTGGAAACAACTCAAATTCCTTCAAAAGATGAACGATAAAGCAAACTTTGGTAAATTGATAGCACAGAATACTAGTCAGCAACAGAAGGGAATGAACTGATGCTAAATGCAGCAACTTGGGTGAATCTCCAGGGAATTAGGCTGTGTGAAAAAACCATCCCAAAGATCACATACTATATAATTTTATTTATATAACGTTCTTGAAATGGCAAAACTATAAAAATGGAGACCAAATTAGTGGTTGTCAGGAGGGTGGCATGGGTGGGTGGTGGTGGGGAGATAGGGAGGCATTTGTGGATTTAAAAGAGTAACATGAGGGGTCCATGCAATAATGGAACTGTTTGGGATGGAAAAAGATACTTGCAAATCATATCTCTTATAAGTCACCTGCATCCAGAATGTATAAAGAGCTCTTATAACTCAATAATAAAAAGACAAATAACCCAATTAAGAAGTGAGCAAAGAATCTGAATAGGAATTTCTCCAAAGAAGGCATACAAATAAGACAACCCATAAGCACATGAAAACATACTCAACATTATTAGTCATTAGGAAAATGCAAATCAAAACTGCAACAAGATCCCACTCTACACCCACTAAGACAGCCGTAATCACGAAGATGGGTAACAGCAAGTGTTGGCAAGAATGTGAAAAAATTGGAACTCTCACATATCAAGGGAATGTAAAATGGCGCATCAGTTTTGGAAAGCAGTAAAAAAGTTAAACATAAAGTTACTGTTATTATTCCACTCCCATGTATATTCCCCAAAGAATTGAAAACATATGTCCATACAACACTTCTATGGAAATTTACATAGCAGCATTTTTTATAAGAGCCAAACAACAGTGGAAACAACCCAGATGTCCATCAACTGGTGCATTGATGAACAAAATGTAATATATACATACAGTGGAATACTATTCTGTCATAGAGAGGAAGGAAGCACGGACACATGCTACAACCTGGGTGGACCTTGAAAATGTGACACTCAATGAAAGAAGCCAGACAAAGCGGCCACATACTGGATGATTCTGTTTGTAGGAAACATCTGGAACAGGCAAATCCATAGTGCGTTACTCTTTGTCAGTGGCTAGCATGAGGAAGGAGTGGGGAGTGACTGCTAATGAATACAGTGTTTTAGTGGTTTTGAGGGGGACGAGGTGATGAAAATGTTCTAAAATGATATTGTAGTGATGATTGCTGGAATATACTAAAAACCATTGAATTGTACTCTTTAAAAAGATGGATTTTATGGCATATAAACTATATCTTGGTGAAACTGCTAAAAAGGATACAGTATCATTTATTTAATGTTGACAGACACTTTGAATGTAGCCAATTTTTTTTTCTGTTACAAAGCAGCAGGGAATTCACTTGTATATTTGTATCTATGCTCTATTCTTCCTGATATTTCCAGAAGATAACAATGTTAGACATGGTCAGTCTTTATCATGGTAGCCAGTGATCAACAGGAGAGCAGCATTTATTCAGGGTGCTTAGATATTTAGAGTGTCTTTTGAAATGAAATTTAGTGGTCAGAGCTCACCAAGACAGTGTTTACAACCCTGTGTGGACAAAACGTTGAATGACCTGGTGCTTCACGGGGTGGAGGGAGAGCCTGAAAGATCAGAAGAGGGAAGAATGGAGGAACAAGAGTGGGCAGGTCAAGAAGAGCCTCCTATCTGTGTTTTCTTGCTGTCAATGTTTCCTTTCTGGCTGTGCAGAAGTGACTCCTCTTGGGGTGAACTACACTAATTTCTGTTTTGATTTTGCCCTGATAGGTGAAGGCATCCTCATCTCTTCCAATGCTGCAGAACTTCTGGATTTCATAGACAACCAGGGCCAGGTACACGTGATCCAGAAATACCTCGAGCGCCCTCTGCTCCTGGAACCAGGTCATCGCAAGTTTGACATTCGGTAATGCACTCATGTCCGTTTATTTCACTGATCCGAAAAAAAATGCAGGATCTGTGATGAGGAGGATAACATGGAATGTGAGGGAGTGTTTGACTGTGTTTATATGTTAACAAAATTGAGCACAGCCAAATGGAAATGAGCTTCAGTGCCTAGTTCTCTATTTTTCTTTCAATACTTTTTGTTTCTAGAAGAATATGTTACTAAGATTATGAGTTTTTTCTTTTTCTTTCTTTCTTTACTGGAAATGACTTGTGGATCCCAAGAGAAGGGATAAATGTATGGGCCTCACTTGTGGAAGAAGCAGAGCACATAATTCAGACACAACAGGTCCTGTGATCCTGACAACTAATATGTCTTGACCTTTTTAGTGACCCACTTTTTAAGGATTTCATGAACACACCTCAGATCTTGGGTCTTGATCTTTCTGGGTGAAGGGCCTGGCAAGGAAAAGAGGGGAGGTGCTTTCTACAGCTCAATGGCCCTCAGCACAGCCTGCTCTTGGCCCTGCTGTTGACCTCTCAGAAAGGACTTGGTTTCTGCTGCCTGATGTCAGGTCAGCTCTCCTATGTAGGGTCCACTTCAGGATAAACAATCTTCCTCTTAAAATTACTTAAACTTAACAAACATGGCAGATAGAGGTTTCATAGATTAACCTTTAAAACTGTTGGAATCCATGGGAGTCCGAAAAGACCAGAGTAACAGGCTTTATTGAAAGGAAGAAAAGAACCCTGCCGAGGGAGAAGGGCACCCGTACAAGCTAGGGGGATGAATTTTATAGGGTAAAAGGAGAGTCTCGAGCAAGTGGATGTTGAATCAAAAGTCCTGGTATGTCCGGAATGCTCCTCCTTGGGGCGGCTGACCAGCTTCTTGGAATTCCTCTGCTTCAGGGGCGATAGTCCAGTGAGTAAGGGTGAGGTCTGACAGATAAGCAGAACATCAAGAGGGCAGTTTGGAATTCCTGGTAAATTCATGTATCTATCATTTCTCCACTCTGTGGTATGATAAAAAGGAAAAGAGGTGAGGGGAAGGAAAGGGTATGGGGTTCAGGAAGGAGGTTTGTCTCGGACTGGCCATCTTCTGGAGCTACTTCCTGCTGTTATCCCTATTGGGAGCCTCTTTTGTGGACCTCCCCCTGCAGTTGGAGTAGGGGTTGTAAAAGAATTTGATTGTAGGTAATCCTGGAGATTTCTCTCATTCAAGCCTGCAGGAACTTGATAAAGAAAGAGGTAAGCATTAAAATTAGGTACAAAATTAGGATTGGTCCTATAATTGATGCTAGTATCGAGAATAAGGGGTTTTCCCACCATTGTTCGGAATAGGGGTGTTTTTATACAGTTCCAGATTTTCTGTTTCATGAAGGCAGGTTTCAGGGTTGGTGTGTAGGGTCAGGTAGATTTTCTGATTGGCGAAGGTCTGCATGTGGTTCTGTAAGAAACTAGTGAACAAATGTAAGAGGCAGGGTTCAAAAGTTAGAAAAATAAATAGGAGAGTGTGTGGACCAATGAAAGGCAATAGTCAAGACACCCAGTTTGTGCAAAACCACTGATTCCATATTTACAAATTTGCTGGGCTTCAGAGAGAGAGAGAGAGAGAATAAGATAGGGAAGTGGCCAGTCCCCCTGCTCCTAGACCTACTTCTGTAGAGATTCCTAAAGCAACAAGAAGAGGGATTACCTGTACAGCTCGTTTGGTCCTTAGATTGACGGCTAGTGTACTAGGAATTGGAAGAGGCTCATGGGGTGGGATTAGGTTGATATTTGGGGTGAGATAGATTAGGGTACAGGTTTCTATCCAGTTAGTAGGGAGACATATATAGATGTTGGTCCCACACAAGTAGAAAGCCCCTGATTGGGTGATATAGGATGAGAGTTGGATAGAGAATTGATGGACAAGGGGTCGGTTTCGTTTCTCTGTTTCTGAGCTCCAGATGGTCAGGGTAGAGGAAAGAGCTGCTCTAATAAGTGGGGAGAGTAGAGGATTGTTAGCTAGGTGAGTGATTAAACATTCTTTGAAAACCAGTTTTTTGACTGTACAAATTATTTCTTCTCAGTTCAAACTTCTTACAACCTGCACAAACCTTCTACAACTTACATAAACCTTTAACTTTCATAAACTTTCTTATTCAAAAATAACTGGCCTTCATAACAACTTGCTTTTCCTTTTTCTTTCAAAGGTATTTCCATACCTTATACCTTCTATTATCAAAACCATACAATTCCTTTCTAGTCAGGACTCTTGACTTTAAAAATCTTAACCATTAGTGATAATTAAGTTGGCTTTTGTTTTACCCTAGTTTCCCTTTTCCCAAAGTCTGATTAAAAGAAGTCCTTAGTGAGTTTTTCATACATTCACCATACGTAGACCAACCAGCTTCCAGTTTGTGGTTGGAGTAAGGCATGATGTTTTTCTACCTTAGCAGCAGTGGGAGTTGTCAGGATCACAGTGTGTGAACCTGTCCACGTGAAAGTCCGTCCTTGGGTGATGTAATGCTGGATCTTCTGGACAGTCTTTTGAACAATTTGTTGAGTAACCTGTAAATTCTGTAAGTACTTAGGGAAGGTTGATTACATTTCTACACTTTGTAGTTAGAGTTTAAGTCCTAGTGGCCACTGCTTCTAGCTGGAATTAGCAGCAGGTCCCAGCCTATAATAGGTATGGGGCATTGAGACAAGAGGAATAAAGGAGATGCTATACATTAAATAAAGTAACATTAAATAAATCAGACTGTCAATACTCACAGTAGAGATCTTTGAGGGATAAATAAAATTCAAATATTCAGGCAAGGCATAGCAGATGGCCCTTGTGTTTAAAAGAAATGAGATCAATTTATCTGCTACTTGGAAGAAATACCTTAGGCTCATGAACGATGTCCTTGGGCCTTCGGTGGCAATTCCCAGCATGCTGGGCAATGTCAGGTCACAGGTAGTTGGAGCAGTGCTAGAACAGACTGAACCCTCCCTCCATGGAGCAAGGGGGCAGCTTACCTTCTCGTTTCCCTCTTTCCACAGCCAAGGTGTGTCCCTTGATGGGGCTGGGAAGCCTGGCAGGCTTCAGTTCAATGACCTTTCTTTCCTCTCTGGAGCAGGGCCCTGATGGAATCCTATGAAGCCCTTTAGGGTGCTGGAGCCTTTAAGACCATATGCCAAAAGCTGGTATTTCCTGACTTCTTTTGGGCCTTATTTGCCTTTTCTGTTACTTCCTTGGCCATTATAGACCTTAAAAGCCATGCTCAGAAGATCTCACTGAGGGGCTTGACTAAGAGAGCAAAATTGGAAATCCAGTGTCTAAAGAAGACTATTAGACCAAGGAAAGAAAGGATTTGATTTGCAGTGGTAGGTGGTTGGAGACTGCGGAGGGACTGAGTTTGATCTAGGGTGAGACCTCAGGTGGTGGGGGTTAAGGCGATGCCTAGATAGACTATGGACTAAGAGTGAAGTTGAGCTTTAGTAGAGAAGACATGATATCCCTTCATGGTGAGGAAGTTAAGAAGGGTGGGCGTGTGTCTCCTTGAGGCAGATAGGGAGGGGCTGCAGAGAAGTAGGTCTTCTACATATTGTAAGAGAGTACTAGTTTTGAGATTGCATGCTGCTAAATCCTGAGCTAGTGCTTGCCCAAACGGTGTGGGCTGTTTTTGAACCCCTGCAGTAAGACAGTCCACATAAGTTGCTGGGCTGCATTAGTGTCCAGGTCAGTCCGAGTGAATGCAAACAGAAAGTAAGAGTCAGGTTGTAGAGGAATGGTAAAGAAGGCATTCTTGAGGTCTAGGACCCTGAAGTGAGTGGTGTTTGAGGGAATGTGTGACAGCAATTTGTAGAGATTAGGGACTACTGGATGGAGGGGAATTACTGCCTCATTGATCAGGTGTAAGGCTTGTACGAGGTGATAAGCCCCTGAAGGTTTTCAAACAGGAAGGTGGGGGTATTGCAGGGAGAGTCCATGGGGATGAGTAAGCCTGGTTTAAGAGGTGGCTAATTATTGATTTAAGACCTTAGAAACAGACACAGTTACACATTAAACAAAGATTTTACATATAAATTATAAAATAAGAAATTTAAATGAGCGCACTTTACTTGTTTCAATTAAAATTATACTAGAGGTATTTTCTGACAAACAGAGACAGAACAAATTATTCACTCACATAGCTTAATAGACAACTCTGCTATTTTAAGCTTTTCAAGATGGCAAGGAGTTGTCAGCATAGAGGGGAGGAAGAGAGAAAGCAGACGCATGGACAGTGTGAACAGCTGGATGGAAAGGAGGGTCAGAATCTGCAGGAGGAGGAGGAGGTTGAGGTGTTAGTGGTGGCGCCATGTGGTTAGAGGAGTCAAAAAGATTTGGAGCTCTGAAGAGAGGGGAGAGGATGAGGGGAGAAGGGCATAGCTGTAGCCTGTGAGGAGGGGGGTTGGGGCGAGGAGAAGAAAGGCAGAGCCTGCAGTTTGTAAGGAGGGAGGAGGGGTTTAAGAACACAGTGGAGAAGGGAGGGGCCCCTGGCCATCAGGGGAGGAGAAAGAGAGACTGGTATTTGCAGGTGAATGAGAAACAGGATCCTGCGAAGGGAGGGGGCTTTCTGGAGGGAAGAGACTCAAATGAAAGAGATTTGCAGAGGGACTAGAAAGGAGTCCTAAGAGAGGGGTGCCCCCGGGGGTCAGGTAGGAGGGGGAGAGAGTTGGGAGTCTGTGGAGAAGGAAAGATTAGGAGCGGAGGTTTTAGGTGAGGTTTCTTTGGCCAAAAACAGCCTGCGTGTAGAATAAGTGGCACAGAAATTAAGGACAGGAGCGAAAGTAGAAGGAAGCCTGCACGTAAGGAATCTCTGAGACCTTCCCAGTCCAGTGGCAGAAATTATCTAGGTCCCTCAGAATATCGTAATTGAATGTCCCTTTTTCAGGCCAATGGGAGTCATTGTCTAATTTGTATTGGGGCCACGCCATGTTACAGAAGAAAATGAGTTTTTTTGGCTTAAGGTCAGAGAGGCCCAACTTAGTAAGGTTTTTTATGAGACATCTTAGAGGGGTCTGGTCGGAAGGCTTAGACTCTGAAGAGCCATGGAGACAGATGAGCAAGAGGGGGCATCCCCGCCTTTTGTCACTGTCCCAAGAGGAGAAAATCTCCGTGTGGGGGAGTCATCCCTGATAGAGGTCGTCACCACCTGTCAGGGAGCTCTGAGAGAGAAAGAGTGGAGAGGTTTGGCTAGGCGCCTAGTCTTCCGTGCAGTCCACTGAGACTGAGAGTCAAACCCCTCAAAAGCTGAGGCGTGTCAGAGAAAACTGTCTGACCAGAGAAAATTTTTATGAAAAAGAGAAGCCAACGGGGAAGGGGAAGGGAGAAAACTTCTTACCTCCTGATCCAGCAAGGGTTCAGGACAGGGACAGATCTCTGGCCAATCAACCCACAATTACACGTCCAAACAGAATCAGGGAGTAAGCCCGGGACGAGCTGCCACTGCCCATTGCTTCCCTGGTTGTAAGTTTGGATGGCAAAGAGGGATCGTCCAGGCAGTTAGTACCCTGTCTCAGGTTTCAGCACCAAATGTTGGAATCCATGGGAGTCCGAAAATACCAGAGTAACAGGCTTTATTGAAAGGAAGAAAAGGACCTGTGGTGGCGCAGTGGATAAAGCATCGACCTGGAAATGCTGAGGTCGCTGGTTTGAAACCCTGGGCTTGCCTGGTCAAGGCACATATGGGAGTTTATGCTTCCAGCTCCTCCCCCCTCTCTCTCTCTCCTCTCTAAAAATAAATAAATAAAATTAAAAAAAAAAAAAAAAAAGAAAGGAAGAAAAGAACCCTGCCGGGCACTTCTCCGGGGAGAAGGGCACCCGTACAAGCTAGGGGGATGAATTTTATAGGGTAAAAGGAGAGTCTTGAGCAAGTGGGTGTTGAATCAAAAGTCCTGGTATGTCCGGAATGCTCCTCCTTGGGGCAGCTGACCAGCTTCTTGGAATTCCTCTGCTTCAGGGGCGATAGTCCAGTGAGTAAGGGTGAGTTCTGACAGATAAGCAGAACATCAAGAGGGCAGTTTGGAATTCCTGGTAAATTCACATAGCTATCAAAAACAAACCCATCAAATCTCTTCAAAATGCTGTATCTTTTGAATGGATCCAAGTCTCCCTGTGTCCTAAAGTACCGCACCCCAGATTCTGAAAGGCACTGTATCTCATTTCATCAAGTTCACATAGAGATGCCCAGTCCAGATAAATTTTGAAGAGTTTTATTAGAGGAGATTTATTAAATATGCTGGCTGCATATGGCTGACACGGGGCATCAGACCCAAATCATGCAGTTCCAAAAATAGTTCAGGGGCTGTTTATATACCCTTGATCACATACGGGCAGGGGAGAGCATGACATCATGGCATGGGCTGACAACATTTGTTTAGGGGATACACAGAAACATTAAGACTTTCAAGGTAACACAATTAAAGATGTTTACAAATCTTTCAGGGTTCATCTTCCCTCACTAGCCTAGAGTATTTTACTCTCAAGATTCGGGGGGGGGGGGACTATAGTCAATGCAAGGTGGTATGTAAATTCTGCCTCCTGTTGAAAGAGAAGAAGTTTCTAGGTTAACCTTTATTTTAGATTTAAAACTGAATGACCCATTGTTCTTGCAAGCCAGAAACTTCTACATTCTTCTCCCTCCCCTCCCTAAAGGAGGGACAGGACAGGAAAGCCTGACCTTTCCTCCCAGAATATCAATATCAATTTTCAGCTTTTTGGTACCTTAGAACACCTGTCACTGGTGGTGAAATGTTGTCTTTGATCATTACAGTCATGGTAGTGTACTACTTTTAATTTTCATGCTTTGCCTTGTATAATTTTAGAACCTACCTTCTTCCTCTACTTCCTGCCAAGAACATCAAGGTGTGGGGATGATGTATATATCTGATATGAAGGAATGTTGGAGGACTTGAGTGAGACTGTTTGTGTTGACTTGCAGAAGCTGGGTCTTGGTGGATCACCAGTACAATATCTACCTCTATCGAGAGGGCGTGCTGCGGACTGCATCAGAACCCTATCATGTCGATAATTTCCAAGACAAAACTTGCCATTTGACCAATCACTGCATTCAAAAAGAATTTTCAAAGAACTATGGGAAATATGAAGAAGGGAATGAAATGTTCTTTGAGGAGTTCAATCAGTACCTGACAAGTGCTTTGAACATTACCCTGGAGAACACTATCTTACTACAAATCAAACATATCATAAGGTAATTTAGTCGTATCTTTTTGATCATATGTGTCTCAAGAAGCTTTGGGAGTTTGAGCCTTTCAAGGAAGAATTATTCCATTCACGTTGTCTAATTTAAAGACAAAACTTATTTGTAATATTCCTTTATTATCCTTTTAATATTTGTAGTATCTCTAACGATATCACTGCTGTTATTCCTTACATTGATAATTTATTAATTTTTAGAGAGGAGAGAGAATGAGAGAGAGAGAGAGAGAGAGAAGGGGGAGGGAGGAGCAGGAAGCATCAACTCCCAGGCAAGCCCAGGGTTTTGAACCGGCGACCTCAGCATTCCAGGTCGACGCTTTATCCACTGCGCCACCACAGGTCAGGCACATTGATAATTTATATCTTTTGTTTTTCTTGGATAGATTGGCTAAAAGTTTATCAATTTCATTAATCTTTTCAAAAAGTCAGCTTTTGGCTTGAATTATTTTCTCTGTTGTTTTTTATTTTTTTGATTTATGCTATTTATTATTTCCTTCCTTCTGCTTTTTTGGGGTGTTTAATTTGTTCTTTTTCTAGTTTCCTTGTGAAAGATTAGATCATAGATTTGAGAGATTTCACTTTTTAAAAATCTAAGCATTTAATGCTATCAGTTTTCGCCTAAGTACTCATAGGCTATACCTCCAGATTGTGTTATGTTGTGCTTTTATTTTCATTTTATTAAAACACTTTTTAGTTTCTCTTGTGATTACATATTTGACTCATGTATTATTAGAAATTTTTGCTTAATTTCCAAATATTAGGGGGCTTTTCCAAATATTTTTCTGTTACTGATTTCTATTTTAATTCCAGAGAACATAGTTTGTATGGTTTTGTGCCTTTAAAATTTGTTATTTTCTTTCATGATCCAGAATGTGGTCCATTTCAGCGAATGTTCCATGTGCACTATACATAACATTTACTCTGCTCTACTGAGGCATAGTGTCCTTTGAATGTGAATTCCGTGAAAGTGGTTGCTATCGTCTTTTATATCCTTGCTGATTTTCTGTTCTACTTGTTTGTTATTGAGAGAAAAAAATACTAAAGTCTTCAAGTATAATTTGGATTTCTCTGTCTCTTTTTAGTTTTATCAGTGTTTGTTTCATATATTTTGCAAATCTATTGTTAGGTGCATATACATTTAAAATTGTCTTTTTTTTTTTGAGAAATTGACCACTTTATCGTTATGTAATATCTGTCTTTATCTCTGGTAATATTTCTTATTTTGAAGTTTATATGTTTATGTTAATATAGCCACTCCAGCTTTCTTCTGATTAGTGGTATTTTCTTTCCATCCCTTTACTTCTATTCTATTCTATTCCATTCTATTCTATTCCATTCCACTCCACTCCATTCTATTCTAGTGGGCTCTTGTAGACAGCATAGAGTTGGGTTTTGTTTGTTTTGAATCCAATACGATAATCTTTGTCATTTAATTGGTATACTGATACCATTTAAGTTTAATGTAATTATTCGTTTGGTTGGCTTTATATCTACCATTTTATTATTATTTGAAATTTTTTAGAGTTCCATTTTAATTTTCTTTTTGAGTGGCAATATCTGTATCTATCATCTATCTATCTATCTATCTATCTATATTTTAGTGAGAATTTTAGGGATTAAAAATATATACCTAATATTTTAGTCTTCTTACAGTTAATAATTCACTACTTTAAATAAAATGCACTATACTTCACTTGACTCTCCCTTTCTATGTTATAGTTGTCACATGTATTACAGCCACATACATTGAAATCTCTACCACATAATTTTTTAGTATCAACCATTATGTAAATTTTTATGTAGATAGGTTGTATTTTTTTAAATACAACGCCAAACTGTATTCTGTCTACAAGAAATGCATTTAAATATAAAATAAGAAAAATATTTTTTTATTTACCAAGTTTTTTGTTTGTTTGTTTGTTTTGCTTTGTTTTTTGCTCCTCCTTTAGTCCTGCAGGTCCAGATTTCTCTCTGGTATCATTTCCCTTCAGATTCTGTCATTTCTTTTAAAGCACTTACTTCTGCTGGTAATAAGTCTTTAAGTTTTTTCATCATCTGAAAATGTCTTTATTTCACCTTATTCCTGAAGGGTGCTTTCCCTGGAGTTGTACAAATATAATGTCAAGCAAAAAAAATAAAATAAAAGCTGTATACAAGATGCATACAAATTGATTCTATTCATATAAGTTGAAAAACAAGCAAACTTAGTGATACATTATTTTGAGGAAGGTACATAGGTAAAAATACTACACTTGATCTTAGCCAAAAGTCTGAGAAGTGATAGGTACATAGGTAAAAATAAAGAGGGAAGCAAAGGAGTGATAAACACAAAATTCAAAGTAGTGGTTATCTCTGGACAAGAAGCAGGCAGGACCCCAGGAGCAGGTCAGAAGACCCTGGGTGTGGATACATGATGTCATTAATGCTCCATCTATTTTTTTTTTTTTTTACAGAGACAGAGAGAGAATCAGAGAGAGGGATAGACAGGGACAGACAGACAGAAACGGAGAGATGAGAAGCATCAATCATTAGTTTTTCATTGCGCATTGCAACACCTTAATTGTTCATTGATTGCTCTCTCACATGTGCCTTGACTGTGGGCCTTCAGCAGACTGAGCAACGCCTTGCTCAAGCCAGTGACCTTGGGTTCAAGCTGGTGAGCTTTGCTCAAACCAGATGAGCCCTCGCTCAAGCTGGCGACCTTGGGGTCTCAAACCTGGGTCCTCTGCATCCCAGTCTGATGCTCCATCCACTGCGCCACCGCCTGGTCAGGCTGCTCTATGTATTTTAAACTCACAGGACATTTTTATTAGTATGTGCAGTTAATATTTGTATTTCCCCATACATTTTAACCTCTCATGTTGCCTCTCTTTCTGTCATGGATATTCTTGCTTCTGTTTAGGATCATTTTTCTTATTCTAAAAAACTCATTTCTAGTATTTTTTTTTAAAGTAGAGTCTAATGATGAGTTATCTCAGTTTTTATTTATCTGATTTTATTTTGTCTTCATTTTTAAAAAGAACACTTGCTCTGGAAACTTTTCTAGATCAGTCACTAATGTATTTTTAGCACTTTGAAGGTAACGTACCATTATCCTCTGGCTTCCATCTTTGCTGTGGAAATGTCAGCTGAAATCTTAGTATTGCTCTTAGTGATTCTTTTCTCTGTTTTTAAGATTCATTTTTAAAAATTTTATATATTTTACTAGGAGATGTGTGTAGTTTTCTTTGTACACAGTCCTGTATGGTGCTTCTTAAATCTGTGGCTCAATATCTTTTATCTGTTTTAGAATACAGTATTCATGGTTTTTATCTTTTTAATTATAGCTATTATCCCATTTTCCTTTCCTTATGCATCTCTAATTACAAGGATATTTATCGTTTTCACTGTATCTCATATTTCTCCTATTTTTTTGTATCATTTTACCTGTCCATAAACCTGTTTTAAAAGTTTAAAAAGTAAAAGGTTAAAAGCTGCCTGGCCCGTGGTGGCACAGTCGATAAAGCATCGACCTGGAACACTGAGGTCACTGTTTTAGAACCCCAGGCTTGCCTGGTCAAGGCACATATGGGAATTGATGCTTCCTGCTCCTTCCCCCTTCTCTCTCTCTCTTTCTCTTTTTCTCTCCCCTCTCTAAAATGAACAAATAAAATCTTTTTTAAAAAATATTTTTAAAAAAGTTAAAAGCTGTTAAAACTGCTATCTAACTTATCTATTGAGTTCTTGATTTGAATTATACTTTCAGCTCTAAAATTTTCCCTTAGCCCTGGCCGGTTGGCTCAGTGGTAGAGCATCGGCCTGACGTGCAGGAGTCCTGGGTTTGATTCCTGGCCAGGGCACACAGGAGAAGCACCCATCTGCTTCTCCACCCCTCCCCCTCTCCTTCCTCTCTGTCTCTCTCTTCCTCTCCCGCAGCTAAGGCTCCATTGGAGCAAAGTTGGCCCAGGCGCTGAGGATGGCTCTGTGGCCTCTGCCTCAGGCGCTAGAATGGCTCTGGTTGCAACAGAGCAACACCCCAGATGGTCAGAGCATCGCCCCCTGGTGGGCGTGCCGGGTGGATCCCGGTCGGGTGCATGCGGGAGTCTGTCTGACTGCCTCCTCGTTTCCAACTTCAGAAAAATATGAAAAAAAAAAAATTCCCCTTGACTCTTATATTTAGATGACAGTTCTCTTTTGAAATTGTCCCACTTTCCTCATATATTTTCTTGAATACACTAATGACAATTATTTAACATCGTTGTCTGACAACTCCAGAATCTGGATTATACCTATGGGCCAAATCTAGCCTGTAGCCTGTTTTATATGACTATAAACTAAAAATAGTTTTTAACATTTTAAAAGATTGTAAAATAAAAATAAAAGAATATGCAACAAACTGTATATGTCTTACAAAACCGAAAGTAGTTACTGTCTGGCCTTATGTAAGAAAATTTTGCTAACCCTTGATTAGTAGGTTTGTTACCTATTGTTTGTTTTATCTCTTGGTCGTGTTTCTTAATATGCCTGGAAATATTTTTTTAATGTTATTATTTATTTAGTGCAGCTTGCTAAATCCAATAGGGTTTTTTTTAAATTGAAGTATGACATGTATACAGTAAAGTTCACAAGTCTTAAATGTACAGCATAATGAAACTTTAATGATGCATATACTCACCTAATCATAACACAAATCAGAATATAAAACACTCGGAGCACCTCAGAAGACTCCCTTGAACTGCTTCAAAATATGTACTCCCTGGCAAAGATAGCTACTCCTCTGACTTTTATCATGATAAATTCCTTTGCTTGTTCTTAAACTATATGAAATGGAATAATCCTGTATACTCTGTTTCCTGTTCAGCCTTTTCAATATTGTGTTTATGGGGCTCATCCATATGGTTGCACATTGCAGCAGTTTGTCCTTTTGATTGCTGTATAATATTTCATTGTGTGAATATTCTAGTTTTTTCCTTCTGCAGTTAGGGACCTCTGGCTTTTACCTCTTATATTTTATATTTTACCTCTTATATATTTATATCTGTAATGCACCTGCATTGGTATGTGTCAAGTTTCATGTTTTTCATAAGGATTTCTTGTTGACAAGGGGCCACTTGTGCATAAGGCTGTCCTTTCCCCACTACATTTTGGGTGCCTTTGTTACACATCAGGTGACCATTGGTGTGAGGCTGTGATACTGGGTTCTCCCTCTGTCCTGTGGCTCTGTTTATTTGCCTGGCCACTACTACCCTGTTGTGACAGGGCCTTTTCCCTTCCATATTCTTACCCAGAGGCCAGCAGACTAATTACAAGGCTGAGTTCCCTTTCTTCAGGGATTATAAGTGGTTAGGATTCTGATACCAAGTAAATCAAGTATGTTGAAGAAAGAATTCCTGCTTTATGCAAAACATTTGATGATTATTTGATATACGCCCCCCCTCTGTCCCAGCCTGTTCTGTGCAGTTCAGAGAGTTGCACCACTTAGGTGCTGGGACTGCTCTTTGGCCTCACATGGTACTGTCGCTAGCCACCCACACTGCCCACTCCTGCTGGACCAAGATAGCTGTACAAACTCTCTGATGGGAAAAACCTTCTTTAAAGTCAAACTTGAGCTTCTAGCAGATAAAAAATAATATTTAGCTGTGATTTGGTTCTGGCTCTCAGTTTTTCCTTTACGTGCTGGAATGTAATGTTCCTTTCTCTTTTTTATCCTTCAGTATTATTGGCTTCCTCCCTCCCTCCCTCCTCCCTCCCTCCCTCCCTCCCTCCCTCCCTCCCTCCCTTCCTTCCTTCCTTCCTTTTTCTCCCTCCCTCCCTCTCTCCCTCCCCTCCCCTCCCCTCCCTCCCCTCCCCTCCCCTCCCCTCCTCCCTCTCTCTCTCTCTCTTTCCCATGAGCATCTATTAAATTAAATGTTTTTTCTTAATGATAATGTTTTAATTAAAACAAAAGTTAAGGGTATTCTCTGTAACACAGAGATAGGGTATAGAAAAGCATGTGATCACTGGCATACCTGTGCATCTTAAACATGAACGGAAAGAGAAATTCTTATTCCAGTTGGTTCTTAAATGGCTAAGCATCCATTATTTTTAATGGTTTAAGCATATGTATAGAGATAATCTTCTTTGGGGGAAAAACTAAAGGGAGTTGATACCGGGAGTGACAGAGAAAGCTTGGGAGAGCAGGACAGTAGCCCTGCATTCCCAGAGGCCACAGGTCTTTAAATTCGTGAATTAAAACCAGCTGTGGGGACACATCTTAGAGGTAGTCATATGGAAGCCTGCATGATTTTCCTTCTAACTGTATAGCTGAGTATGACAGCTATCTGGTGATCTTAGAGTTATTGTACCCTATTTTATTACTAAGATAGGTATTTGCCTCAACATTCAGTTAGGGAAAAATCAGTGAAGATCTTTATAAAACAGAAATAGCCTAAGTATTCTGGGATGGCTCTACTAGACAACAGTGACTTATTCAAACAAGTTCCTTGTTTGATTACCTCGTTGAGCCATCTTGGCACCAGAAGTAGGTATTATTTTATTCCCGACTTTATGGAAATCAAACCTTGGCTCCAGGAGGCTAAAATACTGACCAAGATTCTGGCCTTGACAGCCTGACCTCTGACTTCATTACTTAGTCACCATGTTTCTGAGATTCATTTTCCTTTTTAAAAAAATTAATTTTAGACAGAGAGAGAGAGAGAGAGAGAGAGAGAGAGAGGAACATTGAGCTGTTCCTGTATGTGCCCTGACAGGGGATCGAACTTGCAAACCGCCATGCTTTGGGACAATGCCAACTGACCTATCCAGCCAGGGCAAGATTCACTTTCAACTGTTATATTTTGTTTTTTTAAATTTTTATGTTTTATATGATATTTTCAATTTTTCAGTATTTTTACAATTTTTTTCTAACAGTAGTTGATGTTGATAAGTCTTCTATTTCAATATTTAGTTTTAATATACGTAGCTCTTCAATATTTTAATCTGTAACAATTTGGCAGTAGAACCAGAACAAGCAAAAGAAATGATTATGGCCAATAGTCTTTGTACAAATTCTGCTCCTCACTGAATGGTGGTTCATGGAAGTGTTTTGTCACAAACAAATGTGGCAGCAGCCGTCCCGTGGGAGGGGCCCACCTCTGCAGGGGCCACGGTGGCCGCGCTGAGCTGGGAGAGCATGGTTGCAGTCTTCCAACAAGTTGCTTGATACGTAGCATTGTCTTGAAGAATTTATTGGTAATAACTTTAAGAGAGAATTCAGTCAAGCTGATTTGCATCAGCACGTGTGAGACACACCCATCCAGGCCCATCTCCCTTGCTTCTTCCCCCTGGAACCGCTCTCAGCAAGCTCGCCCCTCTGCCCTGCAGGAGCTGCCTCATGAGCGTGGAGCCCGCCATCAGCACCCGGCACCTCCCTTACCAGAGCTTCCAGCTGTTCGGCTTCGACTTCATGGTGGACGAGGAGCTGAAGGTCTGGCTCATTGAGGTCAACGGTGCCCCTGCCTGTGCTCAGTAAGCCTAACCCCACTGGGTTGTAACAAGTGAAGTTGGTTCTGCGGTTGGAATGACCTGTCTCACAAAGGCAATATACTGCTAAGGTCGTTGACCACTTTCATGGAGGAAGTGACATGACAGGAGTCCCTGGGGAGGACCCCGCTGGCAGGGGCTTTGTGAGGCATTTCCTTTCCCATTTCTCCCAGGTGTGCTGAGCAGTTAGACTGCTCAGGTGGGTGGTCTTTGCTGTGAGAGTTTCAAACAAGCCAGGAACTGCTAGTGGAGACCCTCTTGCATGACACGAGTGAGCAGGGTCCTGGAGCGGGGGAGATAGTGATGACCAGGAATGTCGGGGCTCCTGGGGCAGGAAGGGGTGTGAGGAGCATCGGAGCCACAGTGGAGCTGCAGCTGGGACGTGAGAGGACTATGACATGTGCCCAGAGGAGGAGGGAGAGCCTTCAGAAAGGAGACCTTGCTCGTTGCCAGGCTCTGTGAGGAGCACAGATGAGCAGAACTTGCCCTCCCTGGGGGAGCTTGTTCCTCTAGGAGAAATCTGGCTGCAGCATGGTGTCAGTGTCATGGAATGAGGGATGATGAAGGGGAATGATGCGTCAGGACTGCACCGCGGAAGGCCTTACCTGTAAGGGAAAGTCGTTTGGACTTGAACCTTAAAGGCTGCTGATTCTTCTGAGATCCACTTTCACCTTTTATCCCTGCCCACATCTTGGAGAAACTGAGGTGACCTTCCAAAGGGTTAGGAGGAGGTCACATAAAGATGAGTGTCCTCAAAGAGGCCCCCTGAAGGAGAGAGACAGACACTGCCTGATTAATTACTGTATGAGTCATATTGTTACAAGTCTGTCATAGAAAAAAAATAGATTCTGCTTTTAGGTGATGATTTTGAGAGGGGAGGACTTCTGGACTGGGGTATGGGCACTTACAGTGAGATGGCCTGGAAACTGACAGGGGCCATGGGCCACATGGAGGCGAGAGGCAGGTGATGTGCTAAGTCCCAATTTTAGTAGCCACCTCACTGCCTCACAGGCTTCCTGTCACTGTTCCTTATTAGTGGGAGGTTGAGTGGTTTGGAATATAGAAGCACCAGCCACAGGCTAGTAAAAAAGGATAGGAGAGGTGGGGAGGAGGCAGGGGAGAAGATCCTGTGACGGGGAGAGTGACAACAGGGATCTGCCATTGCATTGGGAGGGAAGGAACCAGGTTGTGAGGATTTTCTGCCTGGTGGAGACTGGAAAGCAGGACAATAAAGACCTCTGGTTTTCTAGGTCGGGGTGGGCTGGGCACTTGCCCTTGGGTCCAGCCGCCTGAATTCCAAATGTCTCTTGAGCACATCGAGTAGGTGACTCAGAGCATAATCTCAGATGTGGGATTTCCCTCCGGACCATACATTTCTGGTTTTACCCTACATTAGAGTCAGTCCTGAGGGAGCAGTTCTTGGGCCTCGTGAGCTGCCACATGAAAGGGGCAGAAATCCTACAGGGAATAGTGGCTGTGAGAGATGGAGGGCCTCCCTGCTATTCTGAAGGCACTGAAAGGAAGTTTTCTTCCTTAGCTTTTCTGCTTTGATGCTTCCATTGTGATTAAGCCCAGACTCCTGGATATGGTGTCAGGGTCCCACGTGGCTGGGCCAGCACCCTGCCCACAGCCTCAGCCTGCATGGATCCACTTTCCTTCACGCTTGTCCTTTCCTGTGCTGCTCTCTTCTCCGCACACAGACTCGCTCCCTCCTTCATTGTCCTAGCTCTCCCTCACCCTCTTTTCTACCCTGCCCGCCATTCCCTGTCTGACTTCATTCATTCCCCTAGTCTTAGCTTAGCTGTCACTCATGGGGAGTCTTTCCTAAAGTTCCCTCAGCCACATGGAGTGGGTGCCTTCCATGAGGAGGGCTGTTACACATCAGAGCAGGAGTTCTCTGTCTTCACCTGTGAAGCCTTCCAGGACGTGTGCTAAGGGGATGCTTTGTCTTCCCACAACGCCTCCTGCAGTATTTGCACAGACAATGGAAGCCAGTTGTATAAATGTGGTCATGGGATGGAATTTCTGGGGCAGAGCCTGATGAAAAAAACTTTGGTTTCTCCCTTGCACTTCGATGAACTTCTTCAATAATATATTTTTAAATATGTTTCAGGAAGCTCTACCCAGAGTTGTGCCAAGGCATCGTGGACATAGCCATATCCAGCATCTTCCCACCTCCTGACACTGAGCAGCAGCAGAACCAGCCTTCTGCGTTCATCAGGCTGTGACAAGGGAGACACATGGGGTCCTGCTCTAGGGGAAGGAGAGACATCCGATTGGTCTACATTAAGCCAAAATGAAAAAGAGCCAGCTCGGAAAGACGTGATGGAGGAGAGTGAGAGCGAAGGTGACTCCCCAGAGGGCTCCCAGGTGGAGCTCTGTGCACTACTGTTGAGATCTGGAAACTGCAGCAAAGTACCCTGCGGGGAGAGCAAAATAGTCTTTTAAGGGGAAAACTGAGGGATCTGATTGTTTTCCATTTTTATCCTTTAAAGAATCAGATTTCTCTCCTAAGGCAATGTTGTAAGCAGTGCCTTTTCTCCCCAGGGACCACTGGACCTTTGCTTGGTGTCTCCATGTGCTGCAGCCTTCGTGCCTTAGCGCTGTGCCCAGCTGCAACCTGTTTGCGCGGGGACTGGATGCTAGAGCAATTGGGAGGTTGCCCTGTGTCCCTGCTCATCCTCCCGCCCCCGTGACACTCTGCCTATGAAAATCTGGACAGGCATGCACCTGCAGCCCTCGGTGTCCTGCTGTGTGCTGCCTCCAGGGCAGGGCGTTGTCCTCAGCCCGCCCTGATGGCACTGGATCTGTCACTTGTCAGGGTTGGTGTGGGCTGGGCACTAATACAGCAAATGCTGCTATCAGTCTGCTCTGTGCATGTTTAGAAACCGAGCAGCAAGTTTGCCACAAACGCGTAAGCATCAAATAAGCATGAGAGAGAAAAAAATTCATAGTTGGGTGTCCTTGAAATATGATGAATTTGTTATTTTTGTTTTAACCTGCATTCTTCGTGCACTTTGGCAAAATTCCCTGCTGTTCACTATTTTTGTTTGTTTTTACTTGTGAAAACCCCTCTGGTGGTCAGGGGAAGGCAGAATTGCCTTTCCATTGGGTGGCACTGCTCCTGACACAGGAAGCTCCCGCCATGCCATCTTCACACTTTATCCAGGCACCTTCTGTGGGAGCGGGAGGACAGGCTTTATTCCGGCAAGGAGTCTCTGCCTTGGTGGAAGGCTCTCAATGAATTATGTGTCATCTGAATGGGAGAATCTCCGGAAATAAGAAAGATGCAGTTTTAGAACTTTACACAGCATCTTGTTTGTGGGTCACCAGATGTGTCCTGTTATGTGTGGTTTTCGCTTACTGGATCAACAGGGATTCTGCAGACTTTTCAGGAGACCATGTCACAAGCAGTAGGAAGGACAAGATGCCATTTGTGTTAACTGAGCTGAGTGGACAGGTCCTTCTTAGAAAGTGCTGGGGTCACAGCACACTCATTCACAAGGCTCCTCCTCCTCAGAACATGATGTGTGCTTCAATCATGTATATGTGTGCTCCATTATTCTACTTGTACAAAAAAACCCAGTTCTGTAGTTGGGGAGATGTTTTTAAAAAGAGAAGAAAAAGCAACAGTCCCAAAATATGATGAGATGTGGGAGTTTACATGTGGGGTATAGGAGAAGGTGTGATGTCCAGTGAAGTGAAAAAAGTCAGCTGGGTTGGCTTGCATGGGGATTTGGAATTATAAAATAAATTCCTGGTGGTTATCCAGAGTACAGACCGTGAAGTTTGCATGCAGAGCACAACGAAACCGTCAGTGGTGAACGTTTCTCCTGGACACCTAGCGTAGCTGCTGCGTTGGTGTTTGGGGACTTAGCAGATCATGGCCAAGTACACACGTATTTAGAAAGTGTAGGGTGCTGAGTCCTTGGGATGTCTATGTGGGCTGGTAATAGGGGAAGCATAGAGGTTTGTAGGGCTATCCCATGTGAGCTCAGATGGGTAATGATATTCGGACCTAAATTACAGGAACGTTTGTGAGTGTTCCAGCTGCTACAGTGACAGAACTAAGAATTCAGATGTCAGGAAGTCTGTGGATCTTGGATTTTCTAAAAAGCTTGAATCAATACCATACAAGGTAGAACAGAAGTAGGTTTACAGTTATTCAAATGGAAAATGCTACAATAACAATAATCAAACATCTCTGTGTTTCGCATGATCACAACTGTAGATCAACTTTTGCCCCACTCTGTATAATGAGGGAAGTGAGACCTCATTCCTAACATGTTTTCAAATAAATATCTATTTTATGCATTTATTTGTGATCAGAGGGTTAGTTGGCTCAGAACTGTTCCGTGTCCTTCCGTGCTGTCCCAGCACAGATGGTCCTGTGTTGCTGCCTAATCAGTCTTCCTATGTGTGTCTGTGTTCGTGTCGCTAGTTGCTGGAGAGGAGGTGTTATTCATTGGAGATGTCGACTCCAGTCTTGGCTCAATCATTGGCTCAGTGTCAGATGAGTCCTAACCTCTCTGTGCCTTAGTTTCCTGTCTCATGGAAGAGATTGTTGCCTGCCCCGGTACTACCTCACAGGCTCAGCGAGGACAAGTGAGATTAGGAAGACTCAAGAACCTTCAGCACCAAGGTTCCCAGTGCTGGCTATGTGCTGGGGCCACCTGGGAAGCTTCTAACAGTGTCGGTGCCCACGCTGTTCCCCTCCCCATCTCTGACGATGGCATCAGAACCTCAGGCCCAGTGTGCTACGTGATGCCTTGACCCACTGCTTGAGAAGAAAGGACAAACACATTGTTATTATCTTGGAAGAATCAAAAAAAGCCAAGGGCTTTTTAAAAATGCCTTTTGGAAGAACTGGCATTTCTTTAAGAATGACCAAGTATTGATGTGTCTATTCATACTACAAACAAGTACTGTCAAAGCAGGTTCTCTCTCTGCTTCTGTCAAACATACCTTCATCTACTTAAAGAATTTGTGAAGCCTTGGCAACAAATGTAACACTCTGCTAAATCTGAATTAAGGTTATCAATTAGTTATTAGAGAAAAGTCCCTTTCCTCACACTTAATTCCTGTGCTATTTAGAAACTCAAATTTACCTAGAACATTCAAGTGCCTCTGTGTCTATATGATAGGGTGGAGCAGGCACTGGCATACTTGCCAGCTGACACGATGTTTCTCTAGCACATTGGATGTTTATCACAGACTTGGAATATGTGGTAGTGCTGGAAGGTATGGGATCCACAGAACTTGCTGGGCAGTGAAGCTACAAAGTGTGTTTAGAAGTTGGGGTTGTGTCAGACAGGGTAGGTCCAGCCCTGCTGTGTGTGTGGTGGGGACTTGTCTAGAAAAGACAAGGCACCAGAGTGCTCCCCACTGCATGTGGGTGCTCTGAAGAAAATTCAGTGGTATTCCTGTCTCTGATCCCAGACACAGTCTCTGTACCTAAAACAAATGACTTATGAAATAAGGTGATTTTATGAATGTTTAAAATGCCTGGAGCATTAAAGTAATAATATTTCAAGTATTTTTGTACCCTTTGGTTTTATCATCTTATTGTTGGTGTTGATTGTCATAGGGTATCACTGGTTGTTTGAATCCCTGATTCTGTTATCCAGGGGTAAGCAGACTTTCTGTACAGTGCCAAGTAGTAAATATTCTAGGCTCTACAAACCCTGTAGGGTCTCTGATGTGTTTGCTCTTTGTCTTCTCCCCAACTCTTAGGAAATATACAAAACATTCTTAGCTCAAAGGCCATACAAAAATAAGCCAGATGTGGCTGTCGTTGGCTGAACCCAGCATGTTATCCAATACACAGGACAATAGATTGTCCCTTGTAATTCAGATGCACATAGGTTTTGAAAACCTTCAACATATTTCTAAGAATATACACTGCTCACAAAAATTAGGGGATCAGGAAACATGCAGATACTCCAGTACTTTCAGCCTTTTGTAGAGTACATTTTCACCAATGAAATAAAAGCTGGTTTTGCATCTCATTTGCATAATTGAACAACTTTCTTTCTTTCTCTTTTCATTTTTCTGAAGCTGGAAACGGGGAGGCACTCAGACAGACTCCCGCATGCGCCCGACCGGGATCCACCCGGCACGCCCACCAGGGGGCGATGCTCTGCCCCTCTGGGGCATCGCTCTGTTGCATCCAGAGCCATTCCAGCACCTGAGGCAGAGGCCACAGAGCCATCCCCAGCGCCCGGGCCATCTTTGCTCCAATGGTGCCTTGGCTGCGGGAGGGGAAGAGAGAGACAGAGAGGAAGGAGAGGGGGAGGGGTGGATAAGCAAATGGGCGCTTCTCCTGTGTGCCCTGGCCGGAAATCGAACCCGGGACTCCTGCACGCCAGGCCGACGCTCTACCGCTGAGCCAACCGGCCAGGGCCCGAACAACTTTCTTTGACTTGTTTGCTTTTCTGATGGTTCTTGTTTAATAAAAAACAACATGCTTCTTTTTTTTTATTGTTTCATATTCATTTTGACATATCCCTTAATTTTTGTGAGCAGTATAGAAAGCCATACACATGTGTGCAGCTGTGTATGTGCCAGGGTAGATGTGAATTCTCTCAGCTTTCACTTCTGTCTCCACAAGCAAGAAGTGAAGACTAAGGCAGTGCTGTAACACACACACACACACACACACACACACACACACACACACACACACACACCGTCCCTTCACAAAGACTAGGAGAATTACTAGTTCCAGGCATTTAAGGAAATATCTATTCAATCAATTGACCCCTAAGTTAACTGAGCACAGACTTCAGTGACCACACACAACAGAGAATACAGGTTTTACAGGATAGTTCAGGAAAGTCACTAAATAAAGAGCTACTACAATGGAGAAGAGAGAGTGTGTGGTTTCCAAAGTTGCCCATTATATCATTAAAATTTTGCAATTTTCAGCACAAATTATGAGGTATGCAAAGAAAAAAGAAAGTATGGCTCAGCAGTCAATAATAAGTGTAATAAGGCATTGTACTTATTACACAAAGACTTTAACTCAGCCATTTAAAATGTGTTTAAAGAACTAAGTGAGTCTGACCTGTGGTAGCGCAGTGGATAAAGTGTCAACCTGGAACACTGAGGTCGCTGGTTTGAAATCCTGGGCTTGCCTGGTCAAAGTACATGTGGGGGTTGATGCTTCCTGCTCCTCCCCCTGCCCTTCTCTTTCTTCCTCTTTCTCCCACCTCTCTAAAATGAATTTTTAAAAAAATAAAAAAATTGGCCCTGGCCGGTTGGCTCAGCGGTAGAGCGTCAGCCTGGCCTGCGGGGGACCCGGGTTCGATTTCCGGCCAGGCACATAAGAGAGGCGCCCATTTGCTTCTCCACCACCCCCCCACTTCCTCTCTGTCTCTCTCTTCCCCTCCTGCAGCCGAGGCTCCATTGGAGCAGGGATGGCCCGGGCGCTGGGGATGGCTCCTTGGCCTCTGCCCCAGGCACTGGAGTGGCTCTGGTGGCGGCAGAGCGACGCCCCCTGGTGGGCAGAGCGTAGCCCCTGGTGGGCGTGCCGGGTGGATCCCGGTCGGGCGCATGCGGGAGTCTGTCTGTCCCCGTTTCCAGCTTCGGAAAAATACCAAAAAAAAATTTAAAAATTAAAAAAAAAATTTAAAAAAAATTTAAAAAGAACTAAGTGAGACTGATAATGAAATGTCATCAAACAGAGAAAATCATTAGGGATAGAAATTGGGTTTAATTAGAATCAAGTAGTATTTTAGCATTGAAAAAATAAAAGAATTCAGTTGAAGTATTCAAAAGCAGATTTGAACTGGCAAAAGAAAGAAATCAGTGAATCTGAAGTCAACTGAGATGATCCAGTCTGCAGAAAAAACAAAACAAAAACAGCCCTGGCCAGGCAGCTTAGTGTCGTCCTGATACACCAGGGTTGCAGGTTCAGTCTCTGGTCATCACGTATAAGAATCAACCAATGAATGCATAAATAAGTAGAACAATGAATTGATGTTTCTCTCAAATTAATAAATTTTTTAAAAAAGAAAGAAAAGTGAACAGTGCTCCAGAGATTTGTCCAGAGACATATATGTATACGAATATATACATAACAGGGGTCCTAGAAAAGAAAACTGTCCCACTAATGAAAAACATTAAAATGCAGGTGACAAAGTTAACAAACTTTATGTAGGATAAACTCAAAGAGATCAACACCAATATAAATGAAGCACTAAGAAAATAACTATATAGTAAAAAAGACACAAGAACTAATATGTAACACTAGAAAATAACAAAAGAGAAAGCAGGAATGAAGGAATGAGGGGAGACATATGCAAAAAAATGATAGTCATAAATCCTACCTTATCAATAGTTTAATTCAATGTAAATGGATTAGACACCAATCGAAAGTCACAGATAGTAAAATGGATTGAAAAACCCCCAAAACTACCATGATCCACCTCAATGCAATCTGCTAAAGACAGGTGAAAGTAAAAATATGGCAAAAGATACTCTGCGCAAATAGTAACTCAAAGAGGGCTTGAGTGACCATGCTAATATTAGAATAGGCTTTAAGAAACAAAGTTATTACTACAAGCAAATGACATCTTTTAATAATAAAAAGAATCAATCCATCAGGAAGATATAACAATTATAAACATGTGCCTAGCAACGGCAGATTTGAAGAGAGATAGACAAGTCAACAGTATTAGAATTTTCAATGCTCCATTTTTGATAATGGATAGAACTATTCAGATCAACAAGGAAATAGATAACAATATAAACCAACTAGATCTCACAAATATCTATAGGACTGTCCACCGAACAGCAAAATATACATTTTTCTCAAATGCACATGAAACATTCTCTGGAATAAACCATATGCTAGACCACAAAACAAGGCTCAGTAAATTGGTTTAAGTCATACTACTTATATTTTCTGACCACAATGGAATAAATTAGAAATCATTAACAGAAATTTGGGAAAATCACAAATTTGTGGAAATTAAAAAGTACAATCCTAGCCTGATCGGGTGGTGGCGCAGTGGATAGAGCATTGGACTGGGACGCAGTGGACCCAGGTTTGAGACCCCGAGGTTGCTGGCTTGAGTGAGAGGTCATCTGGTTTGAGCAAGACTCACCAGCTTGAGCCCAAGGTCGCTGGCTTGAGCAAGGGGTCACTCGGTCTGCTGTTGCCCCCTGGTCAAGACACATATAAGAAAGCAGTGAACAACTAAGGTGCCTCAATGAAGAATTGATGCTTCTCATCTCTCTCCCTTCCTGTCTGTCCCTATCTTTCCCTCTAACTGTCTCTCTCTCACAAACATCTACACAAAAATACAATCCTAAATAACCAACTGATCAAATAAATATTCAATACATAACAAGGGAGATAAAAAATACTTTGAGATAAATGTAAATGAAAACATACCAAAATTTATGGAATGCAGTTAAAGCTTTGCCTAAAGGGAAATTTATATTTTTAAGTGGCTACATCAAAATAGATCTCAAATTAATAACCATTGGGGCTTTTTCTGCCCTGAGGAACTAGAAAAAGAATAGTAAATAAATCCCCCCAAAAGTAGGAAAATAATAAAGATTAGAGTGGAAATAAATGAAATGAGAATAGAAAAACAATAGAGCAAATTGAGACCAAAAGTTGGTGCTTTGAAAAGATTGCAAAATAGACAATACTTTAACGTAGACTCAATTAAAAAAAATAGAGAACTAAAATTAGGAAAGAAAGGGTACATTACTACACAAAGGATTATAGAGGAATCCTATGAACAATTATATGCCAACAAATTAGATAACCTACGTGGAATGGGCACATTCCTGGTAAGACACAAAACTTGATGACACTGATTCAAGAAGATAGAGAAAATATGAATATACTTAATAATTAGAGACTGAATAATAAGGTGACCAACTTTTTTACAATAAAAAGGACAAAAATAAATTGAAGAAAACAATATCGTAAATAAAAGAAACATTTTATTCATTGCAACAATAATACACTATAATATGACAAATGCATAATAAAAACATTTGTAATATTTTATATTGTAATTATGCTTACATGCCTATTAATTTTTAATAATAATTGTAAGAAAAAATGCTCATTTAGATACAAATATGTCACATCACATGCAATGGATTGACTCTGCATCAATCGAATACGGACATTTACAGATTAGTCTTCCAGTATCAAAAAGGAGGATATGTAGGAGGATACTTTTCAAGGGAGGACAGAACTTACAAAAGGACTGTCCTCCCTAAAGGAGGACCATTGGTCACCTTACAAAATCTTCTCAAATGGAAAAGCCCAAGATAGCTTTACTGATGAACTCTACCAGGTGTTTAAAAAGGAATTAACACCAATCCTTCATAAACTCTTACAAAAAATATTAGAGCAGGGAACACTTCCCAAGTTATTCTATGTTAATACACTTGATACAAAACCAGACAAAAACATCACAAAAAAAGCAAACAGGCCAATTTCTCTTAGGAAATAGATGAACTTGACTAGAGGGAGCGGTTCCAAAGAGACAGGAGAACACTTAGGAGTGGCGTTTTAATTCCTTAATTGTGGCAATGGTATCATGAGTGTATATACAAGTCAAAACTTTCCAAAGCGTACAATTTAAATGTGTGTCGTTTATTGTCTGTTGATTTTACCTCATTACCAAATGCAGCTGTTTCAGACACACACACGCACGCGCGCGAGGTTGAGACACCTGCAGGCATTCCCTAATAAATTCCTATTCAGAGATAGTGATTCCTAGGACTCAGACTAAAGGATCTTAAGGCTGGGAGGCACCTTGGACGCTGCCATCCCCCAATCCCCAGTGCCCGGCCTACAAAAGAAGGGGAGCGGACAGCGAGGGCAGACAACTATTTGCCCAGCCCAACTCGAATTGGGCAGAGAGAGCAGTAAGCCATAGTTTTCCTCGAAGCCAGGACGCGGCTGAGGTCTGCCCAGGGTCGGAACCAGCAATGATCGGAAAGCAGTCACGGGAAGTGAAGGAGACCTTCGAAGGCTGCTCTCGCGTACCTGGCTGGTGGAGCGAACGAGAGCCAGAAGGCAATGCTGAGTTGGGAGGGCGCACTCTGCTTTGGGACAGTCTCACACCGGCCTCTTCACGCCACGGTTTCGGTTCCAAGTCGGCCCTATAAAATGAACGGGCCTCGATCCAGCGGAAGTAGAGGAGCTGCATTTCTCAGGGCGCTGTGGCTTTTTCCGGCGCTGCGGAGGCTCGCAGGCGTTGCGTGTGCAGGAGCTGCATGGATCCGGGCAGCCGGTGGCGGGGCTTGCCCAACAGGCCCAGCCTCAAGCACTTGACGGATCCCTCTTACGGAGTCCCGCGGGAGCAGCAGAAGCCCGCGCTGCAGGAGCTGACGCAGGCGCACGTTGAGTCCTTCAACTACGCGGTGCGCGACGGGCTCAGCCACGCGGTGCAGGTGAGTGCGGCATCTCCAGGCTCCCGGCAGATCTGCGCTCTCAGGCGCCGCTCGGTCGGTCGGAGGAGAGGGGCCCCGTGGGGCTGGAGGTGGGCGGATGGTGGGAGACTGCCTAAGTGAACACCTAGGAGGCGGACTGAATGGAACTCAATCTGGGCACCGGGTCCCAGACTGATGAGATGGCGGGGAAGTCACTGTATACAGTAATCCCAAATACTAGTTGTGCTCGATCGTGCCAGGTTCAGTACGGGGTTTGAGGTGTAGTCGACCAGGGGAAGATGTATTTGTAATTCCTGGATTTATATGTAATTGAGAACCGTAGTGTTTTGAAGGATAGTTACTGTGTGCCGAGAATGAGGGAGAAGCCCGCGCGGGCTTAGCTTTCCCACCATAATAGGTTATTCATAGTTAATATGGAGGAGAGATAAACAGCAAAGCTTTCCCCTGGGTATGGTACAAAAATGCAGATGCTGTGGAGGGGGTTGGGGAGACGGCCGTGGGTACCACCTTTCCCTTTGCATGACTCCGGCGTCAGTATGAGACCACATGGAATGAAATGTACAAATATCAGCCTGAAGAATATCAGAGTGTCCGATCCTGAATCAGGAGATGCTTCCATATCCTTGCTCTGTTAGCAGCAGTCCCATCAGTCTTGCTATGCATGTAGAAGTACAAGGTAAGAAGAGAGAAAGCAGGTTCTTGAATCAGAGGACAGGTTTGTTCTGTACACAGTGATATCCTTAGAGACTATTGCAGACACTAAAATATATGAGTTAATGCCTTACAGTTTTTGGTACATAGTGAGAGGTGTGACTAGACTGGCTGTAGCTTTAAACTGTCTAAAAGATGTGTTATATTAGCATTATAAGCAACAATGTTTGTAGAAAATTCATGGGATTTGGAAGAGCCTTAGTGAAAAAGTACCTTGGACACACAAGCAATTAATAGTGTGAATTGTATTTCAGGCTATACCTCCCTTTGAATTTGCTTTCAAAGATGAGCGTATCTCTCTTACTATTGTGGATGCCGTCATCAGCCCCCCCACCGTTCCCAAAGGGAGCATCTGCAAAGAGCTCAACGTTTATCCTGCAGAATGTCGGGGCCGGAGGAGTACTTACCGGGGAAAGCTGACAGTGAGTGCAAGTGATGGTGTGTGGCTCTCACACTGTACATGTCTGAGAATATTAGTGCCCAATAAAATGTAATCAGAATTCTACTTTCTTAATACTGTCATCCAAGAGATTCCACTTTTTAAAATCTGAAGCATAAAAGCATCTAATATATGGTCTTCTTCCTCTTTTAAAATACTCATTTGTTCTTGAAGATCCAGAGACTTTTTTCCCATAAGTAATTTTTTCATTTAGGCTGATATCAGCTGGTCGGTGAATGGAATCTCAAAAGGAGTCATTAAGCAATTTCTTGGCTATGTTCCCATCATGGTGAAGTCCAAGCTTTGCAACTTATACGGCCTTCCTCCGAAAGCCCTCATTGAGCACCATGAGGAACCAGAGGTAATTTTAGGGATCCAGGGCCCTAAACGGCCAGGTGATAATAGAAAGGGCCTGAGTGGGAGTGAGAATATGTGCAGCTTGCCTGTGGGAGTCAGTTTTTCTTTCTCGGCCTCCAATTTTGGATAGGTAAAATGAGGCATTAATATCTTTCTGCTTATCGTGCATGGCTCATAATGAGTCTCAAATGAGGCAATGAATGAAAAACTGGCTATGTAGTCAGAGGATATTGTTATTATGGGGGAAGAATTGGTAGGTTTATCCTTAATTTTCTGAAGGGTGTATATTTAGAAACATATTCTTGTTTTTAAAGCAGTATTAAACCACAAAACTTCCTAAAAATAGCTGCTTTACTGGCAGTAAAATTCTGTGAGTGTATTAAATGCTTCATATGCTTTCCCTTTGGCATTTCTTTTTAGCCATGTTTGGTGGCTTTACAGTATTGAGTTGAAGTAATCAAATTTATAGACTGCCTATATAGTAAAGAGAGTTATCTGGTTGGAAGAGGGTTTTGGTGTCTGATCTGGGTTTGACACTCGGGTGCTACATTTATCAATTGTATGGCTTTAGGAAGTTGAGTCTCCTAGAGCCTGTTTTTCTCTACTAAAAAATGGGCACAATAGCTATCTTACTCATTATCATGAGGATTAAATGTTATGTACCATAGAGTATATAGCGTGATATGCCTGCTTCATAGTACCTCTTTATTTATTACAGAGATGTGATATTGACAAAAGCAATTAAAAATATTTTCTATTAATTTGAATTTCTGGTTTCCAGGGCTTTCATATGCTCATCAGCTTTTTGGTTTTTTTGTTTGTTTGTTTTAACTTATTTGGGAAACTATACTTAATTGGAAGTAAAATGTTTGCTATTTTCATTTTCAGACTTGTTTGGAATAAGGTGTTTGTTTAAGAGTGAAGTCATTTTAGGGGACAGAAAAGCAAGTTAGATCAAACCTGTCTGGTAGAGAAAGTACTCTGACTTCCTACCATACTTCCCTCCCAGGTTCCTAGACCTTTTTTATACACTTGAGAAGACTTACTTTGCACACTGACACTCCCAGGGATCCGTGGCCCCTTTCCCCGGTGTGTTTCTCCTCTTCTGCCCACTGCACTGGGTCTGTTAGGAGGGAGGTTAATGTTTGCAGTTAGTCAGTTTCATATTTACAATTAGTTATCTTTGTTTAACACGTTATAATTCATCTCTTTGGCAGGAAATGGGAGGCTATTTCATAATCAATGGCATTGAGAAGGTCATCCGAATGTTGATTATGCCTCGGAGAAATTTCCCCATTGCAATGACAAGACCAAAGTGGAAAGCCAGAGGGCCTGGCTATACTCAGTATGGTAAGTTGTAGTGATTTGTAGAATGTTCTTTTAGAAAATTTGTAGCCCCGTTTCTTTTTTTAAAAAGGAGATGTATCTATAAATAGAGTCTTTGATATTTTTCCTCATATACAGGGGTGGGTAAAAGTGAGTTTGAAATCATTTGTATGGAAAATAAATAAACTGTTTCCCATACAACTATAAACCTACTTTTGCCTACTCCTGTATATAAATTTTTGTTTTTCTGTTAAGCATTTCTGTGTTAAGATTTCACAGTAGTGAACTCACTTCCTGTTATTTCTGGAAGTGAAAGAACGTGTATTTATGTTACTATGCCTGAGGCTGAACGCTGGCCTGCCTGGGCCAGAGGTGGGTGTGGGCCCAGAGTCTCTGGTTCGGGTACCTTGGTATTTAAATCCTTTGGGGTCTCTGGTTGACAGCCACCTGGCCTCTGTTTGAGGGAGATTTTGAACTCCAGAGGAAATTTGCCAAGGTCTAGAGACATTTTTGGTTGCCATTCTTGGCTAAACTTAGTGATTTGGCTCTAATTATTTCTAAGAGGGTAAAGTAATTTGGAAAAGATGATTGAGGCAGTTATGGTGTTACTGAGTTTCTGACGTTTTGTTCTGTTTCAACAGGAGTGTCAATGCACTGTGTGAGGGAAGAACACTCTGCTGTCAATTTGAACCTTCACTATTTGGAAAATGGCACAGTTATGTTGAACTTTATTTACCAGAAAGAACTGTTTTTTCTTCCTTTGGGATTTGCACTTAAGGTGTGACTTACTATTTTTCTTTTGTTATGAAGAGAGTCGTTGGAAGTTGTAGCCTATGCAGAATAAACAGGTTCTCCTTTTCAGAGCTCATGCTGTAGTAGTTACTGATTGCTCTATAGCCTTGGAATTTAGTGGCTTAAAACGCATCAATGAACATCATAGTTTCTGTGATAAGGAACTTGAGTAGTTCTGGCTGGGGTGTCCAGAGGTTGCAGTACAATGTTAGGAGGGGCTGCAGACATTGTGTAGAAGGCTCACCCAGGGCCAGAGAATCTGCTTTCGAGGTGGTTCCCTCCGGTTTGGCAAGTTGGTACAGGCTGTTGGCAGAAGGAGTCAGTTCCTCTCCTTGGAACTAACTCCTTTCAATAGCCTGCTTGGGCCAGAGAGTTAGCCAAGTGAACGCGGGGAAGCTGTAGAGACCTTTGTGATCTAGCCTTGAGAGTCATGTGTAACTTTTCACCATATTCTCTTGGTCACATGGACCCTGGTTTGGAGTGGGAGGTGACTGTGCAAGTTTGTACCCTCCAGGAGGCGAGGATCATTGGGGCCATCTTGGTGTCTGTCTTATAAGAACTGCCCTTACTTTGGAGCCTTCACTTCAGTATAACAATAGTGGAGTGCTAATTATTCTTGAGTATTAAAAAGAAGAAGAGACCTGTTACTGAATGAATTGGATGGTTTAGTTATTCATGACTTTAAAAAAATCTCATTTCTCTTTTAGGCACTTGTCAGCTTTTCTGATTACCAGATTTTTCAGGAGCTCATCAAAGGAAAAGAGGACAACTCTTTCTTTAGGAACTCTGTGTCTCAGATGTTGAGGATTGTGATGGATGAGGGTTGTTCCACACAAAAACAGGTCCTCAACTATCTAGGTGAACGCTTCAGAGTAAAACTCAATCTTCCTGACTGGTATTCAAATGAGCAAGCTGCAGAATTTCTGTTTAAGTATGTGTGCTTTTGCCTGAACTGTTTCCTCGGGGGTGGAGGTGCCACGGTTCTTTGTGTTGATGTAGTTGGGCCTGGGAGACATCTGGGAATCAGAATGGACCTGAGGCTAGAATTATGGTCTAGAGAAGCAGGGGCTAGCTTAGATTCTATGGTCATCTTCACCTTTCTCTCATTTTGTGATAGTATTACTTTATTCTAATATACTTTCTTTTATTTAGAAATAACTTCAGACTGCCAGAATTGCTGCAAAAATAATACATTGAACACTGACTGACTTAACACTTTTACTACACTTGCTTCCCTTCTCTGCACATAAATAATTGTTTTTCTTTCGGACCATTTGGAAGTTGCAGGCCCTGTGTCCCTTTATTTTCCCAAGGCAAGGCTCTGTCTTTGTGACCTGCTCCAGATCAGGGAGGTCCACTACACAGCCATGGGCCATGCTGAGCACTTGAGTGGCCATTGCAACTGAGAAACTGAGTTCTTAATTTTATTCCATTTTATTTCATTTAAATGTAAATAGCCCATGTGGCTTGTCCCTACCATGTTGGCTAGCACAGCCCTAGACCTTGTTTGTGGTTATAACCCTGTTTTTTTGCTGATATTCCCTATGAGATAAAAAGGGATTTTCTGAACATGAGTGAGGACTTTAAACATGAATTGGGGGCCTCGGTTGGTGGGATGGCAAGTAGTAGTAGCAGCTGAATCATTTTAAGCTTTTTCTTTCTGTTTTGACAGCCAGTGCATCTGTATCCACTTGAAATCTAATACTGAAAAGTTTTATGTACTTTGTCTGATGACCTGGAAGCTGTTTGCTTTGGCCAAAGGAGAGTGCATGGAAGATAATCCTGACAGTTTAGTGAACCAGGAAGTGCTCACCCCGGGGCAGCTCTTCCTCATGTTTCTGAAGGTGGGTGCAGGCTACTTTCCTCCAGGCCTCATTGTACCTCTGCGGATTGGGGTAATGGCACCCCGTGATGTTTTTGTACATGTTTATAATTTATTGTTTTGGCAGTTTATGTCTTCTCTTTTTTCTCTTTTTTATTTGTTTACCTAGCAGTAAGGTACTTAATCAGACGTCTTAGCTTGTACTGGGTTCAGAAATGCCTGATATGTTTATGTAAGCCGAGTAAAGAGAACATCAAATCTTGGTCATATCATGGATGATAAAGTATAAGTGGTTGTATAAGTGGCCTGTATAAAGTGCACAGTCAGTCCTGTTTACTAATTCACCTGCTCACTGAGATTTACCTGTAACCCCAGTACTGCTACTCAAAGCTTTCATGGTCCTTTGCAGACATGCACAACAGGTAAAAATTGAGGTGCCCTGGCCATTTGGTTCAGAGGTAGAGTGTTGGCCCAGCATGTGCATGTCCTGGGTTCATTTCCTGGTCAGGACAAACAAGAGAAGTGATCGTCTGTTTCTCCACCCCTCCCTCTCCCATCTTCTTTCTCTCTCCTCCAGTTGAGCCATGGCTCAATTGGTTCGAGTGAGTTGGCTTCGGGTGCTGAGGATGGCTCCATGGCCTCCACCTCAGGTGCTAAAAAGTGGCTCAGTTGCTGAGCAGTGGAGCAAGGGCCCCAGATGGACAGACCATCACCTCCTAATGGGCTTTCTGGGTGAACCCCTGTTGGGGTGTGTACAGGAATCTGTCTGCCTCCCCTTCTCTCATTAAAAAAAGAAAAGGAAAAAAATTGGGGTGTCTTGATGCCCACGCTCCTAGCCAAGGTCCAGGAGATGATCTGCCTTCTCGTTTCAGCTCTCACGCTGGGAGCAAAAGTCTCTTTATTTAGTACCATGTTTTTCACACTTTTGTGGTTTTTGTTGGTGATTTTATTGTTTAAAATGGCCTGTAAGCATAGTGCTGAAGAGATGTGTGAAGTTCCTAAGCACAAGAAGGCTGGGATGTACTTCATGAGAATATATGAGCATTGGATGGGCTTTGTTCAGTCACAGTTACAGTGCTGCTGGCTGTGAGTGTGATGGTAGTGAATCAGCAACATAAAACAAGGTGTCTTTTGGCCCTGGCCGGTTGGCTCAGTGGTAGAGCGTCAGCCTGGCGTGCAGGAGTCCCGGGTTCGATTCCCGGCAAGGGCACACAGGAGAAGTACCCATCTGCTTCTCCACCCCTCCCCCTCTCCTTCCTCTCTGTCTCTCTCTTCCCCTCCCGCAACCAAGGCTCCATTGGAGCAAAGTTGGCCCAGGCGCTGAGGATGGCTCCATGGCCTCTGCCTCAGGCACTAGAATGGCTCTGGTTGCAACGGAGCAATGCCCCAGATGGGCAGAGCATTGCCCTCTGGTGGGCGTGCCAGTTGGATCCCAGTCGGGCGCATGCGGGAGTCTGTCTGACTGCCTCCCTGTTTCCAGCTTCTGAAAGATACAAAAAAAAAAAGGGGGGGGGTGTCTTTCAGCAGAAACACCTTAAACGAGCTTATGTATTGGCCAGTTGATGAACATCTTGTAACTTGCAGAAACCTTTACCTGGGAGCAGTGGCTTAGTACTTGCTAATTTAGTGTTCACAGCAACATTACAGAGCGTAATTACTGTCAGTAACGTGAGTTTGTGTGTGTGTGTAGTATTGGTGGTCTTTTATATTTTGAATAGTATCCCTAAAATGATTTAATTTATGAGATAATGGTGGAATGAAAAGTGAAGACGACTGAAGTAAAAAATTTTTAATTCTTTAGCCATTAATTCTCATTTAAATTCTTACTGAAAAGTAAAAACTTTTGTTTCTGTCTGCTCTCTCCATAAAATGCGATTGAAAATTTTCAGCAGCCTAGAATTTCCCTGATGAAAATTGTGTCAGGCAGAAGTTTTCTGTTACTGGCAATTTCAGTAAAACCTTTCAAATAAACATGTAATTTAAATTTTTTCATTTCAGGAAAAAATGGAGGCGTGGTTAATATCTGTTAAAATAGGTTTAGATAAGAAAGCTCAGAAGACCAATGTATCTATAAACACTGAAAATTTGATGAAGATTTTAAATCTGGGAACAGACCTCACAAAACCATTTGAATATCTTCTTGCTACTGGGAATCTGCGTTCTAAAACAGGTGAAATTAAGTAGATAGGCTTTGTTTTAGTTATTTTTTAAAATTATTTGTTTAATGTAGATTTATATCACTGTAAGAGGTTCTATTTAACAGCAAACTTTTCACTTTTCTTAAGAGATTTCACATTATAAGTTTTGTGTATTAGCCTGAAGGCCTTCCAACAAGTTGCCTAAATGACTTAGGTAAGTCCAGTTTTAATGATGAAATACATTTCCTGTTCATCCTTCTAAAAAACTAAAGATAGCTTAGAGATCTGTCTAAGTAAAGGTGTGTGGGGGAAGGTCACCTGGACATGTGGTCTGAGTGGGTTCTTACACTTGTTCATCCCTGAACCACTTGCATTGGAATGGCCTGGAAAACTTAAAAGTAGCAATTGAGGGCCCAGAACTTTACATTTGTCAAACAGATGATACTGATGCAGATTCCTTTAGAACTAACAGCTGCTTGTGTATTATCTAGCCAAGTCTGATGAATTTCATTTAATTACTTGCTATTTTGTTATTTATTTAAGGTTTCCTTACAGTGAGGTTGTGGAAGAAATAGGGAACCAGTTGGGGCTGATACAGTTTGTGAAATCTGAAGATTTTTACTACTTTTTGTGAACTATTCCTATTCATCTGAGCTAGTAAACTCTGTAATAACCTACTCTGTGATTTAGAGTATGCTCTGAGGTTTTGCATGAAGACCTTAAATAAAAAGACTTTTTTTTTTTTTTAAGTTTTTGAATGACTTTTGTTTTATTAAGGTCTTGGCTTCCTTCAAGATTCTGGACTTAGTGTCGTGGCTGATAAACTGAACTTCATCCGCTATCTCTCCCATTTCCGCTGTGTGCACAGAGGGGCTGCCTTTGCCAAGATGAGGACCACCACAGTGCGCAGGCTGCTGCCAGAGTCTTGGGGTTTCCTGTGTCCCGTGCACACCCCCGATGGGGAGCCCTGTGGTCTGATGAACCACTTAACTGCCATTTGCGAGGTCGTCACACAGTTTGTGTACACGGCATCTGTTCCAGCTTTGCTCTGCAACCTGGGTACGTGACACGGTGACAGTCCGGCTGGATGTATGCGTTTTCACGGGGTAAGACTGTTGAGTTACTCTGCCTTGATGGCTGAGCAGAGCATTCCTGCAGGAATTGTTTTTACTCTTCTGTGCAGGAATTGGGCTGGTTTCTTAGCTTCTGCTTAGAAGGTCAGATGCATTCTTAGAAAAGGAATGAAGGAGAACCAGCGGGAAGAGAAGTAGGGGAAGGTTGAAGAAGGTAGAAGGAGGATAAATGGTGATAGAGACTTGACTTGGGTAGGTAAACACACAATACAACATACAGATGATGTATTATAGAACTGGATACCCAAAATCTATATAATTTTATTAACCAATGTCACGCCAATAAATTATTTAAGAAAAAGAAAATGAATTGAGAAATTCATGTTGTTGCCATTTAAAAAAAAAAAGATGTGAAAGCATTAGAAACAGCAGCATTTAATATTGGAAATAACGTTTGGATCCTTTCCCTGCATCTGTTAGGTTGACTCCTGCGTCTCTAAGCTGGAAACAATGTCAATTTACGGCAAGACAGTTAAAAAGGCAGTTGTCCAATCTGTACCCTGGGATCCTCAGATCCGTAGCCTTTGTTCCCGGGGTTCTGGCAGCTCCTCTCTGCCTTCTCTGGAAGTCTGGCGTGCTGGTCTTTAGGTTGGTGCTAGGTTTGGGTTTACATTCACACATAATGATGCCCTTTCTTTGGGCATTCTTCACTGTTGGTCCTGGGGGTCCCCAGTTGTGATCTGGAGACAGTTTTCTGTGTACTTGCTGGTCTGTGTGTTGGGTCTCCACTGGAATTTGTGTTTATATGCAAAAACTTCCATTTTGCAGGATTCAGGTGGTAGGCATTCTTCAGCATCCACAAAGGCATTGAAGTCATGAGTCAAGAAATTTTTACTAAAAGTGTTTCTGCCAGTTATGCTGTAAGTTTTCAGGGAGGAGCTCCAGGGAAAGTAATTCAGAATTACTTGAGATTTAGAAATCATAATCAGTGTAATTTGCAAGTTCTCTCTCTACAAGGGAAAGAATCATTTTGTTTGCCACCAGTGATGAAAATGTCAGTGCAGGAAAGGGTAGAAAGGAGTGGGGAGAGGTGGAGAGTGTATCCCATTGCAGAAAAAGAGATGGGAAAGGCTCTGGTACTGGGGAAGGATACAGAATGGAAAACGCCTAATATCAAACGGGTAACTTGTGACACTTTTGTCAAACACTTGCTATCTTCAGGTATTTATGATTACAGTTGGTTCTTGGTGTTTGTGGTACTTCTGTTCTATAAAGTCACAACTAACCCTGAATTTAAAGAAGTGCCGTTACTCCCAGGGAAAATAAAGATTCAGTGCCTGTGAACCTCTTGTCACAACATTTTTATCAGCCAGTTGATACACAGCCTTGTTTTCTGTGTTCTTTGTTCAGATACCTTATTTAACATTGTGATTCACTAATATCGAGGTATCGGCCAGTGACACTGAACTTGTCTAACATGTCCTTTCTTCTTGAGGTACCCACAGCCTGTGCTCAGTCTCAGTGTCTGCTCTGCACTCGGGGGCTGTTTACAGAGGGAAACCACCAACAAGAAGCAGCAGAATGCAGCACACTGGCAGTGAGCAGACTGCTAGGAAGATGCTTGTTTGCAGTCTGAGCTGAGATAGGAACACTTGTTTGATATCAGCTGGGAGTGTGCGTGTAGGCGATGCAGATTTTTCACCAAAAGACCCCAAAAATGCCATTAGTTACTGATACTGAGGTTATAAATCTTATCAAGTGGGCAAATTTGCAGATACAGAATCTGCAAATAATAGCAATCAGAGGTAATCAGTTTTTTGGGAAAAGTTATTAAATGGCTCAGAAATGAAAATAGAAAAGGTGTATAGTCCTTGCACTCCTGTCCCTACTGCTCTCCCGACAGGCCAGAGTCACTAGTTCTTGTGTGTCCTTGCTGAAATGATTAGAAACTTACTTAAGAAACAGAAAAACAGCCTGACCTGTGGTGGCGCAGTGGATAAAGCTTCGACCTGGAACGCTGAGGTCAGGTCGCTGGTTCAAAACCCTGGGCTTGCCTGGTCAAGGCACATATGGGAGTTGATGCTTCCTGCTCCTCCCTTCTCTCTCTCTCTCTCTCTCTCTCTCTCTCTCTCTCTCTCTCTCTCCTCTCTAAAATGAATAATATAAATAAAGTTAAAAAAAAAAAAGAAACAAAAACATTCTGGTGTAGAGACAAGATAACTATTGATAGATGTCTAAAGTGGTGCTATGGACCCAGCTGCAGGAAATCTGTAATGTTGGAAAGGCATCCTAATGCAGTGACCCTGTCTGTTCCTCCCCAGGGGTTACTCCAGTTGATGGAGCACTACACCGACCGTACTCAGAGTGCTACCCTGTCCTTCTGGATGGTGTCATGGTTGGCTGGGTGGATAAGGAGCTTGCTCCTAGTGTTGCAGCTTCTCTCCGACGTTTTAAGGTGACCTTGAGTCTTTGTGAATTGTTCTGTCCCTTGATCTTAGGTTTCTGTCCTTATCTAGTTGTTGAGGTGGTCCCTGGGCAGTCTGGACTAGAGTGCTCATAGGGTTGGGTGCTCAGAAGCTGATTCTGAAAGTACTTTACATCCCCTGGTGCTGACCTCATAGGTTCCGGTTGGTGATAGATATTTGACCTGTACACCTTTTATTTTTTTGGTAGTTTTACTGAGGCCTTTTGCTAATCTAACAAATTTTAACTTTTCTTCTTTGTAAATACTAGTGGCATGTAGTGGACCTCAAAATATGAACTTTATATTCCAAGTAATGTTAAAAATATGCAAGATGTAAGTCATACCCTGTTGCCTTCTGGGTCTTGAAAATACATGTTTAAAATTTCCAGGAGAATGACATTCTTTGGAATCTCCTCCTAACAAAAGTCTTGGCCATAAGACTTGTTCTTTGGCAGTAGTATGATCTGTAGTTCATGCTGTTTTATTTTTATTTTTCATGTTTTCTTAGTTTTTAAAATTGTCTTACTTTGATATAATTGCACACTTGAAAGATGTTTGGACAACACAGAGAACTCCCGTATACCCATCACCCAAATTTTATCATTTGTATGCTTTTTATAAATATATACATATTTTTTCTAAAAAGAACTTTTTCTCTTCAATAACTGTAGTGCACTTACCAAACTCAGGTAAGGTTGCTGGAATCCAGAGCTGGTACTCAGATTACACCAGTTTTCTCAGTACAGTAATGGCCTTTCCCTGTTTTTTTCCTCCTGGTCTGGGACCTACTTCAGAGTCACATGTTACATGTGATTATCATGTCTTTTTATTCTCCTGTAATCTGGAGTAGTTCCTTAGCCTTTCAGGCTAGGTAGTGTGTAGAGTGTCCCTTAACTTATGGTTGTGTTTGCTTCCTCCTGGTGAGATCCAGTGTCCTTTCAGGAGGCACGTTATGTTGACGTGTCCCAAGACCAGTGTGGTGTTAACATTGATCACTTCTAGGCCATGTTTTTTAGGTTAATCTATACTGTCACAGATTTTCTCTCATTAATAATTTGTGAAAAGATATTTGGAAGGTATAAGACCTTTCTTTTCCACATCAAATTTTCACCTGTTAGTTGATGTAGTGTATTTTCTGCAGGATTATCACTATTCCATTGATGATTCTGTCCACTGAGCCACTGGCCAGGGCCTAATGTTGTTTTCCAAACCCATCATTTGTTGTGTTTGTTAGTTGCCATTCTGTAAGGGTGAGCTTTCTTTTCTCCTCCATTTATTAATTTGCTCATTTATTTACAGCAGCAGAAATTTACAGATGCTGTTTTATTTAGTGAGTATTCTGTTACTGTTGTTTATTTGATGCTCAAATTATATCAGATTTGACTCTCTGCTCTGGTCCCTGTAGGTTGGTTTTATTTTGTTTTGTAAATATACACAAAACTTACCATTTTAATCATTTTCAAGTGTCTAGTTCAGTGGCATTAAGTACATTTATATTGTTGTGACCCATCACCCTCTCCAGCCTCCGATATTTTGCATGAGCGACTGGAACAGTAACTGCTGTCTGCCCTTCCCAGCTTCGGGTAACCACATAGACCACATTGTGTTTATCCATCATCCATCAGTGAACCCTTGGGTTGCCTCCAACTTCTGGCTGTTGTGAATCATGCTGCTGTGAACATGGGTGTGCAAATTTCTGTTTTGAGTTCCTGCTTTCTTTCTTTTTTTTTATATTCATTTTAGAGAGGAGAGAGAAAGGGAGAGAGAGAGAGAGAGAGACAGAGAGACAGGGGGGATGAGCTGGAAGCATCAACTCCCATATGTGCCTTGGCCAGGCAAGCCCAGGGTTTTGAACCAGCGACCTCAGCATTTCCAGGTCGACGCTTTATCCACTGTGCCACCACAAGTCAGGCCCCTGCTTTCAATTCTAAGTGTACGCCTATCAGTGGTATTGCTGGATCATACGGAATTCTGTGTTCAGTTTCTTGGCATCTCTGTGGAAAAACTGTAAGATTTTCCCCTTAGACATATTAGGTGTATTATATTCATTCCCTAATAATGATCGTTTTCTAATACTAGCGATGAACAATGATTCTTAAAATGTTGGAATAAATTTTACACAGTCATGTTTATTTTCATTTAAGAGATGCTGATACTTTCTTAAATATCAATAATTTATTAAGAATTTTTTAATTGACATTAGTAAGTCAGCACGATATTAAAAGAATGAGGAAGTTTTCCTTAGTTTTCAGTGCTCTGGGGCAGTTTGGGGAGCATTGGGCCACCTGGTCACCGGTCTGCAGGAGTTCCTGTGAGACCATCTGGCTCTGGTGCTTTCTTCCAGGGTGCTTTCTTGACACCTTTTTTTCTAATATGGAAATTGATCTTTAAGCTCTCTATCTCTATTGAGGTTTCCTTTGGTGACTCCATTTTATTCATTTCATCTTGGTTTGTTAGAGCTATGCAGAGTAGACCCATGATTAATTTCAGGTTTTATCTTTATTTACCTGTACTTTTGGGAGGTTTATATTTTTTTTTAGCTTTTGATTTAAGAATTTAATTCATTTGTTTTTGATTCTTTGATTTTTTTTGGTAATATGTTTGTGAACCCCCAATAAGTTCTGATATATAGGTTTGTTACTTTTTTTTTCGAATTTCTATACTTTTGGTTTGTATGTCTCCTTTCACCCAAGAGTTGACTAATAGAAGTTTTTTTGTGTTTTAATTCTCAGGTGGAAGGGCCTTTTCATTAAGTACATTTCTTTTAAAGATTTTTATTTATTGATTTTAAAGAGGAGAGAGGAGGGATGGAGCAAGAAGTATCAACTCCTAGTTGCTTCACCCTAATTGCTCATTGATTGCTTGTCATATGTGCCCTGATCTGGCAAGCCCAGGGTCTTGAACTGGTGACCTAAACATTCCTGGTCAACACCCCATCCACAGGCCAAGCTCATTAAATACATTTTAAAATAAAAATAAGCCTGGCCTGTGGTGGCGCAGTGGATAAAGCGTCGACCTGGAAATGCTGAGGTCGCCGGTTCGAAACCCTGGGCTTGCCTGGTCAGGGCACATATGGGAGTTGATGCTTCCAGCTCCTCCCCCCTGTCTCTCTCTCCTCTCTCTCCTCTCTCTCTCTCTCTTTCTCTCTCTCTCCTCTCTAAAATGAATAAATAAAATTTAAAAAATTTAAAAAATAAAAATAAAAACAGTGCCCTATGTTTCAGACATTAGAGAACAGGATGTCATTTAGTATGTCTGTAAGCACATCCTGAGTGTGCCTGACAGTAGGGCTGAGCCCCACAGAGCAAACTTCTGCCAACTCTAGGAATGGGGTGAGTGGCATTCGATGAGGGATGAGACTGGTAGGGCACTATGGTTGTTACTTGCCTAACATGTAAATTCTTGACATACTGCTTTTCATATTTGACCTTCTTCCCCAGTTTGCCTGCTTCCCTGGTGGTAGGGGATAGATGTAAAATACATCACGTGCTCTGGTTTGAACTCTTATTTTTGTTGAAAACAGGTGTTGAGAGAAAAAAGAATTCCTCCCTGGATGGAGGTGGCCCTTGTCCCCATGACGGGAAAACCAAGTCTGTACCCAGGACTGTTCCTCTTTAGCAGTCCTTGCAGGCTGGTGCGGCCTGTGCAAAACTTGGAATTAGGCAAAGAAGAGCTGATTGGAACTATGGAGCAGGTACGTGGACTGTGTATTTGGTAGGTGTATGTGACTGTGTCAAATATAACTTCCACAGACTTCAACTGTTGCTTTTTAAACATGTTAATAACAATTTCTCAATTGAAAGAAAGCCAAAATTTCGCTGTTTCAGGACCAGCTGGAAGCACTATTCGTGTGTTAGCTAACTCCTCTCACAATCCCCCCCCATGAGAGAGTTGATGTCACCATACCTGCCCTCCCACCCTGCCCAGCTCCCCAAGCCCCAGCGCACCTGGTTCTGCCTTGGGGCAAGGCTGAACCATTCCCTTAGACTCGCTCAGAGTCTTTGCCTGCATCTTTGCAGTTGCGAACTGTGTGCTTTGTACTAAAAAATGTTCTTCTATCCCCCTTCATAACTGGCCCAGGGTAGATTTATAATGAAGTATGGAAGACAAGTGGCAGTTCTGACAGGAGGCTCCCTGTGGGTCACTTCAGTGTTTACTGTTCTGGGTGGGGAAGGCTTCCCTCCAAGTCTTTGCGTGCTCACCTCAGAGAAGGAGTTCATGTGTTGGCATTCACCCTCCCCCCCAGCTCTTCATGAACATTGCCATCTTTGAGGATGAGGTTTCTGCTGGAGTGACCACGCACCAGGAGCTCTTCCCTCACAGCTTGCTGAGTGTGATCGCCAACTTCATCCCTTTCTCCGATCACAACCAGAGTCCGAGGAACATGTACCAGTGCCAGATGGGTAAGGTGACATGGGGATGGTGGCAGTCACACTTACAGAAGAAGAGTAGTGCTTGTAACTTTTTTTACTTTCAAATAATTTCAAACTCTGAAAAGTTGTGAGACTGGTACAGAGAACTTCCATAAACCCTTTACTTGCATTTTGTTAATATATATTTTGCCCATTTATACTGTTTTCTATTTGAAGGTAAGTTGCAGGCTTGATGCCCCTTTCCCCTAAATATTTCAATGTGTATTTCCTAATAAGGATGTTCACTTGCATAACCAAGGATAATTATTAAAACCAGAGAATTTAACATTGATATTATCATATTATTTTATAATCCCTATTCAGACTCTGACCAGTTGTAACAAAAAATAGAGTTCATGGCAGTTTTTTCCTGTGTAGCACCTAGTCCAAAATCACATATATTTAATTATCTTTTCTCTTTAGTTTCCTTTAAGTTAAAACAGACCTTTAGCCTTTCTTTGTCTTTCTTGACATTTTTGAAGAAAAAGGTAATTTTGTAAAATATTCAACGATTTAGGTTTGTCCGAGATCTTGTGATTCCGTTTTTGACGACGACAAGCTGTCCACATCATTTTCTTTCCAGTGCTGTTCATTCCTGCCTGATGGCACCATACTGTGTATTTATAGTCCTTATTCAGACTAACTGTATCAGAAATGTGGTTTAGTTTTCCTGGAATATTTTCCTTGGGTCTGACAACTTCCTTAAGCATTTGTTATTGCAGATTGCTGGCTACAATTTCTCTTAGTTTTTATTTCTTTGAAATGACTTTATTTCCTCTTCCCTTGAAGGAACTGGGCATATATATATAATTCTGATTTGATAGGATTTTTTCAGCACATAAATATAGAGGTGGGCAAAAGCAGGTTTGTTCATCTGGAAATACGGTAATTAACAGATAATACAAGAATAAACTGTTTTACATACAACTGTAAACCTACTTTTGCCCACCCTTGTATATTAGCTGTCTATTCGTGGTCTCTCATTTCTAATTAGAGGTTGGCAGTCGTAGGTTGTTTCCCTGTATGTGATGTGTTATTTTTCCTCTGTCCTTAAGATGTTCTCTTTATTTTTGGTTTGTAGCAGAATGACCATGGTATGCCTACATATGATGTTCTTTGTGTTTAGCTTGCTTGGAGTTTGCTGGTCTTCTTAAATCTGTTTTTTTTTTTTTTTTAAATTTGTAAAGTTTACTGCCATTATTGCTAAAAATAATGTTTCTGCCCTTTCCTCTCCTGATACTGCAGTTATGCATCATGTGTGTTAAACTGTGGATGTCCTGTGAGCCATTGGGTTTCATTCTCCTTTTCCCATCTTTTTCTTTCTCTTCAGATTGAATAATTTTTATTGACCTAGTCATCATGTTCAGACTTTTTGTTCTGTTTTAGTTATTTCATTTTCCAGCCTGGAATTTTCATTTGTTTCTTTTTCATTGTTTTAATATTCTGAGATTCTTCATTTTGAACATACTTTCTTTACATCTTGAACATATTTTCCTTTACAGCTTTGAGCAGTTATACAATGTGTGTTCTAAAATCACTGTCTGCTAATTCCAGTATCTGGATCATCTCAGGATGTCTCCATTCATTGCATTTTTTTCTTCAGTATGGATAGTGTTTTACTGTGTCTTTTATATCTAGTAATAGTGCATCATATTGTGGGCATTGTGAATGAGTGATGTTTTGAAGATCATGGATTCTGTTATGTTCCTCTGAAGAGGATTGGTTTTTAGATTTAACTGGTAGATAGATAACACAGCTAAGCACAGCAGCTGCAGTCATTCTTGAGGGCTGCTTGGAAATGTCCTATACATGCATCACTCAGGATACCACCAAAGATCTGGGATTGGTAGAGTCCTAAGTTAAATTCAGATGCAGAATTTAAGGATTTCCCTGTATAGTACTTCTTTCTGAAATTTCCCCCATTACTTTTCAGTTATTGTAGTGCCCTGAACTGTCTTTCTTGGTTCTTAGCCAGTCAGACGATGTGTTTCTATTTAAGTTGTAGCCACTACATTGACTGGGCCATTAGACTAAAATAATTTTTTTTTAACTGACCTGGGGCCTGACCTGTGGTGGTGCAGTGCATAGAGCACCAACCTGGAATGCTGAGGTCACTGGTTCGAAACCCTGGACTTACCCTGTCAAGGCACATACGGTAAGCAATCAGTGAACAGCTAAAGTGAAGCACCTACTTCTTGTCCCCCAACCTTCTTCTCTCTCTGAAATCAATAAATAGAATCTTAAAAAAAAAACAACCAAAAAACTGACCTGGAAATTCACCTAGTGCAGTTCCTTTTGCCCAAATGTAAATTCCTCTCCGGTTTCTGCTTTTGGTTACTCTCCAGTATTTTCAGGGGTATGTATCTGTGTGTGTGTTGGTTCTGGTGTTTTGGGGGTCTTATTACGTGTTAAGGGTGATTGTGTAGAAGGAACCTCTACTACTGGAAGCTGGAAATCTCCTGTGTTTTAAAGAATTCCACTATGCATGTATATTCAGTTTGTGAAATCATTTGTGTTGAAGTGATTCTCTGTACTATAAAGTGGCACAAAGAATAATCTTACCTACCCCCTGTATGCCAATACCTGAATTAACAAATACTGACATTTTGCTCTGTATGTGTGTATAAGAAAGTGATTATAGATAATAGTTACTGTCCCCCTCCCCCTCTTCTCTCTCCGTACAGTTTGTACATATCCTTTATATCCCCCTTTTATTACATATGTCCATAAACTAGGTATAGAATTGTTTGGGGTGTACTACAAATGTAGGTAAATAGTATCATGTTAAACACCTTTCTGTCCCTTTTCCCTGTCAGCACTGTTTTCGTGGTTGGATCGTGATAACGTGCAGGTCTACTCATTGTCACACTATAAGGATTACCACCATGACAGATTTATTCATTCCCTTACTGTGACTGTTTCGTTGTTCCCAATTATATATATCACCTTTATAATCAAGGGGAAAAACAAAATGCTAAGATGTTTTTCCTTTTGTAGGTAAGCAAACTATGGGTTTCCCACTTTTCACTTATCAAGACCGGTCAGATAACAAGCTGTATCGTCTTCAGACCCCACAAAGTCCCTTAGTGAGGCCGTGCATGTATGATCACTATGACATGGACAACTATCCAATTGGGACTAATGCCATCGTTGCAGTTATTTCTTACACGGGCTATGATATGGAAGATGCCATGGTAGGTTTACCAAGAGTAGTTTCATTCTTTTAATATTTAACTGTTTAGTGTGAGGGCACTGCAGGACTGTTTCTGTGTCCTGAATGCAGTGTTTGGCGCATGAGTGTTGTTTTAAACAGTCAGTTCCTGGTCTGAGTTAAAAGTGGCAGTCTTGAGGGTTATGCACTAAATAGTCAGATATGCATGTTTTGTGCATCTTTGAGTGTGTAGCTGAGTAGATGTTAAGGGAATATGAAGTTTGTGCATGATTAGGTTTTATGCTATTTATAAGAATTATAATTGTCTGGGTTTTAGTAGTTAGTGTGGGTGACTGGGAAAATGTGGATAGTTTTAAATTGAATGCCAGTTATCCTAAACCAGTCTGACCAGTTTTATTTTTGAAAATTCTCATTTTTCTTCACTTCCTTGATTCTTTGACCACACAGATTGTAAGTAAGGCTTCATGGGAACGAGGCTTTGCCCATGGAAGTGTCTACAAGTCTGAGTTCATCGATCTCTCTGAAAAAATTAAACAAGGAGATGATAGTCTGGTGTTTGGAGTTAAGCCTGGTGACCCGCGGACTGTGCAGAAGTTAGATGGGGACGGGCTGCCGTTTATTGGCGCCCAGCTGCAGCATGGGGACCCGTACTACAGCTACGTGAACCTCAGCACTGGCGAGAGCTCAGTGGTGTTCTACAAGTAAGCTGCATTCTCGGGCTTGTTTTAAAGGCCATTTCTCAGCGAAATTGCTGGAGGTCATTGAAAGTGTTCTTTTAATAGGAGAATTTTGGGAGAAAATAGAAGCAGTAGCTCAGTTACTGACTCAGTTGTAACTGAATCAGCATTTATAAAATGAGACAAAGTTGCTATCCATCATACTACTACCTTCACTGTTTTACTTCTCAGTCTCATAATTATTGAGAATTTAAGTATATTATTCAGACTGGATCATATCTTTCATGCATGTTGTTAGGAATGTTTCCTAGCTAAACTGTTGAGATTATTATGCCTCTTGTTAAAAATAAAATTTTAACCTTATTTTACATATATAAGAGTGGTTTCAACAGGTCTTCATAATAGTTTCATCATAGTTGTTCAGAGGAACAGAATTCTGTAGTTAACATAACCAGCAGCCCTATACATAGATGGTTTTAGAGATGCCAGCTCTATTCATATGGGAGAAGAGAGGCAAGAATAAGTTTTACAAATACCCTTTATGCAGTACTAATTACATATAAAGCCTATAGACTGCTATAAGTTTAGAAAAATAGGTTGACCTTTTGTATGGTTTAATTTTTCCTAGGAGTAAAGAAAATTGTATTGTGGATAATATCAAAGTGTGTAGTAATGACACTGGAAGTGGGAAATTCAAGTGTGTTTGCATCACGATGAGAATCCCTCGGAACCCAACCATCGGAGACAAGTTTGCCAGCCGGCACGGGCAGAAGGGCATCCTGAGCAGACTGTGGCCAGCTGAGGACATGCCTTTTACCGAAAGTGGGATGGTCCCAGACATTCTGTTCAACCCCCATGGGTTCCCGTCCAGAATGACCATTGGTATGTTAATTGAGAGCATGGCAGGCAAGTCTGCAGCTCTGCATGGTCTCTGCCATGATGCCACACCCTTCATCTTTTCAGAGGAGAACTCAGCCTTGGAATACTTTGGTGAAATGTTAAAGGCAGCTGGCTACAACTTCTATGGCACTGAGAGGCTGTACAGTGGCATCAGTGGGGTAGAACTGGAAGCGGACATTTTCATAGGCGTGGTTTATTACCAACGGTTACGCCACATGGTCTCAGACAAATTCCAGGTCAGGACCACAGGAGCCAGAGACAGAGTCACTAACCAGCCCATTGGGGGAAGAAATGTGCAGGGTGGGATCCGCTTTGGGGAAATGGAACGGGATGCTCTTTTAGCTCACGGGACTTCTTTTCTCCTTCACGACCGCCTCTTTAACTGTTCAGACCGGTCGGTAGCCCACGTATGTGTGAAGTGTGGCAGTTTGCTCTCTCCGCTCTTAGAGAAGCCACCGCCTTCGTGGTCGGCCATGCGCAACAGAAAATACAACTGTACTGTCTGCGATCGCAGTGACACTATCGATACTGTTTCTGTGCCTTATGTTTTTCGGTATTTTGTAGCTGAACTGGCAGCTATGAACATCAAAGTAAAACTGGATGTCATTTAATTTGATGTGGCCTTTTGGGTTCTGTCAGATTAAAACAAAATGTAACTACAGTGAAAATGTTACTGTGTTATTCTGAAATTTTTTCAAGGTTGTTAGAGCTTTCAACTGACAACCGAAAATTCAAGGTGCTGAGTCTCAGGTGTAATAACCACTGAAATTGCTTTTCACTGTATATATTTGTTCAAAAGTTCCACAAGTATTCTCTTTAAAAGTGTTATATTGATAAATAGGATATACAGGGAAAAGCTTCTAACCCCCAGTTATTAGTATGCTGCTCTCAATAGATAGTGACTATCAAACACACTATCCCTCTGGAGTATAGCCATGACATAGGCCAAGTGTGTGATTTTGTATTTTCTACTGCCTGACCTGTGGTGGCGCAGTGGATAAAGGGTTGACCTGGAATACTGAGGTCGCCAGTTCAAAACCCTGGCTTGCTTGGTTGAGACACATATGGGAGTTGATACTTCCTGCTCCTTCACCTCTTCTCTCTCTCCCCTTTCTCTCTCTAAAAGAAAAAAAAGTTTAAAAAAAGCAGAAATATTTTTTAACGGCTTAATTGAAGTGTAATTGTACAAAATACTGCACATCTTCAATGTATACACTTCACCAATCACAGTAATAAACATCACCTCCGAAAGCTTCTTGTGCCCCTTTGGGTTGTTTGTTTTTCATTTTATTTGTATATATTCTAGCTTCTGTTATTTGTGAACACTGAACTTGACACCTACCCTCCTAAGGAATTTTTAGGTGAACACTGCAGAACTGTTACAGACACAATGCTACAAACAGATCTCTAGACACCTATCTTTTATTAGAACTTTATAACCAATGACTAGCAATTCCCGGCTTCTGTCTCCTGCCAGCCCCGGTAACCACCATTCTGTGTCTGTGAGTTTGACTATTTTAGATGCCTCACAGGGGTGAGTTCATGCAGCATTCATCCTTCTGTGACTGGCTTGTTTCACTGAACATAATGTTCTCCAAGTTCATCCACATTGTGCAGATGGCAGGATTTCCTTCTTTTTAAGGCTGAATTGTGTATAGTACATTTTTTTAATCTATTCACCTCTTGATGGATATTCAGGCTGTTTCCATAACAGAAATAATGTTGACACCATATTTTATTAAATGTAATATATCCAGCCTGACCAGGCGGTGGCGCAGTGGATAGAGCGTTGGACTGGGATTCAGAGGACCCAGGTTCGAGACCCCGAGGTCGCCAGCTTGAGCACGGGCTCATCTGGTTTGAGCAAAAGCCCACCAGCTTGAACCCAAGGTCACTGGCTCCAGCAAGAGGTTACTCGGTCTGCTGAAGGCCTGCGGTCAAGGCACATATGAGAAAGCAATCTATGAACAACTAAGATGTTGCAACACGCAACAAAACACGAATGATTGGTGCTTCTCATCTCTCTCCGTTCCTGTCTCTGTCTGTCCCTATCTATCCCTTTCTCTGACTCACTATCTCTGTAAAATATAAATAAATAAATAAAGTTTTAAATGTAATATATCCAGAGTGCCATTTCAACATGTAATTAATATTAAAAATGTATTGAGATTGTTTACATTTTTTTTATATCAAGTCTTTAAAACCCAGTGGTTGTTTTTTCTTTCTCTGTGTACATTTCATTTCATATCCCCTGTGGATGGATATTTGGGCTGTTCTAATTCTTGGCTATTATAAACAGTGTTAGCAGTAGGTAGCCTTATATACACTGTGTAAGTATAAGATGATAAGTAAAACAAACAAAAAAAAACTTTCCTAAGATTATTCTTTTCTGAGTCTGGCTCTCGGTGTTTGTCACTAATTATGAACAGATAGGGCTAGGCTGAGAACTATCCATCCATTCAAGGTATATCCTGGCTTTGTCTCCTGAAACTGTTGAAAAGAATTAGGAAAAGGGCCTTGAATGTTTTAGCTGATACCTCCCCCTATGTGAGCAGCATCCCAGCTAGATTATCTCACCTCATTCCAGTTTGCCTACGTCACAATCCCACAGCTGATGTCTATTCAAGTCTCTCCAAGTTTTAGCAGCACTGGTAATTGTGAAAACATTAAAAAAAATTCTAGCTTTGATTTTATAGATTCACAACTGCAGACTGACACTGAGACAATGTACAGAGCTTAGTCGTTTTTCACGTTTCACATGCACTCATTTGTGCATGATTGTATAGTTCTGTTCACTCTTGTGCAGACTGATGTGACCACCATAGTCGAGACAGCACTGCTCCACCTCCGCACTCTGCCGTGTGCCCTCATATCCCCACCCCCACTTTAACCCCTCAATCAAGAATCTGCTCCCCATGTCTAATTTTATTTCAAGAATATTATATAAATAAAATCACAGTTGTGACCTAAGACTGGCCTTCTCCACTCAATGTAGTTGCCTTGAGATGTATTGAAGCCGTTGCATGTATCAGTCATTCTTTTTTGCCTCTGTTGCTCCATATGGATATGCCAGTGTGTCAATCTGTAAGAACACATTTTGGTTGTTTCCAGTTTTTGGTGTTTACAAATAAAGCTGCTCTGAACACTCAAAAGGTACACGTTTTGTGTGAGCATACATTTTTCTCTGGGACAAATGTCAAAGAATGAAATTGCCAGGTTACTCGGTAATGGCATGTTTTAGGAGAAACTGCCAGACTATTTTCCAAAGTGGCTGAACCATTCTACATTTGTACCAGCAATGAACAAGTGATCCTTTCTTCCACATCCTGACCAGCACTTGATGGTGTTTTTTACTTTAGTCATTTTGATAGGTGTGTAATGATGTAATGCTGGTGGCCGAGGCCAGGCAGGTCCACATTGGATTTGGGCTGATGGTAGAGAAACTGCAGAGCTGGAAAGGGTAGGGCCATTCCATTTAATAAAGTCTCACAATGGCGGACAAGCACACAGGCCGGGGAAACCGCCTATCGGGCAAACAAACAGCAAAAATGGTCCCTCACAATGGTGGGCAGGCAATCCATTCACCCACAATCCCCCATCTCTCAAGCACAAGCACCCATAGCCTTATATAGGCTGTGCACACATACCTCTGCTAGGTGCTCACGCACTAATCAAGCAAAGTGCTTGCAGCTGGTAGACCTGTGAGCAAGCCTAACACAGCTGCCCCACACCCAGTTTATCAATTTTTGTTTTTTGGTGGATCATATATATATATTTAAAGATTTTATTTATTGATTTTACAGAGAGAGAATAGGGTGGGGATGAGAGCAAGAAGTATAAACTCATAGGTGATTCCATTTATTTGTTCATTGCTTGCTTATTGCTTGTCTGTGCCTTGACCAGGCAAGCCCAGGGTTTCAAACCGGTGACCTCAGTGTTCCAGGTCGACGCTTTATCCACTGCGCCACCACAAGCCAGCCTGGTGGATCGTATTTTTGATGTGTCAGAACTCTTCACCAAGTCCAAAGATTTTCTCATGCTGTCTCCTAAAAGTTTTGTAGTTTAATGCTTTACATTTAATTCTATGATCCATTTATCTGTTTATTGTTGGGTTTTTTTTATAAGGTATGAGCTTTAGGTCAAGATTCTTTTTATTATTTTTTTTGCCTATGGATAGCCAGATGCTCAGCCAGCTCCTTCACTGAATTACTTTTGCACTTTTGTCAAGAGTCAGTTGGCTGTACTTGTGTAGTGCCAGTTATTTTTTTATTTTATTTTATCTTCTTTCTTGGCTTACTGACATACTTCTATGTGAGGCAGCTGTGTTGGCCTTGCTTGCAGGTTTACCAGCTGCAAGCACTTTGCTTGATTAGTGCATGACCATGTGGCAGAGGCCCGTGTGCACAGCCTAGATAAGGCTATGGGTGCCTGTGCTCAGGGGGATTGCAGATGCGCAGATTGCCTGCCTGCCACTGTGAGGGGCCATTTTTTCTGTTATTTTGCCGGATAGGGATAGGTGGTTTCCCAGCCTGTGTGCTTGTCAGCTTTTGTGAGACTTTATTAGATCCAGCCCTTTTTGGCTCCACACTTTTTCTACTGTCTGCCCGAATTCAATGTGAACCTGCCTGGCCTCAGCCACCGGCATTACATCTGGCGTAGTGGGCAGGGTTCGGAGCAGATGGGTATGGAGCCTCTGACACCCTTGAAAGGTGAGTAGAGGAGCGGTCGCTGTTCTCCATCATATGGTTCTCCATGGCTGTCCTTTGGGGGGCCGTATGCTGGCTGTTTTTACAGCCCTGTGAGAGGAAACCGAGAGCTCTGCAAGAGGAGGCCTGCGGTCGAGAGCTCTGGGTGAGCTGCGGACCTAGTGGCAACGATGGCACAAGCTGGAATGGTCACTGAAGAAAGAGCTGCAGATCCGAGAACTGCAGGTCAGACTGCAGGCTGAGAACCAGTGATGGTGTGAACTGGAGCCAGCACTGGAGAGGGAGTCCGACCGGGGTCGAGAGTTGTAGTGTGAGGTGTAAGCTGAGTGGCAAAGGCGCCTGGAACTGGAGCGGTCTGAAGAAGGAATTGTGGGTTTATGCGTTGCAGTTGGCCCTGGAAGCTGAACATTGGCAGCGACAGCTGTTGGAGAAACAACTGCAGGTTCAGGAGCTCGAGAGTCAGCTTCAGGCTGAGAGCCGGCAGCCGCAGGAACTGAAGCGGGCACGGAAGATGGAGCTGCATTCCTGCCGGCAGAGTGGCTGAGTTGGCAGGAGCAGGCGTTTCGACTCCTCCTCTTTTGAGGTGGAGGCTCCCGCAGCAACTGCTGTCCCCAGTCTCAGAGCCTGACTGGTGGTTGCCAAGAAGGTAAAATCCCAGCAGCAAAGAGTCCCTCAGGGGCAACCACAGCCTCCTCCCCAGGTAAATGAACACTGTGGTCTGACCCTACACCCGGGCAGAGCTGATGGAGTTGGGGGCGCAATTCAGGCAGAAACCCATGGAGCCACTGGTGGTCTGGCTACTGAGGTTGTGTGGACATAGGGGTGGATGGTATCATTCTCTACGGAACAGAGATGGAGAAATTGGCCGTCATTACCACATACTCCTCCTTGAGGCAGCATCTTCAGAACTGCCATGACAACCCAGGAGACCATACCCTATTAGAATGGGTGATGGCTGCCATTCGTATGGTCTGGCAGGATGCTGGGGACTTGCTGGGGGCAGTGAGTTGGTGGCAGTGCTATATAGTGAGTTAGTAAAGGTCCTTCGGGAACTAGGTATGAAGAATGCTGCTTTCCACCCAGGGTCCTGTGGACCAGATGAGGAAGTGTTTGTGCTGAGATGTGGGATCTTATCCGCTGCAGTGCCCCATCAGCCCTTTTTGGGTCACTAGTGGCTATTCTAGGCCCTATGTGGGACAGCCTATCAACGCGGTTACACAGATGGCAGAAGACTCGAGGGAGCTGGAGGCAGCACAGAATCACAAAACTGAGGGCTGTTGCCTGTGCTGCCTGTCCAACTAGCAAGAGGAATGGGCCTGTGAAAGTTACCCAAACACAGATGTGGATAGATTTGATTGTGGCATTGGCAGATAGGGAGAAATTGGATGGCAAGCCTAATAAGGTTCTTTTGAAGCTTTAGCAGCAGCTTAAACCAGGGCAGAGATTCCAGCCGCTGAGATGAACGGCCCCAGCAGCTACCAATAAAACAGTTGGTGCGCAGGCGGCATGGTTACAAGATTATATGACAGAGACCACTGAAGGAGAGGAGGACCCCCGAGACTCGCTATTCCAGTTTAAACAGGGGGAAGGCTGAGGGAATCATCTAACAGGGGCGGATGGGGACTAGAGGCCACACATGGAACTGGCTCTCCACTGGTCCCCTTCTAATGTATGAGTATTGGCCTTGGTGGATACAGGTGCAGAATGTTCCCTTCTTTATGGGAACCCAGAGCGGTTTGCTGGAACCCCAGTGACCATTGACGGTTATGGGGGCCAAACTGTTCGAGTGAAGCCAATAAATATTCTATTGGGGATAGGAAGACTGCCTCCTAAGCCATATAAGGTGTATGTAACCCCTATTCCTGAATATATTTGGGGGTAGATGTCTTACAAGGACTGTGGTTGGAAACTACAGCTGGGGAGTTCCGCCTGTGAGTCTGGGTTGTGAAGGCAGTGTTGCGGGGACATGCATCACATGCCCCCTTTCAATTACCCATTCCCCAGGGTGTGACTAGCATGAAGCAGTACCACCTGTCAGGCGGCTATGAAGAAATCACTGGGACAGTCCTCGAACTAGAAAAGGTGGGGATCATCCGACCAGCACACAGCCCTTATAATTTCTTAGTGTGGCCTGTGTGCAAACCAGACGGAACCTGGCGAATGACAGTGGATTACAGGGAACTTAATAAAGTTGTTCCCCTTTGCATGTTGCTGTACCCTCAATAGCTAATCTGATAGATTGGTTAAGCCATGAGTTGGGACATACCACTTTGTGGCAGATTTGGCTAATGCCTTTTTCTCTTGACATAGCTGCAGCGAGTCGAGACCAATTTGCCTTCACTTGGGAAGGGCAGCAATGGACCTGTACAGTACTACTACAGGGCTATTTGCATAGCCCCACCTTGTGTAAGGGGCTGGTGGCTGCTGACCTGGCTAAATGGAAACAACCAGAGGCAGTTCGTACGTATCATTATATCGGTGACATTATGCTAACTAGTGACTCTTTTCCAGAAATGGAGCAAGCAGTCCCTACTCTGCTATCCCACATGAAAGTATGTGGCTGGGCCGTCAATGAGGGCAAATTACAAGGATCTGGGATATCTGTTATGTTCTTGGAAGTTGTCTGGTTGGGTAAGACAAAGGTTATCCCTGACGCAATTATAGATAAGATCCAAGCATACCCTGTGCCCACTATGGTAAAGCAGTTACAGGAATTCCTAGATCTGTTGAGGTATTGGTGAGCATTCATACCCCATTTAGCTCAGTTAATGCATCCCTTATCCCATCTTATTCGGAAGGGGGTTCTCTGGGATTGGACTGAGCATGCATAAGTTGCATTTGCAGCAGCTAAGAGAGCTGTCAAGGTGGCACAGGCCTTAAATATGTTTGAACCTGCCAGGCCCTGTGAGCTTGATGTCCATGTAACCCGGGAGGGGTTTGGATGGGTCTTGTGGCAACAGGCAGAGCACTACGGCAACTTATTGGGTTTTGGTCCCAGTTGTGGAAAGGTGCTGAAGTCTGTTACTCATTAATGGAGAAACAGCTGGCCACTGTGTATACTGCTTCCAAGACCAGCTTGGCAATGGGTGTTCACAAAAGGAAGGCACTGCTAGACTTAAGAAAAAACACACAAGATACAACTAGAGAAAAGATGGGTACAGGGGACTCCCAGCCTCTAGGACTGAGAGCCCAGATCTCTGCAGCCTCATTGTATTTATTCGTGCCTTTGCTCATCAAGCAAATCAGCAGAGCCTGGGTCAAATTAGTCTAGAATGGATTCAGGTACAGAGCTAATACCTTTCAGGTATGCAGGAAAATGGCTATTGGGATCAGCTGTTTCCTATAAACAATCTTGTTTCCTATAAACACTTGCCAGGGCAGCGTTCTGCCCCCACAGAACTTGGCATTCCAAAGTCCACACCAAAGACTTGTTTCAGGGCAGTCTAATCTCTTGCATTTTCCTACATACTCTTAGCCACTGAGAGTATTACGACCACAACTCCAGTTACATTCAAGACCACATACCCTATTGCAGAATGGGTGAGAGATTGGGCAACCAAACTTTGTAGTGGTATAGCCCAAACCTCCACCCTGGTCAAGTGTGGTACATACTTGCAACAACACTGTGCTCTTAGCACCAGCCTATTGAGGGTAGAACTGCAGCAAGTCTTGGATCCTGTCACCTGTGTGACCTTAAGAGTCAGGTGCCGCTGGGACTCAGGAGGCAGAACCTGAAGTCAGTCCCTACCAGGAGGGGCAGACGCCCATCTTCAGGATGCCTGGTATACTGATGGTTTCAGCAAGGGCCAACTGGCCAAGTTGATGGCCATAGCCTTCCATCCAGCCACTGAGACTATTTGGATGGACACAAGTACAGGCCGAAGCAGCCAATGGGTGGAATTAACAGCTGTATGGCTAATTGCTTATAATGAACCTTCACCTCTGGTGAGTTGCACTGACAGCTGGGCTGTCATAGACTGACCCTTTGGATTGCTACTTGGCAGACTAATTAGTGGATGGTAATGCATTGTCCGCTATGGGGACAGGCCATGTGGCAGGACTGATGGGAAACAGAACACTAGAAATAGGCGACAGTATACCATATCACAGGGCATGCCCCTCTAGCCCACCCTGGGAATGAAGAGGCAGACAATTTGGCGAGGGTACAATGGTTGGAGACTGCGCCTGCAGGTGACGTGGCACAGTGGTTCCACCGGTATCTGCTCCATGTGGGACAGAAAACTATGTAGGTTACCATTAATGTATGGAACTTACCTGTGTCCTATGCAGAGGTACTTGCAGCCTGTGAGCAATGTGCAGTGTGTTTCAAGGAGCAGCCACAGAGAAAACTGGCATTACCTGGACAGATCCAGAGAGGTCGTGTTCCACTGACACAGTGGCAAATAGACATTATTAGACCCTTACCAAAGTCAGAAGGGTTCCAGTATGCAGTCACCTGGGTAGATACTGCCACCAGTCTGCTTGCTGCTTTCTCAGCCCGTAACCCACACCAAAGGGCAGTCATACAGGCTCTGGACTGCCTGAGTGCTGCGTACGGGCAGCCGCTGGTCCTTGAAAGTGACAATGGTACCCACTTCACAGGTTCAATGGTGAGGCAATGAGCTCAAGACCTAAGGGTGGACTGGAAGTACTGTGACCCTACCACCCCCAGGCTGCTGGTATCATTGAGTGGTATAATGGACTCATAAAGCAGGGACTGTGTCAGGAGGGAGCACTAACTCCCTTACTGGATGGACACACCACTTATGGACAGTACTCCGGATTTTGAATGAGAGACCTCAGTGGGGATGCCCAGCTTTAGTGGAGGCGCTCCTGCACTGCACAGCTGCCCCCATCCAATTGCAGATACGCACCAAGGATGCTTTACTCAAGCCGGGCTTTGGACGGCAGGGAAACGTGCATTTGCCTGCCCCAACAGCCCTCCTTAAAGGCCAATGGCTTCAATGGACATGGCCTTGGGCTGTACAGGCACCCCACCTATGATGGGTGACCTGTTGGCACCATGGGGTAGGGGACTAGAGGTGGACCTCCAGTTAACTCCCTGGGCAACAAGCACCTGGCCGCCTAAGGTAGAAGTGAATTATCCCTTGAGTGCTCAGGGAGACAGCATTATGAAGGGCACCTTCGTAATTTCTTTATGGCCCATAATGAATGAGTTCTCCCATTCTGCTGCACATCAAACCAGCAGATCCTGCTGTACTGGCCAATTAGGTTTGGTATGTCCGCCCAGGGCGGCCTCTGGTACCTGCGACTGTGCTGTCTGCAGATAGAACTCTGGCCTGTGTTCTGCCAGAGGGAAAAGATTTGCCTCTCGGTGCTGCTGACCTGACCACTCTATCATTTCACCCACAGCTGTGTTTGTAATTCTGTCGCTGTAGACTCTACTATTTTGGTTTTTGTAATGTACCTCACTCCTTACACAGGGACTATCATGGAAGAAACCTGTCACGTAGATTGTGAGGCAAGCAACTCTAAAGGCTGGAATGTGGGGCAGCTGTGTTAGGCTTGCTTGAGGGTTTACCAGCTGCAAGCACTTTGATTAGTGCATGAGCACGTGGCAGAGGCACATGTGTGCAGCCTGTATAAGCTATGGGCGCTTCCCCTGGGCAGCATTCTCCCAGATCCCTCTCCCGCCACCGTGAGGTGTGGTTTCCCTTGCTCCCTTGTCCTTTCTGCGAAGAGCAGATTTTCCTTTGTTTACTAGCTCTTTCCCTTTTGTTGTGTATTTGCTCTCCTGTCCATGTGAGCCTCCAATAAATGGGTATAGTTCGACACTTTCTGGCTCTGCAGTTCCTCTATTGTCTGCCCGAATCCAATGTGAACCTGGCCTCAGCCACCACCATTACACATGGATTGCCTGCCCTCCACTGTGAGGAGCCATTTTGCTGTTTGTTTGCCTAAAAGGCGGTTCCCCCTGCCTATGTGCTTGTCTACTGCTGTGAGATTTCATTACACGGAATGGCCCAACCCTTTCCAGACTCACAGTTTTCCTACTATCTACCCAAATCCAGTGTGAACCTGCCTGGCCTCGGGCACTGGCATTACATCTGGCATAGTGGGCAGAATTCAGAGTAGACTGGTATGGAGCCACAGACACCCTTGAGGGGTGGGGTAGAGGGCTGGTCATTGTTACGGCTCCCCAGGCTGTCCTTTTGGAGACCATGGGCTGGCTTTTTTTTACAATCCTGTGAGAAGAAACCAGGAGCTCTGTGCAAGAAGCTGAGTGAGGTGGAAAGCTCCAGGATGAGCTGCATACTGAGTACCAAGGATGGTGTAAACTGAAGTGAGCACTGGAGAAGTAGGCTGACTGGGTCTGAGCATTGCAGTGTGAGGTGCAAGCTGAGCACCAACACTCCTGGAACTAGAGCAGTCTCTGGACAAAGAGTTATGGGTTCGTGAGTTGTAATTTGCCCTCGAAGCTGAACATTGGCAGCATGGCTGTTGGAGAAACAACTGCGAATTCAGGAGCTTAAGAGTCAGCTTCAGGCTGAGAGCCAGCAGACCCAGGAGCCAAAGTGGGCACAGAAGATGGAGCTATATTCCAGCCAGCAGAGTGGCTCTGAGTCAACAGGATCAGATGTTTCCAACTCCTCTGAGGCTTGGGCTGCAACTGCCATCTGCAGCCCAGCTGGTGGTCGCCAAGAAGGTAAAGGCCGAGCATCCAAGAGTCTCTCAGGGGCAACCACAGCCTCCTCCCCAGGTAGTGGAGCATTCTGTAGTCTGTCCTATACCCGGCAGAGCTGGTGGAGTTGGGGGTGAAATTCAGGCAGAAGCTCATGAGCCCCTGGCAGCCTGCTTGGTGTGGCTCTGGAACACAGGAGTGGATGGCATCATGCTCTCCAGAACAGAGATAGACAGTAAGGCTGTGAGGGCTGCTGCCCATGCTACCACCTTCCCCTCCCAATTAACAAGAGAAACAGGCCTCTGAAAGTTACCTGAACACAGATGTGGGTAGATTTGATTGCGACTGGGGCAAATAGAAATTAGATGGCAAGCCTAATAGAATCTTGTTAAAGCTTTGGGACAGCTTAAGTCAGAACAGAAGTTCCAGCCGCTGAAAAAGCAGAGGAAGTGGGTGGCCCCGGCATCTACCAGGAAAATGGCTGGCATTCAGGTTACAGGATCCCCAAGACTTGTTGTCCCAGTTTGAATAGTGGGAAGGAGAAAGGACCCATCCAATAGGGCAGGCAGGGGCCAGAGGCCTCATGTGAAATTGGCAACCCACTGGTCCCCTTCTAAAGTGCAGCAGGTATTCGCATTAGAAGGTAATAGGTGCTTTTTTTTTTTTTTTTTTTTTTTACAGCAGCAGCAGCTAAGAGAACTGTGAAGGCGACACAGGCCTTGAATGTGTTTGACCCCGCCAGGCCCTGTGAGCTTGTTGAGGGGTTTGGATGGGGCTTGTGGCAACAGACAGCACACTATGGAAAGGTGCTGAGGTCTGTTAATAAAGAGCTGTGTGGCTCGTTGCCTGAAATGGACCTTTGACCTTGGTGATTTGCACAGACAGCTGGGCTGTCTCTCAGGGACTGGCTCTTGGACTGTGACCAGAGGGGTCACCAGCTCCCTCAATGGATGGACACATGGTTCATGGACAGTACTATGCGAGATCCTGATGTGGGGATCTGTGGCACCTGTGGAGGTCCTCCTGCACTGGTTCTCATCCAGTTGGAGAGGGGCACCAAGGATACTTTACAGTTTCCATGGACACAGCCCTGGACTATACAGGCCCTCTCACCTACCATGGGTGGGGAGTTGGAGGTAGGCCTCCAGGTGACACACTGAGCAAAGTGCTCAGGGAGACATTGTGAAGGGCATCTTTGTAATTATTGTGTAACTTTTGCTGTTGCTGTAGTCTCTGTTTCCTGTTATGTAGATTGTGACACAAGCAGTGGAATGTGGGGCAGCTGTGTTAGGCTTGCTTGCTGGTGTACCAGCTGCAAGCGCTTTGCTTGATTAGTGTGTGAGCACCTGGCAGAGTGATGTGTGTATGGCCAATATAAGGCTATTATGGGTATTTGCGCTCAAGAGAGATGGGGGATTGAGGATGCACGGAGTGCTTGCCCGCCACTGTGAGGGACCATTTTGCTGTTTGTTTGCGTGAGAGATGGTTTCCCCTGCCTGTGTGCTTTTCACCATTGTGAGACTTTATTAAATAGAATGGCCCAAACCTTTCTGGCTCTGCAGTTTTTCTACCGTCTGCCTGAATCCAATTTGAACCTGCCTGCCCTTGGCCACTGGCATTATACCCCATAATACATTATTATTTTTGCTTTAAAGAGTCAATTATCTTTTTATTTATTTATTTATTTATTTTGTATTTTTCCAAAGCTGGAAACGGGGAGAGACAGTCAGACAGACTCCCGATGCGCCCGACCGGGATCCACCCGGCACGCCCACCAGGGGCGACGCTCTGCCCACCAGGGGGCGATGCTCTGCCCCTCCAGGGCGTCGCTCTGTTGCGACCAGAGCCACTTTAGCGCCTGGGGCAGAGGCCAAGGAGCCATCCCCAGCGCCCGGGCTATCCCTGCTCCAATGGAGCCTCGGCTGCGGGAGGGAAGAGAGAGACAGAGAGGAAGGAGAGGGGGAGGGGTGGAGAAGCAAATGGGCACTTCTCCTGTGTACCCTGGCCGGGAATCGAACCCAGGACCCCTTGCACGCCAGGCCGATGCTCTACCACTGAGCCAACCGGCCAGGGCCTCAATTATCTTTTAAAGAGATTTATAAAATAAGAGTTATTTATTGGCACCACAATTGTCATTTCTAATGATCTTTATATACCAGATTTCTACCTCATCTCATTTTCTTTAATCCCCAGGTCTTGCTTCAGTATTGCTTGTAGTGTTCTTAAGCTTTCTTAGGTGGGATGAGAGCAGCCAGCAGGCCTGTCACCTGTGCTTCTGACCAACTAGTTATAGACTGAATCCATCTTGGGTTAGAGGTGGGCCTTCAGGTGACACCCTGGGCAGTTTGCTAGAATGGCTCACAAAACACAGAAACATTTTATTCACTAGATCACTAGTTTATTATAAAAGAATATAACTCAGGCCCTGGCCAGTTAGCTCAGTTGGTTAAGAGCAGGGGTCCCCAAACTTTTTACACAGGGGGCCAGTTCACTGTCCTTCAGACCGTTGGAGGGCCGGACCATAAAAAAAACTATGAGCAAATCCCTATGCACACTGCACATATCTTATTTTAAAGTAAAAAAAACAAAATGGGAACAAATACAATATTTAAATTAAAGAACAAGTAAATTTAAATCAACAAACTGACCAGTATTTCAATGGGAACTATGCTCCTCTCACTGCCCACCAATGAAAGAGGTGCCCCTTCCAGAAGTGCGGCGAGGGCCGGATAAATGGCCTCGGGGCTGCATGTGGCCCGCGGGCCGTAGTTTGGGGACCCCTGGTTAAGAGTGTCATCCTTCAATGACAAGGTTGCAGGTTCGATCCCTGATCAGGGCACACACAAGAAATAACCAAAGAATGCACAGCTGAGTGGGACAATTGAATGCTTTCTTCCTCCCCGCTCTCTCTCTCTCTCTCTAAAAAATCAATAAAAATTAAGCCCTGGCCTGATAATTCGGTTGGTTGGAGCGTCGTTCTGGAGCACGGAGGTTGCCAGTTTGATTCCCGAATCGGGGCACGTGAAAGAGCGGCTCAGTGTTCCTGCCTCTCCCTAGTTCTTTCACTTTTGTTGATTATTTGTTTGCCTGTCTTTGCAAGCCTCTCGTAAACGGGTATGGCCTGACACTTTCCGGCTCCACAGTTGCTCTACCATCTGCCCGAATCCAATGTGAACCTGTCTGGCCTCGGCCACTGGCTTTACAGGTAGTCAACAAATAAAATAATGTCATACTGTGAAACTATTTTACTTTGAATAAAAACAAACGATGGGGGGAAGTAGTTTAGGCTGAGTGGTTATGGATATATTCTTTGGGGACATTTATGTTCAGAGCTGAAAGTGACAGAAAACCAGCCATGTGGAGATGAGGATTGTACTGACTTGCTGGGGCTGCGATAACAAATATTCCACAGACTAGGTGGCTTAATGTAATGCTGGTGGCCGAGGACAGGCAGGTTCACGTTGGATTCGGGCAGAGGATAGAAAAACTACGTAGCCGGAAAAGGTTGAGACATTTTGTTTTAATAAAATCTCACAACGGCAGACAAGCATACAGGCAGGGGAAATCACCTCTCAGGCAAACAAACAGCAAAATGGCCCCTCACAATGACAGGCAGGCCATCTGCACATCTGCAATCCCCCTGAGTGCAAATACCCAATGCCTTATATAGGCCGTACACATGTGGCACTGCCATGTGCTCACACACTATTACACTTATTAGGCAAAGGGCTTGCAGCTGGTAAACCCGTGAGCAAGCCTAACACACTAACTCTCTCTCAAAAAAAGGGGGGGGGATATAACTCAGGAAGAGATGCACAGGGCAAGATCTGGGGACAGAGCTTGGAGCTGCCATGCTCTAAGTGCACCACTCCCCCCACATCACACGCTCACCAACAAGCTCTCCAGACCTCTTCTGGGCTCTTATGGAGGCTTCATTACATAGGCACGGTTTACTGCATCACTGGCCATTGGCTACTGATTCAACTTCCAGCCACTTTCCCCTTCCTGAGGTCAGGGGAATGAGAATCAAAGTCCCAACCTTTTAGTCACATGGCTAGTTCTTCTGGCAACCAGCCCCCATCCTTAGTGGGGTCCAAAAGTCACCTCCATAACAAAAGACACCTATGTTGTTCTCATTATCTATGAAATTCTAAGGACATCAGGAACCCAGGACCACTGGATGAAGACCAGACATGTGTTTATTGTAAATCACATCACACCTCTGGCCACTCTCCCAACGCTTACCATTCCCTACCTACACTGATAACTCTCTTGAGCATTCATCACTAATTTAGTGAATGTCTTTCTTATTTTGGTAATTGTCCCTCCACTAGGATGTTCAGCTCCGTGATGGTATTTCTTTCTAATGCCAAGGCAGCAAACTGACACTCAGATCACTTGTTTCTCTTTAAATGCTCTGCTTGACCAAAAATACAGTATATCCAGTCAGCCAGTCCCCAAATGCTAAGCTAGCCCTGCTGTCTCCCCCCAAACAAGGTTGACAGTGCGGCCTCAGCAATTAGGCATTTTCCACTTGTGGGGCAGTTGTGTTATGCTTGCTCATGGGGTTACCAGCTGCAAGCACTTGGCTTGATTAGTGCATAAGCACGTGGCAGAGGCACGTGTGCATAGCTTATATAAGGCTATGGGTACTTGTACTTGAGAGAGATGAGAGATTGAGGATTGTGGATGGCAGGTTGCCCACCTGCCACTGTGAGAGGTCATTTTGCTGTTTGTTCGCCTGAAAGGCGGTTTCCCCTGCCTGTGTGCTTGTCTGTTGTTGTGAGACTTGATTAAACAGAATGGGCTATCCCTTTCTGGCTCCGTAGTCTACCATCTGCTCAAATCCAATGTAAACCTTCTTGGCCCCGGCCACAGGCATTACACAACTTCATCCTATAATTGCTTCCTGCCTTTCACCCATTTACTTATTGAAACACAGACCATCCACTTCTTTTTTTTTTATAATAAATAAATTTTTATTAAATTTAACCATCCACTTCTTGATGTGTTACATAGTTTTTTGTAGCACCTGAGTTGTCTTCTTTAATCACTTTTTAACAGCATAAATTTTTGTCTGTTTTATTCACTGTTTCCCTAGCCATTAAAACAGCTCCTGGTACAATATATGGCATTTAGTAGGTATATGAGGGAATGCCTGGATGTCATCTAATCCTCACAGCAAGCCTCTGGGAATTCAGCTCACTATTCCTCTGCCTGCCCCAGGCTAAGAGGAGACCCACAGTGATCAGGAAACAGATACAAAGCCAATATCTGCTTCACCCTATACCCCGTGTCACCTGGGTCTCCCTCACATGCAATCATCAGACAGCCACAGCCCTAAAGGCAGCCAGAAGTCGGGGGGCTCAGGTGTCATCCTCCCCAAAGGTGGTTCCCTTGCTGGGTGTGGGGCAGCTGTGTTAGGCTTGCTTGCAGGTTTACTGGCTGCAAGCCCTTTGCTTGATTAGTGCATGAGCATGTGGCAGAGGCACGTGTGCACAGCCTGTATAAGGCTATGGGCGCTTCCCCTGGGTGGCAATTCTCCCAGATCCCTCTCCCACCACCATGAGGTGCGGTTTCCCCTGCTCCCTTGTCCTTACTGCAAATAGATTTTCCTTTGTTTATTAGCTCTTTCCCTTTTGTTATATGCTCGCCTGTCTTTGCAAGCTCCAATAAACAGGTATGGCCCAATGCTTTCCAGCTCCACAGTTTCTCTACTGTCTGCACGACTCCAGTGCGAACCTGCTTGGCATTGGCCATGGGCATTACACTGGGCCTTCAGGTACCTACTACAAGCTTAGCCATGTGCCTTCCCATGGGGACGCAGGTGACCTGGAGTTTGAAGTGAGATTCAGGGACAGGTTGGGGACATCTGAGAACTTGGTGCACTTTGAGGTCACGTAAAAGTCATGTGTCCCTCCCCCTCTCACTCTACTGAAAGAACCTGGAAGGTTTTGCAGGAAGGAGAATGCAGAGGGTTTGGGTAAAAGGTTTTCCTTTGGGGCATGTGGCTCCAAACCTGTGTCACTGCGGCCAGCTCAGTTGTCAGCTCAGGGGCAACTCCTACCCCGGCCCAGGCTCTGCCCGTGGAAATGCATCACCATCTCACAGACGAGACTCCGGGTATCACTGACTCATAAGCTGTTATAAAGTATGTTACAGTGGTACCTTGAGATACGAGCAGACCAACATACAATTTTTTTTTTTTTTTAAGATACGAGCTGCGACTCAGTCTGTATTTTTGTTCAAGATCCAAGCGAAATTCTGAGATATGAGTCATGATTCGGAAAGCTGCTGCTAGTTGGCTCATTGGCTCATGGGTCCAGTATCGGCAGCACAACACCAGCATCTCATTCTTTCTCACGTGTTACCCGCAGAATCAAGTCGAATCTCATGCGCTGTACTTGTTCTTGCATCATTTTTGCACTTTTTAACTAACTTTGTGTGTGTGCTATCATGGGGCTGAAGAAAGTGATTGTAAAGGACACTAGTGAGAAGAAGAAGAGAATGATGTAGATAGAAGTAAAGCAAGAAATAATAGAAAAACATGAGTGTGGTGTACGAGTGATTGAACTGGCAAGGCTGTACGACTGCAATACATCTACAATTTGTTCCATCCTTAAACAAAAGGATGACATCAAAAGCACAAATTTAGTGAAAGGATCTATAATTCTGTCCCCATTAAGGACAAATATCCATAAAGAAGTGGAGAAGCTTCTGCCGGAGTGGGTGAAAGAGAAAGAGCTGACAGGAGATACAGTGACGGAGACTGTAATATGTGAAAGGCATGTATTATTTATGGCGACTTGAAGAAGAAAGAACCATCAACCTCAAAAGAGGCAGAAGATACGTTTAAGGCAAGTCTCGGCTGATTTGAAAATTTCAAGAAGAGATCTGGCATCCACTCGGTGGTGAGGCATGGTGAAGCTGCGAGTGCTGATGTTAAGGCAGCTGAGGAGTACATTGCATGTTTTGTTGCACTTATCGCAAAGGAAGGCTACATCCCCCAACAAGTGTTCAACTGTGACAAAACAGGATTGTTTTGAAAAAAAATTCCCCAGAGGACTTTCATCACCGCAGAGGAGAAGAAGCTGTCAGGCCATAAACCCATGAAGGACCGTCTGACCCTTGCATTGTATGCAAATGCTAGTGGTGAGTATAAAGTAAAGCCACTGGCTGCTAGTATAATCATTCCGAAAATCCTTGAGCCTTTAAGACTCACAAGATTTTTTTTTTTTGTATTTTTCTGAAGTTAGAAACGGGGAGGCAGTCAGACAGACTCCCCCATGCGCCTGACCGGGATCCACCCGGCATGCCCACCAGGGGGCGATGCTCTGTCCATCTGGGGCATTGCTCTGTTGCAACCAGGGCCATTCTAGCACCTGAGGCAGAGGCCATGGAGCCATCCTCAGTGCCTGGGCCAACTTTGCTCCAATGGAGCCTTGGCTGTGTGAGGGGAAGAGAGAGACAGAGAGGAAGGAGAGGGGGAGAGGTGGAGAAGAAGATGGGCGATTCTCCTGTGTGCCCTGGCCGTGAATCGAACCCGGGACTCCTGTACGCCAGGCCGACACTCTACCACTGAGCCAACCAGCCAGCCAGGGCCAAGACTCACAAGATTCTTAAAGAAAAACTGCAGGTTATGTGGCGTGCTAATTCTAGGGCATGGGTTACATGGCAGTTTTTTATTGAATGGGTAAATCTCGTCTTTTGTCCTGCAGTGAAGAAATATCTTCAAGAAAATAAACTCCGGATGAAAGCATTACTAATCCTTGAAAATGCTCCAGCTCACCCACCTGGTCTTGAAGATGACATTCTGGATGAGTTCAAATTCATGAAAGTCCTCTACCTCCCACCCAACATGACTTCAATCTTGCAACCCATGGATCAGCAGGTCATTTCCAATTTTAAAAAGCTTTACACAAACTCTTGTTCCGCTGCTGCTTTGAGGTAACTGAGAATACAAATCTAGCCCTTCAAGAGTTTTTGGAAAGATCACTACAACATCGTGATATGTTTACGCATTATTGACTTGGCATGGCAAGAGGTTACAAGAATAACCTTGAACTCGGCATGGAAAAAGTTATGGCCTGATGTTGTTGCCAACAGGGACTTCGAAGGATTCAAACCAGAGACCGAGACTGAGGTAGAAGCATTGGAGGAGATTGTGTCCCTCAGAAAGTCGATGGTTCTGGATGTAGATGAGGGTGATGTAAACAAGCTGATCGAGGAACATGAGGAGGAACTCTCAACTGAGGAGTTGAAGGAGCTACAGATGATGCAACATACGGAGCTTCTGCAAGAGATTAGTAGTGAGGAGGAGGTAGAGTTGGAGGAAGTGGTTTCTACAAGTGAAATTAAAGACATGCTGGCAATGTGGGAGCTTTCAAGTTTCATTGAAAAGAAACACTCAGAAAAAGCTTTAACTGGCCCTGGCCGGTTGGCTCAGCGGTAGAGCATCGGCCTAGCGTGCGGAGGACCCAGGTTCGATTCCCGGCCAGGGCACATAGGAGAAGCGCCCATTTGCTTCTCCACCCCTCCGCCGCGCTTTCCTCTCTGTCTCTCTCTTCCCCTCCCGCAGCCAAGGCTCCATTGGAGCAACGATGGCCCGGGCGCTGGGGTTGGCTCTGTGGCCTCTGCCTCAGGCGCTAGAGTGGCTCTGGTCGCAATATGGCGACGCCCAGGATGGGCAGAGCATCGCCCCCTGGGGGGCAGAGCACCGCCCATGGTGGGCGTGCCGGGTGGATCCCGGTTGGGCGCATGCGGGAGTCTGTCTGACTGTCTCTCCCTGTTTCCAGCTTCAGAAAAATGAAAAAAAAAAAAAAAAAAAAAAAAAAAAAAAAGCTTTAACTGGTCATGCTTCAGCACTTTTTAATGACACTTGTCTGTCACATTTCCGTAACATTTTAAAAGGCAGGCAAAAGCAAACCTCTTTGGATAGATTTTTATTCAGAAGTCCTGCAAGTGAAAGTGCTGAAAGTGCAGCCAAAAAGGCAAAAACAGGTGATTATTAAATGAAAAATACGTAATGTTAAGCTTAGGTTAAGTTTAAAGTTAAGAAAGTGCATTTTTTTACAATTAAGTTTTTGTGGTTTCATTTTAAATAAAGAAAGTGAAGTTTTAGTTTTGTTTAAAGAAAATGCAGTTTTAGTTTACATTTAGTGTTAAGAAAGTGCAGTTTTAGTTTACATGTCTACAGTGCCTGCATCCCTTCCACCGTCCCTCCTCCTCCTCCATTCACCTCAGTTAGCCACACTGTCTGTCACCAAGGTAAGAATACAGTACTAAATAACACTTTTTTTCTTTTATATATTTTGTTACGCATTGGTAAAGTATACATGTGTGTTTCTTAATTAAAAACATGTCTTTTTTCATAATTTAGGATGCTTTGGGGATGTTTCACAGGGCTGGAATGGATTAAATCTATTTCAGTTATTTTAAATGGGAGAAATTTGTTTGATATACGAGTTGACTAACTTACCAGCGTGGTTACAGAACAGCAGAGGAGCCAGGATGGGCTCTGACGCCCACTGGCTTCGGCAGAGGTTGTTTAGCTGCGGGTACCCCAGGCCAGGGCCTGCTCTGGGTCACGCGCACCAGCTGACGTCCCTAGACCCCGAGTGCAGGCGCAAGGCAAACACCCGCGAGCGGCACTTTTTTGTGGGGGGCAGCAAAGGGGAAGCGCGGGCCACTAGCTCCACTCGGGTGTCTGGGAACAGCATTTGTGGCTGCGGTCCAGTCCCATGGGGACTGGGGTAGCCCAACATCGCCGCCGCCTGGGTGCGGGCGCACAGCCGCACCCCTTACCATTTACTTCCGGTGGGGTCCGGAGGCCTCCAGGGCGAGCCGGAAGTAGAAAGGAGCCGGCCCAGCCGAAAGTGGCCAGCGGGCCCCGCCATTGCAGATCCGGGCGGAAGCGAAGATAGGGCGCCGCCATGACGGTTTGGCGCTAAAAGCAATGGGGCCGCTTGGCCGCTGTGCGACCGCAAAAAATGAGTCAGGGAGGGCGCCGCCATGACAGTCTGACACCGGAAAAGGCGGGGCGCTACTCCTGGACTAATTTCCCCCGCACCAGCCTCGAGATGTGAGTAGCAGGAGCGTCTTCCTTGCGCCTGCTGCGCAGGCCTTCTCCGTTCCAGTGACTAGGATGCGGGAGGAGGGGTTGGCTTCTGGTCCTTGGAGCTCCAGCCCTCTGGACTCCGCGCCATCACCCTCGCCCCGCGTGTTTAGGCCCCGCCCCCTCCTACTGGGAACGGAGGACTCGGGTCCTCTCTCACACCGAGGCTTCCCGCAGGACCCCAGGCCCGGGCTTGGAGCCCTACGTTCCGCCCCAGTGTCACCCCACCTTCTCTCTTGATCCTTTCGTATCTGCCCTGGACCCTGCACCTCCACGACAGGCACACAGACTCCTTCCCGACACTGGCCCTGTGCTGCCCTCCAGACCTGTCCCTACAGCTCGCCTTCATAGAGGACGATCCAAACTTACCCGGGCCTCAGCCTCACCCGGAGTTTCCAGATTGTGCCCCGAGGACTCTGCGACCCAGCAGGGCCTCCGGTGTTCTTCCAGTGCCCCGTCCTCAGGCCTTCGCTCTAATACTGGTTAGGAGACCGTTTCCCGGATACCAAACCCCCGTACCCACCTGTGGCTCCCAGGCCCTCCTAGAGCACTGGGTTCTACTTCTGAGGATCTGCGAGGGGTTGAATGAACTTCACGATCCCAAGCCCGCCTTAGAGTGATCAGGTCTGTTTAAGGACCCCCGCTCCCTCCACAATCCAGCATCCTACGGGCCCTGTTCTGGGACCTGCCAGACTTAGGGACCCGCCCCAGATCCCTACTTCCACTGGAACCCTGGTCAGAACCCCCTTACCTGTGTGTCCTGCAGGCAGGCGGCCCTGGAGGTCACTGCCCGCCACTGCGGTCGGGAGCTGGACCGGTATGGCCAATGTGTGGCTGCCAAGCCCGAGTCCTGGCAGCGGGACTGTCACCACCTCAAGATGAGCATAGCTCGGTGCACCTCCAACCAGTGAGTGCTGGACAGTTTAGGGGTAGGCAGTGTGGGGCAAGCAGTAGAGGGAACAATGCTTTAGTGGGCAATGCGAGTGACAATTGGGGGTCAGCGCCGGGGGAGGGGGGCTGGCGGACAGTGTGGGGGTCAATGCTGGGATGGACAGTGGGGCGGGGCAGTGTCGTGGAAGCCTGGACCTCTGAGGTGCCCTCCCTGCAGCCCAGTCATCCGTCAGATCCGCCAGGCCTGCGCAGAGCCCTTTGAAGCCTTTGAGGCCTGTCTTCGGCAGAATGAAGCAACCATGGGCAACTGTGCGGAGCAGGTGCGCCGCTTCCTGCAGTGTGCTGAGGAGGTGCAGCCACGGGACCCACATGCAACTGTGCAGGTAAAGGCCTGGGAGCACCGTCCCAGCATGAACCTTCATGTGCATCCAGAATTTACAACATCCACAGCCCTGCTTTAGTCTAGTCCACCTCCAGGACACCTTCCCCACCATCCTCCTAATCTCCCGGAATCCCCGGGACCTGCCTCCACACAGTGGCCAGAGAGCACCTAAGAACTGAGAACTAGTCACATTATTCTTTTGCTTAATGTTCCTCAGCAGCTTCCAGTTGACACCATACAAACTCCAGGTTTGGGCTGGCTCTCTGTCTTCCCCAGGCCAACCTGTCAGTCTCCTCCCTTGCACTTTCCTGCCTCTCAGCTGTCCTGGCAGGGCATAAAGATGAGGCATAAAGAAAAGGTCTTACTCTTTTTAATGTATTTGGTACATAAACAAGTTAGTATATCTATGGTATTAAAAATCATAGATGGGTGCAATTTAAAATAAATGTCTTTAAAAACTCTTTGGGGGACAATATTGAGAAAAGGTTGAGAAACCCTGGTTTAGATGTTTCTGGGACTGTGAGCTCCAAAGACAAAGGTCACCTTCAGCAGCTCCTTTGATATGGGCAGAGAATATCTGCCTATCTCTGTCCTTCTACGGTCCATTCTCCTTCCTAGGTCCCAGGGGAGAAGTTTTCTCTCAGGCCGCTGTGCTCCTCTTAGTCCCCCCACCCCGTTCATTCTCTGCAGTGGTCCCCAAGGAAGTCTGACCATGCTCTACTTTACTTAAAAACCTTTCCACAGGTCAGGTCTCAACTCGGTGGTGCCTGTTGGCCCTTGTTTCCCCCTCGAGCCCTGTGTTCCAGCCCCAGGGAATGGGCACTTACTCCAGCCCATGTCTGTCCTGCTGCCAGGCTTTTATCTAGCTGTTTCTTTCCACCTGGACTGCCCCCTAGTTCTGCTGGATGATTCCTATTCCAGCTTAGATGTCCCCTTTCTCGGAAAACCTCCCCCAACGGCCCATGCCCACACAGGGTTCCCTCATTATGGCTTACCACCCATCGCTTGTTTCAGAGTTCTTGCTAAAGATGGGGCAGAAGTCCTGTCACCAGGACCTGCAGTTATTTTTTTGAGGCAGGAATAAGTGAAAGGCTTGCGCCCCAAGAACTATAAGTAGGAAGGACTTGTAATTCTTAGGAAATATTTAGTAACGATCACATACTGTTCATGCTAGTTTCTTAGTTGTTGATGTTTTTGTCAAGTGTTTTGAGCATCTGAATAGTAAACATCCCACCTTCTCACCTTAGGACCAATTTTACCTTCTATCCTGGGATAAGCAACCATCTCATACATCATGCTGTACCAACACCTCATGTTTCATGTAACTAATAATTTAAAGTACCACTAATATCCCCTCCCCGCCTCTCTCTATGCTGACTTCATCTTCTTGGTAGATATTATCAGTTGGAATATTTTTGTTCATTTGTTGTCGGCCCATTCCTACAGTTAGAAATTTGCTCATTGCTGGGTCCCCAGTACCAGTAGCAATGCCAGACACACAGCAGATGCTCAGTACATGCAGCAAAACTGCCTTCCCTGCTCCCGGTGACAGTTCACTGTGTCCCGTGTTCACGGGCCTGGAAGAGCAACCTCTGCTGTGTCTACGTGATCTCCCCATGGCGGTCCCAAGGCTGGCACAGAGGGAGGCTGGTAGATGATGATGTGTTTTTCCCCAGGCACAGCCACTTTCTGCCTCCTGAGGACTCTTTGGACCGTATGAAAACTGGACAGGAGTGACTGGCCACTGAATGTTGTCAGCCCTGAAGAGTGACCGGATGTTATCATTAGGTCTTTGGATGTGGGCCTAGTCTCTGGACAATAGGACTTGTAATAAATAAAGACTGTACACCAGGCTTTGATTCCTGCCTTCAGCATATGAGGGCCCTGGAGAGCTGACTGGGCAGAAACCCCAGTCCTTTGTGCTCCAGCATCACCGAGTGTGACAAGGAAGGGCCTGTCTCCAGGGCTAAGATCACCCCCTTTCCTTGTTAACTCTGCCACAGCCATTTTTGTCTCCTGCTGTGTGGACATCGGGACAGGCCTTTCCACCCTGCCATGCCAGCAGTTGCCAGGTGTTTATCAAATGTTTACTTGAGGCTTAGAAGGCATAAGTAACACATCTCTTTTCCTCCTTAGTTCAGAACCAGGAGAGTCATAGTTTGGGCACGTGGGGCTCAATCCCACTAGGGACTCCTGGGAGACTGCACAGGACATCCCTCAGTTACTCTCCAAGGGGCAACTTATCTGTCACTGAGGACTATTTCTGTGGGCACTGACCGTCTGGCACTTGTGCCTCACTGTGGAGTCGAGTGGCTCCTGCCATCAGAAGAGCCCTGAGCAGAGGGAGTCAAGTGAGCAGCGCACAGAGTGAGTGCCAGGTGGACCCAGGCAGTGGCTGCAGCAGATTCTTCCTGTCTCCTGGGGTGGAGGGCAGGTCTGCAGAGAGGGATCGCAGGGTGCTGAGCTCAGTGTGCCCAGAGCTACACCCACATTCACCATTCAGACCAGTTGCTCCCTCTGGAGGTGACTCCAAACCTCCAGAAATTGGAAGTGACTGGCCAGTGCTGATTGCACTTGCCATTTGACCTGAGGCTTGTGCCCTGGCTTGGAACAATGAGCTGGAGTCTGTTTTGGGGATTTGATGTTTAGGTCAAAGGCAGCTGGCAGTTGGCATGGGTGCTAAGGTGGAAATCCAAGTGGTCAGGGTGGAGAGAGCACTGTGATCTCTGAAGAGCTGTGAGGACTTGGTGGCTTCTTTTCCCAGCTCCAGATTCCATGGGCTGTCGTTTGAGGCCTCCAATTTCTGTGCATATTCTTGGCCGCCCTCACTTTGCTGGAGTGGGTTGTGCTCCATGTAACTGAAAAGTGTGGTAACAGGTAAGTTGAGACTGAGACTATGTTTCAGAATATCTTCCAGTAGGCTAGAGCAGCTCGGTGGTCTCAGGGCCAAGGGGAGCAGAAGGGAAACCTTAAACCTGTACCACACACTTGGTCAAAGCAAGTTGTGAGACCAACTCAGGCACGGAGGTGGCGGCAGGCACCCCTTGATGGCATTTAGCTGCAAAGAATTTTTACCCGTGTTTAAACGACCATAAAAATTTCATTCTATTCCTATGGTAAACTACTTTTCTAAAAAATTTTCACATGACCTGAATTTTTAAATTGCCATAAATTCGTTTAGAATATCATAATTATCTTTTCAAGTTCTGTAGAATCCAGTGAAGACCCCTTTTTTCTTTTCTTTAAAAAAACGTTTTTTTCTTTATTGATTTTACTGAGAGAAAGAGAAAGAGGAGGGTGGAGCAAGAAGTTTTATAGTTGCTTCACTGATGGCTTGTTTCTGTGCCTTGACCAGGCAAGCCCAGGGCTTTGAACCAGTGGCCTCAGTGTCCCAAGTCAGCACTTTATCCACCACACTACCACAGGCCAGGCCCTTTTTGCTTTCTGCTGTTGGTTATTTGTACCTGTTTTTCTTCATCAGTCTTGTCAGGACTATCAATTTTATTAACCTTTTCACAGAATCTCTTTTTGGCTTTGTTGATATCTCTATTTTGTATGTTTGTTTTTAACTTTATTTTCTTTGTTACCTTTTTTTGCATTTAATTCCCTGTTTTTTTGCCTTTTTGACTTGAATGTTTAGCTCACTGATTTTTTGTCTTATTTCTTTTCTAATTCATGCACTTAAATTTCCCACAGAGCATAGCTTTCTATTTTGCTTTTTACATTTATCCCAAATTTAGAAGTTTAAAATTCTACTTCTTTATTTCTAAACATACGGGAATTTTTCTAGTCATCTTGCTTAATTGCATTTGGGATAGTAACAGTTTTATTTTTATTTTTTGAAACATGTTGAGACTTTATGGCTGGGCACATAGCCAGTTTTGTGAATGCCATTATGTGTTCAAATCATAATCCTTGGTTCATGGTGTGCTGTCTTCACTTGGGTTCTCCCAGAAACAGACTTAGGTACAGGGTTTGAGAGATGCTCCCAAACCGCATCAGAGGGCAGACACAGGGCAAGGAACTCAGCATCTTGGGCACAATGTCAAGCACTCATCACTGTGGACAACAACAGTAATTCTCTGAGGACAGTTGAGAACACATACTTCCTACTTAAGGGGCAAAGCTTATGCATTAACCCCCATCAGTCACCTTGTTGTTGAGGCTACTTCAGAGGCTCGAGTTTTAATTCCCTGACACTTCCTGGGTTCATGTCAGTGGTGGGCACATTGTGGTCATTTACTTCAGTGGTTACTACCTGTGGCCATTACCTCAGCCTGTCATGGCTGCATCAACAGACGCCATCCATCATCTCAACCACTTGTGCTGTGGCACTGCTGCCGCCCATCACTGCCTATCACAGGCACCAGGCACCATTGGTGGAGGTGTTGCCTTCAGAATACTTGACTTGTTCACAAAATGGCCACACTCATCCAAGGGGGCCACCTAGAAGTGGGGGGAACTAGGTGGGGGTGGGGAATAGCTGGCTGTGTTGGGAGTTGTGTGCAGATGCCAAGTGGTTGTGGGAGCTGATGACATAGGATTCCTAGGAGGCAGAATATGCAATCAAGGGAATGAGGGGTGGGGTTTGCTGACTGAAAACTGGAGTATCTCCAAGGGTCTCCATTTCACCCTTGATGGTGGAACTGACTTTGCTAACAAGGATAATTGCTATTATGATTAAAGCATTTCAGTCAGCACTTCCCTGCAGTGATGAGCACCAGTTTATGGGGTCCGGACTTCCAGGCAGGATGTGCACAAAGAGGAGTCAGATCATCTAAGGAAGATAGTCATCCTAAAGTAGGCGGGCTCCTTGAAACAGGCCGGATGAGCTGTACAGAGCCTTTGCCTTCACCCATGTTTTTACATAAAGGAAAGGGGTCAGATTCCTAGAATAAGTCTGCCTGTTGTTTCTAAACGATGTTAAACTCATTGTCTTGGCAATATTGCAAGCCCCAAAGAAAGGCTGGAAGTCCACCTTGACCTAATCAAATAGTGCCTTGGTCTGATTGGCCTCATTTGGGGAAGCTGCTCTCTTGTCTCTCATTTTAACTTGACATCCTTATCCAACACTTTCTCTTCATTACCTAGCAGATTTGATAAGGAAAGGAGAAAGATTAATTGCCTAGATCACAAAGCAGAGACAGGCAACTCCTACTTGGCCCTCAACATTTACAGCCTGGGCAAGAGTACACTGGAGACCCTTAAATCAACATGTCCAATACTTTAAAATGTCATGCTAAGAAGATGCTAATTGAATCATGTTTGGTCCTCCTGTCGTGATAAATATTGACAAAATAAAAACCATGTGTAAAGCAGTGGCTGGGGATGGCTCCTTGGCCTCTGCCCCAGGCGCTAGAGTGGCTCTGGTTGCAACAGAGCGACGCCCCGGAGGGGCAGAGCATCGCCCCCTGGTGGGCAGAGCGTCGCCCCCTGGTGGGCGTGCCGGGTGGATCCCGGTCAGGCGCATGCGGGAGTCTGTCTGACTGTCTCTCCCCGTTTCCAGCTTCAGAAAAATACAGAAAAAAAAAAAAAAGTGAATACAAGTAGAAATGCTCAGCTAAAAGTACTATATGATAAAAGTTGTCAACATATCAAAGTTGACTGCATTTAATATTATTGCTCATGTCTAGGTAATTGGTGATGGTTGGATGAGTAATAAAGATGTAAGTAGCAGAATTATTTCATTAAATTATTTTTTCCTTCATTCAGCAAAATCACTAACTTGTTAAAAGTGGTGATTTCTACTTCTCTTGAGAAGCAAGAAAGTAGGTGTTCAGCACTATTATGCAAGGACCTATGGCATATATGATACACATTTTTGGTGGGAATGTAAAATGCAACAACTTTGGAAAGCAGTCTGGCAGTTCCTCAGAAAGTTGAATGTGGAATTACCACATGACTCAGCAATCCCACTCCTGGGCGTTTTTTTCCCAGGAAAGGTGAAAACATGTTCATGTCAAAATTGGTGCAAGAATGTCCATAGCAACATTACTTGTAATAGCCAAAAAGTGTTAACAACTCTGCCATTCACCAACTGATAAACAGGTAAACAAAACATGGCTGTCCATACAGTGGAATACTATGAAGCTGTAAGAAAGGGTGAAGTACCGGTCCCTGCCACAACGTGGATGAACCTCAACAACGTGATGCTAAAGGAGAGAAGGCAGACACGAAGGACCACAGAGTGGATGATGCTATTCACATGAAATCATCAGAATAGGCAAATCCAGAAATAGAAAAGTAGATTTGTGGGTGCCAGGGACTAAGGGGGCAGGGAATGGGGAGTGAATGCTAATGAATAGGAGTTTTTTTTTATGGTCATAAAAATATTCTGAAATTTGTTGTGATGATTGCACAACTTTGTGAATATATTATAGACCAAATACATAGTATACTTTAAAAGGCTGGATATTATGATATATGAATTATATCAAGAAATATTGATATAAAAATTTTAAGCCAATCCATTCATTCATTCATTCAATCAGTCAGTCAAACATTTATTAAGCATCCACAAAGTTCTAGGCACCATTTTATGTTTGGGGTTACATATAATAGTGAAAAAACCAGATAAAAGTATCTGCCTCATGAAAGTGATAGATTAAAAGTGAATACAGCCTGATCTGTGGTGGCGCAGTGGATAAAGCGTCGACCTGGAAATGCTGAGGTCCCCGGTTTGAAACCCTGGGCTTGCCTGGTCAAGGCACATATGGGAGTTGATGCTTCCAGCTCCTCCCCCACTTCTCTCTCTCTCTGTCTCTCCTCTCTCTCTCTCTGTCTCTCTCTCTCTCTGTCTCTCCCTCTCCTCTTTAAAATGAATAAAAATAATAAAAAAAAAAGTGAATACAGCCCTGGCCGGTTGGCTCAGTGGTAGAGCGTCGGCCTGGCGTGCAGAAGTCCTGGGTTCGATTCCTGGCCAGGGCACACAGAAGAAGCGCCCATCTGCTTCTCCACACCTCCCCCTCTCCTTCCTCTCTGTCTCTCTCTTCCCCTCCCACAGCCGAGGCTCCAATGGAGCAAAGATGGCCCGGGCGCTGGGGATGGCTCCTCGGCCTCTGCCCCAGGCGCTAGAGTGGCTCTGGTTGCAACAGAGCGACGCCCCGGAGGGGCAGAGCATCGCCCCCTGGTGGGCGTGCCGGGTGGATCCCGGTTGGGCGCATGCGGGAGTCTGTCTGACTGTCTCTCCCCGGTTTCCAGCTCCAGAAAAATACAGAAAAAAAAAAAAAAAGTGAATACAAGTAGAAATGCTCAGCTAAAAGTACTATAAAGAGGGTCTTTAAAAAATGAAATGGTTGCAGATGAGTTCATTGCCAAAATTTGGCTGGGAATTATATAATGCAGTCTCTGTTGGGCCCAGGACAAAACACCCTTCTGGGGCTATTGGCAATTATAGTTATGCATTTAGACTTCAAGGGGCATGAGAATTACTGCATGGTCTGAATAAGAACAGAGATTGCCTAAAATTCTGGTTCCTTAGGCCTCTTCACTTGGTTACATTTTTCACTAGGGAGCATTTAAAACAAATGCACCAATGGACTAGAATGGCAAACAGCCATCCAGCCCCAATGACAGCTCTGGAAGCACAGTGGTCTGGCAAACACATGGGTTCCTTGATATTCTATTGACATTTAGACTGGATAATTCCTTGTGGCTATGGGTTGCTGTCCTGGACAATGTATTATGTTTACCAGCAACCCAGGCATATACCCACTAGATATCAGTAGCACTCCAACCCACAGTCCTGATACTCAAAAATGTCTCCAGACATTGTCAAATGTCGTCTGGGAAACAAAAATCACTCTTGGTTAAGAACCATTGCTTTATGACACTGAGAACCAGCCATGTATTTTTACTGACTTGGACTGTCTGTAGCGGATGAGCCCGTTCCTTGGAAAACTACTGGCAAATGAAAAACACCACACTTTGGTCTGCAAACTGGAAGAGATAACTGTGGCTGATGATTCAACATATTGGGCCAAGGGTGAGGCCCCTTCTTTTGATGTGACTGACAAGAGTCACACTGCTGGTCAAGTCTGTGCTGTCCAGCTTGCCTGCGGGATCTGCCATTGTACTGAATGTGGCACTGTCCACCATCATACACTGAACACAAGAAAGGACCTTGTTTCTGATCAGAAGACTGCACTACACACCAGCCTCCTGAGTTTTGCCAGAAATTGTCCCCTTCATCTCTTGGTGAAGGAACCCCATGCAGGGAGCATTGGCCCCACCCGCTCCTGGCAGATTGACAACACTGAACCTTTGCCTCTCTGTGGCTGCCAAGGGTGCTTCTCCCCAGATGACACTTTTTCAGGTTATGGTGGTGCTGTTTCAGTGTGGTTGGCAGACTCTGGGCATCACCATGACCTTTGAAACCAAAGTGTCATGTAGTAGTTGACTTCTTGGAGTATATCCAGCCTGACAATGTGCACTTTTGGTAACAAAGCCCACAAAGCCACCCGGCAATGGACTGACAGTGACGGTATTCAATGATTCTACTCATTCTCTGTCATCCTGAGCATCTGGTAGTGTGGAGCTTTAAAGTTCTCCCTCAATAATCAGTTCACAAAAACTTGTCTCTCCCTTTCTCACCTGCTCCTCCTCCAAACTTCTTAGTGAGGAGGTTTGGTCACTGGGATGTCTCTGGAATATGTCAACTTGGCTAAACTGAATACACTTTCCTGAATTTCCTTAGTTCTGTATGGGCCCTTGTGATGGATGGCCACCAGGTGTCACAGCCAGAGCAGCCTCTGTGAGGGAAGAACATTCTGTTGAACCTGTGTGGGAATGCCATCATTCCAGCTGTGGTGTCCATCTCATAGATAGCCTATTCTGTGGACACTGTACCACTTATTCATGGGCCCACTGAGCACAGGCATCACTACCTGATTACATTTATGAAAAACTACCATCTAAATTTTGTTCAGGCCAAACATGTGAGTTAAATGAAGATGTGGTGGGAATCACCAGCTCTTCTGAGTCCTGGAAGGCAGTCTCAGTTGTGGGGACCCTCCTATGGAGGGAGTCACTTTTTGGTTTAGGATCTCAGTAGTAAGTGGGCAGGGAGCCACTTCAGGAGCTTCCAGTTGGCCTGGCCCTTCATAAAAGCCCTTGTTCTTTGGATCAGGGGGAAAATGTGAAGATTCTGTCAGTCGTGAAGTATGTCTGATGTGCTGGGGAAATAACATTAATCCAGGGTTTCACTGGACTCACTGTGAACTGAATTCCAGCCTGAAGTCTGCCTATCTACTTACTGATCAGGGGCACTTTGGCTCCCCAGAGATTAAGGTCAGACACTAACATGCCAGTGTCTACAGCAGGGGTCCCCAAACTACGGCCTGCGGGCCTCATGCGGCCCCCTGAGGCCATTTATCTGGCTCCTGCCACACTTCCAGAAGGGGCACCTCTTTCATTGGTGGTCAGTGAGAGGAGCATAGTTCCCATTGAAATACTGGTCAGTTTGTTGATTTAAATTTACTTTATTTTTTTTTTTGTATTTTTTCTGAAGCTGGAAATGGGGAGAGACAGTCAGACAGACTCCTGCATGCGCCCGACCAGGATCCACCCGGCATGCCCACCAGGAGCAGACGCTCTGCCCACCAGGGGGCGATGCTCTGCCCCTCCGGGGCGTCGCTCCGCTGCGACCAGAGCCACTCCAGCGCCTGGGGCAGAGGCCAAGGAGCCATCCCCAGCGCCCGGGCCATCTTTGCTCCAATGGAGCCTCCGCTGCGGGAGGGGAAGAGAGAGACAGAGAGGAAGGAGGGGGGGTAGAGAAGCAAATGGGCGCTTCTCCTATGTGCCCTGGCCGGGAATCGAACCCGGGTCCCCCGCACGCCAGGCCAACACTCTACCGCTGAGCCAACCGGCCAGGACCTACTTGTTCTTTATTTTAAATATTGTATTTGTTCCTGTTTTATTTTTTTACTTTAAAAATATATTTATTTATTTATTTATTTTAGAGAAGAGAGAGAGATAAGGGAGGAGGAGCAGGAAGCATCAACTCTCATATGTGCCTTGACCAGGCAAGCCCAGGGTTTTGAACTGGCGACCTCAGCATTCCAGGTCAACACTTGATCCACTGTGCCACCACAGGTCAGGCTGTTTTTTTTACTTTAAAATAAGATATGTGCAGTGTGCATAAGGATTTGTTCATAGTTTTTTTTATAGTCTGGCCCTCCAACGGTCTGAGGGCCAGTGAACTGGCCCCCTGTGTAAAAAGTTTGGGGACCCCTGGCCTACAGTGTAGCTTTCGATGGAATGAGCAGAGGCCTTGAAGGAGACCAAGGTCTGATTCTGTGCTCACTTTTTTCCAGATTTTTTTTTTTTTTTTAGGCAGAGGAGGAACAACATCTTTGAGCTCTTTGAGCCTGTTTGCTCAGCTAACAATACTCATCTGATTGGTGGGAAGGTTCTGTCAGACTACCCATGCTAAGTGGGGTTTGTGTGTGTGTGTGTGTGTGTGTGTGTGTGTGTGTGTGTGTGTGTTTACAGAGACAGAGAGTGAGTCAGAGAGAGGGATAGATAGGGACAGACAGACAGGAACAGAGAGAGATGAGAAGCATCAATCATCAGTTTTTTGTTGTGACACCTTAGTTCATTGATTGCTTTCTCATATGTGCCTTGACCGCAGGCCTTTGCAGACCAAGTAACCCCTTGCTTGAGCCAACAACCTTGGTTCCAAGCTGGTGAGCTTTGCTCAAACCAGATGAGCCTGTGCTCAAGCTGGCAACCTCGGGGTCTTGAACCTGGGCCCTCCACATCCCAGTCCGACGCTCTATCCACTGCGCCACCGCCTGGTCAGGCTTTGCTACATGTTTTTAATGTTGCCTGAAATATAGTCTAATGAAATCAATGCCTTCTACATCTTTGGAAAGAAAATACAGACCTCAGTCATTCCCATTCTTTCATCAATATTTTAATTACTTACATTCCACAGTATTTTCTTATAATTTACTTTCAAATGTCTTATTACATCATTTAATTATTTATAATTTTTCTTGGAAGTAGATTGAACTGATATAAATTTCCACTTCAGAGTACAGATAGTTTTCCCCTTAATTTCAAATAATTAGCTATATAATTTATTAAACAAATTAAATACTAGTATAGGGGGTACAATTGGTATGTGTACGGAATCCTGAACTGTGGTGAATGGCTTGGCTAGTTGGTCAGGGAGCTAGAAGGAGCAAGACAGGAAAATTTTTTAGAGACAAGGGAGTCTGAGGAAGACACTTCTGAAGGAATCTGTGCATGTGGGCACAAGATGTGAGCACAAAGATTGTGTTTCATGTCAGTGCCCTCCAAGGGTGCCCACCACAGAAGATGTACCCAAGAGTCAAGGCGACAGGGTTACTTACCTGAGTGTAGCACCTGGCTGCCGTCTTTTACAACTTCAGTGCTTGTTTGGTTAATACACGAGGAAACAGTATGGGCTCCTTCCCCTGACGGCTGATCAGCTCAACATTTATCAGTCACCAACTGAGACCAGCACTGTGCAATAAGGTGCCATCTCTGGGAGAACACCAGCCAGTCGCTTGGTGTCAACTTGGCTACATCAGACATGTTCTATTCTGGAGGGGGCAGTGATTTGGTGTTACAGGTATTGATTGACTTACGACCTATGCAACTTATGACCATTTGACTTTATGACCACAATCACTAGACATGACTGCTCCGCATCTGGCAGCGCAAGATGTTGCCCAGCTGGGTGTACGACAGTGCTGGCCAATAAAATGTTTCATACATGTTTATATATATATATATTTTTTATATGTTTTGCAATTGGGAAAATGTTTCCTATGGTATTTTTTACACCTGTATTTTGTATTTTTGTATGCACCTGTATTTTGTAATTTTGTATGTTTTGCAAATATTAAACCAGTTGTACTGGTAATGCAGTGTTTTACTTAAACCTGATGAATGTAAAAATAAGAAACAAAATGGTGTAGAGATGATACAAATGGCAAAAAATGAACAAAGAAAGTTATGATATATAACAATAATGAAAGAAAATTATGATAAAATATGACTTAAAGATTTTTATAACATCATTTCACAGTACTGTACATATAGCCTACTCAACTTATGACCAAATTGTGTTACGACTGGTCTGTGGGAACCAATCGTGGTCGTAAGTCGAGCACTAGTTGTACTGACACCTGCCTCACACGTGGTTGTGCTTCTCTGCCAGCGCCACTGTATGAAGGCTCACTACATGCTTGACTACTGCACTAGGGGCTTCCACATCTGTGGATTTATTTTGTCTTTTTTTTTTACAACTTCTCAAATAGGATACTTGCATGAATCTTTACTTTATAGCTTTTATTTTTCTCTAACGTGAGCATTTAAGGCTATAAATACCTAAAGACTGTGACATGGTAGTATTGTCATTTTTCATTTCTGCACACTAAGTGATTTCTACAATGATTTCTTCTTTGACACATGAATTATTTAGAGGTTAGTTTATGAATATCTAAATAGGATGTTTTCCTAATTTTCTCTTGGTTAATACTTTATTATTCAATTGTATTGCAGTCAGGGAGTGACTTCAGTCCTTCGAGATTTGTGAAATATGCTCTAAGGAATCTTTTACCATAAAAGTTCTATGTGAGATTCAAAACAATGTGTATTTGTTGTTCTATTTCTGCCCCAAAGTTAAGCTTATTGGCTGCAGAGTTTCGTCAATATTGTAGCATCATGATCTAAACATCACAGAGTGATGTAGATAATATTCCATGAATGGTAGCATTGTGCATTTCTCCTTGTAGTTCTGTCCATTTTTTATTTAGATACTATACTGTATTTTAAAAATATTTTATTTATTCATTTTAGGGAGGAAAGAGAGAAAAAGAGAAAAATGGGAGGAATGAGAAGCATCAACTCCCATATGTGCCTTGACTGGGCAAGCTCATGGTTTTGAACAGGTGACCTCAGCGTTCCATGTCAATGCTTTATCCACTGTGCCACCACAGGTCAGGCCCTGTGTTGTATTTTCATGCTGTTTAATTAGTTACTTGTTTTCTGTTCCCAGTGAGTTAAGCCCTTTGTCATAACACGGTGACCCTTTTTATTTCTGTTGATGCTTTTTTGCCTTAAATTCTCTTTGTCAGATAATAACATGGCTATATACATGTTCCTTTTGTCAATTTGTCCAAATATATCCTTTTGCATTTCTTTACTTTAAATCTTACAGGAAATTAAATATTTCAATGTTTCTTGTCAACAATATTAAAGCTATAATTTTCTAGAATTCATTTTGAAAAATCTGTCTTTTTTAAGTGAAAAATGTCAGTTATCTGTATTACATCTCTTTTATTACGATTTATATGATAATCAGTGATCTGTGGGATTACTTTAGCCATCTTATTTTGTGCTTTATATATATATGCCTTCTAGTCTATTGTTATTTCTCTAGGGCTTCTTTTGAATTGGTTAAATATTTCTTCTAGTTCCATTTTTTTCTTTGTGTAAGTGTGGGATTTATATTTCTAACCTAATAAGTTTTATCCTGGATATGTTGATGTTCATGATTAGCTTATTGTCATCTGAAACGAATTAACAGCTCCGTGGTCCTTCCAACCGTGCATGGGCATTGGAGTGCATTAACCTCACATCCCTTCCTCATGTTGTTCATCTCATTGTTTTCAGCCCCACAGACACATTTTAGTGTCATACCATCCATGTTCTTCATTCTTTTCTGCATCTCTGATCTTTTTTCTGGACTGCTTTTCTTCTGTTTAGGGTACATCCTTTAGGATTTACGGACTCTCTCTCGAGGGCAAACATACTATTTTTTTAAGCTGCAAATGTCTTTGTTTTGTCTCTTTCTTGAAGTAGTATTTTGTTGAGTATAGAATTCCAAGTTGACAGTCTGAGCAGAAAAGAGTTAACATAGCAACACTGAAACTGCTGTCCTTGGAAAGGCTTGCTAGCCAGGTTGGCCTCTTTCGGGAGGGTTCCCACCATTCCCTGACAGGTAAGTGGCTCACGAGGCCTACGCTGCTCGTACAATATAGTCTATGCTGGCCATACACTTTCCTGCGAGGAGTATGAATTTTAGTACATGCTAGACAAAGGATACGTGCTATGTGACCAGTTCCCAATAAAAACCTAATCTGTGGAGCTTCTAATGAGCTTCCTGGTGGACAGTTCACACATGTATCACAACTCACTGCTGGAGGAATTGAGCCCTGTGGGACTTTCCTGGAAGGGCATGGTTCCCTCCCAGCGGTGTTCCACACACCTTTCCCTTCATTGATTTTGTGTTCTATCTTTCTATTGTAATAAAGCATAATGGGTCCTGGCCTGTGGTGGATAAAGCATCGACCTGGAACTTTGAGGTCTCCAGTTCAAAACCCTTGGTTTGCCTGGTCAAAGCACATATAACAAGCTATGAACAACTAAAGTGAAGCAACTATGAGTTGATACTTCTTGCTCTGCGTCCCTTTCTCTCTGTAAAATCTTTAAAAATAAATAAATAAATAAACCATAATGGGGAGTCTTCTAGTGAATTGGGCCTGGGGTGGTCCTGGTGACACCTGACACTGTCTTTATCTCAGAACACTGGATATGCTCCATCTGTCATTTTCTGGTAAAAGATTAGCTATGGGTCTCGGTGTTATTCTTGTGTCCTCAGCACTGGCACAGTAATTAGCATATGGTAGGAATGCAGATGCCTCTCCAAATGATGGAGAGAGGGAATCTACAGAAGAGACTGGCAGTTGTTAAATAACCCGAGACTTTCCTAGTCACCATAATTCGTGACCCAGGGCTGCCTGAAGGACTACTCAGGCTTGAAATTGAGCAAGATGCTGTCTCCAGGAAGAAAGGTGAGAATATGCTTTTAGAGGAAGGTGGGCTGGACTCACATTAATGCTTCCCAGGAGGTTAAACGGGGGTCATTCAGGCTGGGAGCCTTAGAGGCAGAGGGTCCAGCATCCCTGTGCTGCTGCTGATGGGGGTAGGGGAGTCCACAGGCCAGCAGTTGGAAGACCAGAAGAGATTGGAAGCCCCTGCTGAGTTTTAAGTGAGAAAAAGCAGGCTTAGGTTTGGAATGGCTGGGATCTGCAGGTGAGATCGGGGCCCTGGGGAGGGGAGAAAATGTGTCTGGGTTAAAAGGTTCATGGAAGTAACACTTTCATTGTTTTCAAGGTCTCTAACCCAGTCCATCCTGGTGTTGGAGGAGGGGGGTGCAGGCGAGTTCCAGAGATGAATGCAAATTCCTAGACCTTGTGTCCCTAAGAGAGCCCAGTATCTAAATACATTTCCTGTAAACACTTTAGTGCCATACTCTTGCTGTGACACTGCAAGACTCTTTTTTACCTAATGCAGACGTGCTCTCAGAGTTTCTCCTTCTCCCCCAATCTCTCCTTGATCATGACCAGAGTGTGAGAAAGTTACACCCTGGGACAAGACTGTAAATTCCTGGTCAGGATGCCAAGAGCCCTTTGCCAGATCATTGACTGCTACTGTGTCCATGATATTCCCTGTCCCTGCCCTAAGGAAGCAGATGGACGGTCTTAAGGCTATTGTAATGCCTGGGGCTACTGTTTGGTTGCATTCGCATTCGCCCACTGTCTTCTTCTAGAATACAGTGGTCCCCCCTTATCTGTGGAGGACACATTCCAAGATCCCCAGTAAACGCCTGAAACCACGGATACTATCAAATCCTATATATACCTACTAATGATAAAAGTTAAGTATAAATTAGGAACTGTAAGAGATTAACAGCAATAATTAATGATAAAACAAAATGATTGTAACGATACAGTGTCTACTACAATAAGAGTTATATGAATGTGGTCTCTCTCTTTCAAAATATCTTATTTTCCTGTACATGTAGCGTGGAGATGCTGGACAAAGAAATGACGCAGGTTCCGGGCAGGATGGAGCAGGGCACAGCGGGACAAGGGCAGAGTCCATCACATTCAGACCATTATGCGTTTTAAAACTTATGAATTGGTTATTTCTGGAATTATTCCCTTAATGTTTTTGGACCATGGTTGACTGCAAGTAACTGAAATTACAGAAAGTGAAACCCAGACAAGGTGGGTCGGCCCTACATCTGGTTTGTGTGTGAACCAGATGTGAATTCAAAGGGGAATGGTAGGCACCTCTACCTCTGCATCCTCTCATCTTAATCGGGGCACTAATCAGTGCCACACCATCCTCCCCCCAGATATGGTATCATCTTTGGTATATTATTTTGGACTATGAAGCAGTTTCAGAGGCTTCCACTTGACCTTTCCACTCTGATAGTTCTTCCTTACAGGCTGAGGGCTATGTCAAGCATGTCCTTTGCACTTATATATTCATGGATGGGGAATGACCATCAGGCAGACCCATGGCTGCACTAGTCCTTGGCCTGGCCCAGGATTCCATTTATTACCTGGCCTCTCTAATGGTGATGCTTCAAGTCTCTGGTTTTCAGTGTTAACTCACAACTGCATTTGCCATGATGTTATAAGATCCTTCTGCATGCAGTCTGGCCTCCTTTTTAGTCAAAGGTCTGAAAACTAGGCAACAGCTCCTAAGTTATTAGGATGGCTGCCTTGAGCCTTCATCATTCACCCAGATTCCTTGTGGTTATACAGATGAAGCTTGGTCTTGCTCCCGGGAGCACTGTGTCTATTACCATCTCGCAATCCTCTATGGAATAGACTCCTTGGGCTGCCATGCATGACCTCTGATTTTGCCGCGTGTTATAGCTACCCCATACACCTCTCCTTGGCAGTGAGTGTTGCCATCTGCCCTCTGTCATTTCAGGATCCTGACTCCCCCACCAGGGTCAGAAGCACAGTTCTGTAACAGCATCTCCCACCACTAGCCCGGAGTTTCTCACGGATGCCGGAGCCCCTTTCACCAGCACAGTCCTCACCCCTAGGGTAGAGAGGATGTTCTCCAGGTCCTCCTGTGGACCACTGCTGCCTGGTGGGTGTTCCGTCCTCAGGAGTCTATCTCCTCCACCATGCCCACTTCTCTGAGCCTCTAGCCCAGGGATAGTCAACCTTTTTATACCTACCACCAACTTTTGTATCTCTGTTAGTAGTAAGTAAAATTTTCTAACCGCCCACCGGTTCCACAGTAATGGTGATTTATAAAGTAGGGAAGTAACTTTACTTTGCAAAATTTATAAAGCAAAGTTACAGCAAGTTAGAGCATATAATAATAATTACTTACCAAGTACTTTATGTCGGATTTTCGCTAAATTTGGCAGAATAAATCTTTATAAAACAACTTACTATAGTTAAGTCTATCTTTTTATTTATACTTTGGTTGCTCCGCTACCACCCACCATGAAAGCTGGAACGCCCACTACTGGGCGGTAGGGACCAGGTTGACCACCACTGCTAGCCCTTCATCCGCTATTTGTTACGCAGTTCTGGCAGCTCTGCTTCGCGTCGTGTGGGCCACTGCTTTCTCTAAGCGTGCACGAGCCAACCCAGTAAAGCAGCACCATGTCCAGCTCCTTGTCAGGTGTTAAGTCCTGCATCACATGACAGTGCTCCCAAATCAACCAACTCTTCTTCCCCCAACTTTATGTTTGTCTCACTCAATGCAGCACGAGGAGAAGTCAGTCCCGTGTCTGTCCCCCAGCTGCTGTTTGGACATATTGGCCATGGCCTGAAATTTCTTGGTGTACACTTCCTCTCCCCTTGGCAGACCCAGAACCTTCCTGTCAAGTGGCCAAGCAGGCTCTGAGCAACAAGGTGGTTGCTACAGATGCGAAGGGTTAAGCACAAGGCAGGGAGGGCCTAGTGGGATGTTTGGTAAAGAAACAATGAGCCCTTTTCCAGATTAGACAGTTTATTGTTTATGTGGAGAGAGATAGTATGAGTAATCAGAAATGCTAGATCCTTATGGTCCTTGTTCAGGGTGACACCAAAACACAAAAGGCCAATGATAACAACGTGGATGATGATGGCACCCAGGCTGGACTGCAGCCATGACCTAAGGGGAGGGGATGGATGGCTTAATTGTAGGTGGCCCTGAGACCTCTACCCCTGCTGCACATGCCCTGTGCAGTCCCCTCCTCTTGAGAGTGGGTGCCACCCCTAGACTACAGAGTGGGTGGGGAAGTAAATCCATACCTAGAATGTGCTTGTTAACTTACTGTCATTCCCAGTCCTGTCTGCCTTTTACACTGACCAAACAGGTGATGTGTAGTGTAGAGGATGTGCAAATCACTAGTCCTAAATCTTTCAGATCTTTATGGAACTAATGTTCGCAGTGTCCTCAGGGTCACACGCTTTTAGATGATTATCATGGCTATAGAAGGCCCTTCCAAGGACTCCAATTGGCCATTCTTACCATAAAAGACCTCATTTCTCTGGTCAAAGAAGTAGGACTGCCAAACAGGCACACAGTATGTCTGGGACACCATCTGACTCTCTGTCTGATGGACTCTGGTCAAGACTCATCTTCCTCCTGAGCTCCCTGAGCCTCCCTCTCCAGGGAATCATAGTGCTCCAGGGCTTAGGCTCAGATCAGCACCAATATCTACAAATGTGGCTTTTAATAAAATGAGTACAGGCTGCTCTTCTCTTTGCTGGGTGTTTATCAGGCAAGATCCTTAAGGCCCAGAGCTTGTTTGCTCATCTGCAAATTAAAACCAAAAATACTCTTCCGGTTGTTTGCTGTTTGCACTTACGTGATAAGATTGTATACCAAGTGCGGTATCCACTGCCTAGGATACTAACAGTACCATTCGTTTCTTCTGAAAAGTGTAAAGAGGAATAGAAATATATATATTACTATTTATCAATATCATAATAACTCACTTTTTGTATTTTAATTAATCTTTATTCATTTCCAAATTTTATAAATTTTTTTTAATTTTTTAAAAATTATTTTTATTTATTTATTCATTTTAGAGGAGAGAGAGAGAGAGAGAGAGAGAGAGAAGGGAGGAGGAGCAGGAAGCTTCAACTCCCATATGTGCCTTGACCGGGCAAGCCCAGGGTTTTGAACCAGCAACCTCAGCATTCCAGGTTGACGCTTTATCCACTGTGCCACCACAGGTCAGGCCAAATTTTATAATTTTTAATAACACAGAATTTAGGGCTAGGTCAGAAATTTAGGGGTAGGTCAACCACCAGGTTGAATGAATATTCTTGACTGACAAATTGAATAGTCTAAGGCCCAGAGGATCAAATGACTTGATCCTTATTTTCAAATAACTGAGCTATAAGATTTATCATTTACTTCTTATTATATAATCTGTATCCCTAGTCTTATTATATAATCTGTATCCCTAGTCTAGATTTTCAAAAATTTGTAAGACTAAAATGTTTGTTGTGACCATAGCTGATAGCCATGGGAATTCAGGAAGTGTTTCTGCAGAGCCGATGTTGAGGTCCGTGAAAGTGCAGATTTCTGGGCTCCAATCCTGGAGTTTCTCATCCCACAGGTGTGCATTTCTGTCAGCTTCCAGGTGATGCGACCCTGACGCTGCAGGTCCATAGAGCACACTGAGAACTACCGATGGGAGAGTATTCTGGCAACATTTAATCAAAGCCAGAAAAATATTCACCAATTTCCATCTAGGATAAATGAAGATGAGCAGCCCCCACCCCAACAGCTGCTGTGGCAGCTCCCCGAGGCCGGTTATAGCCTGTACCTGATCACATGGAGCCAGCCACCCAGCATCCGGGAGCGTGGTGTACGTAAGGATCCACAATAAAAAGCAGCAGATCTTCTGGGGGCAAGAAAAATGGAGGAAGGCGTGGGAGTGGGCATAATTTTTCACTGACTCTGTTCAGCCCTTTGACTTTTTCCTACCAATTGTTACCAAAAAGACAATCGCATGAAATGGAGTCTGTGATGCTAACTCCCATGTCACCAAACTAAGACTTAATTTGTTTCAGCTTTCCCCAAAATAGAATCTCAAACCAGTCAAGCGGGAATCTCCTGATCAGCACTAGGTTGGTAACCTGGCTGATAGACCCCTGCCATGACCTGAAGAAAAGTGACCTTGCATGCAGCACTCCACTTTTCTGCCTGGTATAACTACCTTGTCCCCCTTCCCTTCTGGCTGTAAGTCTTTTCTTTTGCCCAGCTCCTCGAGCTACTTTCTGTCTGCTAGAGGGGAGCCTGCTCATTTAAATCGACTTTTGCTCACACTCTTAAAATTTTAATATGCCTCAATTTATTTTTTAAAACTGTGTACTTTATGTAGCAAACCAACCAACCAACCAATCAAACAAACAAACCATTAGATCCCTATTTTTGATTATGAAAAGCAAGTTGTAAGGAAAATAGCCATAAAAGGAGAAAGCCTAAGGGGGTTAGCTGGATCACAGGCTAGAACTGAGTGAGAGCGGAGACAGACAGCCTTGAAGGAAAGCTGCCCATTGGGCCATCAGGCCAGTAGCCCTGGGCCAGCCTGAGGACCCGCCCAGCGCCAATCTGAGCGGGATCCTGCCCCAGCCTAAACCTGCAGCTCCCTCCTGGAAACCAGAAGTTTCTGCCTTTCTTATGGGCCCACGTTATTTACAAGTGTCAAGTAACAACATTTACTTCTAAAGGGTAGGGTGGAAGGATGGGGAAGACAGGCCTATGGCTGCTTCCAGAAGGAGAGACTATCTCTAAATCCAGGGAACGAAAGGCCAGATGAGAATCCGGTGTCCTTGAGGGAGACACAGGAAAAGTGCGCAGAGAAACAGAGAGGAAAGGGAGGAACTGTGAACCAGCTCCCAGATTATTTGTAAGCATCTCTTAGGGAGCAGGGGGCTGGGCGGAGGAATCAGAGGCCTCAGCAGAGATGCCTGGGGCAGGGTGGACTGACTGAGCTGGGAGAGCCAGGCAGGTCCTGAGAGAAATTAAGGGAAGAAAGATGATAAATTGTCATCACTGTCCCGAACGAAGCCGCAAGCAAATTCTACGGAGTAACTGCCGACCTACTTACTTAGCTAATAAATATTTACTGAATACATTGTTGTGTCAGGTCCTAAGCCAGAAAAATCATTTTAGTTAAATACAGAAGACTTAGGTGACCTGAAACTGTCTTGCTAGAGACATTAGAAGGCATGATACGGCAAGGAGAGACCAAGGCTTCCAGGGAAGGTGGCGGGAGAACGGATGAACGCCTTGGCCTCCCCCCACAACACGTGCGGAGTAGCGGGGAGGGCGTCTCTGCCCCGTTGGGTTTTTCCGGTGCCTCCGACCCGGCAGCTGCTGTGACTGCCCGGCAGAGGGCGGCCCTCCCGCCTGAGCACCGCTTTCCCAGCCACCTGCTTCCGAAACAGGACAGATGGGTACTTAGCCCCTCACCGTCCACTGAAGGTTGGGCACGATGCCAGCTTGCTGGTGGCAGCTGCTGTAGAGAAACAAGAGGCACTGGGAGGCTGTGGAAAAAGCTGTTTTGCATTCTTGCTGAGCTGGGTGGGTCCTGCCTGGCAGATGCGAGGCCCTGGCGTCCTGCACTCACCTTTGAGAGGAACCGAAAGGTGGGGTCATTTTCTTCCTGTCCTAGTGCAGGCTGCTGGCGCTGTTCCTGCTAACTGTTTAAAATCTGTTCCTTGGTGGTGTAGACTCCTAGAGCCTCTGAGCAGAAGAGACCTGGGAGCTTCTAGTCCAGGAGTCACCATTTCAAATAACTTCCAAGGCAGCAGGGACCTAAAACTGTGAAGCCCACTTAGGGTGAGACACTGAGGACAATGGTGGCTGCAGTGAACTGGAGAGACAAGCCTTGTGCATAAACTCCTAAACGCAACTGTTTCTCTGCCTGTGACTAAAATGACATACAGCCGTGGACATGAGTTGGGACGGTGGCTCCAGGTCCCCCTTCATTTTATAGCGAGAAAACTAAGGTCCTGAGAGGGGCAGCTGCTTGCCCAAGGTAGCCCCAAATCCCTCCCTCACCAGACTGGTCATCTTAGTGTTTGTGCCAGGGGCCACGGGGCAAACACCAAGCTACAATTTGTGGGATGACTGGACTTCCAGATCCACCAGCCCTTGGCTGCCCAGGAGCCTTGGATTACTTCATTTCCTTCCTTCGCCTCCGATCCTGTTTGGAGAAAGCATCCTTCCCTAGAACACAAGGCGCTCCTATTCCGTACCGTGAGTCAGCCTCTGAGCTGACTTGTGGGCAGCTTGACTCCAAGACAGAGGCCTTCCGTCCGCTGCTTCTTCCAGTGGCCACCTGCAGCTGTGCCTCCACTTCCTCTGCCCATCTCCCTGTGGCCAGGAGCCTTTATTTACTAGGATTTTTCTCCTAAGAATGAAGTTCTACTAAGGAGTACCCAGGAGCCTTTTAGCATCAATTCCTCCAATCTAACCAAGAAATAACAATTAGGAGCATAAAATGCTGTTTTCCTATAATATGTGAATGGCAGGAGGCAGCATTCGGTGGCTTTTTTATTTTTCAATTCCATCTTGCAACCAGGCACTGCCCCCTCTACAGGAGGATCAACCAGCCATGGGGTAGGGGTAGGGGGCAAAGCTTTAGTGTCAGCCTCCTGATTAGCTGGAACTGGGCTGTGGGCTCATTACCATTACCTTTGGAACCTGGAGCAAGGGTTTCTGATGGAGCTAGCCATGTGAAGACAGCACCTCACTCTCATAGAGACTAACCTCATTGTAGCTCCGGCTTAAGACACCTCCTGAGCTGCATGTGCAAATAGTCCTGAAAATCTGGTCTCAAGGACATCATTTAAGAGGAAGAAATAAAGACATTTACACCTTTAATCAAGGAAAACAAGACAAAGAAAGAAAAAAGTACAGACAAATGAGATCAGTAACCTGCAGGGCAGGTTGGGAACAAGATGGGAAGGGGAGAGGAATGAGAGTACATTTTCTGAACTATATTTTTGTTCTGACTTGATTTTTTGGAACCATTGTAATGTTTATGTTTCAAAGATAAATAAAACTAAAATAAAGCTCACAAGGATGGGGTAAACCCTAAAATTGAATATACACAGAAATAAGCAAATAAAAAAGAATGCTCTTTGACATTGATCTTGACAGTAAAAATAATTGGCCCCTTACTGAGTATTAAATATTTTCTTATGGTTTCACTTACCCTCTGTGACATCTCCAAGTGGCAGGTACTATTTCTATCCTAGTTTTATGAGGTATGGAGTGCCTCAGTGAGATTAAGGAAGGTGCAGGGACTTTAACTCAGGTTTTGTACCTGATTTGTATTAGATTTCAGTACTGAAATCCACTTATCTATTCAGCTCTGAATCAGGCACAAAAATGTGACTTAGAGTCTCTGAGTTCCAGGAATCTATGATCTCACTGATAAACAATACCAGGAAGCTGAAATGAAGGAAAAGAGTAAGTCCCTTATGACTCAGAAAGATTTAAAGGCCACAGAGATTTTAGGAATTCCAAGCATTCCAGTGGGCTGGCTTCCTAGAGGATGTGGTATGTACCTAACCTTGTTGGTGGCATTCAGGTGGATGTGCAAAAGGGCGAAGGAATTCCAGGCTGGAAGCAGAAGTGTGGAGAGGAGGCAGGTGTGCAGGAGCCATGGAGAAGAACAGCCTTCACAGATAGACCGCACCATGGGCACCCGTGTAACCCCCATGGGGACTTTTGGAACTCACAGTGGGTGACTGCTGGGAGAAAGGTGTCCACGTGTGCCTGGGTGTGCTCTGTGAATCCCCAGCCCCTGACATTGGCCCTTTGCAGCTGCATGTTGATACTTGGTATTTGCTTGCCCCTGCCCAGTGACTGGGGTCAAAGATTACCAAGAATGCCAGACACTACATTCTGGATCTACAGATGAAAACTGTCTCTGTAGAAGGGGAAATAAAATGAAATGGCTCCTTTAGTTGCCTTGCTTTTCTCTTCCATCTCTACTTTCTCAGCAGAGATTTGTATGCAGGCAGAGGCCACTTCTTGTTTGCTGAACTGAGACTAGGCCCTGAAGCTTCTTTCTAAAGCCCCCTTGTGACCGCCTCCAGGTGTGTGAAGAGAGGTGTTGGGGGAGTGCCTTCTCCTGTTCTGTCCCCTCTCCAGCTAGGGGGCTGGTGCTGATGGGACAGTGAGAGGAAATGGAAGAGAAAGCAGGGAGGCTGGGACTGGGCGCAGACACCAGCACAGGGCCTGGCTGGACAACGAGATGGAAGCAAGAAGAAATCAGAATAGGAATATTTGTATCAGACCAATAGTGGATTGCATCCTAAATTTCATCAGAACCAACATTCAGATAAACCCAAAAAAATCCTTGAACAAATGCAACACTGGCCCCCAAGGTCATCCCTTTTGAAACGATAGCAAACATCCCATAGGACAAAGCCATCATCTGGCCCCTTATGATCTTCTCATCCCTGTCTGTCACCAATGTCCCTGCGCCTTTCTGCAGCACCTACAAGCTTTGTGCTCACACCCAGTGGGACATCATTTCCCTTCCCTCTCCCAGCGACCCTGTAGGACCAGCCATGGACCACCTCCTCAAGAGCACTGGGACCCACTGTCAGGGTGGATTTCATCTCATCAGTGTCATATAGTCTTTTCACTCCCAGATTCAGAACTTCTTACTTAAGTAAGTTTTCCTCTTAGAGCAATGTTTTCCCCCCTTTATATTGAATTTATTGGGGTGATACCGGTTAACAAAATTATACAGGTTTCAGGTGCACAATTCCACAACACATCATCAGTACACTGTATAGTGTGTTCACCACTGCAAGTCAAGTCTCCGTCCCTCACCATTTATCCCCCCTATTCTGTACTTTGCCTCTCCCACCCTCCCTGCCCTCGGCAATCACCACACAGTTGTCTGTGTCAATGAGTCTCTCTCTCTTTTTTTCTTTTATGCTCAATCGCTCTACCTCCCTCACCCAGCACCCCAACCCTCCCTTGACAGCTGTCAGCCTGATCTCTATCTATGAGTCTGTCTCTGTTTTGCTTGTTAGTCCATTTTGTTCATTAGTAAAGTGACCAACTCTTTTACAATGAAAAGGAGGACAAAAATAAAGAAAACAATATTGTAAATAAAAGAAACATTTTATTCATTGCAATAATAATACACTATAATATAAATGCATAATAAAAACATTTGTAATATTTTATATTGTAATTATGCTTACATGCCTATTAATTTTTAATAATAATTGTAAGAAAATGTACACATTTAGAGTACATTAATTTCCATTGAATGCATATTTTTTGTCAGTGTATCATCTTGTAACAATATATTGGAAATATCTGAACAAGAAATATCCTTCCTATTGAATTTTATGGCAAGTGCTGCAGCTAGAGTATCAACATTCAATCTTGATTTCTCACTTGTCCAAAAATCATTAGCAATTGAAAAAACTCTTTCAACTGCTGCATTAGTTCCAGGGCAGCACAATGTAAACTGAACAAGAATAAATAAATTTTCACATGGAGTATGTTCATTTTGAAAGGGCTGAATATTTCCATCCATCTTTTATCTATTTCAATGTGTTCATTTTCCCATTGTATTAATTTTTCAGAATTTAAATATACATTCAGTCTTCTAATTTCTTCAAAGAGACAATTGTCTATTTTGTTTTTCAGAGACAGAGAGTCAGAGAGAAGGATAGACAGGGACAGACAGACAGGAATGGAGAGATAAGAAGCATCAATCATTAGATTTTGTTGCACGATGCGACACCTTAGCTGTTCATTGATTGTTTTTTCATATGTACCTTGACCGCTGGCCTTCAGCAGACTGAGTGACCCCTTGCTTGAGCCAGCGATCTTGGGTCCAAGCTGGTGAGCTTTGCTCAAACCAGTTGAGCCCGTGCTCAAGCTGGCAACCTCGGGGTCTCGAACCTGGGTCGTCCACATCCCAGTCCGACGCTCTATCCACTGTGCCACCGCTTGGACAGGCCAATAGTCTATTTTTATGTCTGGCATTTCTTTAGATAAAAACTCAAGACAAGGCCCTGGCTGGTTGGCTCAGTGGTAGAGCGTCAGCCTGGTGTGCAGGAGTCCCGGGTTCGATTCCTGGCCAGGGCACACAGGAGAAGCTTCCATCTGCTTCTCGACCCCTCCCCCTCTCCTTCCTCTCGGTCTCTCTCTTCCCCTCCCTCAGCCAAGGCTCCCTTGGAGCAAAGTTGGCCCAGGCGCTGAGGATGGCTCTGTGGCCTCTGCCTCAGGTGCTAGAATGGCTCTGGTTGCAACAGATTGATGCCCCAGATGGGCAGAGCATCGTCCCCTGGTGGGCATGCCGGGTGGATCCTGGTCAGGTGCATGCGGGAGTCTGTCTGACTGCCTCCCTGTCTCCAACTTCAGAAAAATACAAAAAAACCCACAAAAACTCAAGACAAGATTTAATATCTGTCCAATATACTTGTGATGAAGTAAAAAAACACCATTGAAAACTGTTGTTTCCCATGATGTTTGTTTCAGACCATTCTTCGATATATTCAAAACATGTCTAGTAAAAATTCTGCACTCCTTTCATAAACTTTTCTGTTATGTCTGGATTTGATTCTTCTAAGTCTGACAAATTTCTTTTTGTAATTAAAGGAAGAAATTTTTCTTCAAAACAAGATTTATATTGAAGAATAAAGTCATTCAAAATAAGACTAACTTCTGTAGCTGAAATGTGTTCACCTTTAATCTTTTGAATCATTTTGTGAAAAATAGATGCTTGATTATGTACAAAATACATTAATATCTCAGATTTTTTTATTGAAAAATGATTCCAGGATTTTAGGACATTTGTCTAAACTTAAAAAATATGAATGAAGAGGCTTAAATAATTGTAGAACATGCTCTATAGCAACTGTTAGAGCAATCCATCTAACTTCTGAATATCCTGAAAGCTTTTTGTATTCAACATTTGCTTCTTCACAAAATTGTTTCAAAGTAGCAACACGAATGGTAAAACAACTAAAATGCAAATAAATTGTAGTTATTTTTACTTCTACATCCAGTGGCATGACACATGACGTTGTATTGATTGCATTTGACAAAATATGTGCATTACAACCTATTCTTAGTATTTTTTTTGGAGTAACTCTTGTAATTTTACATATACATTATTCACCCCTTTGCGTCTTCACCCACCAAAATTTGTATTTGTATTATCAGCAGTTAGTGCAACAATTTTGGATTTCAAATTGTTTTCATTCATTACTCTGTATAGATGGTTTGACCAAATTTCAGAAGTTTCACCCTCAATGGATTCTAAATTTAAAATTTTTACTTAATGCCCTTGGTAACATTAAAATGTCTTACTATTATTGGATACAATTTAATTTCATTATGCATCAGATAAAATTGTTACAAATGCTTCAGTTTCCAAGTCCTCTGCAAGTATTTTGTCAGAGTAATTTTTAAATACTGATTTCAAAATACCCTCTCATTTTGTCCTGGCACATGAAAATTTTGCATTGTGAAACTTCTTCAATAATTTGGTTGTACAATCCATACTATGAAAACTTTGTGAATTATGGTATGAAATGCAAATGTTCCCTCCATTGCAGCCAACTGTTTTTCATCTTCAGAATATTTTGAAGTTTTAAAAAAACTTGTTACTTTACAACTGGAAGCTGATGCATCTAATGATTGCTTATGTTTGTTGGTGGTCAAGTGTTTCATTATCACTGCTCTGCCCCAACTGCAATACAAAATTCTCTGCTGCAAATATTGCAGAAAACAATGGTATCTTACTTTGATATGAGGAATGAAAAATTTCTTTTCAATTTATTGTTGAAATGGCATTTTCTCTTTTTTGATTTTTCCATTCCTTAAATAAAATTAAAAATTAAAAATAAAATATAGAACTACACGAATGATGCAAGCACATCAGGAACTGAAAATGTTACATTATGGTAGGTGAATTATCTGGAAGCAAATTAACAAAACTAAATATCAAACAAAACCACTAATTTGAAGTGATAGTCGGGTGTATTGATTATTTTCTAAGTAAAAAATGTCTGTTTTATGCAACTATTTAATCAAAATGCGTTACTAATAAATATAGTTTGAGGTTAGATTTCCACTTCAAAACTCAATTTTCAGGAAAATACTTGTAAATAAAATTATATGTATTTGGAAATTATTAAATAGATAATGAAGTAATAAAACATGAATTGTGCTTACCTGTCTATGATTGAATATTCACTGAGAAAGAAATAACTGTGAGTCTACAATGTTGTATATGCCATGTCGTGTTTCAGTAAGAAGTACACAAAGCCATTTGTGCACTCGGTATATTGCGCTCTCTCAAGGTCTCCCGTGCAGAGAGCATGCATCTCATAATCGCATCTTGCCACACTGTACTGATCCTTGACGAATCCTCATGTCAAATACAAATACATCACATCGCACGCAATGGATCGACTCTGCATTGATCGAATACGGACATTTACAGATTAGTCTTCCAATATCAAAAAGGAGAACATGTAAGAGGACACTTTTCAAGGGAGAACAGAACTTACAAAAGAAGGACTGTCCTCCCTAAAGGAGGATTATTGGTCATCTTATCATTAGAGTATACATATTGATAGGTAAAATGGCTACTTAGCCACTATCTTTCTTAAGAACAATGCAAGCCTGAAGCAGGAAGAAGAACTTGACTACTCAGTAATCCAGCTCAGACCTTTCGTGCAGCTGGATGCTGATAAGAAATGATTGGATTGGGGTGCAGGCAACTACAGGGAACTCTGGCGCCACTCCCAAGCACAATCAGAAGAAGCGATTTTGCAGCTGCCTTTATCCAAGACCCTTTGACGAATCCGTATAAACCCTGCCCCATCCCTCCCTCAGGGCTGACACCCTTTGCTGGTCTCAGCCTGCCTGCACCCAGGTGTTTTTAAAATAAATTTTCCTTTTGGAACACACTAGCCTGTGTTTTTGGATTGGACCACTGTTTCTGCCTTTTACATATGAGTGAAGTCATATGGTTCTTGTCTTTCTCTGACTGACTTATTTCAGTTAGCATAATGCTCTCCAGGCCCATCCATGCTGTCTCAAAAGGAGAGATTTTCTTCTTTTTTATGGCCACATAGTATTTCATTGTGTAAATGTCCCCAGCTTTTTATCCATTCATCTTCTGATGGGCACTTGGGCTGTTTCCAGATCTTGGATATTGCAAATAACACTGCAATGAACACAGAGGTGCATATATTCTTTTAAATTAGTGTTTCAGATTTCTTTGGATATATTCCCAAAAGTGGAATCACTGGGTCATAGGCAATTAAATTTTTAATTTTTTGAGGTACTTCCATACTGCTTTTCACAGTGGCTGCACCAGTCTGCATTCCCATCAACAGTGCTTGAGGGTTCCCTTTTCTCCACATCCTCACCAGCACTTGTTTGTTGATTTGTTGATGCCATTTTTTCTGACAGGTATGAAGTGGTATTTTATCGTGGTTTTAACTTGCATTTCTCTGATGATTAGTGACATTGACCATCTTTCATTTTTAAAAAAATTTTAAAAATTGATTTTAGTGAGAAAGTAAAGGAGAGAGAGAAAGACAGGTACATAGAGTTGCTCCTGTATGGGCCCTGACCAGGGATCGAACCGGCAACCTCTGCACTTCAGGATGATGCTCTAACTCAGGGGTAGCCAACCTTTATATACCTACTGCCCACTTTTGTATCTCTATTAGTAGTAAAATTTTCTAACTGCCCACTGGTTCCACAGTAATGGTGATTTATAAAGTAGGAAAGTAACTTTACTTTATAAAATTTATAAAGCAGAGTTACAGCAAGTTAAAGCATATAATAATAATTACTTACCAAGTACTTTATGTCAGATTTTTGCTGTTTGGCAGAATAAATCTTTATATAACAACTTACTATAGTTAAATCTATCTTTTTATTTATACTTTGGTTGCTCCGCTACTGCCCACCATGAAAGCTGGAATGTCCACAAGTGGGTGGTAGGGACCAGGTTGACTACCACCACTCTAACCAATGGAGCTATCTGGCCAGGGCACTGAGCATCTTTTCGTATGCCTATTGACCATCTGTATGTCCTCTTTGGAGAAGTGTCTATTCAGGTCCTTTGCCCATTTTTTAATTGGATTGTTTTGGGGTACTTTTGGTGTTGAGTTTTATAAGTTCTATATAAATTTTGGATATTAACCCTTTGTCAGGTGTATCATTGGCAAATATGTTCTCTCAGTCTGTTGTCTTTCCATTTTGTTGATGGTTTCCTTTGTTGTACAAACACTTTTGGTTTGATGTAGTCTCATTTGTTTATTTTTTATTTAGTTTCCCTTGCCTGAGGTGCTATATCAGAAAAAAGTATTGCTGCAAGAAATGTCCAAGATTTTACTGTGTATGTTTTCTTCTAGGACTTTCATGCTTTGAAGTCTAACATTCAAGTCTTTCCTCTATTTTGAGTTTATTCTTGTGTATGGTTGTTGGGCAGATAAAATATATTATGCTCACTTTGTTAAAGATGGCGCTGTCCACATGGAAGCCTGTCGCCCAGGTGATATTAATGTGTGTTGAGGGTGGACTGTGGGCAGGCAGGATCCTTGTAGCCTGGAGCTTGGTTTTAGGACTAAGCCTTTTCCACCCTTTTTGATGTGGAGTGGTACAATCCCATCATGCCTCAGATAAGTGACTGTGTATTAGAGACTTCCCTATTATGTATATTGGATTAAAGGTTTTGATTTCTACACTTTCAAATGGGGGCAGAACAGGAGCTTGCTCTCTTGGTTCCTGAGATTATCATTAGAGGAGAAAGCAGAGAGGAGAGCAGAGAAAGGCCACGTGGAGGAGGCCAGGAGAAGCAGCCAAGATGGTGGAGTGCTGAGTGAGAAGCCAGTTTGTGCAGAGTTTGTGCAGGGAGAAGGAAGGAGATGGGGAACAGAGGTGAATAAGGCTGGTGAACTAGAAACCTTTGATTCTAGGAAACTCGGATAAGTCAGTAGCTTTGTGAGCACTGAATGTGAGTGGATTTTGAAGCCCAGAGTGTGTTTTTACTTGCCTGCTGGGTGCAAGCTAGGATTAAAGATGATGGCCCACCAGTTTTTGGCTTCATTGTGTCTTTACCAACTGTCCAAATCCAATGTGAACCTGCATGGGCTGGGCTGCTGTCATGGTGGCCCTGGCTACTGGCTTCACAATGGTGTAAGAAGGTGATCTAGTTCTATATTTTCTTTTTGCATGTATCTGTCCAATTTTCTTACCTCTTATTAAATAGACTATCTTTACCCCATTGCTGTTTTTGCCTCCTTTGTCAAATATTAACTGACTATAAAGGCATGGGTTTAGTTCTGGGTTCTTTAATCTGTTCCATTGGTCTATATATCTGTTGTTATGCCAATATCATGCTGTTTTGATTACTATGGCCTTGTAGTATAGTTTAATATCAGGAACCATGATTTCACCAACTTTGTTCTTCTTTCTCATGACTGCTATGTCTATTGGGAATATTTTGTGGTTCCATATACATTTTTGGAATATTTGTTCTAGTTCTGTGAAATACACCATTCATATCTTGACAGGAACTGCATTGAATCTATAGATTGTTAAAACAATATTTCTTAAACATTTTAACCACAACCCTTCTTAAGAAATATCTTTTACATATGACTCAGTTGACATAGACTCACACCTATAATGAAAACAACAGTGTTATGAAATACGATGGTGGGTGCACTCAATTTTCTTTTTTCCTTCCTTCCTCCCTTCCTTCCTTCCTTCCTTCCTTCCTTCCTTCCTTCCTTCCTTCCTTCCTTCCTTCCTTCCTTCCTTCCTTCCTTCCCCTTTTTTCTTTTTTAAGTGAGAAGAGGAGATGAGATAGTGAGACAGATTCCCACATACACCCTGATGGGATCCATCCAGCAACCCTTGTCTAGGGCTAATGCTCAAATCAACCAAGCTATTTTTAGCATCTGTGGTTGGTGCACTCAGACCAACCGAGCTATCCTCAGCGCCCAGGGCCATGCTTGAACCATTAAACCAGTGGCTGTTGAGAGGAAGAGGAAGGGAAGGAGGTAAGGGAGGGAGAGAGAAGCAGATGGTTGCTTCTCTTGTGTGCCCTGACCAAGAATTGAACCTGGGACATCCATATGCTGGGCCAACCCACCAGAGCCTTTCTTTCTTTCTTTCTTTCTTTCTTTCTTTCTTTCTTTCTTTCTTTCTTTCTTTCTTTCTTTCTTTCTTTCTTTCTTTCTTTCTTTCTTTCTTTCATTAAGTGAGAGGCGGGGAGTCAGAAAAACAGATTTTCACATGGGCCCTGATCCAGCTCCACCCAGCAAGCCTCCTACAGAGCAATGCTTTGCCCATCTGGGACCACTGCTCTGTTGCTCAGCAACCAAGCTATTTCAGAGCCTGAGGCAAGGCCACGGAGCCATTCTCAGTGCCCAGGGCCAACTTCCTTGAACCATTCAAGCCTTGGCTGCAAGAGGGGAAAAGATAGAGAGAGAAGGAAGAGGGGGGAGGGGTGGAGAAGCAGATGGTTGCTTCTACTGTGTGTCCTCACCAGGAATTGAACCCAGGACTTCCACATGCCGGGCCAATGCTCAACTTCTGAGTCAACCGGCCAGGGCTGCCTTTTTTCTTCCTTCCTCCCTCCCTCCCTCCCTCCCTCCCTCTCTCCCTCCCTCCCTCCCTCCCTTTTCTTTCTTTCTTTCTTTCTTTCTTTCTTTCTTTCTTTCTTTCTTTCTTTCTTTCTTTCTTTCTTTCTTTCTTTCCTCCCTCCTTCCCTCCCTCCTTCCCTCCCTCCCTCCCTCCCTCCCTCCCTCCCTCCCTCCCTCCTTCCCTTCCCTTTCCTTCCTTCCTTCCTTCCTTCCTTCCTTCCTTCCTTCCTTCCTTCCTTCCTTCCTTCCTTCCTTCCTTCCTCTCTCTTCTTTCTTTCTTTCTTTTTTTTTCCTTCCTTTTTTTTCTTCTTTCTTGTGCTTGTTGGGACTGGAAGGTGGAAAGCCAGGGTCCTAAAGCATGAAGAGAAGCTGTGATTGCCATCGTGAGAAGAGTTACCCTTCCAAGTGGGAATGAGATTACATTGCAGCTATAAAGAAGGAAGGGCCCAGCTCTGACGTGGGATGAGTTTGGGCCTTCAGCTGCAGGTGACAATGCCCTTGGCCTGCCCTGAGCAATTTTCCTGTTTAGCCTTTTGTGACTTTCCTTATGCAATCATTCCCATTTCATAAAGCATTCCTCAACTGCTTGCTGTTTGGTTGTGTTCTGTGCTAATCTCTTTGATTGCTCTTATCACACTGGATTGCAGTGCAATCCTTTTCATGGTCTGGCTGTTTGGAACAGCCCCTGGAGGGAACCTGCCCTGGGAAAACTGGCCAACAAGTGTTCCTTGTGTGACTAACAAGACAAATGGCTGCGCTCATAGAGTCTGAACGTGCTTGACTGCTTGTCCGCCTCATCACTGCCTGGGCAGAGAGAAGCAGTCCAGAGAAACAGTCTTGGAGCTGCCCAGGCAAAGACCAGTGTCTGCGTTCAACAGTAAATTTGAATAACGCAGCCATTTCTTTGTAGAGAAACATCACAATAAAGAAATTAAGACAGTGAACCTGAAATTCAGGGTAAACTTTGGCATTTGTAAGTGGCTCTTAGGACTGCAGTTGCTAGGGAACCAATGAGAATGGCACGGCAGGGCACCAAGAACCCAAATGTGACCTGAGTCACTCCCTGCACTGTCACCAACTGTGGTGCCATCAGAGTCCTTCCCTCTTGCTATTTCTTACCCTTAGCACACATGAGTGGAACACTGTGTAGGAGGGTGATCAACAGATCGATATTCTAGGTGGAAAACTCTGTCACTGTAAGAAATGACACAGATCAGAAGACATGAATTATAACATTACATTGGGACATAAGTTGTGGTTCTGTTTGTCCTGTGATGGTGGTAGCCACACATCTTTCACAAAGGAAGAAATAATAGCCATCAGGAGCTGCATTTGGTAGTGGGCCCGCCACCTCAGAAAGGAACCAAGTGAGAACATTCCAGAATGTTTCAGCTGGTTTCTGCCTGTGTGTGGGCCCCACTTACTTTGTGTCCTTGTCCTGTCAACCTCATTGAATGCCTTCCAGGAGGCCAGCATTGTGCTGTCTGCCAAGGGAGAGGACATTTAATTTTTAAAGTGAATTTGAGCAACTCTATAGATTAAAAATAAACAGAAAAACGAATAAATGTTCTTCTGAACTGTTAACTTAGCCTTGCTCTCTGTTATATACACTAGTTGTAACTCATCACAGGCATTGTTGGTCACACAAAATAGAGAACATGGCCCTTGTTCCCAGGCGGTTACCGTTTCCACTTACGAGAGGAGAGTGAGAGGCCTTGCCCAGGGCTGCACAGAGGGCGTGAGCTGCCACCGTGGCTCGGCCCACACAAGCCCTGCGCTCTTGGGCAGTGACTGGCTGCTTCTGAGCCTCGGTTTCTTCTCATTTGTGGAATTAGGATAACTGTACTGCTCCCAGGCTGCGAGGAGGAAATGAGGGGACGTAAACAGGAACAGCTAACATTCCTGAGTAAGTGGCAACTTTCTGAGGTGGCCACATGAGACCACTGGCCTCAGTGCACAGAAGGGAGATGGAAGTGATGAGCCAGGCAGGGCGGCGCCAGCCGTTCCTGTGGGAATGAGTGGGAAATAAAGCGGGTGGGCAGAGGAGGCACATTCTAGAAAGCGTCAGTCAGACAGGCTGTCTGGATTTTGCCTTGTAGGCAATGGTAGGAGGAAAGTGATGGTTTAGCAGATGAATGTGGCCACCTGTGAATGTGGTTGCAGCGGAGTGAGGCTGGAGGCTGGGGAATAGCTGGTCAGGGGGTGAGTGCTGGATTTAGAAGACTGGGGCAGCAAGGGGAGGGGTCCCAAAAGGACTCAGATTGGGGTCTTCCACTACCTCCTTCTCTCTGTCTTTGCCTTTTTTCTCCATGTCCTCTGTCCCTGCCTCTCCATAGCAACATGTGTCCTTTTAGCACCTGCGTCAGTGTGTCCAGAGGCTCAGCAAATGCTTTAGAGGAGCGGCACTGCCAGCAGGCTGTTGAGGGGTTGACTGCATTGGGCTGGCTTTGCTGGAGTCAGTGTGTGTGTGTGTGGGGGGGCTTTGAGGGTGTCATGAATCTACTTTTTCTTTAGAATGTGAGTGAGAAAAGCTGCTGTGAAGTTAGACCTCACAGGAAGCTAGAGCCAGTTGGGAGCACCTGACACCAGGAGCAAGCAGCACAGCTGCTGGCGAGAAGAGGAGGTGGCACCTCTGGGCCTGCTGAGGCAGTTCCTCCTGCTATTTCAGGCCAAAGAAATCGGGTCACCCTGCCCCCATACACCCTGCCAGGCACTGAGGGACCATTGCTACCTCTGAGGAATGAACCCTGAAGAAGGGTCATGGAACAGCTGCCCGGGCAGGCCCCTGGGAAAGGAGCTCAGCCTGTTCACCCGGCAGGTGGGGGCCTTCCACTCCCACGTTGTTGCATATCTCCCTAGCCCCCCTCCTACCTCATGCACCTGCCTTCTGTCTTAGCCCTGAGCCTGTGACTTTAACAACCCCATCCTAGCAGGGCATGGAGAAATTCAGAGACACTCCAGGGCCTTCTGACACTTTTCCTTTCTGGGAAAACAGAACAAATACACCCACCAGGAGGGCTGAGCAGCATATTCCAGAGTGCAATTTAGATGAGAGAGCTTCTCCTGGCATGGGCACTATAGGAGGGTGTGTAGAGAGAAGTGCAGAATGGGCCTTGCTGGCAGAGCACGGTCAGGAAGAGCTAGTGGAGGGACTCTAACGGGGAAGGTCTACAGAACTGGGTTGCATTCTGACCTCTGAGGTATGTGCTTGGGAGTGAGGGAGAAGGCCCAAAACCAGGAAAGATGATGGGCTTTTGGGAGAAATTTGAAGGCCATCAAAACTCATGCAGTATATAAATTGAAGGATTCAAAGGAAAGGAGTCTGGAAGCTTCCGAGTGTTTAGAAACACAGGGACGTCATGCAAAGGCTGCTTGGGGAGGCAATGCGAGAAGCTGAGAGTCTTTGCTTAAAACGTGTTGTTACATTTGCTGAAATTTATAACTGTAGACCGGGAGGTGGAACTGGAAATCTAGGGCAGCCATGGACTAGGTGAGAATCCAGGAGAGATGTGGAGAGACACTGGGGGGAAGGAGCAGCCAGGGCAGGCGGTGGAGTGGAGCTGGACAGGGGCCAGCGGAGAAGGCAACCTAGGGAAGAGTTCTACCCGCATCTCCTCCTGCAGAGGCTGCGGGAGGGACAGCAGAGCAAAGGCTGGGGTTTGGGGCTGGAGGTGACAGGGGTTCAGCAGGTGTGGGCGGGGGCAACGTATTTCAGGGTCAAGGAGAGCGTATGAAAAAGAAGGTAATGGGTACAGACTATTTTCTCAAGGAGTAGGTAGCTGTGACAGTGGGAACAAAGGAAGCTCGGGATGTTTGAAGGCAGCAGGAAAGCACGCCTGTGAGAGGGACTGACTGCTGAAGAGACAGGAGAAAGTGAAGAGGAAGGGCCAGAGGAGGTGGAGGGGTAGATGGAGATGTTGATCTTGGGTTTCACAACAGGCACAGCCCTTTGCCCCTCAATCTCATGGGCCCGCCACTGTCTGTGTCCTCATTCTCGCAGTTAGGCAGCAGAGGGAAGTCGGGCTGTTGGCCAGACTGGGCACCTTCTGGGGCCCGGAGCAGCAGCATTTATTCCTTTTGCCCTTTGCTATGGAGTCCTCTCTTCTTTCCCCATCAAAGGGCCCCCTCAGAACTGGTTGCTAGAATCATCCAGAGGGTTGTAAACATCAGTGAGGCCCTCTGATGGCTGCTGTTTTAGGTGCACCAGGAACAGCAGACAGATGGGAAGTGAAAAGCTGGTAACCCCGAGGAAGGGAGGGGAGGACTGGGCTAATCATCAGAGTGCTTTGCAGCAGGTGCTCAGACAGCCTTTGCTGAGATGCTGAGTGACTACAGTTATAGAGTGGTCAGCACCAAAGCCTGTGTCTTTAGGGTCTGGTTACCTGTGCTAGCCCCATAGCAAGCACCATGCCAACAGGCCTGTGGAGGGAGGAACACCAACAGCCAGGTGTCTGTGAGCACCGTATGCTGGGGGGTGAGGGGAGGGGAGGGAGTGTGAAAGCAGGAAGGGGATGGAGGGAGTAAGGAAAGAGGACTTCCTGAAATTGGGATAGACAGCACGAAGGGAGAGGCGGGTTAGTACAGGGAAGACAAGAACAAAGGGGAAGGGAAGGGAAAAGCCTTTCCCTCTGAGTGAGAGTGAGGAGATGCTAAAAGGGAGGTTGGTGTTGATAAAGGAGCTGTAGGTGGGCTGTGAGGCCCTGGCCAGGTGGGACCTGAGATCTGAGCATCCCCAGCCTTGAAATTGGCATTTTCTCTTATACACAATGAGGCAATTCCACACCAAATGAACACATTCACAGAGCCCATGAACCAGCCCATAGCACTCATGCTAGGACACACACACACACACACACACACACACACACACACACACACACTTTATCATGGACTGTTGTGCAGATATTAAGAGACAGGAATCAGGAGCTCTCTATGCAGCAACACACAAAGGTTTCTGAAACAAGTTCAAGTGAAAAGAACAAATTGCATACCTGTGAACAGCATGACTTCATTTGATGAATAAAAAGAAAAATGGTATCTATTGTATTACAGAAAAATATAAATATCTTATGTGTTTGTGTGCATCACAGGAATTTAAAAAACTACTTTATTGAGGTGTGATTGGCATACAAAAATGTGCACATATTTAATGTATACAACATGATGAGCTCACTGTTAATAGTAGTTGTTTGGGGTTAGATTAGAAAGCTGGGGTTCTAAGGAGGGGCAGTTTTAACTTACATTCTTCTGGATTGTGTAGTTTTTAGCACAAGTACATGTCAGTTAACCTAATAATTTCAGTGACAACATTTTGTGAACTAAATAGGTAAAACACAAGTCTGATAAAAACAAATTCTTATGGGGACAATAGAACAGAATATTTGCAATGTCATCTTAGAAAGTGAAGTACTTCCTCTTTTCCTTCTCTCCCCCTCATCTGGTCGGCAAGCTTCATTCTGTAAGTCACTCTGTGGTTTAAATCCGAAGGCTGCACAGGGTAGAGGGAAGAACACTGGGCTTGGGGTCATTCACTCACTGCATACCTGCCCGGGCCCGCTGTGCCAGAACCCCAAGCCCATTCTGACTGTGTGACCATGGGCTTTCAGCACTCACTTCCCCATAAGATGGGGTAATAACCCTGGCTTTGCCTGCATCACATAATTGTGAAGTTGGGATGCAACAATGCGTTGAAGGTACCTGGAATCAAGAGGGTAAGAGCCCTACACACAAATTTAAGGGTTTTATAAATCACCGTCAGAGAGGCATTCTCTGAAGTCACAGTTGTAAAGTTCAATTCCCAGCTCTGGCTGAGTAGCTCAGCTGGTTGGAGCACTGTCCCTACATGCTAAGGCTGAAGGTTCCATCCTGGTTGGGGCACATGACAGGAGCCAATAAGTGAGTGCATGGAAGAGTGGGATGGCAGGTCAGTGTTTCCTTCTCTCTTTAAAATCAATAAAAAAAATCAAACTTTCATTCCCTGCAGATGGTGGTTATGGAATAAATTAAGCGGCAGTCATGAAATAGATATATTTTTGGATAACATTAAGTTGCCCCAATAATAACATCATTTTTAGAAGATAAAACAGGGAAGGATCTGTACATAGTGGACGAGAGCAACAATTACAGAAACATTTCACCCTAAAAGATGGCAAATATAGTTTATAGAAAACCTGAGGACACCCAAACCCAATTGGTATTCAGATGTCTTGATTGCTTGCTAAACTCCAGGTACACTTCACTTACTTCATCTTTATAACACCCTATTCTCTCCACTTTGCAGGGAGGTTGAGTAATTTGTCCAAGGCCATAGCAGGGAATGGGAGAGCCAGGATTCTAACCGCAGGGAGTCTAACCAGAGGCTGTGTGCTGAGCTATTCCTCAGCAAAAATGGTAGAAGTGCTTGCTCAGGAAAATAGGACTTGATATTGAAAAAGTAGTTTTTTAAGCATCTGACAAAAGTGTATTAATATAGTTTCTAAATTTACCAGGTAACAAGAATATACTTTTTTTTCCCTTTTCTTTCTTTCTTTCTTTTTTTTTTTTGACAGAGACAGAGAGTCAGAGAGAGGGACAGATAGGGACAGACAGACAGGAAGGGAAAGAGATGAGAAGCATCAATTCTTCATTACAGCTCCTTAGTTGTTCATTGATTACTTTCTCATATGTGCCTTGACAGGGGGTGGGGGGCTACAGCAGAGAGAATGACCCCTTGCTCAAGCCAGTGACCTTGGGGTCAAGCTGGCGACCCCACACTGAAACTGGTGAGCCCGCATTCAGGCCAGATGAGCCCGCACTCAAGCCGGAGACCTTGGGGCTTCGAACCTGGGTCCTCTGTGTCCCAGTCTGATGCTCTATCTACTGCGCCACCGTCTGGTCAGGCAACAAGAATATTTTTATACAGCTATGCATCATATAATGACTTTTTGATCAATGATTTACTGCATATATGACAGTGGTCTTGTAAGATTATAAAGGAGCTGAAAAATTCCTGTTGCTTAGTGACATTGTAATGTTATAGAGCCACTCATTCATTACTCTCGTGTGTGTGGAGATGCTGGTGTAAGCAATACTGTGCTGATAGTCATATAAAAGTACAGCACAGCCTGACCTGTGGTGGCACAATGTATAGAGCCTCCTCAAACTGGAGTGCTGAGGCCACCAGTTCAAAACCCAGGGCCTGCCTGGTCAAGGAACAAGTGAGAAGCAACTATTGAGTTGATGCTTCCTGTTCCTCCTCCTGCCTTTCTCTCTATCATCTCTCTAAAATCAATAAATAAAATCTAAAAAAAAAAAAAGTACAGCACATACAATTATGTACAGTGTATAATTCTTGAAAATGATAATGATTATTTACTATATATGTAATGTACTTACTATACTATAATTTTATGATTATTTTAACATGTGCGCTTTCTACGTATTAGAGCAATGTGCTCTAAGACAGTATGCTGTAGTGTGGGTATTCAGGGACACGTGGCTGGAGGAAGGGCAGGAAACTTCAGAACCTTCAGGACAGCTCACAGTGAAGGCTCAGCAGCTTTTGCAGACCTCAACAAGCGCCTGGAAAAGTTTGAAGATATGGACTAAATGCCGAAAGATCTTTATTCAGAGAGAGGAATATTCATGGTGCAGTCTTCGTTCACAAGCAAATCTATGATAAAAGAAAGGAACAAACATAGCAAATCACCATGGACATATTTCTGAAAAATGACATCTCGTCAGAGAACCTCAGGCAGGTTCCTTTGGGTCTTCCAGAATAAGCCAATGTCGCAGGAGATGGCAGTTCTGTGCGTGTTACTGCCCCTGAAGACCAAGCAGTGAGACGCGAAGTGGAGGTGGAGGACAGTGGTACTGATGATCCTGACCCTGGGTAGGCTAGGCTAATGTGTATGTTTGTGTTTTAATTTTTAACCAAAAAGTTTAAAAGGTAAAAAAAAAAATTAAAAAAAAAGGAAAAAATAAAGCTTATAGAATAAGGATGTAAAGAAAAAAGATATTTTTATAGAGTTATACAATACGGGTTAAGCTGTGTTATTACAAAAGGGTTGAAAAGATGAAAAAATTAAAAATTTTCTAAAGTTAAAAAGTTACAATATGCTAAGGCTGATTTATTATTGAAGAAAGAAATTATTTTTTAATTTTTAATATATTGTGTGTACATGGATTCAAGTGTCCCATTGAATATGATTCCCTCACCCACCACCTTTGTGTCCCTTTTTATACCCCCTTTGCCCCCCTCCCTCTAGCTCCCTCCCCCTTTCCCTCTAGGATTTGCTGTTCTGTTATCTGTATCTCTGTGTTTCACTAATCCCTTTACCTTCTCTGATCCCATCCCCTCATCCCTCTTCCTGCTAACTTCTGTCTCTCTGGTCCTTGTGACCCCCCCTCTGCCTCTATTCTGTTTTTCAGTTCACCTTGTTCATTAGATTCCACATATATGTGAGATCATGATTTTTTTTTTTCTCTGCCTGGCTTATTTCACTTAGCATAATATTCTCCAAGTCTATCCATGCTGTTACAAAGGTAAGATTTCCTTCTTTTTCATGGCTGTGTAGTATTCCATTGTGTATATGTACCATTGCTTTTTAATCCACTCATCCACTGACAGACACTTGGGTGTTTCCAGATCTTGGCTATTGTAAACAATGCTGCCATAAACATGGGGGTGCATATCTTCTTTTGAATCAGTGATTTGGTATTCTTAGGATATATTCCTAAAAGTAGGATAGCTGGGTCAAAAGGCAGTTCCATTTTTAATTTTTTGAGGAAACCCCATACAGTTCTCCACAGTGGCTGCATAAGTCTGCATTCCCACCTGCAGTGCAGGAGGGTTCCCTTATCTCCACATCCTTGCCAGTGCTTATTGTGTGTTGATTTGTTAATAAGCACCATTCTGACAGGTGTGAGGTGGTATCTCATTGTGGTTTTAATTTGCATTTCTCTGATGATTAGTGATGTTGAACATTTTTCCATACGTGTGTCGGCGATTTGTATGTCCTCTTTGGAGAAGTGTCTATTCAGTTCTTTTGCCCATTTTTAAATTGGATTGTTTACCTTCCTGGTGTTGAGTTTTAGAAGTTCTTTATAAATTTTGGTTATTAACCCCTTATCAGACGTATTGGCGAATATGTTCTCCCATAGTGTGGGTTGTCTTTTTATTTTGTTCATGGTGTCTTTTGCTATGCAAAAAGCTTTTTAGTTTGATATAGTCCCATTTGTATATCCTGTCCTTTATTTCACTTGCCCATGGAGATAAATCAGCAAAAATATTGCTATGAGAGATATCAAAGAGTTTACTGCCTATGTTTTCTTCCCAGATGTTTATGGTTTCACGACTTACATTTAAATCTTTTATACATTTTGAGTTTATTTTTGTGAATGGTGTAAATTGGTGGTCTAGTTTCATTTTTCTGCATGTACCTGTCCAATTTTCCCAACACCATTTACTAAAGAGACTGTCTTTACTCCATTGTATGCTCTTACCTCGTCAAATATCAAATGACCTTAAAGGAGTGGGTTTATTTCTGGGTTCTCTGTTCTGTTCCATTGATCTGTATGCCTGTTCTTATGCCAGTATCAAGCTGTTTTGAGTACAATGGCCTTGTAGTATAACTTGATATCATGGAGCGTGATACCACCCACTTTATTCTTCTTTTTTAAGATTGCTGAAGCTATTCATGTTCTTTTTTGGTTCCATATAAATTTTTGGAATATGTATTCTATATCTTTGAAGTATGTCATTGGTATTTTAATAGGAATTGTATTGAATTTATAGATTGCTTTGGATAGTATAGACATTTTAATGATGTTTGTTCTTCCTATCCATGAACATGGTATATGCTTTCACTTGTTTGTATCTTCCCTGATTTCTTTTATCAATGTTTTATACTTTTCTGAGTACAAGTCCTTTACCTCTTTGGTTAAATTTATTACTAGGTACTTTATTATTTTTTTGTTGTTGTTGCAATAGTGAATGGGATTGTTTCCTTAATTTCTCTTTCAGATAGTTTATTGTTGGTGTATAAAAATACCATTGATTTCTGAATATTAATTTTATATCCTGCTGCCTTGCTGAATTCATTTATCACGTGTAGTAGTTTTTTGACTGAGACTTTAGAGTTTTCTATGTACAGTAGTATCATGTCATCAGCAAATAATGACAGTTTTACTTCTTCTTTTCCAATTTGGATGCCTTTTATTTCTTTTTCTTGTCTGATTGCTGAAGCTAGGACTTCCAGAACTACGTTGAATAAGAGTGGTGAAAGGGGGCACCCCAGCCTTGTTCCTGATCTTAAGGGTATTGCTTTTAATTTTTGCCCATTGAGTATGAGGTTGGCTGTGGGTTTGTCATAGATGGTTTTTATCATGTTGAGGTATGTTCCCTGTATTCCCACATTGCTGAGAGTTTTGATCATAATTGGGTGCTGAGTTTTATTAAATGCTTTTTCTGCATCTATTGATATTATCATGTGGTTTATCTCCTTCCTTTTGTTTATGTGATGAATCATGTTGATTGATTTTCAAATATTGTACCAGCCATGCCTCCCCAGAAGAAATCCCACTTGATCATGATGTATGATTTTTTTTTCATGTATTGCTGGATCCGGTTTGCTAATATTTTGTTGAGAATTTTAGCATCTAAGTTCATCAGGGATAATGGCCTATAGTTTTCTTTCTTTATAGTGTCATTACCTGGCTTTGGAATGAGGATTATGTTTGCCTCATAAAAGGAGCTTAGAAGTCTTCCTTCCTGTTGAATTTTTTGAAATAGCTTGAGAAGGATAGGTGTTAGTTCTTCTTTGAATATTGGGAAAAATTCACCTGTGAAGCCATCTGGTCCAGAACTTTTGTTTACTGGGAGTTTTTGATAACTGTTTCAATCTCCTTTGTTGCAATCAGTCTGTTTAGGTTTTCTGATTCTTCCAGATTAAGTTTTCGAAGATTATATGTTTCTATATGTTTGGTATACAGATCCTTATAGTATTTTCTTACAATCCTTTGTATTTCTGTGGTGTCAGTTGCTATTTCTCCACTTTTATTTCTATTTATTTGAGTACTCACTCTTTTTTTCTTGATGAGTCTGCTTAAAGGTTCATCAATCCTATTTACATTTTCAAAAAAAGCCACTCTTGGTTTCATTGATCATCTGTATTTTTTTTAGCCTCTATGTAATTTATTTCTGCTCTAATCTTTATTATTTCCTTCTTTCTACTTCCTCTGGGCTTTATATGTTGCTCTTTTTCTAGTTCTGTTAGATGCAGGGTTAAGTTGTTTATTTGAACTTTTTCTTGCTTCTTAAGGTACAACTGTAATGCTATGAACTTCCCTCTCGGGACTGCTCTTGCTGTGTCTCATAAATTTTGAGTTGTTGTATGTTCATTTTCATCTGTTTCAAGAACTTTTTTATTTTTTTTCCTTGATCTCATTGTTAACCCATTCATTATTTAATATCATGCTATTTAGCCTCCAAGTATTTGAATGTTTTTCAGTTTTTCTATTGTAGTTGATTTCTAGTTTCATGGCATTGTGATCAGAGAAGATGCTTGATATGATTTAATCTTCTTAAATTTATTGAGACTTGTTTTGTGCCCTAACATGTGGTCTACCCTAGAGAATGTACCAGGAGCACTTGAAAAGAATGTATATGTTGCTGCTTTGGGGTGAAAGGTTCTGAACATATCTATAAAATCCAGTTGATCTAGTGTGTCATTCATGGCCACTGTTCTTTGTTAATTTTCTGTCTGGAGGATCTCTTCATTGATGTTAATGGGGTATTAAAATTCCCTACTATTGCCTGACCAGGCGGTGGCACAGTGGATAGAGAATTGGACTGGGATGCCAAGGACCCAGGTTTGAGACCCCAAGGTCGCCAGCTTGAGTGCAGGCTCATCTGGTTTGAGCAAAGCTCACCAGCTTGGAACCAAGGTCACTGGCTCGGGCAAGGGGTTACTCGGTCTGCTGAAGGCCCATGGTCAAGGCACATATGAGAAAGTAATCAATGAACAACTAAGGTGTCGTAATGCACAACAAAAAACTAATGATTGATGCTTCTTATCTCTCCTTTTCTGTCTCTCTGTCCCTGTCTATCCCTCTCTCTGACTCGCTTTCTGTCTCTGTAAAGGAAAAAAAAATCCCCCTACTATTATAGTATTGCTGTTGATCTCGCACTTTATGTCCATGAAAATCTTCCTTATATATTAGGTGCTCCTATATTGAGTGCATAAATATTTACAATGGTTATATCCTCCTGTTGGATTGCTCCCTTTATCATTATATAGTGACCTGCTTTATCCCTTACTATAGCCTTTGCTTTAAAGTCTATTTTGTCAGATATAAGTATTGCTACCCCAGCTTTTATTTCATTTCCATTTGCATGAAATACTTTTTTCCATCCCTTCACTTTCAGTCTATGTGTATCTTTTGTTCTAAGGTGGGTTTTGTCAAGAGGATATGTATGTGTCCTGTTTTCTTATCCATGCAGCTACCCTCTGTCTTTTGATTGGAGCATTCAATCCATTAACATTTAAGGTTATTATTGATATGTAGTTGTTTATAGCCATTTTATTTTTTAAATCTACAATCCTCTTTTTCTCAAATTTTTTTCCTTTGCTCTTTTTATAGCAGGTCCCTTAACATTTCTTGCAGTACTGGTTTGGTTGTGATGAATTGCTTGAGTTTTTTTGTTTGTTTGGGAAGCTTTTTATTTCTCCTTCAATTTTAAATGATAACCTTGCTGGATAAAGAAGTCTTGGTTGTAAGTTCTTGCTTTGCATCACTTTGAATATTTCTTGCCAATTTCTTCTGGTCTCATGTGTTTCTGTTGAGAAGTCAGATGTCATCTTTATGGGGGTTCCTCTGTAGGTAATTAATGGCTTTTCTCTTGCAGCTTTTAGTATTCTTTCCTTGTCTCTTAACTTTGACACTTTAATTATGATGTGTCTTGTTGTACGCCTCCTTGGGTCTTTAATCAAACTCTCTGTGCTTTGAACTTGTGTGACTTTTTCCTTCATCAATTTAGGGAAATTTTCAGCTATGATTTCTTCAAACAGGTTCTCTATTACTTGTTCTTTCTCTTCTCCTTCAGGAACCACTATGATGCAGATGTTGTTTCTCTTCATGTTGTCACAGAGCTCTCTTAGAGTTTCCTCAGACTTTTTGAGCCTCTTTTCTTTTTTCTGCTCTGCTTCCATTTATCTTTTCCTCTAAATTACTGATTCAATCCTCTGCTTCATCCAGCCTGCTATTAATTTCTCCTAGTGCAGTCTTCATTTCTGATATTGTATTTATTATTTCTGACTGGTTCTCTTTTATGATTTCAATGTCCTTTTTGATGCTTGCTATTTCTTTATTTAGTTGCTCATTATGTCCATCCATTGTTTCTCTGATATCCTTGAGCATCCTAAAAATCATTGTTTTAAACTCTGCATCTGGTAGTTTGGTTACTTCTATCCCATTCAGTGCTTTTCCTGGGGATTTCTCTTGTTGATTCATTTGGGTCGCATTTCTCTGTCTGCCCATTTTGTCTGTGTATTAGGTAGTGCTGTCTGACTTTGAAATTTTTGTGTGGTCTTTATGAAGAATATGGGCTCAGTGGTACTGCCCTCCAGGCCACTTGTTTTCATTGTTCTAGGAATGCTTCTTGAGGGTACTATTTTCCCTTCTGTTGTATGTATTAGATGCAGTTGGTCCTTTTGTGGGTGAGTTATCCTTTCAGGCTGGCTGGCTCTAAGGGTCAACCTTGATTATGTGTATTACACACTGTGCAATGTCTGCCCAGTTGGGTGCATCTATTTTCCACAGTGTCTGGTGCTTGCTAGACTCATCCTTTGGGTGTGCTGCTTGTGTAGCTAGCTGAGTCTAGGGTTGGTACTGTCTGCCACCCACTACCAGTAGTGTTGGCTCTAGTACTTCTTGGGTTGGCATCAGCTATTGTTTGTAACCTGCTGTGGGCTACCAGTCTGCAGTTACTGCACTTTTCACTGTTTGTGTTTGCATTATCTGTGTCTGGGTACTGTAGGAGGGACCAATCTTTGTATAAGAATCAGCTTCCAGAGAAGACAAGATGGCATTGGAGTAGGTGGATGTACCAACTTCCACCTCCCAGAACCAAAGTGGATTACAAAATAATTTTAAGAACCATCATCTGGAAAAACAAACTTTAGACTAAACTAGGAGGACTCTTCAACCAAGGAACCCTGAAGAAGGCACACTGAGACTAGTAGGAAAAGCAGAAATGTGGAGAGGGCTGCCCAGCTCCCCGGAGCAAACAGCAGCCGGGAGAGACTTGCGTGGCAGGAAGTGAGTTTAGCAGAGAAGGGAGGGTCCTAAGTCCCAGGAACAAAGCCCCAGCCTGCAACCCCAGAGCCTAGAAGAGGCGTATAGAGAGTATTTAGCTGGAAACAAGTCAGGATACTGTTTGTGAGAAAGAGACTGATTTCACAGACCCAGGATTCTTCTTAAAGGGACCATGCAGAAAACCTCTCTCACAACCACTCACCCGGGCTCCGGGGGACAGGGAGAGGAAAGAACCTGAGTAGCAGGAAGAGAGTGTAATCTAGGAGGCAAGGGAGAAATATTTTGAGAGACAGCCACCCTAACCTCTGGGACGAGTTACTCCCCAAATCTGAAGTGAATATTTCCCATGGAAACAGCAATACCAGCAAAGGGAAGCAGGACACCAGCCAAACAAGCTCTCCCACAGCACTCAAAGCAGAGTCACTTAGAAGGAGGGAGCTTTCGGGACTACAGTAGTGAGTCTTAGGGTCTGAGCTGCAGCGACCCCACCCACATGTCTGAGGGCGCACCTGAGGGCAGGTGGAAGTGGGACGTGGAAGCGCAGTTTTGTCGGCAAGGGCAGAAGCTGGCTGGTCACCACTGAGGCCCAGGTGTGAGCTCAGTCTTGCCCAGCTGGGGAGCAGGGGACGTGCAAAAGTGGTCAAGCCCAGCTGTGTGCTGCTTGCAATCCAGCCTGTGGGGGAAGGGTAGGAGCCCCAGAAGGGGTGGAGACCTGCCCTTGAGCAAGGGTGCAGGAGCACAGCCTTGCCCCGCCCACAGAACCAAGGTTTGTGGCCTGACTTGGGAGCCAGCTCCTCCCATGGGGGTAGAGCCAAAATCCCAAAACAAGCAGAGTCCCACTACTGAGCTTGGGCATGCAATCCTGCCTGGCCTGTGGAGCCAAGCCTTGCAGCCGTCCCACAAGTGGGCTCCTCTTGCAAGGGCAGGGCCAAAGCCCAGAATCAGGCAGAGACCCTCAGCTCAGCAAAAGTGCTCACCCCTGCCCTCAGGGCTGAGCATAATGCCACCTGTGAGGGCAGGGTGAAGGCCAAGGCCACCAAGGCTTGTACACCCAAGCATGTGATCACAGACACTCCTGTGAAGGAGAGGCAAAAACCACAGCAACAGTCCTAGTGGGCAGGCACTGGCAACACCCATACCTGAATGCCCTAGGCAGCAACAGCAGAGGCGGTGGTGGGCCTGAGACAGACCACACCTAGGGAACACAGAGGCCACAGCCAGTGGACTCCAGTGGCCAAAACCTTCTTTTACACAGACAAAATGAGAAGGCAGAGAAATGCAACACAAATGAATCAAGAGAAATTCCCAGAAAAGGACCTGAATGAGTCAGATATAACCAAATTACCAGATGCAGAGTTTAAAATAGTGATTGTTAGGATGCTCAAAGATATTAGAACAACAATAGATGGTCATTATGAACACCTAAATAAAGAGATAGCAAATATAAAAAAAGGACATTGAAATAATAAAAAAGAATCAGTAAGAAATGACAAATACAATATCAGAAATGAAGAACACAATGGAAGGAATTAAAAGCAGAATGGATGAAGCTGAGAATTGAATCAGCGAGTTAGAGGACAAGATAAACAAAGGCATGGAAGCAGAGCAGAAAAAAGAAAAGAGACTCAAAAAGTCTGAGGAAACTCTGAGAGAGCTCTGTGACAACATGAAGAGAAATAACATCTGCATCATAGGGATTCCTGAAGAAGAAGAGAAAGAACAGGGATAGAGACTTTGTTCAAACATATCATAGCTGAAAACTTCCCTATTTAAGGCAGGAAAACATCTCACAAGTTCAAGAAGCACAGAGAACTCCATTAAAGAGAAACCCAAAGAAATCTACACCAAGACACATCATAATTAAAATACCAAAGCTAAGTGATAAAGAGAATATATTAAAAGCTGCTAAAGAAAAAAAGACTATCACATACAAAAAAGCCCCCATAAGGATGACTTTCCGACTTCTCAACAGAAACATTTGAGGCCAGAAGGAAATAGCAAGAAATATTCAAAGTAATGCAGAACAAGAGCCTACAACCAAGACTACCTTATCCAGTAAGGCTACTGTTTAAAATTGAAGGAGAAATAAAAAACTTTCCAGACAAAATAAAAAACTCAAGGAATTCACTACAACCAAACAAAGGCTGCAAGAAATGCTAAGGGGCCTGTTGTAAACAGATCAAAGGAGAAAAAGAATATAGCAAAAGAGGAATACAGTTTTAAAGAATAAAATGCCAATAAACAATTACATATCAATAATAACCTTAAATGTAAATGGATTAAATGATCTGATCAAAAGATATAGGGTAGCTGCTTGGATAAGAAAACAGGACCCATACATATGCTGTCTACAAGAGACACATCTTAGAACAAAAGATGCACATAGACTGAAGATAAAAGGATGGAAAAAAGTATTTCACACAAATGGAATTGAAAAAAAAGCTGGGGTAGCAATACTTATATCAGACAAAATGGACTTTAAAACAAAGACTATAGTAAGAGATAAAGAAGGTCACTACATAATGATAAAGGGAGCAATCCAACAGGAAGATATAACTGTTATAAATATCTACGCACCTAATATAGGAGCACCTAAATATATAAAGCAGACTTTGATGGATTTAAAGGGTGAGATCAACAGCAATACTATAATAGTAGTGAATTTCAATACCCCACTAACATCACTGGATAGATCCTCAAGAAAGAAAATTAACAAAGAAACAGCAGACTTAAAAGACATACTAAATCAACTTGATTTAATAGATATCTTCAGATCCTTTCACACTAAACAGCAGACTATACATTCTTTTCAAGTGCTCATGGCACATTTTCTAGGATAGATCACATGTTAGGGCACAAAAGCGGTCTCAACAAATTTAAGAAGATTGAAATCATATGGAGCACTTTCTCTGATCACAATGGCATGAAACTAGAAATCAACCACAACAGAAAAACTGAAAAATACTCAAACACTTGGAAGCTAAATAGCATGTTATTAAATAACGAATGGGTTAACAATGAGATCAAAGAAGAAATTAAAAAATTATTAGAAATGAAAAATAACAAGTATACATCAACTCAAAATTTATGGGACACAGCAAAAGCAGTCCTGAGAGGGAAGTTCATAGTATTACAGGCATACCTCAGGAAGCTAGAAAAAGCTCAAATAAACAACCTGACCCTGCATCTAAAAGAACTAGAAAAAGAGCAGCAAATAAAGCTCTGAGTAGTAGAATGAAGGAAATAATAAAGATCAGAGCAGAAATAAATGACATGAGGGCTAAAGAAACAGTACAGAGGATCAATGAAACCAGGAGCTGGTTGTTTGAAAAGATAAACAAGATCAATGAACCTTTTTTTTTTTTTCTGAAGCTGGAAACTGGGAGGCAGTCAGACAGACTCCCGCATGCACCCTACCGGGATCCACCCAGCACACCCACCAGGGGGCGATGCTCTGCCCATCTGGGGCGTCGCTCTGTCACGACCAGAGCCACTCTAGTGCCTTGGGTAGAGGCCAAGGAGCCATCCCCAGCACCTGGGCCATCTTTTGCTCCAATGGAGCCTTGGCTGTGGGAGGGGAAGAGAGAGACAGAGAGGAAGGAGAGGGGGAGGGGTGGAGAAGCAGATGGGTGCCTCTCCTGTGTGCCCTGGCTGGGAATCAAACCCGGGATTTAAACACGCCAGGCCAACGCTCTACCACTGAGCCAACCGGCCAGGGCCTAAGATCGATGAACCTTTAACCAGACTCACCAAGAAAAAAAGAGAGAGGACTCAAATAAATAAAATTAGAAATGAGAGTGGAGAAATAACAACTGGCACAACAGAAATACAAAATATTGTAAGAAAATACTATAAAGAATTGTACACCAAGAAACTAGACAACCTAGATGAAATGGACAAATTCCTTGAAACATATATTTTCCAAAAATTAATCTGGAAGAATTAGAAAACCTAAACGGACTGATTACAACAAATGAGATTGAAACAGTTATCAGAAAACTTTCAAAAAAGAAAAGTCCTGGGCCTGATGGCTTCACAAGTAAATTTTTACCAAATATTCAAAGAAGAACTAACTCCTATCCTTCTCAAGTTATTTCAAAAAATTCAAGAGGAAGGAAGACTTCCAAGCTCCTTTTATGAGGCGAGTATAATTCTGATTCCAAAACCAGGCAAAGACAACACAAAGAAAGAAAATTATAGGCCAATATCCCTGATGAATTTAGATGCTAAAATCCTCAACAAAATATTAGCAAACCAGATCCAGCAATATATGAAAAAAATCATACACCATGATCAAGTGGGATTTATTCTGGGGAGGCAAGGCTGGCACAATATTTGCAAATCAATCAATGTGATTCATCACATAAACAAAAGGAAGGAGATAAACCACATGATATTTCAATAGATGCAGAAAAAGGACTTGATAAAATCCAGCACCCATTCATGATCAAAACTCTCAGCAAAGTGGGAATACAGGGAACATACCTCAACATGATAAAGGCCATCTATGACAAACCCACAGTCAACATTATAATCAATGGGCAAAAATTAAAAGCAATCCTTTTAAGATCAGGAACAAGGCAGGGGTGCCTCCTTTTACCACTCTTATTCAACATAGTTCTAGAAGTCCTAGCCACAGCAATCAGACAAGAAAAAGAAATAAAAGGCATCCAAATTGGAAAAGAAGAAGTAAAATTATCATTATTTGCAGATGATATGATATTGTATATAGAAAACCCTAAAGTCTCAGTCAGAAAACTACTAGACCTGATAAATGAATTCAGCAAGGTGGCAGGATATAAAACTAATACTTAGAAATCAGAGGCATTTTTATACACTTACAATGAACTGTCAGAAAGAGAAATTAAGGAAGCAATCTCTTTTACCATTGCAACCAAAAAAATAAAGTACCTAGGAATAAATTTAATCAGGGAGATTAAAGACTTGTACTCGAAAAATTATAAAACATTGATAAAAGAAATCAGGGAAGATACAAACAAGTGAAAGCATATACCATGCTCATGGTTAGAAAGAATAAACATCACTAAAATGTCTATATTACCCAAAGCAATTTATAAATTCAATGTAACACCGATTAAAATACCAATGACTTACTTCAAAGATATAGAACACATATTCCAAACATTTATATGGAACAAAAAAAGAACATGAATAGCCTCAGCAATCTTAAAAAAGAAGAATAAAGTGGGAGGTATCACACTTCCTGATATCAAGTTATAATACAAGTCCAGTGTACTCAAAACAGCCTGGTACTGGCACAAGAATGGGCATATAGATCAATGGAACAGAACTGAGAACCCAGAAATAAACCCACACTTTTGTGGACAACTGGTATTTGACAAAGGAGGTAAGAGCATACATTGGAGTAAAGACAGCCTCTTCAACAAATGGTGTTGGGAAAATTGGACAGCTACCTGCAAAAAAATGAAACTAGACCACCAATTTACACCGTTCACAAAAATAAACTCAAAATGGATAAAAGACTTAAATGTAAGCCATAAAACCATAAGTATCTTAGAAGAAAACATAGGCAGTAAGCTCTCTGACATCTCTCACAGCGATATATATATTTGCCAATTTATCTCCATGAGCAAGTGAAATAAAAGACAGGATAAACAAATGGGACTATATTAAACTAAAAAGCTTCTGCACAGCTAAAGACATTAAGAACAGAATAAAAAGACAAACTACAGAATGGGAGAATATATTTGACAATACATCTGATAAGGGGTTAATAACCAAAATTTATAAAGAACTTGTAAAAAACTCAATACCAGGAAGACAAACAATCCAATAAAAAAATGGGGAAAAGAGGCCCTGGCTGGTTGGCTCAGCGGTAGAGCGTCGGCCTGGCGTGTGGGGGACCCGGGTTTGATTCCCAGCCAGGGCGCATAGGAGAAGTGCCCATTTGCTTCTCCACCCACCACCCCCTCCTTCCTCTCTGTCTCTCTCTTCCCCTCCCGCAGCCAGGGCTCCATTGGAGCAAAGATGGCCCGGGCGCTGGGGATGGCTCCTTGGCCTCTGCCCCAGGTGCTGGAGTGGCTCTGGTTGCAACAGAGCGACGCCCCGGAGGGGCAGAGCATCGCCCCCTGGTGGGCAGAGCGTCGCCCCTGGTGGGCGTGCCGGGTGGATCCCGGTCGGGCTTATGCGGGAGTCTGTCTGACTGTCTCTCCCCGTTTCCAGCTTCAGAAAAATACAAAAAAAAAAAAAAAAAAAAAGGGGAAAAGAAATGAATAGACACTTCTCCAAAGAGGACATACAGATGGTCAATAGGCATATGAAAAAATGCTCAACATCACTAATCATTAGATAAATGCAAATTAAAACCACAAGAAGATATCATCTCACACGAGTCAGAATGGTGCTCATCAAGAAAACAACACAGAATAAGTGCTGGCCAGGATGTGGAGAAAAGGGAACCCTCCTGCACTGCTGGTGGGAATGCAGACTGGTGCAACCACTGTGGAAAACAGTATGGAGATTCCTTAAGAAATTAAAAATCGAACTGCCTTTTGACCGAGCTATACCACTTTTAGGAATATACCCCAAGAACACCATAGCACTGTTTCAAAAGAAGAAATTCACCCCCATGTTTGTGGCAGCATTGTTCACAATAGCGAAGATCTGGAAACAGCCCAAGTGTCTGTCAGTGGACGAGTGGATTAAAAAGCTTTGGTACATATACTATGGAATACTACTCAGCCATAAGAAATGATGACATCGGATCTTTTACAACAACATGGATGGACTTTGATAACATTATACTGAGCGAAATAAGGAAATCAGAAAAAACTAAGAACTATATGATTCCATACATAGGTGGGACATAAAAATGAGACTCAGAGACATGGACAAGAGTGTGGGGGTTACGGGGTGGGGGGGAGGAGAGGGAGGGGGTTGGGGGAGGGGAGGGACGCAAAGAAAACCAGTTAGAAAGTGACAGAAGACAATTGGACTTTGAGTGATGGGAATGCAGCATAATCAAATGTCAAAATAACCTAGAGATGTTTTCTGTGAACATATGTACCCTGATTTATCAATGTCACCCCATTAAAATTAATTAAAAAAAAAAGAAAGAAAGCGTTTCCTGAATTACGGGCGATAAAAGGAATTCAGATTGCTCAGGTTTGGAGTGTAGTGGCCAGAAGTTAAGGGAGTTCCCATCTAATGGCTTCTATTTTCTCTATTGTAACAATTCTTATGCTCAAAAATATTTTCATTTATGGTTTATATACTGTTATTTCAGGAGCAAATGTTAGTATAGAGGGTCCTTGGCTTACAACAGTCCTGATATATGACATTTCGAGATTATAAAGCTCACTCTCATAAAAACTTGAAAAAATTTAGATGTGAGCCTGGCCAGTCATGGTGCAGTGGATAAAGCATCGACCTGAAATGCTGAGGTTACTGGTTAGAAACCCTGGCTGGCCTGGTCAAAGCACATATGGGAGTTGATGTTTCCTGTTCCTCCCCTGCTTCTCTCTCTCTAAAATGAATAAAATCTTTAAAAGAAAAAAAAAAAAAAGAATCAGCTTCCTCCTGCTTAGAGATGACAACAGCTCCATAAAAACCCCAAGCTCTGTAAGATTTTCTCCACTTTTCAGCTGCTCCTCCTCCTCTTGCAACTGCCTGGTCTTACCACAGAGTCTTCTGTAGTAAGACTTTAGTGTGGGCTCAGATTGGTCTCACCCAAACAACCTCTCTACAGGTTGCTTAGGTCAGCTGAGGTTGTGAATACAACATTTGTGGGATCCCCTACTTCAGGAGTCTCTTGGTCAGGAGCTCAGTACAGGGAATGTGGCTAGAGCTTGATCCCTCAGCCACTTCTGGATACTCAAATTTTATATCTCCCCAACAAGGTGAGCAGCAGGTTCAGACCAAGTGTGGCCAACAGTCCCCTCTGCAGAAGTTCTTTCAGCTGTTGAGACCCCAGTCTCAGGGAGGAAGACTGAGAGAGTCCTCTCCTGGGGCTGACTGTGCCACTCCTGAAGGTGGCTAAGCCCCCCAACCAGATCCAACAATAGACTTACAGGGAACCTACACTTTAAATGTTCATGCTCTAACCCTCTCTCTCTTCCTCCTGTGGAATCTAGCCCAGCAGGACAGAATGTCCAGTGCCCAGGCCAGCTCACTATGAAGCTCTAACCTATCCAATGCACATGAGCTGCTATGCCGGTGCTGATCACAGAGAGTGGAACTTGCCTCAGCTGGGCCTGGTGTGAGGAGCCCTTCCTTAGGTACTACTCTAGCAAGGGTTGTTAGGTCCTGAACCGATATTTTCCGCAGCTGGCCCCTGGATGTGCCAGCCCTGGGCCTCCCAAGCAGGAACCCAGCACAGACCAGTGGGAGACACTGCCTGTGCCTGGCCCTCAGCAACCTTCTTGGAGCGACAAGCAATTCAGAGTATGTGGCTGTCTCTGCTGGGCCCAGGTGTACATGGAACTACCAAGCTGAACATCTAGGCTCAATTTTACCCACTCTGGTCCTGGGGGAAAGTCCACTCAAACAGCCAAGTTTCCCTGAGTCCTGCCTCCTGCAGCCTGTCTGTTGGCTGCTTATTTGGCTCAGCTGCTGGAAAAAACCTCTTTTAGAATCTAGAGCCTGCCGCAATTCATCAATTAGGAAGGGTGGTGGGTGTGGCTCCACCCCTTGGCCCCAGGTGTCAGTCTGTCCAGACTTTTTTCACAGACCTCAGTAAGGTGAGGCACCAAGAGCCTGGTAGGTGTGGCCTCTGAGATCCAGAGGTGTGGTCTCCCCACCCACAGTTTCAGCTGAGTCTCTTGTGAGGTGGAAGCACCAGTCATGACTCAGGAGAGTGTGTAGTGGGGAGCTCTGGTCTCAACACCAGAAAACTGAGTCACTGACGCGGCCCCTGCTTCGTGGCCTCTCAGAATGACCCATTGCCATAACTAGGGTAGGAGAGACTCCTGAGGGTGTAGCAGCAGCTTTTCCCCAGGCTGGTTCCACTCAGAGGGGGTTGCTCCACCCAAGAAAGATGGCGACTGCAGTACTGGAGAATGATTCAGCACAACGGTTCTGGTGGCCGTCCCCCAGTGTCTCTCCCTGGGCCTCCAACTTTATACTTTCCTCCCACAACTGCAATCCTCTCAGCTCTCCCCTGCCAGAGTCCTGGGTAAGTGGCTGTGAACGAGGTTTTCTGTGTGGGGCCCTTTAAAATGAAATCTGCACCTGAGAGGTGTGTCTCTTTCTTGTAGACAGAAATCTGGCTCTTTTCGCAGCTAAATGCTGTCTGGGTGCCTCTTCTAGGCTCTGGGGCTCTAGTCTGGGGCTCTGGACCTGAGGTTGAGCACCCACACCTCTCAGGGCAACCCACCCGCCATGAGAGTCCCTCTGGACCCTCCGCTGCCACTCGCTCCTGGGAGCGGGGCAGCCCTTTCCGTGTCTCTGCCCTTCCTACCAGTCTCAATATGGCTTCTTCTGTGATCCTTGGGTATAGACTCCTCGTAGTTTAGTCCAAAGTTGGTTTTTCAAGATGATTGTTCTTAAATTAAGTTGTAATTCAATTTGATCCTGGGAGGTGGCAGTTGGAACATCCGCCTACTCCGTTGCCATTTTTCTTCACCGAAAAATATTTTTAAAATAAATTTAGTGTAGCCTAAGTGTGCAGTGCTTATGAAATTATAGGCATGTCTAGTTATGTTCTTGGCCTTCACACTCACCGCTTGTTCACTGACTCACCCAGAGCAACTTCCAGTCCTACAACTCCACTTATGGAAAGGGTCCTATACAGGTGTCCCAATTTTTATCTGTTATGTTGTATTTTATTTTACTTTTTCTATGTTCAGATACACAAATACCATTGTGCTACATTTGCCTACAGTATTCAGTTCAGTAATATGCTAAAGATTTATTCCCCAGAAGCAAAAGGCTACACCATACAGCCTAGGTGTGTAGCAGGCTCTATCATCCAGGTTTGTGTAAGTACACTCTATGATGTTCACACAATGATGAAACCACCTAACAATACAGTTCTTAGAACATATTCAACTTTGAGCATGATTGGAATTGCTTCTGACTCTGTAATGTGCATGAGAGTCACAGGGAACCTGCTGAAAATGCAGGTTCTGCTTCAGGAGGTCTGCATGGGCCTGAGGTTCTGCAAGCTCCCTTACTGCTGGCTGGCCCACTGTGCTCTGAACAGCAAGGCCCCTGCAGAGGCAAGAGGGTCCCCATCACTGGAAACAGAATTCCCAAAGAAAATGAAGAAACTGGATTCTGCTCAGAACTGAAGTCATACATGAGGCAGTTCCCAACAGCTGAAGCCCCTCTTTGAGCCCCCAAACACCTGAACTTCTGGGCCTACAAAGCTGAGGTACAGGCCCAGGCTCTAGTCATTCCCCCAAGACTGACAGCTTTTTATCCAGCTTTGCCCACCAAACCCCGAGGGGCTCTCCTCAGACAGCTTTCTCCAGCTGAGGGTTCAGAGGAGAGAGGGGTTCTGAGCTGGCTGGGAGGGGCCCGTGGAGAGCAGGAGGCTCTGCAGTGTGGTTGGACAGTGGGGCACATGTCCTGGCACAATCTTTTGTGCTCTAGAAGTGTTTTCTGGGAGAGTGCATGATAAATAAGGATGTCCTGGAAGATGAGCTGTAAGGTTGGTTATAGAAGTGGGAGGTCTGTGGGATAGACGGTTGACTTTGCCTCCTCAGTGGTGATGTTCATGGCTGGTCGTCAGTGTGAAATTCCAGGTATAAGGAGTTTGTGTTTTGAGAGGTCATGAGCTGGTCAATCTTGTTGATCTATCAACTTCATAGCAGACTATTTGTTGAATGAATGAATAAATGAACACAAAAAGAGCTAAAGAAAGTGATGAAGTGCTTAAGGCAGTTATCGTCTACCTCCTCCTTGGACTAGTGTAGGAATGACTCAAGTCCTGCTGCCCACTCACTTTTTCAGCTTAAAACCACATGTCTTGGGGTGTGGTGGCAGTGAGCTGACCCCTCCCTTCTTCTGCAAAAGAATCTTCATTACATACAGTTCCTGAGTTTCTAGCAAGTTTCCTTTCTTCCCTGCTTTCCTGGTATGAACTGAGAAGTTAGGCTGGAAGGAAAAACAGGGTCTCAGTTTAGATCTCCAGAGAAGTCATTTTGATGAAGTGTTCAAGAACACTAGACTGTCCTGGCTCAGAGGGGAACCAGAGATGTTGGGACTGTTTCAAGCTTTGAAAGCTGTGTTTCTGCCCCCTCTGTATAGGTCCTGCACCACATCATACCCAAATGTATGACTTCAAAACCAGGAAGAGACCAGGCGATGAGTAGTCAGGAAGGGCCAATCCCCCATGTCTTGTGGTGAAGGAACATACCAGTTTGTCTGGCACAACCAAAATTCAACTCTTTTTTGCTGTGGGATGCTAGCTTGAAACCACTCCAACCAGTGAGTCTGTGCATCACAGCTTGGCTGTCTGGGTGTCTGAAAGTGCCCTTCTCTGACACGCCCTCTCTGTCTGGAACTTTTTGCGGGCATTGTGGGGGCAGAGCCAGGGGTACTGGTGTCCAGTCCTGTTTGATGGGGAGTGAGGGGAGGACAGCCACGCCTGGAGCAGGTGGGAAAGGGTGGTGGTGATGGCAATTTGTGGTTCTTGAGACATTATTTTGAAACTATTCCCTGTAGGACTTGGCCATGGGTGGGTGCAAAACAGATTCCTTTCTTGAGAAGTCTCAAGAGAACAGTTTCCAATAACTCTCAGTTATGGTCAGGCCACTGTGTCAACTTAACTTCTGAATAAAGCTTGTGCCCTGGCTTTCTGCCTCTTTTTCCTGAGAAACTGGAGACAATCTTGGGGTCAGGTCTCCTAGAAACGCCCTTTTTTATTCAAACAGGGTTGGAGAAGACTTAAAATGCAGGCTGTAAAAGCAATAGAGTTAATAAAAAAATAGAGGAAAGAAGGGGAACTAAAAGTGTTAAATAAACCAAGTGCAAATAAGAGTTAACACCACAGGCATCACATGTGCCTCTGTACTTACTGACACCCAGGGAAAAAGCACTTAGAAACGTGAACTCTGTTAAGGCCCTCACTGGTTTAACTGTTGTTTCATTGTGCCTCAATTTCTTTGTCTGTACAATAAGGTAAAAGTACAGCATCAGAGTCATACTAACATAACATGAAATAATATACAAAGCACCTGCAACAATGCCAGCACAGGGGGCATTCAACTGCATCAGAGTTATAGTTATTACTGCCTCATTCATCTGGGACTATAGTCAAGCAGGAGTAGGTAGAGAGAAGACGGTTCTCCTCTACTCAAAGGCTCCTACCTTCTCGTCCCTGGATACTCTCCCCCATGCTCCTCTTGCTCCCATCCAAGTCCTAATGGACAGCCTCTGTATTGCCTTTGATCCTGGTCTGGCTTCACAGTGTTCCCAACCCCACTGCAGTTCCCCTCCTCCAGGTAGCCTAATTTCAGGATGCTCACTTCCTTTTCATCTTGGAAGTAAAAGGCAGAAACTAGACAGCTTGTGGCTATCACTTTGTTTAAGCTATCATCATTTTGTGCTCAACTAGCTATATATTTTTTTCTATTACCTGGAGAAAAGTAAACTTTTAAACATTTCTTCTAGAACTTGCTTTACAGAACTTTCTCAACTATAAGCTACATGACAAAGCAATTGAAACATTTAGTTAAAGCCTATACCTATATGTTAATTAAGAATTAAATTATCTAATTCTAGCTGCCAAAAATATTAGGGGCATTAACACCACAAGGGGCTTGGCTATAGTCACATGACTAATGAGCAGCAGAGCATGTGGTTAGGCTTTACAGTCTTTGTGTTTAACCACTAGACCAAATGGCCTCACTAAGGTCCTAGACAATAAACATACTCTTAGGATCTCTGTTCTCTTGCCCACATTCGGCCTTGAGGTCAGGACCCAGCGTCACTGTGTCTGAATTGGGAGTCTTTATTCTTCCTCTCTTTCCACTTTCAAGGCACTGTAACACCTCTTCACAGGCAGAGCCCTATCTTTTCCTCTCCTGGGGAAGATGAAGGCATCCAGACCAGATAAGGAAAGTCCATATCTCTAAGGGCATTTTTCCCCCAGGTGAGGGGGTCTAGGACCCACCTTCAATACTCACTTACCCCTTTAACACGTTGGCACTCTGAATTGTTGTCATAGGAGGAAGGGTAAGATCATTCCAGAGCCTTAGGACATGGACAACATTCACTTGTAATTCAACAGGATTCCCTTTGAATCTCCTACTCCCTCAAACCCACCCAAGGGGCTTGGACCATGCGCTCTCACTGGGATGATATTCACCTGGGTGGATATTCCCACTGACTCACACAGAGGTTGCCAGCAAGTGTTTGCCAACTTAAGGAGCTAATACCATAGACAGGCAAAAATATGCCTATGGACAGAATGAAAAAACATATTGGGGAGAGTTCTAGGCACTTTCCTTATAAATAACTGCTTTGAAAATAGTTTTTACATAGAAGAACTCTAATGATCTTTAACAGATGAGTCCTTTTTTTTTGACAGAGACATAGTCAGAAAGAGGGACAGATAGGAACAGACAGACAGGAAGGGAGAGAAATGAGAGACATCAATTCTTCGTTGCAGCTCCTTAGTTGCTCAGTAATTGCTTTCTCATATGCCTTGACGGGGGGAGGCCCCTGCAGAGTGAGCCAGCAACCTTGGGCTCAAGTCATCAACCATGGGGTCATGTCCATGATCCCATGCTCAAGCCAGTGATACTGTGCTAAAGCTGGTAACAGGGGTTTTGAACCTGGGTCCTCTGCGTCCCAGTCTGATGCTCTATTCACTGCACTGCCACCACCTGGTCAGGAAACAGATGAGTCCTTTCATTGAAACTTTTCATAATCTTGAAATAAAATATGGGTGGAGGGAGGTGGGTGGATGCCAGAATTACATCATAATTGCACTTTAGGGTCAGTGCTCCCAGACATGCACTTTCTTTTTGGATATGACCTTGGGACTTAGAGCTTTGTAAATCAGTCATACTACTCCATCATAGGTAGGTCAGAGTATGCTCAGGTGGAGTTTAAGCCTCCATAGATGGTTCAGATATAGCAATGACTTACAGATTTAGTGTTTCTGCTCCTTTGTGCCTCACTGCTAAAGATGGCAAAGGGAGGAGAGCTCTAGAACACTGAAATCCTAGTGAGTCTTTCCGTTGGAATTCTTAAATCTCACTACAACTCTGACACAAGACCATGAACTTCTTCTCCCATGGCATGATCAATTTTCTTAATCTCAGGCTGTATGATGAAATGCCACTGAATGTGCAGAGCAAATTTTATTGTGAAAACTACATTATAGACCATGTAGGGAGGCAAAGTCCATTTATCTTCCGAGATGGGATGCAGAGAACATGGACTTTCATCCTTTTCTACATCCTGAAACAGGTATATTCAAGGAAAGAGCAAAAATGTTAATTAGCATGTACTGAATGCCCTGAGTTCTAGTCACATTCACACACAGTGACCAGAGGAGGATTGAGGTCGGTTGAGGCCCCGGGCCCAGAAGAAAATATCGGGCTCCTTATATTAGAAGAAAGTGTAAAGTTGGGGTTTTGCCGGGTTCGGTGCTCTTCAGAAGTCGCTTGAAATCCGCCTCTGACGGTGACACTGAATTAGCACCACATGGCAGGTACTTATCGCTAACAATTCACATTCGGGAGGGAGAAGTGGGCGATTTGAGACTTGCTTCCAGTGACGCAGTGCAGCGATCAGGAGCCAGTACTGGACTTTTCGCATTGGTGTCTTCCCTGCTGCAGCGCAAAAATCACAGGCCCCTGAGGGGGTCGGTGACCCTGGGCGGGTCGGTGAGCCCGGGCGTCCTGGGGCCTGGGGAAGCTCTCAGGGATGGCCTGGTTCTGTGACTGCTGTCCACTCCGTCTCCACCCATTCTGCAACTGCGGGAGCGAGGCCACCCCATGAACACCTTCTTGCCCCCCTCTCCGGGCGGGGCAGTGCCAATCTGGCTAAGGACATCACAGGGGCGACAACGTGCAGACTGGACCTGCAACATCACCGGCCAGGTGCGGTCTCCTGGTTCCAGATGGCACTCAAAGTGCGCCGGGTTACAGATGTGCCTGAAGTACAGCTGGGCGCATCTGCTGGGCAAGTGGGGGTTTGTGTAAGGAACCGGGAGCCACCATGGTCGGGGCTTCTGCAACCCAGCAGATAATCCCCGCAGTTACCAAACTGTGTGGTCAGACCGGGCGGAGACACCCAGCACAGCACTCTCTCCACCCCAGGTGATCAGCTGCTCTTGACGGCGAAGCCTCTGGTGCTGGACCAGCCAATGAACGCTGCCGCCAGGCATTCCGGCTGGGCCTGCGAGCCCGCCGGTGTGCGTCACTGAGGGCGGGGCTCTCAGCTGGAGCGCGCGCGCGGTAGGTCACGTGCTCCTCGGCTGCTATAAGGTGAGGCTGCGGCGGGTCCCACCGTAGTGATGGCTGCCGGCGTGCGCTGCTAGTTGGTTGTGCTGCGCTGCTGAGGCACTACGCGGCTTGCCCGAGGTCCCAACCTGCCTGCCGTGTGCTCGCTGCCTGGACCTCTCCGTCCCTGCTCGCCCTCGTCTCCTGTGGTGAGTGGGGCGCTGCGGTGACGGGCGCTTTCTCTCCAGGCGGGCGGGGTTCCGGCCTGCGGCGCCCGCCTGCCCCAGCCTTTTTGGCGGCCCCCGAGCGCGGGAGCGGGAGCGGGAGCGGCCTTTTTCTGTATTCTCTGAGGGCGCGTGGGCAGGCGCAGGGAGGGGCCCACCACGTGCTGGCCGTGCATCCTGCCCCGAGCGCTGGGCAGCGGCCGTGGGCGTGAGCCATCGTGGTTCTGTGTCCCCAGGATGATTCTGCGTCCCCGAGCGTCCCCGCCATGGCCTTCCGCGCCACGCCGCTAGCCCCCCGGAGCTCGACACGTCCTGGACCTCAGATACCCGCGCACAGCGTATAGCAGTGACCGGCCCGGTGTCTGCCGCAGTTTACAGTATTTAATTTTATATAATATATATTATTTATTTGAGCGTCTGTGATACCTCATACTCATTCTGTTTACACGCCTGAAAGCCGCTCAGTAGTTCTTGGTAGTTAAGGCCGCTGCTTTGGGGATGGCGTCCACCGCGACCACGCTGGTGGCCAGCACCGTGGCCGCCGCATCCACACGGGTGGTCAGCACCGTGGCTGCGGCTGCGGGCCAGGACTACCTGTGGATGCTGATCCTGGGCTTCGTCATCGCTTTCGTACTGGCTTTCTCCGTGGGCGCCAATGACGTGGCGAATTCCTTTGGGACGGCTGTGGGCTCCGGGGTGGTGACCCTGAAGCAGGCCTGCATCCTCGCTAGCATCTTTGAGACGGTGGGCTCTGTTCTTCTGGGGGCCAAAGTGAGTGAGACCATCAGGAAGGGCCTGATTGATGTGGAAATGTACAACTCGACCCAGAACCTGCTGATGGCCGGCTCGGTCAGTGCCATGTTTGGTAAGTTCTGTAGTGTGTCATTCCCCCCTTCCTTCGGAATGTGCTAGGCACATGAAATTTTGCCATTTACTAAATGAAACTCGACTGTGTTTCAGGTTCTGCTGTGTGGCAACTAATGGCTTCGTTTTTGAAGCTTCCCATTTCTGGAACCCATTGTATTGTTGGTGCGACCATTGGTTTCTCCCTTGTGGCAAAAGGGCAGGAGGGTGTCAAGTGGTCTGAACTGGTGAAAATTGGTATGTTTAATTCAAAATGGATTCTTAATTTTTTATTCTTGTTATGTTCCATGGCATTATGGATGGGAGTTTGTTGTGTAAAAGGAAGGGACAGACTGAAGTTCTAAAACAGTACAGAAATATAAAGTGTGTTTTGGGTCTTGATTTTCATTTGTTAACATTTGTTCTAAATGTGTTCTATTTCAGTGATGTCTTGGTTTGTTTCTCCGCTGCTTTCTGGTATCATGTCTGGAATTTTATTTTTCCTTGTTCGAGCATTCATCCTCCGTAAGGTAATCTTTTTTCCCACCTTTTATGACCTTGATTGGATTACACTGAGTGGTGTTCAAACTGATAACATTCCTGCAAATATGGTTGGTGTATAGGTATATAGCTTTGGAAAGTTGAAAATTCTTTGTGCCTGTACAACTTTTGTATGTTGCTAGGTTCTCTGAAAGATGCAAGCTTTTAATACCTGAAGGTGTTCAGGAGGGGAAATTGAATGAGTGCTGTGGTGTGCCAAGGAACAGGGGAGACTGGGACTGGAGAGTTAGGGCAATGTATTTAGAGTGGTTTTGTCCAGCTGTGTGCAGATTTCTTTAAACCATCATGCAAACCGTTTTGAATTATAAGCTTGGGGTTCAGAAAGGCATAACATTCTCTGCAGCTTTTTCATAGTGCCACTTAAATAGAGTGGTTTTGGTCTATATAGCTAATTCAGTAGAGCTGATTGTCATAACCTGATTATAAGCATCTAGGTAGGAACATTAATTGTTATAGTGGTTAGACTCAACTTTCACAGAATAGGTGAAAAGAATCAGAGAAGGTTGTTTTGTTTTGTTTTTCTTGGCCAGAAAAAAAAATGCAGATAGCCATTAATTTCCTGTCTACTTGAAAATCCCTTTTCAGGGACTTGATAGCATTTCTTTTATCAAGAAGTCTGAATCTGGCTCCAAAGTGGGCAAGGGGTGTTGTCATTGGACTGAGTTACAGCAAGCATAAATGCATTTTTCTAAGGAAACAAAGTTGTCCTTTTTCTGAGATGAATGGCTCTTAACTGTCCATTGTAAGATCATTTTAAAAATGCATTTAAACTGTAGAAATCTGAGTGAAGGAAGATAGGTAGCTTAGTCCCCAGGGTAAGAGTATGTTCAGACCCGCTTGTTTGGTCTAGTTCTAGGCTTCTGTAGGGAAGGATTTGTATCTTTTCTCTTTTAGAAACTCTGACAAGTGATTCCTGATCAGTTTCCCATGGCATGAGTCTGGCAGAATGAAGCAGTTAAATACTTCAGTACTTTGAAAATTTGAAACATTTATAATCTGGGATAATATGAGAGTAAACAGTTCATTGATATTAGCTGGTATTTATACAGCAGGCTGGTATGGCTATACTTACTTTCTCACTTCCCAAAGCTATCTCAGATGTCAATGTGATGCGTAAATTGGAGGTTTACCAGTAGTCCCAGACCAGATGTTTTAGTATTATTAGAGTCACTCAGCTTCCCCTGTACCAAGAGAATTGTTAGAGAACCAAGAGAATTTGAGAATCCCTTATTAGGGATTCCTGCTTATATAAAGGTTTATACTGGGTCTGCTGATTGATTTTTGGGAAGAGATGCATCTGATTCAGGATGGATTTTGTAGGTCTCAGGACAAAACAAACCACTTCTTTCTAGGGAATGAAGTGCTCTGAGATGCCCAGATCTCTTGTTTGGGGAATGCATGCCAGGTATTTTTACCCCTGGTTATTGAGAGCTTCAGTTAAATATATTAATTTCTTAACTCTCTGTTCCTTGTGTGGATATGAGGGTGGACAGGATCAAGAATGATTGCAAAAGTGTTTAAAACAATACTGGCTTTGAGGATCTTCCTCACTTTTACCCCTCACCCCCACCCCAACCCCAGTCCTGGGGTGCATACTCTTGTTCATACACTGTGTCCAGGCTGTCAGTACCTTGAGTTTTCAGGCAGTGAGTGGTAATATTTCTGGTTAGTTAGGCTTTAAATCTCAAGAAAATGTACTTAGACATGTAACCTTTGGGGGTCCTGGCTGTTAAAATCTTCCAACCTTAGTTTTTGTTTTAGAAATTAGTGTTGAAATTGCTTTTTAAAAGTTTATTCTTGAGCCTTCACCGGGTGGCTCAGTTGGTTAGAACATCCTCCCCATACACCAAAGTTGACAGTTTGATCCCCAGTCAGGGCACGTACAGGAATCAACCAATGAATGCATAAGTAAACGGAACAACAAATCCATGTTTCTCTCTCTCTCTTTCTCCCTCTCCTCTCCTTTCTCCCTCCCTCTCCCTCCCTACTTCTCTCCTTCTCTCTGACTCCCTCCCAAATAGGGGAAGGGGAAGTTTTCCTGTTGAGGGTTTAAATTCTAATCAAAGAAAACAGGTCTTTCAGCATTCTCCTTTCTATTAGGAACCACACTGACTATATCTAGGACATCTTTTCAAACTCAAAGAAACCTTTTTCTTTAGACAAAAACTTACTGGAACATTCAATATGTAAAACATGAACTGTAGTGGTTGAAAATGGGGGTTATAGAGACCTCTTTCCTAACCCGCATAAATGAGACACATTTTTTTCCTGGTAAAATTTTAAGGAGTGTCATTTGGGTCATACGGTAATAAGTAGTTCATAAAATTGTTAGCTCTGATTACCTCTTGGGAGGGACTGAGGTGGCTGGATAGTCCGGCCACCTCAGTGGAGAGATACTGCTCAGGTTTCTCCTTTTTTCTAGACTCTTGTGAACCTTGGGATTTTTAGTCCATGAACCTGCTGTTTCATAATAAACGACTAGTGCCGCTTATTCTGCATCTTATTCCCGGGTAATTGATTGCTGGCTACCTTGGAATGTGTAATTGGACTGTGCAGAAAAATAAATGACTACGTGGACTACTTCCTCTTTGACCAACCAGTTACAGTTTGATTTGAAACCACAATGCCAACTATTATTTGAAAATCTGTTAAGAGTAGTCTATATATGCTTAAGTCTGTAGAACGCTAATGAGTTTTGATTGGGGGTGGGTGTCCTAGGTTCCTTGGAAAGTTTACTTAAAATTATAGATAGTTCTTAAAAGAAAACTGTATATACACCTCAGGTTCATAACCTATTGACTGCTCTTGGGGTATGACCCACATTTGTTGAGTTGCTCAGTGATGCTTAACAGTCCCTCAGTTCTATAGGTTATTGTTTACATTTTGGCTATTTATGTATAAATAGGGGAGCTAAAACTTAGTGCTTTTTGTTTTTTTAATTTTTCCATTGATTTGAGAGAGAGAAGGAGGGGGAAGGAAAGAGAGAAGAGAAAGAAACATCAACTCATTACACTTGGTTGTTCCATTTAGTTGTTTCCTCATTGATCACCTCTCGTACATGCCCTGACATGGTGGGGATCAAACTTGTGACCTTGGTGAGTCCAGACAGCGCTCTATCCACTGACCTACCCAGCAGGGCCAGGGTGCTTTTAAGTGAGGGCCCATCTCTACTGATTTGGAGTGGCACCTTTACTTTCTCTTGTCTCGTTGATCTTAAGCCACTGCTTTTCTCTCCCCAGTGTACTGGTGTTTTGTTGGAAGCTTTAGGATCACTTTTGGATCTTTTTCTCTCCCTGCCCAAGATTTTCCATTGGATTATGGTCAAGATAGTAAGCCTTTAGTCCAACATCTTTACAGTTTAGCCTTCTCATGTACATATTCAGATTCATGCTCTCATGCTTTGTTTTCCTGTGGAATTGGTACACATTTGTAAGTGGAACTCTTCTTGTCTCCATTCACACGGGCCTCTATGCTGTTCCTTAAATATTTTAAGTTTTTGCCTTTGTGCTTTCTGTCTGACCCTGCCCTTCCCTGCCCCCCACAGTTGGCTTCTTCTCTACTCCTGGGTGTATACATGCTTATTGACTTACTCATTTGTTTCTTTGCTCCACTGATACTTCTACCTCCCCAAATTAAATTGTACTCCTTCCATCACTACCCCCTTACCCTTCTTTATTTTCCCTCGTATCATTTGTTGGTGCTTTACATACATTATTCTGTGCTAGAATGTAAATGTCAGCTCTGTGAGGGCAGGGACTTTGTCTCATCCACTTCTGTATTTCTGAGCCCAGACTAGGGCTTGGCACACTCTGTTGAATGAGGGGTAATCCAATGTATGATTGGTTTTTAGCTTAGCACTTCGGTAAATCATTAATAATAGCATATTTATCAGACTTTAGATAAGGTGGTTGTTAATAAGTATATTCTTCTACATATTGTATTTTTAAAGAAATCTTTGCAGCTATAAAGTCAGGTAAAAAATGTTCTAACATCTCATGGTCTGCTTCTTGACAACTCTTACAAACAAATGTCTAGTACACCTTCAGGTATGTGTTCAGATCTGCACCTAGACAACAGGTACCTTGAAACACTGGGTGTTGAAACTGTTTTCTGTTTTTGTTTTTTTTTTGGGGGGGGGGGGTTGGCCATTACCTACCAGTGACTGGTATAGATAGATAGATAGTCTTGTTAAAAACGGGGTGGGTGGGGGGACTCAAACAAAAACCAAACATAAACTTAAAATTCAGGTAGGTGTAGATCATCAGCCATGATGAACAGACTTCCAGGAGCAGATGCAGGAAAAGGCTGAATGGCTTTGGGAACTACTGTGGAGAAACAGTTACTGGGGTTGGAATTCTTTTTTTTTTTTTTTTTTTGCATTTTTCTGAAGTTGGAAACAGAGAGACAGTCAGACAGACTCCCGCATGTGCCCGACCGGGATCCACCCGGCACCCATGGGGCGATGCTCTGCCCACCAGGGGGGGATGCTCTGCCCATCCTGGGCGTCGCCATGTTGTGACCAGAGCCACTCTAGCGCCTGAGGCAGAGGCCACAGAGCCATCCCCAGCGCCCGGGCCATCTCTGCTCCAATGGAGCCTTGGCTGCGGGAGGGGAAGAGAGAGACAGAGAGGAAGGCGTGGCGGAGGGGTGGAGAAGCAAATGGGCTCTTCTCCTGTGTGCCCTGGCCAGGAATCGAACCCGGGTCCTCTGCACGCTAGGCCGACGCTCTACCGCTGAGCCAACCGGCCAGGGCCTGGGGTTGGAATTCCTGACCCTGCCCTTTTTACAAGGCTCTCTAGACATGGGTTAATTATCACAGCTTTTTAAATGTTAATTTTCAGGCAGATCCAGTTCCTAATGGTTTGCGAGCTTTGCCAGTTTTCTATGCTTGCACGGTTGGAATAAACCTGTTTTCCATCATGTATACTGGAGCACCTTGTAAGTACATACCAAAATAATCAGATGTGAATTTAAAGTTGTTTACAAAACTTGCATTAAATGCCCAATTTACCCCTTTTTGCTTTACAGGGCTGAAATCTCCTAGAAGGTGGCTGGCCTGCACCCATTTCAGAAGGCTGCAGGCTAGTGTATGCTGAGTTAACCAGTTAACCTAGATAGGTTTTCAACCAGAGACCTGCTCAGATTCTAAATCACTACAGACCTTTACCCTTTAGTCTTCACAGGACCCAAGATAATATGGTCTTCTCCCTCCCTTTCTCCTATATATACTAAAAATACTGCTATTGGTACTGGCCTCAACTGCTGACTGCTGAAGAGTTCTTAGTTATGTCTGGTCTTCAGTAATCAGCCATTTAGCACTAGTTTGCTGGATATTCTTGTTTTTCTCTCCCAAACGGAGCTCCTTTTGTTTCTGTGTACTAAAGTTACTCTCCTGAACCTGCTTGAATGAGAAGAGTTGAGATGTTTAACACCTTGTCTAAGTGCACGAGGAAGAAGAATTCATGCAGCTAAGAGGAAAAGTAATTTGTGATAATGTAAAGATTGAAATATGGTTACTTTATTTTGGGGCTAAAACAATTTAAGGATTATATTATGATACATATTAAGCACCTAAAAAAGATTGACAACTTGTAACTTGTCGAGCAGGGCTCTACCTGCTCTGAGCAGCTCATTTGCGCTGTCTGGGGTCATTGGGCACAAGGGGTTTTGACCATTAAGTCAGAGCTCTTGATCATTTGACTGATGCACTGGAAGAAACACGTGTATGTTGTTGCCTAGGACACATGCGCATATAGCAAGGGAGAGGGGGAAAGGGAAATGGAATAGAAGCTGGAAGCTATGTGAACTTACTGTGTGCTGTGCACTCATATTTTCAGATATTCTTTCTAGTACTTTTTAATACACTGCTCACAAAAATTGGGATATTTTATAGCTTCATATTAATTTTTTAAATATCCCCTAATTTTTGTGAGCAGTATACTTGTGGCTCCCTAAATGGATTTCCTTTTTTTTTTTTTTTTAATTTTCCCATTGATGTGAGAGGGTAAGGGAGGGAAGGGGGGAGAAAGAGAGAGAGAGAAAGAAAAGCATCAACTCATTGTTCCACCTAGTTGTTCCATTTAGTTTTGTACTCAGTACTCATTGATTGCTTCTCATTTGTGCCCTGACTGGGGATTGAACCCATGATGTCAGCGTGCCAAGATGACACCCTAAACACAGGCACCTGCCTAGGCCCTGATTTCATTTCAGACTAATGGATTCCCTCACTGAAGTAATGTCATTAATCAAAAATGCGAGTTAAGTATTTTTAACCTTTGTCTTTATTCTTGTAAGTCAGGAGAGAATGTGGCCAACTTTATGAGAATATTGATCTTTTTAGGGCATATGAGCCTCCTTATGAAATGATGCAGGCAAAGAAAGCTTGCTTGCAGTATTTCCATTCTGTTTTATATTGGGTTCTTCATGCTAAACTGAGAAGTCTGAGGGGCTCTTAGCGCTGCTGTTTTGTGTAGCAGCAGCAAAGCTCATAGTTTAGTGGAATTAGAAACATTTTCAATCATTTTTGAAAAGGGAACTTGGATGTTTTTGTTTTGAACTTTGTGGATCATTTACAAGAAAAAGCACTCTCATTTCCCCTTTTTGACTTGGAATGTGGGCAAATTTAAATTGTGATGGAGATTGATCAAATTTCATGTATATTTTAGTTTGTATGATTTAACTACATGATCAAGCTTGAAAGTAGGAATTAAAATGAAAGAATTTATGGTCACTATAAAACTTGTGTTTAGAAGGGTCCTCAACCAAGATTCTAAGGTGTTTTGCCTCTATCATTAATAGTACATTCGAGGCTGTGAGCCTACTGATATTTCGGTGATAAGCAAATGGTGACAAATATTAATGAACCCTGAGCCTTAGGAGAAGTAGACAAGTTTCTAAGATACAGTTTGTAAGTGAAACTACCACTATTTTCTTTTTGTGAAAGACAGCCCTTTGAACTGTTCTTATCTTTTGATAGATATTATCCTCGGTTTCCTGTATCTTAGTTTGATATTGATCTAAGATAACCTTGTTAAAGGGTTTTGCTGTAGGCTAGTAAAATGACTGTGATAACTCCACAGAGAATTATATCAGTATGACGTGACTATAGGTACCTTCCTATGTAATGTGCACAGCCACCATCTGGAGGCTGGGGAGTGGGGTGGTTCCTTTTTTTTCATAACTAATTATAGATTATCAGTATAGTGATCCCCCCTATCATTAAGGCAAAGAAAGGAAAAAAGCTAGTTTGTGAAGGAGCATGGATGGGAGAGGTCAGCCCCGCAGGTATTTAAAGTGGGTGAGACTGGTGTGGGTTTCAGGTGACAGTTGGATTTTCCTCCCAAGTTTGTACAGCCACAAGCACAGTAGATCCTGTGGACTAAGGCTGGCAGCCACTGTAAGGATGGTGGGCTGGCGTGAGAAACCCGAGTCCTCACAGGAGGGTTACACGCTATTGCAAGGGCTGTAGCCCTGGGGTTTTCAAGATGCACCGTTTTATCTCCTAGTGCTGGGCTTTGACAAACTTCCTCTGTGGGGCACCATCCTCATCTCGGTGGGATGTGCAGTTCTCTGTGCCCTTATCGTCTGGTTCTTTGTATGTCCCAGGATGAAGAGGAAAATTGAACGTAAGTAACACATTGTGGTAGAAAATTTAACTCGTAATGTGCTTATTTCTTTTTTGTTTGGTCACCTATAGAAATTTACTGTTTGACTAGATTGGCAAAGTCAGAAATTTTAAATGGGTATTTGAGATATGGGTTTATCCGGAGTATGTTCTTCCTGACTTAAAATGACGTAAGACTGGTCAGAAGGAATGTTGGATCTATGCTGTGGACACAAGCTAGGCATTTATTTAATCTGTCCTTTTCCTGTACCATGATCAGTTGCCAGTGATGATAAACAAGTACAGATCTGTAGCCTACATTAAGTGAGAGTACTTAAGGACACTTAAGGGTACCTTAATGAAAAATAAGGGGCAGGCACAAAATGTTTTCATAGAGGAAATGTTTGCCCTATTTACATCTGTGTATAACTTCAGATTTAGATGCTCAAAGCTACAGCTGATGTGTATTTCTGACTTTCCAGTTCTCAGGATTGTAACACAAATTCTAGAGGGGCATATTTTCAAGTGTTAGGCATCATTTAGACAGGCCATTACTACACGTAGTATTGTGTTGTTAAACACTAAATTTGGGTTAGTATCAATCTTAAATCTGTATTCCTTTCTTTACTGGTGGATTTCTCTTAATAGCAATATAATCTTTCTCTGCCCCTTTCACTTGCAAGTGCTCAGTGGTTTAGTTCGCTCTTTGGAAGGGAGGCGGCACGGGCAGCGTGGCCAATGTCTGTTGGAGCAGTGCTGTGTCATGCAGCTGCTCTGAGGTGCCTGAGCGCAGGGCGGGAGTGAGGCCCTCAGGACCGCTGACCTCACTTCCCTCAGGCTGGGAGATGATGGTTCAAGTCTGCTAATGTTTTATATCCTGGTCTGTAGCTCAACTGTGATGCCTGAATAAGCGTGTAAACACAATGGGTGTTGGCATGGTAGGCAGAAAATATTCCTGCCTTCTTGTGGAATTCAAAATCGTAGGCACATCTCTGTTTTATGGAAGTAAAAATTAAAGTTGTCATCTTTCAGTTGCCTGCACTGAACTGTGTTGCTTTGCTTCAGTCCCCAGAGGGGATTTTGGAGGAATTCCTTTCTTAAAAATACGAACTCAAAGCAGTCCAAATTTTCAATCCTTTGCCAGCCATGGTTTGAATCACCTTTCACTACAGAACAATCAGCAAGGAGCTCAGCGTGGTTCATGTTGTGTAAAGGGTTGTAAAGAACAGCAGCGGAGCCTGCAAGCCTTTGCTGTCGGGTCCTCTACTGAGACACTGCAGCCCTTGGCCCCATGTGTCCTGTATCGCTGGTCATGGCATGTGACAGATAAAACAGACGGGAAGATTATTCTGAATTTTATTGAAGTTCACATAGTTCTTATTTTGAGGTGGGGAAAGGGAACAGGTTGGTTTGGTGAAAATCACACAAAACCCCCATTTTTCTAGGAGAAATAAAGTCTAGTCCTTCAGAAAGCCCCTTAATGGAAAAAAAGAATAGCTTGAAAGAAGATCATGAAGAAGCAAAATTATCTCTCAGTGACATTGAAACCAGGAGTCCCATTTCTGAGGTGGGGCCTGCCATGGTGCCCCTGCGGGCTGTGGTGGAAGAGAGGACCGTCTGCTTCAAGCTGGGAGACTTGGAGGAAGCGCCGGAGCGAGAGCGGCTTCCCAGTGTGGACCTGAAAGAGGAAACCAGCCTGGACAGTGCCATGAATGGTGAGTGGAATTTCTTCGGTGGGGAAGTCGTTTCACTTTTCTGCTGGTGCGGAGGTGCACTGTTGCGTCCTGATGATCTTTGTGTTGAGTGTGTCACCTTTTGGTCTTGGCCAGGTGCAGTGCAGCTGCCTAATGGGAACCTTGTTCAGTTCAACCAGGCCGTCAGCAACCAGATCAACTCCAGTGGCCACTACCAGTATCACACCGTGCACAAAGACTCTGGCCTATACAAAGAGCTGCTGCACAAGCTGCATCTTGCGAAGGTGGGTGACTGCATGGGAGATTCTGGTGACAAGCCCTTGAGGCGCAACAATAGCTACACTTCCTATACCATGGCAATTTGTGGCATGCCTTTGGATTCATTCCGTGCCAAAGAAGGTGAGCAGAAAGGGGAGGAGATGGAGAAGCTGACGTGGCCAAACGCGGAGAGCAAGAAGCGAATTCGAATGGACAGTTACACCAGCTACTGCAATGCTGTGTCTGACATTCACTCGGCCTCCGAGATGGACATGAGCGCCAAGGCAGAGATGGGTCTGGGTGACAGAAAAGGAAGCAGTAGCTCTCTAGAAGAATGGAATGACCAGGATAAACCAGAAGTGTCTCTCCTCTTCCAGTTCCTGCAGATCCTTACAGCCTGCTTTGGCTCATTTGCACATGGTGGCAATGATGTCAGGTCAGTGACTGAATCTCCACATCATTCGTTCTAGTCTTAAACTGCTCACGTTTTTATAAGGCTGTGCTTGTGGCTGTGGTGCTTATACCATCTGTGGGACTCAATAATCTAGGTCAGATGAGGTAATAACAGTTTTGACTTAATAAAATAAGCAGTAAAGTTTTTTTCTTTAGAGAGAATTCTGTGGATACTAAAACTGATATTGTTAAGTGACCTTCAAGCTTCAGTCAAGACTACTAGTAAGTTATTTAGCCAACCACAGCTTGTCAGTTCTGCCTAAAAACTTACCTTTGCCCTCATTTTTCTTTCAGCAATGCCATTGGCCCTCTGGTCGCTCTGTACCTGGTTTATGACACTAGAGATGTGTCTTCAAAAGTAGCAACCCCAATATGGCTTCTGCTGTATGGTGGTGTTGGGATCTGTCTTGGTCTGTGGGTCTGGGGAAGGAGAGTCATCCAGACCATGGGCAAAGATCTGACACCGATCACCCCCTCCAGGTGAGCTGGGAAAGTGGGGCTTGTTGCTGAGTACACAGTGGCCGTGTGGCGGCGCTGCCACGGATAACTTGCTGGTTCAAGTAACTCAGTTTGTGTATGTTCTTGGTGTTCCTATTGTTGTTGGGAACTTTTTAAATTTAACCTGTTATCTGGACCTTAAACCTAATTTTGGTCAAATATTCATTCAACTGCAGTGATCTTACTACAGAACAACTTTTTCTGAAGAAAGATAGATGTGCTAAGATTGAACTGCTGTGTATACTTTTCCTTTGTTTTACTTGGGAGCCAAGACTGATGTTTACCAAATTTTTTAAAATACAAGTATAAATGTTATTAATGGGCTTCCAGAAAACCTTAAAAAAACTCAAAACGTTAGAGAAGAGAGAGAAGAAAATTCTTGTGTCCTGATTGAAAGTAAAGTAGATTTTAAGAATTCTAACAAATTAAAGAGGTCCATGGAAACTGTCATTGAGTGGGGCACCACAAGATGGCATTAACTTTGAGGTAGTGTTAGCTTATCAAAAAAAAATCAATTTCATTCTTGACAAGTCATGTTTTTGTATCTCCAGTGGCTTCAGTATTGAACTGGCATCTGCCCTCACTGTGGTAACTGCATCCAACATTGGCCTTCCCATCAGTACAACGCATTGTAAAGTAAGCAGAATGTCACATGCTGTGTCACTGAATGGTTCTGGTAATATATGGGCTTTTTAATTTTATTTTTACTTTGGTTTAGAAAGCTTTATAGTGGAGTCTTGAAGAATTGTATGTTTAGGACATTTCAAGAATTTGAAGGCTCACATTATGTAATTACTGTGTCTGTTACCCTTATTTAAGTACAAACGCATTCTTCCCAAACGATCAAACATTCTTTCATGTGGAGCAGGCACGTCTGTGAGGCCTGCTGGATGGTTGAAGGGCAGTGTATTGAAAGCCTGTCAGGACTGAAGACTAAGAAGAATAGCCCTAAGGTTGCTTGGTGACCGTATAGTAACTGGGGGGAAAGGAAGAAACCATCCTGAGGGGGAGTTTCGGGGGCTCGTCATGGAGCCTGTGCCTCACCCTTTCAGGTTCTCTTGCCAGGTGATCTGTCAGCTCTTAGGTCTAATGTTAGCCTCACTCTAGAATGATCTTTGTAAAACCTACAAAGCATCTTGTAAAGCAGCTAATTATTATTAGTGCAGTTCATTAAATTCCAGTGGCTTAGAAGGGAAAGAGGAAGTGTTTTTTTCCAATCACATTTTATCCTAGTTAACAAATTTAATGGCTGGGTTTTTATATTGCCTTCATCGTCCTACAGATAATCTCCTTAACCTGTTACAAACCAGCTTTCATGAGCTCAGTCTAGTCCAGCAGTCGGGCTCCTTCCCTATTCCAGTCATGCATCTCTGTACCAGTTATCATCCGCACTCAGTAACCAGTTCTCTCCTGTTTCTCTCCTAGGTGGGCTCTGTTGTGTCCGTTGGCTGGCTCCGATCCAAAAAGGCTGTTGACTGGCGACTTTTTCGCAACATTTTCATGGCCTGGTTTGTCACAGTCCCCATTTCTGGTGTGATCAGTGCTGCTATCATGGCGGTCTTCAGATACGTCATCCTGGAGCCGGAAGCTATTTGAGATGAGAAATGTGTCAGCGTTTGGGCCACCTTAGCATTGCTGCTCCCCTGAATGATTACAGTGTTACAGAAGACCCAGGACAATCTTTAAGCTTGGGAGGTGTGGGGAGGAAGTGTTACTTGTGCTACAGTTGCTTTTGTGCTAAATATGACTTGTCTTAAAATTAGCTGTTTAAATAGCCAGTTTCCACTGGTTCCTATTGGCTGTGATTTCCTGTACATATTTATCTTTTTGTATCTGGCTTCAGTTCTATTATGTTTTAATGTCTCTGAAGATAACTTGTGATTCTTTTTTTTTAAACACCATTCAGAGCCATGCTCTGCTTGGTAGTGTCACCAGCTTCTGCCCGAACACGTACAGGGATTAACAACAAAACATATGAAGCTCCCCATGTAGTCTCTTAGACAAATAGTCATTTGCACTCTGCCCTCCTGTTGGTAGAGGCAAGTTCTGCTGGCATTTATGGGAACTTGTGAAGAGAAGAGGTTCTTGGGCACAATGAGAATTTAAATGAGGAACTTCTTTGCAAGCAGTTTACTGACATTGCTATGAAGAAGTAGGAAGAAAAGCCTCTGGCAGTCGTGGTTTCTGTAATATTTCTGACAGTGTGGGATGGATGAATGAAGTGGAGTGTGAACTTTGGGTAAGTTAGATGGCACAGCCTTCCATGTTCATCTGTCTACCTCTTAACTAAATAAAAAAGGCTACAGTTTTTAAGAAAATTTGTTTTGTGGTTTTTGTTTATATGTGAAGAATTGGGCTCCTCATTTAGCTGTATGCTGTTAACAAGTCAGACCTGCACCCAACTCCAAGTTTCCCACTCCTCCCTGCTGTGGTTCCTGTGATCATTACACATGACAATCCTCCATGGGCACTATTGGAAGTGTGACATTTTTCCCTTTAATAAAATTAATCCCAATTACAGTTGATATTCAATATTGTATGAGTTTCAGGTGTGTACATTTTTCCTTTAGCACAGCCTGGATATTTTCACATTGGCCCATACAGATCTATCTACTCTCAGAGTTTTCCTGTTTGATTGGACTTTTGTTTCTAGCGTTGCTATTACAAAGAATGCTTAAATGAGTGTGTGTGTGGCTGAGATTTGTTAAAAAATCCTCAGTGTTGGTCCTGGCTGGGTAGCTCAGTTGATTAGGGCATCGTCCTGACGTGCTGAGGTTGTGGATTTGATCACTGGTCAGGGCACACACAAGAATCAACCAATGATGGCATGAATAAGGGGAACAACAAATTGATGTTTCTCCTTTCTCTAAACCCCCTCCCCCAAACCAATAAAAGATAAAGAAGTGGTTATTTAAAATCCTCAGTGTTGCATTGCGTTCTTCAGTTCTGACCATTCTTTCTTATGCTTGGTCAGAATAGTTACTGGAACAGTGTTGTTTTGCAAACGAGGTTGATAGTTCCTGTCCCAAGAGGTAGTTTTAGGAAGATGCTTTTTGGCAACCGGACGTTTTCTGTACTCCAGCCCTTGAGAGTTGCTGTGGATCTCACCCTTTACAGACAATGAAAGGGGCCTAGGGAATATTTATCTTTCACAATGAAAGTTAGCAGAGAGTGGACATTAATTTTAGTCTTGGGGCCGGCTGGAGGTAGCCTTGTGGCTTTGTTTGAGGAAGGAGAGCAGTGCTGTCATAAAGGGGAACTTGGTGCTACACTGAGCTGAGGGTTCTGGAGAAGAGCCTCTGAATTGATACACTGGTTTCCTCTCCTGGAGCCATATGCCCTTACACAGTCCAGCCTCTGTCTGTCCTGTGGTTAAATGGAGAATAGTAACCCTCCTCGACATTTTCCCCATGGCTCAGGAAAGGACAGCTGGGAAGATGCTAGAACCACAGATGTGAAGGAAGCCCAGGAACAAGGAACAGACCTGAGGGAGTATTTCTATATAGAATGAATGATACCTGCCATGGCCAGGAACATGCTGCTGGGAGCCTATATTTCTTGGATACAGATGTTCCCTTTTTGTAATTAAAAATAAATAGCTTATTTTTAAATCAAGGTTATATGTGCATGTTTTACAGAGTCAGATGATTCAACAAGGCTTGTAACAACAATGGGGTTGCCACTACCATTTGGGGGTTGCCTAAGGCACCTGTTTTCCATCCTGGTTATCTCCAGATCCCACCTTCAGTGTATAATTGGGTCTTAATTTTGTTAAATTCAATGTTTTGAGTATTTAAAAGGGAGTGCTGAGTCATAAAGTGACTATACCATGATCACTTTCCTTGACATTTTGTTTTTCCTGCAGCAAGTTGTCTTTTTGTTGCTGTTGTTCTCGTCACTAATTAATTCATCTCAAAACCACCAGTTGTCTAACTTTGTTTAGGACCATCACAGGCAATGACAGGAATAATCTCCATCACTTATGGAAGCTCACTCACAGCTTCTGACCTGTCCCAATCTAGATAAGTTGCACATCTGATTCCTGAACTCTTTCTCGTCATTCTGGGAACTTCTTTTATCACCTTTGTTGTATTTCCTGTAGCCCATTTTTCTTTTTTTCTTGGCTTATTCCCTTGTTTTGAGAGAAAATGCCCTCTAGCAGCTTCCTGCAAGTGTTGGGGAGGATGTTTTGAGACCTTTCATGTCTGAATGTGTTTTTAGTCTGTCTTCACATTTAACTGGTAATTTGAGTATAGAATCCAGGTTCGAAATAATTCTCTTTCAGGGTATTGATGGCACTGCATTCAGTGGTGCTGTGGAAGTCTGAGCCCTTTCTGATGATCGTGTGTGTGACCCGCCTTCCTTTCTGGAAGCTTGCTGGGACATATACTGCCTTAGTGTTGGAAGCTTGACAGTGAAGAGTTATGTTTTTATCCAGTGGACTGAATACTTCACTTTTTTGAAGTCCAGAAATTCGCATCCTTCTGTTCTAGGGACTTCCTGAATTACATTGATACCCTACACACTTTCTTTCTTTTTCTTTTTTCGTGTGTGTGTGTGTGTGTGTGTGTGTGTGTCAGAGACAGAGAGAGAGGGACAGATAAGGACAGACAGAAAGGGAGAGATATGAGAAACATCAATTCTTCGTTGCAGTTCCTTAGTTGTTCATTAATTGATTTCTCCTATGTGCCTTGACTGGGGGGGCTACAGCAGACCGAGTAATCCCTTGCTCAAGCCAGCAACCTTGGGCTCAAGCTGGTGAGCCTTGCTTAAACCAGATGAGCCTGCGCTCAAGCTGGCGCCCTCGGGTCTCGAACCTGGGTCCTCTGCATCCCAGTCCAAAGCTCTATCCACTGCGCCACTGCCTGGTCAGGCTCTTTTTTTTAGCTTTCTAAGCTATTGATCTAGTCCTCTCATTTCCCAGTTTTTTGTTCAATACATACTTGTTTTTCTGACCTTGTCCTTTATGTCCTATTTCTTTCATTTATTTTTTGAGAGAGAGAAAAAGGAAGGGAGAGAGATGAGAAGCATCAACTTGTATATGTAGTACTTTAGTTGTTCATTGATTGCTTCTCATATTTGCCTGGACTGGGGGGCTCAAGCTGAGCCAGTGACCCCTTGCTCAAGCCAGCAACCTTGGGATCAAGCCAGCAACCTAGGGATTGTTCAAGCCAGTGACCTTCAGGCTCAAGCCAGTGACCCTGTGATCACGATGATCTCGCATTTAAACCATCAATACTATGCTCAAGCTGGCGAGGCTGCACTCCAACCGGATGAGCCTGTGCTCAAGCTAGTGACCTCACGGTTTTAAACTTGGGACCTCATCGTCCCAGGTTGATGTTCTATCCACCGTGCCACCTCCAGTCAGGCTATGTCCTCTTTCAAAAAGACACAGTAACTTTTTTGAAAATATTAATAATTTTAATTTGTTAAAATATTTCCTATTTTTCATTCTGGCTTTTTCTCTGGTCTGTGTCATGCTGAAGCTTTGCCCTGTTTCTAGTGCTCTACAGTCATCTGGTATTGAAGATCATGCTGAACTGTGGTGGAAGGGTCAGTGTGGGGAGACACTGGCAGTGCTGTGGGCCTTTGTCTCAGGCAGTGGTTCTCAACTAGTGACTTTTGTCCCCCTACCCCCTGGAATATTGAGACTTTTGGTCATCATAGTTGGGAGATGCTACTGGCCAGAGATGTTGCTATAAGCACCACACAGTATATAGAGGTGGCCTCCAGAACAAAGAATTACCTGGTCTAAAATGCCAAAAGTGTTGACGTGGAGAAACCCTTGGCTAGGTTTCTTGGGACAGTCCCAGAGAAGGGTGAAATAGGGCTAAGTATGACTGTCACAGTGGTGGGGCTGGGGGAAGAAATCTCTGTATAGGGTGGGCCAAAGTTGGTTTGCAATTGTGAGTACAGAAAACACAGTTTATTTTTATATTACTATTATTGCATTCTTTTCTATATGAACAAAACGGTGAACCTCCTTTTGCCCCACCCTGTATGTATTTCTTCCTGTTTTCAGCATGGGTAGTTCCTGCTTTGTGGCTCCGATATGCACGAATTTGATACCACAGTTTGAGTAAATAACCCATTCCCCTAACAACGTGGTTCAAATTTCAGTTGCTTGCTGTGGTACATTAACAATGAGCATGTGCATGACGCACAAACTTGAATGCTAGCCCTTCAGTCCAGAAATCACATTTATACAACAGATGCACATCAGCATCAGAGACTGGGTAACTGCTTTAGAAGTCTGTTGGTGATTGGCTGCTGAACATCTGTTACTCCGTTTACTCACAGATGACAAAGCTTTTGTTGGTGTCACCTCCTGTTCTCCTGGCAGCACATATGCTGCAGAGATAGTGCTTCTAACACCACTGATGGGTTGGCTCCAGATCCTCTTAAGGGCTTTAACAAAAGTGGGAAAACTTGCTTTTTACCATCAGACACAGTTCTCATCAGTTCAGCCAGTGGACAAAAAGGTTATTTCAACTTTTCATGGACTTTTGCACAGGCTATTAATGCTGAGGTTTGGAAGAAATTGAAAGCATCATAGCAAAAAGTGACAGCAATACCCAATGTGCAGAATTCAAACTGACTCTAAACTGACTTGCGTTTGACCATGGGAAGACTGACTGATGCTGCTGCTGTCTGAGAGGAACTTAGTGAAGGTGACCTTGTCAGCCTGAGGGAGGAAAGTGTGATGAAAAGCATGCAGATGTCACAGAGGAACTGACTGACCAAAACTTCACATGCAGGGACTTCTTGGAGATGGTTCATGACAGTGAAAAAAAAGTATTACATTGGAAGCCAATCCCCAAACACTTTAATCCCAATATTTTAAATGATTTAAATTGCAGTGTGCTAAATAAAGAGCAGTTTTACTATTTTTTTATTTCCATATTCACTTACAACTGTTATTTTTTAATGTTTTGACATAAAATTTTAAAGCTCATGGGACAACCATATTACCTATTGGTTATTAGATCACTGTGCATGCGCATGTTTGAGGACCCATGACGACTATGCAGAGTGAAGATGACCTTTGTGTCACTTGCCCTCAACTCTGTCCACTGCTCCCCAATCCATGGACCTTCCATTGCACCCTTTATAAAATGAACTTCTAGTCTATTGCCACATGGAACTCAATGCCTGATTGCAGTATGGGGCACAGGATATGGGGGCTTAACTGCTGCTGCTTAAAAACGTTTAATCGTGGAGATTCCAAGTATATATGAAAATAGAAGAGGGTAATGAGCCCCACGTAGCACATGCCCACCATCCAGCTCTAAGAGCAGTCAGCATTCTGCTCTTGTTTCTGTTCTTCCTCACACATTAACATTTTTTACTGGAGTATTTTACACCAAACATCATCTCACCTGTACATTACTGGATGATATGTCTAAAATATAGTTTCATTTTTAATGTCACCAGAAGGTTCCCTGACTGCTTCTTAGACTTTCACCCTGTTTGGTTTATCCCTCATGTCTCTTCCAGGGTCACCTGTTCTCTGATTAGAGCCTTTCAGTGGTCAGCTTAGCTGTGGCCATCTTGGGTCGGCCACCTGTTCCCATGTGCTATCCAGCTGCCACAGTCCTATGCGTTTTGTCTCCTAGCTCGATGACTGTCTCTACAGTAGTCCCTTATTGCCATTTTGGGGGTGTTTCAGAGGTAGGTTAAGGTAAATGTTTCAATCTGTCTTTACCTAGGAATCCTTGACTAATTGATATTTTAGTAGTTTTCTTAAAAGTGAAAGATTGAACTTGTCTGGTGGTAGTGCAGTGGATAGAGCATCGGCCTGAGATGCTAAAGTCCTAGGTTTGAAACCCTGAGGTTGCTAGCTTGAGTGTGGGCTCACCAGCTTGAGCGTGGGCTCACCAGCTTGAGTGTGGAGTCACTGGCTTGAGTGTGAGATCATTGACATGATCCCATGGTTGCTGGCTTGAGCTCAAGGTCGCTGCTTGAGCAAGGGGTCACTGGCTCAGCTGAAGCCTCCTAGTCAAGGTACGTGTGAGAAGCAATCAATGAACAACTAAGGTGCTGCAACTATGAGTCGATGCTTCTCATCTCTCTCCCTTCCTCTCTCTTGCTTTAAAAAAAAAAAAGTGAAAGATTTATTGGAATGTTTAAATTGAAAAATTTTTGAACAACTAAACATATAAAGTAGAGAATGGAAGGACCTTGTATGTTTTTCCATTTCCCAGTCCCATTACCCAAAGATAACTGTCAAACTGTCAACAGCGTGCATACCTTGTTAGGCTTTTTGCTTGTGCATGTGTGCACATATGTGTGCATGTGGGCGCACACACACACACTCAGCATTTTTCTGAGAGATGAAGCTGCTTCTTCCTTGGTAAAGTCCCCTGAGGGTCTAAAAGTTAAATGGTGTCATTCACAGAATAAACAGGTCAGTGTTGAGTCACTTGGTTAACTTACTACCGTAGTTGAGGACTGGATAAATGTTATACAGTCATGCACTTGTTTACTTGTAAGTCTCCATCACCTTTGCAAGCTGAGCCAAGCTTTAGGCTAAGCTGGCACTTTCAACAGTCCATTTCCTGATTGGCAAGGAAATAAAGGATTTGTTCTCAGCCTACCACACTCTTGACCGCAGGCAAGCTAAAGCTGCTCAGAGACCAAGAGACAGTAAGACTTGCTCACTAAGAGCTGGGTTGTGGTATTTTCTATAAAATCCAAGGGCATGGGACACTCAGTCTGTTAACCACTGTGTTTGTGCAGCATATAAGATTCACAAATAACTTAAATCACCAATGACTTTCTCTTGCCTCATGCCTAAATCTTGTTCAGTGCTCCAAATTTAGATAAGGCTGCTGAGCTCCTGTCCCGAGGTGTGGAAGTCACTTACTTGTCTTTAGCACGCTGTGGGACCTAAATTCTGATTCTTTACTCACCCACTGTTTCACCGGGGCCTCTGAGGGGTCTGAAGAGTTGGGAAGAGTCATGAGCTGGAGACCCCTGAGGCTCCCCTCCTACAGTGTTACTTTGGGGTAGATGGAGACTCTTGGGACTATTAATTGATTTTTAAAATAACTATGAAAATGAAACACTAGAGCTGTTGGCTGGCAGTAGTCCCTGTCTTTCTGACGGCCAGGCTCTTGTGCAGACCCCTTTTGTTCTGTTCAGACAGGATGCGGATTTCTCTGTCTCATCTGCACAGGCAGATCTGTGCAAGCCTCATCCACACAGCCAAGTGCTGTGTACTCAGAGAGGCAAGATAGTTATTTTCTGGGGACTGCTGAAATGATAGCAGGGCCTCCTCTCCCAGAGTAGGACTGCTGAAGACCTAGATTGCAGGCTTCTACCTCCTGCAATTCATTCTATTTCTAGCAGCCACCAAATGCTGTCTAATTGCAGGCTTGGGCTGAACGCCTCAGCAGTGTTTCTCACTGTGCTAATTGGAAAAATATAATTTTCAATTTACTGTGTCCTGCTTTGCAGAATAATAGTTGGCAGCTGGGTTGCCAGTTTGACTCCTAAAGTGAAACAGTATATTTTAGTTTAGCACTAAGGATAATGGACCTTTGGAAATCCCGGGGAGACCGCACTGTGTACAAAGACCATTAGAGATCAAATGGCAGCCTATAAGAACCAAGTGCCTATTGCTTTGATGTATTTTTCTGGGATCTTTTATTAAATTAAATTTCACTTATAAATTTTTTGGATGGGACAAGTTTCTGGGAATGTTAGTCAATACTTCCAGTATTGACAGTCCTATGATAGGCCTTGTGCGTTCCTTTTTGATTTGGAAAGGGGGTAATTTTCTTTAGGCTAAGAGCTTGGCTTCTAGCAGGCTATCTACCAGCCTCAATTGCCAGCTCTTTGGAAACACTGTCAGCTTGTGATATAAAGTTGACATTTGTTTTTACTTAGAGCGGCTTTGTCATGTCCACATAAAATCACTGTCTGGCATAGAGAAAGGCTTTAAATGTAAAGTTTCCATTGGAATTAGATGTCTTGAAGGCAGCTGGTTCCTCCTGTGTAGGGATGGGGTAGTGGTCGGGAACAGAAGCTTGGGAGCCAGGCCTGTCTGGGTTCTACTTCCAGCTCTACCACTTACTAGCTGTGTATCCAGAAGGTTGTTTAATCTCTCTAAGCCTCAGTTCCTTTGTCTAAAAATTAATGATAATAATGGTACTTATGTCACCAGATTTTCATGAGAATTAAGTAAAATAATGCACATAAAAGGTGCAGTGCCTGATACTTTATAAACAGTGTTTATTAACTAATCTCATCATCCAAATAAATATGTAGCTTTTCTTTTTAATTTTTATTTTATTTATTCATTTTAGAGAGGAGAGAGAGGGAGAGAGAGAGAAAGAGAGAGAGAGAGACAGGGGGAGGAGCAGGAAGCATCAACTCCCATATGTGCCTTGACCAGGCAAGCCCAGGGTTTCGAGCCGGCGACCTCAGCATTTCCAGGTCGACGCTTTATCCACTGCACCACCACAGGTCAGGCTGTAGCTTTTCTTGGTATGGTAATGTTTAACTTGACAGTGATTCCCTAGGGGCCTTCTTTGACTGTGGTATGACAAGTACCTTTCCTTAATGACACTTTATTTTTAAAATCTGAAATGAAGGACTTAATTTAATGGATTGCCTTTGAAGACAAGTATACAAGACACCATATAAATTAGGATTAGGTTAAATCTGCCAGCAGAAATACCAAAACCAGAGAAGAAAGTTGATTTCTCCTCCAAGTGTGAGAAGCGCAAGCGCTGTTCTAGGGGTGCCATGGTCACCAGGGTAGGAAGGGGAGCTCCATCCTCAACATGTGATTACCACCCAAGACACAAGGGCCCAAAGATGCCAGTTGTTATTTTAGTAACATTAAATGTGATCACTCAGAGTCCTGATGCCTTGGTGAGATAAAGGTATACAGCAGAGGGTGTGACCAGAGTCCCTCTTGGTACCAACCTCTACATCAGAATCCGGTAAGAAGGCAGAAATCAGAGGTGTTTAACAGAATTTAATCAAAGAGTTGGTAACTATATAGTTAGAAAGTGTTAACCATGTGATTAAAATGTCCCAAAGCAAACACTAAGGTGTCATGGAGGTAGCAACTATAGCGGCTGGGGAAACAGGAGGTTGGAAATATTAAAACTTTAGGAGCTTGGAGAGGAGCCTGCGAAGCTGACAGACCTGGGGAAGGGGCACCGGGTGGCTGGTGCAGGTGTATCAACTCGGAAGAGTCAGCCCACACCTTGGGGAGGACATGGTGGCAGCTAGTGACTTTGAGAGGGCTGCTAATCTGCAAACAGAGTCAGCAGCTGCAGAGGAGGAAACTGCTGCATCAGTGAGGAAAGGTGGGGTGACCTTCATGGGGACAGGAAGCAGACAGGCAGAAAGTTGCTCTGCAAGCCCCTCTCAGCTCCCTGACACAGACCACAGCAGGGAAGCAGCTACTGACAAAGGTGTCTGAGGACACCGTGGCCCAGCCTTGCCACGAAGTGCCACAAAGTTTATAGGCTTAACAAGTGATACAGGGTGTCTGCCAGATTTTTCCACTTCAAAAGTATCCTTGATCTTTCAGATTGTGTGAATATCCAACAGTCTTTTGTCCAGTGGTCTTAGTGTCCACTGGTGAATCTCACCCAAATCAGTTATTACTACAGTGGTTGTAAAATGTTGATTTTTCTTTTTTTCTCGATCCTTACATGTATTAGTTGGCATTCCTTGATGAAGGAGAACTTTCCCTCCGACCTTACCCCTTGCCCTGCAAAATGTAGTTTTCGGTGGGCTGGCCACATGCCCAGATGGCCACCCAGTGCCACTGGGAAAGGGAGAGCAGACCCTGGGGGGCGTGGCCCTCCTTCACAGTCCCAGCCCAAGCAGCTTGACTTGAATTGTGAAAGCTCCAGCAGGAACCAGAAGGATCGCATTTTGTTTTACACAGGAAAGCCTGAGGGAATACAAGTTGACTTCACAGGCGCCTGTGTCTCAGGGTCATATTCCCCTCCCAGGCCAGGGTTCTCAGTCTGGGTTGCACAGCGGCCTCCCCGGGGAGCGGAGGCCTGGCTTCCATCCAGAGTCCCGGGATGTAACTGGTACAGGTATGACCTGGGCACCAGAACTTTTGGAAGCTCTCTTGAGGATTCCACAGGCTTCCAGGCGGAGAACTCTGAAACCAGGAGCCCACACTGGTCACACCGGGTAAATGAGGGCTCTGTGTTCCGTTCCCTCAGGAGGGATGAGGGCACTGCGCAAGGTTTCCTGGCATACCTAGCTTCCAAAACTCTGCCCACTGTTAGTGTTTGACCACATGGCCTATTTGTACATTTGATTTCTCCCTTTCAAACAAAACAGAACAAAACAGTAGACTGTTCCCAAATGCAGTGTGACCCAACCAGTCCAGATTCAGGCAACCAGGTTTTAGAGTGCTCCTTGTGACTTCAGTCACAAACTCATTGGAGCTTCTATAAAAATGGAAGCATGTTTTTCTGCCTTAAGATGGAGTGGAGGAGAGAGGTTGAAGGTGAGTGAACACACAGGGGGGCTGTCCATGTGACAGTGGCAGCAATTGCTACTCCACGCTGAGCCCCAGGCACGCCCCTGGCATTGTGCTATATATGTAAATAAAGAGGGCCTTCATAACTTTTTAAATTTGATGTGAAATATTTCAAGTGTAGAAAAGGTTATATAAATAAGAAAAATAATGAGCACTAACGTACTCACCACATAGTGTAAGGTTCCAGGGCCTGCATTGGCTTTCCCTGGTTCCACTCAGGATGACTAACTACTGACTGAATTTAGTGCTCATTATTTCTTTTAATTGTTTTTTTTTATTTGTGTGACAGAGACAGAGAGAGAGTCACATAGGGACAGACAGGAAGGGAGAGAGATGAGAAGCATCAATTCTTTGTTGAAGTGCCTTAGTTGTTCCTTGATTGCTTTCTCATATGTGCCTTGACTGTGGGGCTACAGCAGAATGAGTGACCCTTTGCTCAATCCAGCGACCTTGGACTCAAGCTGGCAGGCCTTGCTCAAACCAGATAAGCCTGCACTCAAACTGGAGACCTCTGGATCTCGAACCTGGGTCCTCCGCGTCCCAGTCCGATGCTTTCTTCACTGCGCCACCACCTGGCCAGGCTCCTTTAGTTTTATTATACGCATTTGCATCCCTAAGTGACACATACAATTGTTTTGCATGTTTCCGAGCTCTATGGAAATGCATTCTCATACAAATGCTATTTGTTGTTTAGCACTGTAGTTGTGAGATTTCTCCATGTCTGTATGGGCTCATTCATGACCTCACACAGTTTATCTGATTTCCTGGTTAACACTTAGATGGTTGCTAATTTTTGGCACTTGAAAACAGTGCTACTTGTGTGGGTTTCCCTGGGCACCTATACAGGAATTTCTTTGGGGTCCAAATCAAGGGCTAGAATTGCTATATTGTAGTATATATTCATCTTTAACCTTATCAGATCTTATTGAAAGGGTCTCCAAAATTGAACTAGTTTGTACTCTCATCACCACCAGAGTTCCAGGTCTGTGCCTTTGCAAATGCTTCGTATTGTCAAACTTAAAAGTTTTTGCCAAATAGATTATTTCTTAATCCAACAATCCTATGGGTTCAACTTCTTATGTCAGGTGAAGAAATCAGGTGTCAGATATTAAGTCATTTTTCTAGGGTCACGGCAAGTAATTGATACAGCTGATTCTAACCAAGTCTATCAGATGCCAAAGTGCTTGATTAATACAGTGTGTCTGTAAAGTCATGGTGCACTTTTGACCGGTCACAGGAAAGCAACAAAAGACGATAGAAATGTGAAATCTGCACCAAATAAAAGGAAAACCCTCCTAGTTTCTGTAGGGTGATGTGACAGCATGTGCACATGCACAGGTGATGACATTACACCATGTATACAGTGGAGCAGCCCATGGCCATGCCAGTCGAGATGTGGACGGTACAGATGAAAGTTCAGTGTGTTCTGTGGCTCACTAAATTCAAATCCATGATCAAAGTGCAACGTGAATATCGGCGCGTTTATAACAAAGCACCACGACATTAATCACTTAAAATAGAGAATTACAGAAGTTATTCACTCTGTTACACCAGACGTCCTTACCCGTGTGTGGCAAGAACTTCACTATCATTTGGATGTGTGTAGGGCAACAAATAGAGCCCACATTGAACTGCACTGAATAGGTATGAAACTGGGAGAGTTTTCCTTTTATTTGGTGCAGATTTCACATTTCTATCGTCTTTTGTTGCTTTCCTGTGACCGGTCAAAAGTGCACCATGACTTGACGGACACACTGTATGAAATTACAACCTAGTGGAGCTCTGACCCTGTAACTACAGGTGAGCACTAGCCAGTGTGAGAGATGACAATGGGCAAAGGACCAGGATTAGGAAGGAGTAAGAGGCTGAGGTATGAGGCATTTGTAAAGTATAAAATGGTAATGGCTTGTCTGTCCACTAGCATGTGAAGCTGGCACAAAGAAAGGATAACTATGGCAGTTTAAGAGTGGCTACACCCTGGCCAGGTGGCTCAGTTGGTTAGAGCATTGTCCCAATACACCAAGGTTGTGGTGGGTTTGAACCCTGGTCAGGGTACATAAAACAATCAACCAGTGTATGCATAAATAAACAGAACAACAAATTGATGTCTTTCTCTTCCTCTCAATCTCTTTCTCCACCCTCCAAAAAAAATCAAGAACTAAAAAAAAAAAATTAAAAAATAAAAAAAGAACGGCCACAGATTCTTTGATGCTCTTCCTGTAGAGGTGGGTCTGTGTCCTTTCTCCTTAAATCTGGGTGAGCTATCTCTACTTTAAGCATAGACTTTAGCAGAAGTGCCTGCCCATTTCCAGATCTAGGTCTGATGAGGCTGGCAGCTTCCTCCTTATGTCTGTCATCACTGGGTCTGGGGAAAAGGTAGTTGCCATGGAATAAGGCTGACCCCCTTGATGCAGCTGTGTTGAGTTAGTACACGTGGACTTGTAGGGAGGACTCAGGCTTCCCCAGCTGACAGCCAGCACCAGGTACCAGCCATGGGTCAGAGTGTCAGAGGTTTATTCTCTAATCCCAGTTGGAGCACCTCAACCAATGCCATAGAGCAGAAGAGCAGTCAGCCCGAGTCTGCCCCAAATTCCCAATCCTCCAAATTGTGACCCAAATGAAATGCTTGTTTTAAGCTGCTAAGTTTTAAAATAATTTGTTATGTAACAAGAGAAACCAGAGCTGCGGCTAAAGCAGATGCTGAACATTAGGTGTCCTTTATCCTTAATGGATATCACAAAATACGTATATATAAACATTTCCAAATTTAAAATGCCTCTGTTGCCTGTCTGTGGGGTTTTATTGCCAGGGATTTGTGCTCTGGTGAAATCTCCCATGTTGATGACCCAAGATGAAGTGTTGAACTAAACAGTTTGATTTGAGCATAATTATAGGGATTTTGATAATAATGTGGACATTTTCTGAATGCCTGGCACACAACACTGGTATCCCTGGTGAACCCATTGATCTCTGGCTGCCTGGTTGACCCTGACTGCAGCACGACCTTGGTAGGCCGAGCTGTGGTTTTTCCCCACCTGTGTGAGAGAGGGAGCCCCAGGTTACCCTGCAGAAGTTTCTGTCAAACAGCAGAGTTCATGGGAGGAGCCACTGATCTATGTGATGACAAAACCGCTAGGAGATGCTGACGAAAAATGTGTTTTGAAAAGACAGAGAGGCTTTGCAGAGCCACTGGGCTGACACCAGGCTCAGCGTGTCCTTGCTCAGTTCCTCCTGATCAGCCCTCCTGGTGCTGAAGAACAGCCACACTGTCTCAGGAGGGACAGCAGCCATGCCCAGCTATGTCACTGGGATACTATTTACTGTGGCCATCACAAATGTTTTCTAGACACAACACTGTTAGACGGCCCCTGTCACTTAGAGCTGTGTGTCCCTTCAGTAAGGGACTGGATGGAACAGGCATGAGAACCTGGCTCTGTCTGGTATAGGGTTCTAGCTCCTGATTTAGGTCACAGCCATTTCCTGGGCCTGTATTTTTTTAGCCATACCTTGGAGTTGACAGGGTTTGGGAAGAATGACAAGAATATTATAAAGACAAATGAGGCCCCGGCCGGTTGGCTCAGTGGTAGAGCGTCGGCCTGGCGTGCAGGAGTCCTGGGTTCAATTCCCGGCCAGGGCACACAGGAGAAGCACCCATCTGCTTCTCCACCCCTCCCCCTCTCCTTCCTCTCTGTCTCTCTCTTCCCCTCCCGCAGCAGAGGCTCCATTGGAGCAAAGTTTGCCTGGGCGCTGAGGATGGCTCTGTGGCCTCTGCCTCAGGCGCTAGAGTGGCTCTGGTTGCAACAGAGCAACGCCCCAGATGGGCAGAGCATCGCCCCCTGGAGGGTGTACCTGGTGGATCCCAGTCAGGCACATGCGGGAGTCTGTCTGACTGCCTCCTGGTTCCAACTTCAGAAAAATGCAAAAAAATAAAAAATAAAAAAAAGATATTGGTTATGAATCTACAGTGTAAGGGGGGCAGAGTTTCTCCAGCGACACAAGTATTTCTCTCCAGATTTCAAGGTCCAACCTCCAGGCTTTAGTTCCTGCAGGAAGCCCGGTGCAGTGGACACTTTTGATAGCTCAGCAGCCCCAGGTTCCTCCAGCTTCGGCAGCCAAGACAAAACAATTCTACCCTCCTCCAGGACTGACACATGAACAAGAGTGGTCTCATCAGAGTGACTCTCAGGACATTTGCTGTGGATTCTGGGCAAAGAATTTTCTGCTTGGTGATTATCAGCACAACCCAAAGGGAAGCAGGCAGCCCCAGGTGTCCTTGGGAGTTCCCAGCCTTTGATAAGGATACCGCTCACAATGGGGAAGGAAGTACAGCCAAGGGAAGAAACAGGTCCCCTTAACAGTGAGCTGCTGGGCAAGCCTCCCTGTGGCCATCTCTGTTACCTGGCCGTATGCATTTTTTTAATTGTTTAAGCCAGTTTAAGTCAGGTTTCCTATTTCTTGCAACTAAAACCATCCTAACTGCTACCCTGGGGATGCCAGTCACAACTTTGATGTGAGCAGTGGTCCCGGATATGTAGAGACAACTTGGCATTACCACCTGGGCTCTTCTGAGAATTCTGGACCCCTGTGCTGTAGGCTCTGGGGGAGGTAGCCCTGACCTCTTTATTCTAATAGTCCTGGCAGAGATGGATCCTCCTTCCCAGAAGTGAGGGGCACCTGAGTTCCCTATCCTCAGGGAATTTACTGTCAAACAGTCCCGTCCATGCAAATAAGGTTCACCCAGTGGGGGAGGACTAATCCCCATGTGGAGTCTGGATGCCTTGCAAGTATTTATGATGTCCTTGTCCCCCATCCCCACTTAGTCATGCCAGCAGTTCTCAGCACAGCCTTCTCTTCCTATGTCTGTTTTCTGTAGTGCCTGCACTTCGGGTCTCTCCAGATGACCAGGGGACATGGCTTTCGGGCCCTATCAGGCGCCATTTCTCCTATCAGCCCTGAACAGCCATGAGCCTCCTGTCCCACCCAGTGTGGCAGTGGAGCTCTTGACATGAGGGTGGGGCCTCCCTCACCCCAGAATCTGCTTGGGCCTCTTTTGTTTTTTTCCCACCTAATTGATCAATAAGTTTAAGCATCCTTGTGAATCATTTAAAAAGGAGCCTAAAAGAGCAAGAGCATGAACTACTTAAAAGTTAATACTCAGCCTGACCAGGTGGTGGTGCAGTGGATAGAGCGTCGGACTGGGATGTGGAGGACCCAGGTTCGAGACCCTGAGATTGCCAGCTTGAGCGCGGGCTCACCTGGTTTGAGCAAGCTTGGACAAGGGGTTACTCGGTCTGCTGTAGCCCCACGGTCAAGGCACATATGAGAAAGCAATTGATGAACAACTAAAGTGTCACAACAAAAAACTAATGATTGATGCTTCTCATCTCTCTCTGTTCCTGTCTGTCCCTATCTATCCCTCTCTCTGACTCTCTCTCTCTGTAAAAAAAAAAAAAAAAAAAAAAAAAAAAAAGTGAATACTCAGTTTAATGTTCAAACTCAGTTAAATTACAACAGTGAAAATAGTTTGGTGGTATTTTCCACACAGTTCAAGAAGAGATGTAAAATCATTGGACCTGAACAGACCCAAGGGTACGTGATGCACAAGAGTTTACTGTGCGGTATGACCTGTGAGGTGTAGTCAGATGAGCTTCGACTCGAAGTGGCTTGTGGCTCCCAGCTGCTGCTGCTGGGCTGATGAGTCCTGGGAACTCTTGAGCCCAAACTTGGCTCATTCTTTTTGTCCATTCACAGTTCGCAGTGTGAGTCTCATAGGCTTTTGGCAGATACTTTACCTATAAGAGTTTTTTACTTGTAAGTCTGTTCCCTCCTTTGCCCCAAGGTCAACTGTTGGGCAGATAAAATATATTATGCTCACTTTGTTAAAGACGGCGCTGCCCACGAGGAGGCCGTTGCCCAGGTGATATTAATGTGTGTCTCTGTGGGCAGGTAGAATCCTTGTAGCCTGGGGCTTGGTTTTGGGATTAAGCCTTTCCCACCCTTTTTGATGTGGGGCAGTACAATCCAATCATGCCTCAGAGAAGTGACTTTGTATTAGAGACTTCCCTATTATGTATATTGGATTAAAGGTTTGGATTTCTACACTATAAAATAGGGGCAGAATAGGAGCTTGCTCTCTTTGGTTCCTGAGATTATCATTAGAGGAGAGAGCAGAGCAGAGAGCAGAAGGAGGCCATGTGGAGTAGGCCAGGAGAAGCAGCCAAGATGGCGGAGTACTGAGTGAGATGCCAGTTTGTGTAGAGTTTGTATCTGGGATAAGGAAGGAGATGGGGAACTGAGGAGAAGAAGGCTGGTGAGCTAGAAACCTTTGATTCTAGGAAACTCGGATAAATCAGTAGCTTTGTGAGCACTGAATGTGAGTGGGTTTTGGAGCCCAGTGTATGTTTTTACTTGCCCGCCAGGTGCAAGCTAGGATTAAAGACTATGGCCCACTAGTTTGTGGCTCCATTGTTTCTTTACTGACTGTCCGAATCCAATGCGAACCTGCATGGGCCAGGAGGCTGCTGTGATAGTGGCCCTGGCCGCTGGCTTTACATCAACACAAGATAAAGAGTGGATGGGGCCCACTTTAGAGCCCCGCAGGCCAAGTCTGGGGAGAGTCTGCTGTCCTGCCTGGGGTGTTTTCACGGGACTCTGCCTGCCCCAGGCCTTTGTACGCAGAGAAGCTAGAGCCCCTTATTCACTGGGTCACCAGGGAAAGATGGGCGGAGTCCGAAGGGGAGGAAGACTGAAAGAAACACAATTTCATCATAGTCAAAGCTAATATTAAGACATTTGAAAGTGGCTGCTAGGACAGAGATCCCCCAAACCCTGGGACAGTATCATCTTGCTGGTTGACTATAAGGAGGTGGCATTTAGTTTGCTCCAGATCCAACTGCTTTATCCCATGATGGGTGGCGACTCTGGGACAAAGCTCCCAGGATCTTTTCAGCTGAAAAACTCCAACATGCTGAGGTTTGACATGGATCTGCAGGCCCACGTGGTGTGCACACATCTGGGGCGAGGAGGAAGAAGGAACTGGAGAAACAAGTCTGTGGTAATGCTGCCATTCACACAGCTCTTTCCTGACTTCCTTGTTTCTAAACCAGCTCTGCACAGTAGAAATGCAATACAAGCCCACATGTGATTGTAATTTTTCTGGTAGCTACATTTTAAAAAGTAAAAAGCAGGTGAGGCCCTGGCCGGTTGGCTCAGCGGTAGAGCGTTGGCCTGGCGTGTAGGAGTCCCAGGTTCGATTCCCGGCCAGGGCACACAGGAGAAGCACCCATCTGCTTCTCCACCCCTCCCCCTCTCCTTCCTCTCTGGCTCTCTCTTCCCCTCCCGCAGCAGAGGCTCCATTGGAGCAAAGATGGCCTGGGCACTGAGGATGGCTCTGTGGCCTCTGCCCCAGGCGCTAGAATGGCTCTGGATGCAACAGAGCAACGCCCCAGAGGGGCAGAGCATCGCCCCCTGGTGGGCATGCCAGGTGGATCCCGGTCGGGCGCATGTGGGAGTCTGTCTGACTGCCTCCCCGTTTCCAGCTTTGGAAAAATGGGGAAAAAAAAAAAAAAGCAGGTGAAATTAATTTTAATATTTGATTTAACCCAAATATCAAAAATGGGATTTCCTTTTTTTGTTGTTTTTCTTCTTTTCCAAGTGAGAGGATGGGAGACAGAGAGACAGGCTCCCGTATGCGCCCCATCTGGGATCCACTCAGTAACCTTTGTCTGGGGCTGTGCTTGTAACTGAGCTACTTTTAGTGCCTGAGGCCGAGACTCCATGTAGCCATTCTCAGCACCCGGGGCCGATGTGCTTAAACCAATCAAGCCATGGCTGTGGGAGTAAAAGAGACAGAGGGAGAGAGAAGGGGGATGAGGAGGGGGTGGAGAAGCACATGGTTGCTTCTCCTGTGTGCCCTGACTGAGAATCGAACCTGGGACATCCATCTGCTGGGCTGATGCTCTACCATTTAACCAACCAGCCGGGGCTAAAAATAGGATTTCAACACATAATCAACATAGCAATTATTGAGGGATTTTATATTTGTTTAATTTTGGCATTAAGTCTTTGATATCTGGTGTGTCTTTCATACTTTCTTAGAGTGTGTCCAAACCCTGTTCTCAATACCACAGTAAATGGTTTAGTGAGGTTCAGAGCAGGGAGGAGTTGTGAGGACTGGAGGAGAAGGTCAAGTTATCTCTCAGCCACAGGATGGCCTGGGCTGTGGGTCTTGGGTGGGTACGTCTCCCCGATAAGCTGACAGACAATAGATTCTTGGAGACCTTCTTGAGGACCCATCTACCAATCTTTCATGAACTATGGTGTTCATCTATACATAGCATTTTGGGTTTCTGCGAAGTTTGACTCCTTCAAAGAGGCTTCAGATGCCCTACAGAAACAAGAGAAGTCATCCACAAATATAATGAAGTGCCCTCAACCAGGGCCCACCTTCTCATTCAGACATAAATCCACCACCAGTGGCCAGGAGTGGGCTGGAGCCTGAAGACACTCAACCTCTCCCTCCTCCCTCCTGACCACTGCTCCTTTTTTGGGGTGGGGGTGAGAGTACTGGAGGTAGTGAGACAGACTTCCACATGCTCACTAACTAGGATTGACCTGGCAACTCCATCTTGAGAAGATGCTTGAGTACCGAGCTATTTTTAGCACTTGAGGCTGATGTGCTTGGATCAACTGAGCTATTCTCAGTGCTGGGGGCCATGCTAGAACTGATTAAGCCACTGGCTGCATGAGGAGAAGAGAGAGAGAAGGGGGAGAGGGAAGGGAGAGAAGCAGATGGCCGCTTCTTTTGTGTGCCCTGACTAGGAATCCAACCTGGAATGTCCATAGGCCAGACTGACACTCTATCCACTGAGCCACCAGCCAGGGCCACCACTGTTCTTTTTATGATTGGGCAAGAAAGGTGTTCCTCACACCTGTCCTGTGTTCTGAAGTCAGGTGTTAATGACCATCCTGTGGGTTGCCCTGTGACCAAGGATGGGTAGGACTGGGTGAGGACTTCTGCCCTCAAGGGAAGAGCACGGGGTTGAGCTGAGGGCAGGTGCCAGGGGCTCCATGGCTCCTGTTTCCACCACAGTGCTGATGGCCAGCCTTTAACTTCACAGGACGGAGGTCCCACAGGAAGATGGAGCGAAGAGCTGACTGCAACCTTTACAGTTGTTACTTTCATGATGCTGCTTGTCTATTTCCCTGTAAGGATGATTCAAGATTTAAAATCTTGAAACACACTGGGGACACCCACCTGCTCCCACACCTGATGCTGCCTGAGGGAGAGGCCACAGTTCTAGACTGAGCAGCTGGCCCTGCTGAGTGAGTCCTGGCTGGATAGCTTGGTAAGTTAGAGCGTTGTCCTAATATGCAAAGGTTGCTGGCTCAATCCTTGGTTGGGGCACATACAGGAACAGATATATTTCTGTCTCTCTCTTCCTCTCTTTTAAATAAATAAATAAAAATATTTTTTTAAATGTATATGATGTGATAAATTTTGACAAATGTGTACACCAGTGTAACCATCAGCAAAATCAATTATCAAAAATTCCTATCACATCCAAAAATTCAATCCCATTTCTGCCTCTGTCACAGTAGTTCTGCCTTTTCTAGAACTCTGTGTAAATTTAATCCAACAGTGGTTAGACTATCATATACTTTACAAAATGTTCCCCTGCCTCGATATTTCCAGTATGCATGTGACACCATACATAGTTATTATAATGTTATTCCTCATGCTGTACTTTAATTTACATCCCTGTGACTATTTTGTAACCACCAATTTGTACTTATTAATTTCTTCATCTTTTCAGCCCAGCCCCACAACTCCCACCCCACCTGGCTATTATCAGTTTGTTATCTGCATCTATGAATTTGTTTCTGTTTTGTTTCTTCATTTATTTTGTTCTTAAGATTCAACATATAAGTGAAATAATGCAGTATTTGTCTTTCTCTGTCTGACTTATTTCACTTAGCACAATATTCACCCAGGTTGTCACAAATGGCAAGATTTCATTCTCTTTTCTTTATGGCTGAGTAATATTCCATTGTATGTATGCATCACATTTCTTTATCCACTCACTTATCAATGTGCACTTATGCCACAATTTCTTAAGTGCTCTCTTATTTTTCACTTTGCAAGAGATGGTCATTTTGGTCCCCCCATCCAATGGGAGTGACCCTCTGGGCCACTGGAGGTCTTTGGTGTGCAATAAGTTCTACCCCCTACCTTTTCCTGCTAAACTAGGCCTTTCTCCCCATCCCAGCTTCCTTTTTTGTCTTTGGTCTTCTGCAAAGCAGAGCTCCTCTTCTGCTGTTGGTTTAAGATTATGTTTAAAATAATCACTTATTGCACAAGTAATATAAAGCAACACCAAGAGTAGCCAAATAAAAACTAAAAATGAAATAAATAAAGAAAACCATGTGCGCTTCTGACAGCTGAGCAGCTCAGACCCAGCCTCGGCAGACAGTGGTCCCTCACCACCTGCTCTTTGGAACGCTGAGGCATATTTTACTTTATATCAATATTTGTTCTTATGTAGGCATTCTGGTATATTTGTAGATGTACCACTTTTTAAAAAAATAAGTATTTTAAACTAAATAGTTTAGAAATAATATATGGATATGGTAAAAATAAAAAGATTTAAACAGTACAGAAGAATGTAAAATGAAAAGAAACATTTTCCTCCACTGTGTCACCTCTTGCTGATGCAAACACTGGGTGAGTCCATCCCACTGTGGAGTCATGTGTCCATACCCTACCTGCCAGATGCCTGGGGACAGTCAGGTTCCGGATAGTCGCTTCTGCTGTGAAGAGGATCCTGCCCTCTAAAGAGGGGGTTTGGGAACAGAGATAGATATTTGGGTGTTGGACAGCCCAAAGGAATGAACTCACCTTCTACAGTACTCCCACACAACTCTTTTAAAAGGTTGTCTTTTATCCGAGTCCCAAATCTCTCTTGTCCCCTCTTTCTTCCAGACTCTGTCTCCTTAACTTTCCACCTTGCTCATCCTCTCTCCTTCTCATGCAGAACTCCCTCTCCCTGGGAGTGGTGGGGAAGTACTGAATGCTTCACTGTAGTAATGTGTCCCTGCCATATACACAATGTGAGAAGGACCAAAAAGGTGTGCAGTATTCACACAAAGCAGAGGTGCCTCTGCACGGGTCTGGCACCTTGCTTCTCCCGGTGCAACTGGAGACCATTCTGCTGAATACAAATAGAGAACTAGAATCACCTTATGCTCTTGCTGGATGAGTAGTGAATGACCCATGATTTATCTCCATTGTTGTCAGCCTGTAGGGATCCACTGCTAGCAGGGTTTTGTTTGTTTGTTTGTTTGTTTGTTTTTTAAATAAATGGCAAATGCATTATAAAATGGTTGCCTTCCAGTAATGTGTAATCTGATAATATTTTTAATGAAAAAATTAACACTTTCTTGTTGATGTTAAAATCTGATAGTGGAAAAAATTCAATGCATTTTTAGTTACAAAAGTAATACATGCAATGAGGAGAAATCGGAACCCTTGTGTACTGCTGGTGGGAATGTGAAAGGGTGCAGCTGATGTGGGAGACAGTAGGGCAGTTCCTTAAAAAATTACACGTAGAACTACCATACAATCTAGCTGTTAGGTAGTTAGCCAGAAAGTCTGAAGGCAGAGACTTGGATAGGTGCACCCCCATGTTAACAGCAACATTATTCAAAACAGCTAGAACATGGAAACATCCACGTGGCTATCAACAGATGAGTGGATAAATGACATGTGTATAGCCTTATAATGAAACACTATTCAGCCTTAGAAAGAATGGAATTCTAATACATGCTACAACATGGATGAACCTTGAAAAAGTATAAGTGAAACAAATCAGTCACAAAAGGACAAATGTTATATTTCCACTTACACGAGGTACCTAGAATAGGCAAATTGATAAAGACAAGAAATAAAAGAGAGGTTACCAAGAGCTGGGGAACAGAGCAAAGGAGGAGCTGGGGTTTAATGAGGACGGAGTTTTGGTTGGAGAAGATGAAATGTTCTAGAGATGGATGGTGGTGACAGTTGTGCAACAATGTAAAGGTACTTAATGCCACTGAATTGTATACTTAAAAATGGTTAAGGAGGTAAATTTTATGTTATGTATATTTTACCACAATAAAAACAAAATAATACATGCACACAGCAAACATAATCCAAGAAAGTGAACATTTCCCAATCGGCATTCCCCATCTCCTCCCCTCAGCGCCATCCCCGGCTCACTCTTCAGAGTTCCTAGTATTGACAGATGTCAGTGCATTTTTCCACACATTTCTATAGACATACTTGTGTTTTATTATATTTTCTTTTTACTCAAACATATTATGTTGTTCACTATGCTGCATAATTGTTTTTCACTTGCTAACATCCCAGCCATCTTTACGTGTCAGTACGGCTGACCACCTTGTTATACTGAGGGCTGCATTTAGGGGACACTGTAATTTAACTTGGTTTCTGATGATAAACATCTGGGTAGCTTCCATATTTTTGCTCTATAAACTATGTATTAAATATTTCTATATGCCATGTTATCTTTTACATAGCTGTGGGAATGTATCTGTTGGGTGAATTCCCAGGAAGGGGATTTCCGGGTCAAAGGGCATGTGTGTTAAAGTGTTGATGGACATTGTAAAATTGCCCTGCAAGGAACGGGCACCAATTTACATTCCTGCCAATGGACACATTGGTCCTTCTTCCCTCCCTACTGTCTTCCTCATTTTTTTCTTATAGGCAACAGACAGACAAGCAAAAAGTTTACCTTTTCTGTAGTAACGTAATAGAAATAAAAATAAAATGTATATTACAATTTCTCATAGTTTGGTTGTTCAGATGGTTCTCTGGCATTCAGCTGCTGGGTACACTCCTTATTTTACTCTGTCCCAACACCTCATTCATCTAGCATTTTGCGTGTTTATATGACTTAAAGTATCTTGAAATATTTGGGTCTTGTGCATGCTTGTTGTCTTTTCAGTACAAAGTTACAAATACATTCTAAGGACTGGCTCTTGTGCTTGGTGCATAATTTTGTTTTTGGTTGCGGTCACACTTTCTGTGATAATATTCCTGAGGTTTTAACTTAATTTTTGAACATGTAATACATTTTCATGGCTTACAATTTAAAAACGAGTCAGTGTACCGTGAAAAGTCTGTCTTTCCCTGTTTCCCATCTCTTGTTCCTACCACCTTCCCTGTCCTTTGAAACTGTTTTTTATTTCTTATTGATTTGTATAGAGTTTCCTTATGCAAATATGGATATAGATTCATATTTCCTTTTTTTTTTACACAGAATGTAGTGAATCTGTTCTGCCACCGTGGAGCCCTGTCTTTATTAGTAGATGAAAAGCTTTCTCATACTTTTGCATAGTTACGCATATGTAAGATATTTCTTATGTAAGGACCTTATTTATTTCAACAGCCCTTTATGGATGAGTATTGATAAGAACTATTTATTTTACTATTATACACAGTGTTACAATGAGCATACTTGTGCATGTGGTCATTTTGGGTGTGTACAAGTCAATCTAAAGAATAAAATTGGAACTATTGGGTCAAAGGATTTGTCTTAATTCTGATAGATACTGTCAAATTACCTTCCCAAAGGGGTTGTGTCAATTTACACTATTACAAAGATTGTGTGAAAATTCCTTTTTGCCCACAGCCTCATTAACAGTGTATTATCATCTGGGTGGATTTTTGACAACCTGAGGAGTGAAAATTGGTATCTGTAGTTTTAATTTGTACTTCTCTTATGAGTGAGTGTGATGATATTTTTATACATTTAAGAGCTATTGTATTTTTTCTTTGAATTAGTTCTTCCTTTTTCTCTTATTGGGTTATTGACATTCTTCTATATATTGGGGAGATTTGACCTTTGTGATGTGAGTTGCAAGCCTCTTTCTCTGCAGTTTGTCATGTCTTTTGGCTTTGCATGTGGTGCATTTTATTGTTGGTTTTTAATTGTCATTGCTTTTATTGTATTGTATTGTATTTTTCTGAAGTGAGAAACAGGGAGGCAGGGAGACAGATTCCCACATGCGCCCAACCGGGATCCACCCAGCATGCCCACCAGGGGGCAATGGTCTG